>NC_135695.1:18218375-18915875 GCF_964276395.1 Gasterosteus aculeatus | reverse complement strand
TGGTCCCTTTTGGTTTCTTTCTCCTTTCTTCCGTTCCATTTGTTTGTATGCAAGGCCTCCTGCATATGGCCAACACACTTCATTTTTATGGTTCGCTCTCCCTCCCTCTCTCTCTCCGGCCCGCCTCTGTAAAGGCATTATGAGTTCAGGCTGCTTCTCTCAAAGAAACCGTGGGGTTGTAAAAGTTCGCCTCTCTGGGCGAAAGGGCCTCGCAGGTTTTCTGACGAGAAATGGAGGTTACGGCGTAGGAGCGACAGGCGTGGAGTGTTTATTGCATCCTCTCCGGCCATTGATCTTCACTGCTAACTGAGGAACAGGTGCGGGTTCGAAAAAAAGGAGGAATAAGCACAACAATAGGCCGGGAGCGTATTTGTTCTGGCTTTGTTTCCCTCTCTCGTTCTCTGTTGAGTTGAATGCAAAATAACTAATAAAGCTGAAAAATGGCATCATCCATCAAAAGATATCTGAGGCAGGAGGTCACAAACAGGAAACACTTACAGGTTCTTTAATAAGTTCCTCTTATCTCTGTCGTCCCATCAAAGCCCTGGACTTGTTTACAACGGTTTAATCGCGATCGGTAAAAATGTTTGAATGAGGGAACACGCTGTACTCTTCTCGTCCGAAATGGCCTTCCTTTGCCTTCCAAAGTGGAACAGTTTGTCTAGTAATTAACTCTTGTGTAATTCTGTTAACATCTGTTAATATAAACATCGTTATATTTATTTTGCTCACAGATGGAAATTATTCACCCGCTGTGTTTGCATTTTTTGTTATGACACGTTTCGGTCGGTTTGCACACCTCACACAAACCGGAGAACGGAACGTTGGTGCATTTCTCTCCACATTACACAAACTGCTCTCTCGTAAACAGTATTTACTGGCGCCCGGATGAGTGGCTGCAACATTTGACCCCGAAGGGAAGGTACCCCCCCGAAACCTGCATAGCTTTTGGTGACGATTTAGACCATTGCTCACGAGAGCAGCTGTCTTATCACGATGTCTCTCTACCTGGGTAAAAACCCAGAGCCCGTTCCCGGGCCGGAGCAGATTTATAATCCCTCCAGCGTCGTCCGCGTCTCACCAGTTGGACGGCTCAGGAAAAACCTCTAAGTGGTAGAGTTTGTCCCCTGAGATACCTGCTCGGGGGGGGGGGGTAGTGACTCCTTCTCAACGAGCGGTGTGCGATCCACCGTTTTCCAGCAGCCGTCCATGGCCTCAGACTTCCTGGCTATCATCCCGACCACGTCCCCGCCCCAGTAGGTCACGCTTTGTAGGAGCCACCAGAACCACATCATCTGAAGGAGACCATCAAGAGCAGAGACACACCTCTGTGCCCCCCCCCCCCCCCCAAACCGGACATTCTACTTCCCCTGGCTTCCATCTGGTTCCCTGCACTCCTGCGGTTCCCCCACCCCACCGGGCTTCCAGGGGACGCCGCCTTAAGCCTTCGGTCTGTCACTCCACGGGGAGTGTCCCCGACCTCCACATGACGCCCAAAGAGATGAAAATGTCCAGAGGCTTCTCAGAGCAAGTTTCCCCCCACCACGGCGCCTTGCCGCCACTGTGCATTTCAGGCTCCTCATTGAACTCTGCCAGGGACGTGGATGGGTCTTTGAACATGACCCACTCTGAGTCCGTGTTTCAGCTTCCTCAGGGAGGCCAGATGAATTCACTCTTTAAGCACTGGTTCTAGTGTACTGACAATCCTCAGCATAAAGAATGGTGGGTTGAGATCTCTCTCAGGAGTTCATCCAAACCTTTTGTATCCCGTATCCTTGCTCTGACCGCCGCGCATCTGCTGCGTGCCAACGTTTTGCACCTTTCCTCCTGCGTGCAGTGACCACTGATCCTCCTGCCAGCGTGCATGTGAGTCGCGTGGGCGACCTTGAGGACCAGCTGACGGTCCGGTGGGCCAGCCCCCCCGAGCTCAAGGACATCCTGTTTCAGGCCAAATACCAGATACGCTACAGACTGGAGGACAGCGCCGAATGGAAGGTGATCCACGCACATGCAAACCTGCAGCCGGCGCGCACACTCTCTCTCTTCTGCGGTGACACCTCTGTGGCAGCTGTGGAAACATTTTAGCATTGACGATCCATTAAATGATGAACATAAAAGTAGCTCCCTCCGCATCGTTAGACTCCCGCATGTGGCTTTTATTACAAAGCAGACAACACTGCTGCTTTATTGTTTGCTGGTACATTCTTAACCCTGGATTTCCTCCAGAAGTTCCCTAGTGACGCTTAAATTCCGTCTTTAATATATTCTGTCCACAGCTTGTTTTATATTTTGTGTCGGCCTTGTAGGTGTTTGCTGAGGATTCGGAATCGAATGATAAAAAATGTCAAATATCTATACGTTCAAAATGTATTCATTAAATCAGTTCGACTGTTCTGTAGCGAGAAGAAAAAGCAACATTGAGAAAATGTATGCATGGTTGGAATTAAGTTGTCTTCTATTACATCATCCTCCTGCCTTTCCCCTCCGATCAAAAGGTGGTGGATGATGTGGGTAACCAGACATCCTGTCGGCTCGCAGGCCTCCGGCCCGGCACCGTCTATTTTGTCCAGGTGAGGTGCAATCCGGTGGGCATCTACGGCTCCAGGAAGCCTGGCATCTGGAGTGACTGGAGCCACCCGGCTGCCGCCTCCACACCCAGCAACAGTGAGTTCCTTCCCCCGACAATCGATGCACAATCCTCCACGTGTTTAAACGCATAGGTCAAGCCTTTCCTTTCTTAGTCTGTCTCGTGTGTTTTAAATGGCTTTTAAATGCTTCCCAAAGGTCTGTGAGGCCCGTATATCTTGACCATTTCTTCCTTTCTAATAATCAACCCTTCCCTGCCAATTAAAACCAGAAAAAAAGCAACGTCCTTATCCCTGTTTCAGCATCTTGAATAAGCAGATCCAAACCGCATGTGACTCAGGGGAAAGCGAACATCAATAGTCTAGATACCTTGATAGAAATCTCCCTGCAAAGGATTAGAAGGAACTGCAAGGAGCCGGAGGGCGTTTGGATAGATTTTGGTCGTCGGCTTCAAAGATTGATCAAGTCAAAACGGGGGTTGAGTGGAAGCAGGTTCGGGGGCCGGAGCAGCAGATAATGAGTTACCCAGGTCATGCGGTATTTACTCCCAAAAGGGAGGAAGTCGTTATCGGGCTCTGCTGCTGGCCGAGAAGAATCGATCGTAGCAGAGCCACGACTTCCAGGAGCCTTTCCTCTCCTGAGAAGGCTGTGCGGTTCAAGGCATCTTAGTTGTATTTAACTGCTCACTTTGTGATATTAAGCGACATTAATTACCGTTAATGTTCACTCAGCAACCGGTGAGCTTCTGTTAATGCTTCTTTATTCCATTTGTTTGTAATCTAATGCGCGTGCATTATCTTACTGGATGAATATTAGGAAAGCATTTTTTGTGTTCTACTAAATAACTTCGAATTATTCATCGGTTTGACTTTTATAGTACTTTTGATAATCAGACTATGAAAATGTCGACAGCATGAATTCACACTTATTAAAAAAGTGCCAGAGAAGAAGAACCACGTAGGTGTCATTCATGCCGACACATTGAGCAGCTGGCGCATAATCCACACACCATCCTGCACTCGTGTCCTAACTTCAACCTTGACGCCGTCCTCTCATCCTCTCCCCCGTCTTCCCCCCCCCTCTCCCCCCGCCCGCCAGAGAGGCTGCAGAGCGGCTCCTGCGACCCGAAGCCCGGCGAGCAGAACTCCACCCTGCGGCGGGAACTCAAGCAGTTCTTCGGCTGGGCCCGCAAGCACGCGTCCGGCTGCAGCGGCATGTCGATCAAACTGTACGATCAGTGGAGGGTGTGGCTGCAGAAAACGCACAGAACGCGGAACCAGGTAGGTAAGCAGAATCCCTCCCCGTCTCTCTCTTCCTTTCATTACCTCTGCTGAGCCGCACTCAGTCACGCACACAAACAGCCATCTCTGCAGAAAAGTCCTGAGGTGAATTTCCGACCCTTTTTGTTTCGCCGTGTGGTCGGCGTGTTTAACAATCACAGAGAGGACAGACTTCTCTCTGAACTTTGTGATCAGGTGAAATGTGCTGTTTTTACTCAGCCGGCCCAGAAGTGGGAGCATGAAAGTATCAGATGCACTTTGTTTTCTTTCCTTTTTTCATATTTTAACAATGTTGACTTGACCCCAAGGGGAGGACTCAACCACAACAAAGGGAAATAAGCATCTAAATGCAAATTAACGGTCCACCGCAACGGGTTCTCTTTTGTTTTCTTGTGGCCAAACGGCGGGCAGAGCCTTGGCATCTTCTCTGTGTTTTCGTGTGCGAGGAGTTCAGGCGCTTCAGCCGCATTCTTCTGCCGCACGGGCCTTGAACCCACGGAGACCCTCCCCGGCCCCCTCAGCCCGACGCGGTGAAGAGATGGTACAAAGAGAAGGGGAGGAGAGAGAAGTGGCAGCACAGACAGAGCAATTATTGTGATGACTGTAAATTACATGCCTTTTCCCGTTGAAATCATCCCAGTACGAACCATCTGCTTTTTGTCTTTTCAGATTCTACAAGGCGATAATTCATAGCAGCGCCGCTCGGCACGCCTGTGGAGTTTAATTCACGCGC
Organism: Gasterosteus aculeatus; assembly: GCF_964276395.1. NCBI lineage: Eukaryota > Metazoa > Chordata > Actinopteri > Perciformes > Gasterosteidae > Gasterosteus > Gasterosteus aculeatus. The sequence goes on along the minus strand of NC_135695.1, from coordinate 18,911,276 downwards.
AGCACCGAGAGGCAGTGACACGTAGCTGGACCCGAGGGCCCCCCCCCCCCGGCTGTGTTAGAGGTCCAACGGCCCGGCCGAGGGACGCCGCAGCGTTCGGTCTCACAGCGTCAACTTCAGTTCAAAGGGCCCGAGTGGAAGAAGAGTGAAGTGGGGCAACGCGCTGTTCTTTTTCTACCACTTCTTTGAATCTGCCCGTTGGATCTGTGCGCACAAACAAATGCTGAGCCCTCAATAACTGCACTTTTATTATGAAGAAAATGTATTTTATACTCTTTTATTATTATTATTATTATACTTGTTGGTATGTGATACTAAAGCAGGTATCTAATATTCAAAACAAAATAACTACTTTTCATGTATTTTTGTAAATTTGTGGTTTTTCTTCAAGGAAATGTGAATCTGGGAGGTTTACATTGTTATTATTGGTTTGACCTTTGGGATAGTTTGTGTCTACTGCTATTAGTGCTGGAAATATTACTTAGTAGAGCGGCCATTCACAATTATTTTCTACATCAAACAACATACTGATAAATCTCATAGTTTCATCTTTAAATATTTTGTTTGACAAACTGCCCAAAACACCAATTATTCAACAGTGAACATTTGGCATTTTGCTACAAACAAATGACTTCGATAGCAGGCAAGTCACTTTCTGTCCAATCGATCATTTAAAAGGACGTTCAGCAAAAAATATACTTGAGAAATTACTGAAGAGCCGTTAGTCCAACAATCACAGCTCTTAGTCATGTGGTAAAGCTCAATTAACACAAACGGACGGCTTTGATTGAAAATCGCTTCCATAATATCCACAATATACATGCGTCACGTACTTGGGCTCCATTGAAGGTCCAAGAGTTACGCTTGTAACCAAATAAAATAAACTAGTATTCAACGACAACTCCGGTCTTACTCGTACACAAGTTACAAAGCGGAATCAACTTCATTCTTTAGCATTCGGTTCGCTTGTGAGCTGCACCGTCCTCAGGCTACACGCCTGCGTCCGTTTACAGTGACGGACACACGGCAACGTGTCAACGCAAACCCAAACTGCAGGTCTTTGAGAAGATCATAATGTTTCATATTTATATTCAGATATTAAATACTGTGACAAGTGTTTGTTCAATCAGTGAAATGTAGATTATACCCAGTAAACCATTTTTATAACTGCGTATTTCTGTTTTTTGGTTTAAGTTACCATATTTTACTGCACAACATTAAAAAGTCAAACTTCATTTTATTTTGTGTTAAATAAAACTCATCCAGTAAACAAAGATATGGGCTTGAACGACCAGGAATTATGGAACCTCCAGAGTATTTACATGTCTCTCTTTTTTTTCTGCTGAGTTATGCATTAACAGAAACACATGAATAGATACACACACAGCCAGAATGTGACGCGTCCCCTGGGTGGAGGAGGACTGCTGCAGCGAGCAGGGCGGAGCCAGGGAGGGATCGATGAGTGCAGCTGACGAGTCAAAGATGGAAGTTGCAGCAGAGCAGAGCCGATCCGTCTTTTCCGCCTCCTGGGAGCCACCTGTCAATCAAACTCCTCAGAGTCGTACTTAAAGTCCTGCAAGACTTCACTCAGGGCCTCTTTGTTCTTGATGATCCTGGAAAAGAAGAAACACATTATATGTTGCACGCCTTTGCAAGTATCTTTTGACAGTTGTCCGTTCAGCGTCGGAAGGAAACGGGGAGTCCTTCCGCAGCTGACGACAGTTTGGCGGCGAGCGAGCGGCCGGGTGCTAACGCAGTTAGCGGTAATAGTCGCTCTTACTCGTGCTTGATCTCCTGAATGTGTTCCTGACAGCCCTCGTCCTCCGGGTGATCCTGGGCGCGCTGCCGGGCCAGCTGCAGCCTGGCTGTCTGTGGAGAAGGCACGCCAGATAAGATTTATGCAAACCATTCATCAGTGGGGGACGGCTGGCGAGGGGGGGGTGAACTCTGAGGTAATAGGGGTTTTATGTCTTTACTGGCAGAAAGGCAGTTGAGTTGATCAAACTTCACACGACCCCTGAGCACCAGATGTACGAGATGTGGACCGTCAGAGCGTGTGGGAGGCAGCTCTCAAACTGTCCGTCCAATCGGGACGAGTGTCCCGGACGGCTCTCGCGTCACCGGCTTGAAACCGAATCCCAAAAATGACAAAGCCCCATGCAGTTTTCCTCCATGTTCTTTAAACATGTATGACCTGAGCTGCCAGCGTATGTAAGAGTCCTGCATACTTAACGTGACAGCCGGAGAAACCGGTGCCGAGAGCAAGAGGGAGCTCATGAAATGTTTTGTACGAGAAGTCTGCCTCCTGGTGGTCAGACACTGGGACTGTTTCACACATTAAACAAAAAGCAGTATGTATTGTCAAAGATCAAGAAGAAATGGCATTTATTGTTATGATCACTATTTATTAAAGGCGGATCGTTATTGCTGTTAAAGAGGATGTTTGAAACAAACATTAAATTACGCAACCACTGTTATTTAATAAAACAATACCGTAATTAAAATAGAACTTATTAAACAAAAAATGAATACAACTATTATTTAAAAGAGTGAGTTGGAGTTAACTTGTTTATAATAAACCTTTTTATCTTAGTTATAGATTCATTCAAATATAAATCTGTTGATTGCCCCACAGCGATTTGCATGTCTCTTTATTGGTGCAGAGACGTTATTTTCATTAAGTCGGTATCTAGATACACGTATTAATATTTCCATTATCCATGTCTTGTACTAATTCTTTGTGTTCACGTACCAGTTCTAGTTTGTGCTTCTCTTTGCTCTGCAGCTTCTCAATGTGCTCAGAAAGCGCCGGCCTGTCAAACTGGTGGTGCAGCTTCTCTTTGATCTCCAGCATTTCCTTGGAGATGCCGCAGAAGGCCTGTGTTATCTCATGGACCAGCTGCTTGTAGTGGTCAAAGTCATAGTGGGGCCCCGTCCTCAAGTAGGCCTCATGTCCTCTGGAAGGCAGTAATAGACACCCATAAAGAAACCCAAGCGGAGATGATGAGACGATGCGTACCATTTATGCTTTGTACGTTTATGAGCCCCAAAATCAAGGAGCATGATTTCTGGAGACATATGCAGAGACCTATCAACAGCGTGCTGGTTCATACTAGACACAAACTTACTCATCAAAGAGCTGATACGTCTCCACCCGCTCAGACTGAAGGTGGTAAAACCTCTGGATCAGGGCTTTAAAGTCCGATGGGACCTGCAGGGAGGAAACCAGGACAGTTCACACAAAACATGCAGATCGTTGTAACGGGTCCAAACACATGACACAAAGAGCTTAGGAATGCACGTCTCCTGGAGCGTTTGGACATGAAAATGCGTGTTGCCACCTCCCCAGAAATAAAAATGAAAAAATTGCCACGTATCAATTATATTTCCCGGGGCCACTAACATTGACACGGTTGATTTCCAGCAAATCGACACTCATTTCCCCACTTCCATTTTGTTTTAACTGATCCGACAGAATACAATTACATTAAAAGTGTTATTGCTCATTAAAATGACATTACTTTTATTGAAGAGCTCATAGTTTAGGACTCATTATTGGGACTTGACTTGTTTAGGACTTAAGTCCAAAGACTGTGTGCCTAATTGCTACTTGTAAACAATGAACTGGTCCCACTTGATTAACAGAATATGAATCCATTCAAGCTATAATAATTATTATTACCATTACTGTCCTTTTCACTTAAATCAAACATGTATGACGAGCATAGTTAAACTACACATTACCTTGTATTTACTTTATTAGAAACCAATTACCTTTGAAAAACGTTATAGAGTAGATTTGACTGGTTGTAATTTGTCTTTATAAAGAGGAAATAGAATGAGGCTTCTTAAACAGGGCTCATCTGCTTGAAACTCCAATAAATTTCCAGTTAAAACGTGTTTTCAGATCCCATCTCTGTCACTGAAGCTGCAACTTCACCTCCATTGAGTTAACGTTGGTCAAGTTAACGTTAGCATCGATTAGCTTAGCACATGTGGAAGTATTAGTTTCAAAGCTCTCAGACACTTAACATTGGTATACATTTACAAATACTCACCATGGTAACCTCCCAAAAAACGCCGTCGCTAAATGTCCCCTGTTTATCACAGAGACATGTTTAAATAGAATAAATACGGGACGTGGTTTCCCTTCGTTGTGTGAATCAGCAGCCTGTCTGACCTGCAACCCGGAAGTGACGATGCTGCGCACGGTACCTCATCTGTTGTCAAAATAAAATATACTGTTCCTTTGCTACAATCTACAAGAGTCAAACTCTCTTGTTTTAAAAAATATATTGTTCCTGTTTATTTGATTTGTACTCCCATTGTCAGATTTAGCTCTTTATTTGTAATAAAACCTTCCTCTGTAAGGCGATGCAAGCTCATCAGGACAGGTTTCCTCCAATAGGCCAAAGCAGCTTGAGCATACTAACCATGTTATAAATTATTACAGAAACAGTTTTTAGAGAATAGTTGGAGTGTAAGGTAGCATTAAAACGCATACACGCCATACTGTAATACGTGTAAGATTCAGAGCTCAAGCATGGACGCTTCATTTTTTTTCTGTGTAAAAACAAGTTGCTGTATTTCTTCCATCAAATCAAATAACAGACAATGTGTCGTATATGTTTAAAGTGACTTATTTAAAAAAATGTTGGAAGGTCAAAAGGTGCTGACGATTTAATTATCATTTCATTCATAAAATATCAAAGTGCATATTTAGAGGTTATAAAAACTGATGAAATGTGTGAAAAGATATGAAACTATCAGGGTAAAGAAAACAACGAATCAATTCTATTCTGTTAATCCTGCTTTAAAAACCTACAATATATCTGATGTGTAATCAGAATGAAATCATTGAGGGGTAAATACATGCATTAACATACCATATGCATATCTGCAAAATACCAATACACATCATATGAGGTTCACATGCGTGTTTATGCAAGGCGTGTGTGTATTTTATGTCATTATGGGTAAAAATGCGCTGTGGACTCAAATGGGTCGTCACCTGCAAATATGGAGGGATCTTGTAGAACAGAAAGAACAAAAGAAATCTCACCACAATCTCAATTTTTACTCCTTTACTCCAATCACTCAATATGTACAAATCCATGCCAATGTAAGGACTGGGTTAGTGTACCCCGAGGTGACGGTTTTATTTTGAAAGGGGTCAATCTGATTGACTGCACCCTAACCACGCAAATATTTCTCCACACGATAAAAAACAGCGTGTCTTTTTAAATGTTTAATTGCATATGCCGTTTTGTTACGTTGGATTAACAACAATGCATGAAGCGGTGTTTCCTCCCTGAGAGACGCAGCAGACACTACACACCTGTTGCCTTCTACCTCACAGCCCCTATCAATCATACTTGCAGCCCACCCACCCATTGACATCTGCTTTACACGTTCACGTCATTAGGTTCCTCCCGTATGGAGGAACCAGGTCCCCGGGCGACCACCGCGCAGACACTCCCACGCCCTCCGTCCCCCTCTGCTGCTCATTGGTCCATTCGGCATCTTCAGCACCGCGCAGGCTGAACAGCGACACTCGGCCGGGCAGCTTCCACCACACGAGGATGCCGCCCGGCGGACACGCTTCCGCGCGCGGCCCCCCCGACGCGGTTCGCCTGACGTTATTGTAACAATGTCATCGTTTTTCTGTCCGTCGACAACGCGTGTTGACGGCGGGTTTGTGCGTGGCTCGTTTTCCCCTCCGCCTCTGATCGGGAACGAGCCGCCCGCGTCGCCTTGACTCCGCCAGAGGAAGCTTGATATCCCCCCGTCACCGATGCGCGGACTCGCGCGTTTTGCTCGTCGCACCGGGGTTCCCTCCCTCCGAGTCCACAGGCATGACGGACGGTAACGCCGCCGCCGCTCAGGTTACAGGCAGCAGCAGCAGCAGCAGCAGACGAGCCTCGCCGCCCGACCACCGGGTCTCCCTGCCGGCGCCCCGGTGTCCGCCGGTCCCCCGACGCCTGTTGTGACATGACAGCTCGGGGAAGGAAGAAGAGGATCAAAGGTTACGGGCAGGGGCTCCAGCGGGCCGGATCCTTGAGGAGGGGGCACACGGAGGCGCACGGTGCGCACGGCTCGAGGGGAACGGACAGAACCGGACCCGGGTCGAAAATCCACGCGACGCGTTGTTAACATCCTCGCGTGGGTGTTTCTCTTGGAGACTCCAGAGAGGTCAGAGCACGCGGGATAAGCAACGGAGCGTCACCCCTGGAGGCCGGGTGACGTGTCCGTATACAGCAGAAAGGCCGGTCCGGGAGGTGGGGGGAGGGGGGAGGAGGGCGGCGGAGTTCGAACCCGGGTACCTGGACCCAGCCGCCCCTCCAACCCTCCTTATTGTGACTGTCGTCCGGGCCCGCGGTGCGGTACCGCTCCCACCTCTCTGCCTTACAGCCGCATCTGATGCACGGCCTCGTGGTGTTGACACTGGTCGAGTCCCAGTCAGCAGTGCGGTTCCCCGGGCCCGGCGGGCTCACTTGGCTGCTCCTGACCGTCACCTTCACCTTCACCGCCATGGGCTGCATCCAGAGCATCGCCTGTAACAAGTCGCGCCTCAAGCGGGAGAACATCGTGGTGTGCGACCTGTCCGCCACCATAGACCACTGCCCGACCGTCATCGAGGAGAACTCGCCCATAGTGCTTCGCTACAAGACGCCCTATTTCAAAGCCTCGGCGCGGGTCGTGGTCCCCCCCCTGCCTCGCAACGAGACGTGGGTGGTGGGCTGGATCCAGGCGTGCACCCAGATGGAGTTCTACAACACCTACGGAGACGTCGGCATGTGAGTCCACACATCCTCGTCACGCCACCTGTGTGGCACGCGCTCTCGTGACGTGTTTTTAGCAGATACCTGAAATAAAGTGCACGCGCCTTTGCTTGCAACACTGCGCGCGATGAGGCGTTTGCATGGATGGAGCGTTTGTGCACCCAGCAGGTTAACTGTGCAGTCAGCCGCCTTCATTCAAAACGCCCACCGACAGATTCTGTTCCTGTGACTCTGGCACCCAAATAGAAAGGCTGCTATTAGAGGAGCTAAACAACAGTTGATGCTCTCACATGCAGATTGTGCCCACGGAGACATGTCCTCCCCCACGACACACACACACGTTATCTGGATGGCATATGTGAGGGGGTGTTTAATCCTGCTGGGTTTAGGGAGTGGGTGGTTTTCAGGGGTGAGAGATTGGGGTTTAGGACTGAACATGGAAACACAACACACATAGACGGTTTGGCACAACAAAGAGATGATGATAATCCACCGACTGAACCACTATATCGTTTACTGCTCATTGCCAGCTGGTGTCTGGGTAACACTTTTAAAGCCTTTCTGAAATGATCTTGTTACTTCTTTGTTTTTCCTCCTGAGCTTTTCTCAGCCCACGAGAATAACTGATCCACGTGAGAATTAAAGAGTCTCCACAACACGATTGTAAATCGGGTCAAAATAAACTGGCAGCCCAACTCGTTTTGGGCTGTGAAAGGAAGGCCAACACTAAAAATAATTTTCTTTATTCATTGAAAAGGAACTAAATCGTTGTATGATTTTCTTCTGATTGACTGAGTCACAGTTTCAGCACTAGTGAAATGGATTTTCTTTAATGTCAGAATTAATTATTTTCAATTATCTCCTGAGAAACAATACTCTTATCGTTCATAGGCCCCTAACTTTAAACGGTGTATGAAAATGTACTTGCACATTAAAAGGAAAAAGACATGTAGCCATTAGTATCTTGTTTTTGCTGATCTCCAGTAGTTTGGTTCAGGTCTTTTGATGGGATTCTTTTATGGTAATTCAAATATCACCAGACCCTTTAAATGAATAACAGACAGTTACACACCAAAAATATCTCTCTTTCTGCCTTCTATAAATCACACTCATTTGAAAGGTCCAAATACAGATATGTTAAAAATGACATGACAGCATATTCAAGCCAGCACGAGCGAAAGGAATCCAGCTGGACGCACGTAAAGGAACAAACATGCGACCAGGAAATCAGCGATGTGTGTGTTTCTCCTTTCCAGGTCAAGTTGGGAGCTTCCTCAGCTACGAGAAGGCCTGGTGAGGGCCATCAGCGACTCGGACGGCGTGAGCTACCCCTGGTACGGAAACACCACAGAGACCGTCACCATAGTCGGCCCCACCTCCAAGCCGTCGCGCTTCGTCGTCAGCATGAACGACAACTTCTACCCCAGCGTCACCTGGGCCGTGCCGGTCAGCGAATCCAACACGCCCTTACTGACTAACATCAAGAGAGACCAGAGCTTCACCACCTGGCTGGTGGCGCTCAACACCACGTCGCGGGAGAAGATCCTCCTCCACACCATCAAGTGGAGGATGAGGGTCGACGTGGCGGTGGATCCGTCCCTGCCTCTGGGCTCCAGGGCGCGGCTGGTGGGCCGGGTGCACCAGGACCAGCCGCGGGTGCTGAGCCGCATGGAGCCCATCCCTCCCAACGCCATGGGGAGGCCCAACGCCAACGACGCGCAGGTTCTGATGTGGAGGCCGAGGAGAGGGCCTCCGCTCGTTGTCATACCATCCAAGTAGAGCGTCCGATTGGCCGCTTCTGACGTCTTCGTCAGTGGGTCGTCGTGACGGATGTGACAGCAAAAAAAAACAACTAAAGACAGACGAAAGATCTACGAGCAGTCTGAGACTTGTGACAATACGCACAAATCAGAGATCTCCAGGGGATAAATGCCTTAATTCCCCACCGCTGCCTTGGACGATGCAGAGTGTGTGACGTTGTGTGTGTGTGTGTGTGTGTGTGTGTGTGTGTGGAGCCGTCGGGTTTGCAGGCCTTCACTCTCGCCCGACGCAACATCTGCCAGGGGTGCAGGAACGTAACCTGCACTGTAGCTCCTCAGGCCCAGGAAGAAACCACGGAGCCTCTTTAGAAAGGTTTTTCAGCCTTGGTGATGACTCCTACCACTGGTGCCGTTCTAAAGGAGTGCACCCAAGGAAAAGGTGATTGCGTAAATGTGTCGTACAACACTGGCGCGGAGTTGTGTTCGTTTCGGACAAAGAGGACTGTAACGTCCAACGTTAACGTTACTGGACGATGTGCTTTTAGGGATGACGTGAGTGTGTTTTTCTATAATGGAGACCCAGGGTCGGGTCCAAGCCCGCTGCTTTGTCACACCAGACTGCCTCATACACACAGACACACACACACACACACACACACACACACACACACACACACACAATGGGGCCTCGTTTGTGATTATGTTTCAGGGAGGAATATTTTATTGGTTTAAAAAAGAAAAGAAAAAACGGGAAGCTTGCCAACATTCGTTTATCCTCGGATGTAGAAAAGCACAGCTTTTGGATTTCATGACATGCACACTATTTGTGTATTGAGAAGAATCTTGAATGAAGCCCTGCGGCGGGATTTTAGTTATTCACAAACGGCCGGTCCATCCGCCCCTCTCTCTCTCTCTCTCTCTCTCTCTCTCTCTCTCTCATGCCTTTTGAAAGCCAGCGATGCCTGTGTGTCGGTGAGAGCCGTCCCCAGCAGACAGACAACCGCCCCGTCTAATCCGGCCTGTGGAGGGAAGAAGCACGGCTACCTGCTTTTAAAGGGACTCTGCCGGCTACGAGAAGACACCCCCCCCCCCTCAAACGCGTCCCTGTCCAGTCGACGTTTGTCGCTGAAGAGCACGGTTTGAGGCGGAAGAAAGCTGATTTCACACGAGGGTTCAGCTATTACAGAGAATAGTGTCAAGCCAAGCTGATTTGAGGGGGGGGGGGGGGAGGTGATCAGAGACGTTGGAATAAAGTCACGCAAACAAAACAACAAGGGTTACATGATGGTGTTCAGCAGATGTGCTCATCATCTTGGCTTACAACGTTAGGCTGTAGCATTTGCTAATGAACGACGAACGAAAGCTTATACAACAAAACCAGTGGAAAGGTGCTTTAATCCTCTGGGCATCATGAATGTCTCACCACCTATAATAGTTTTACTAAAAGACAAATACGTCAACCTTGATTAAGCGTTTAGGCGATTTTTTTGAATAAATTTGTCAACGCTATGTACACATGAGCCCCCCCCCCCCATTCCCCTCCGTTGTGTTGAGTGGGAAATAGACGGCCAGATATTGAGAAAATAAGAAAACGTTTTTGTCATTTGTGTGGGATTATAATCTTTTATAAAATGTGTTTTTAATGAAGATTCACGGAATAATGTGTCCACTCTGAAAAGGTTGCGTGTTTGTTTCCCAGCCAGGTCCATTCGTTGTGTTTGTGTACTAAACGCGCACTCAGCGCGTTCCAGGTGAAGACAGAGATGAAGAGAGACGGAGGACGTAACCACGTCGTCTCACCCGCGCTGCTGCTCCTCACCCCTGGTGCAAACCCAACCAGCCTTGGCACACGCACACGCACACAACACGCACACGCACACACACCTCGGAGCGTCTCTGCCGGTGTGCGACACACAAAAGACAGAGATATTTGGACAACATGCCGATAGTGGCCATGACAGAGGCCCACGATGACAATCAAGGGAAACATCTGGAGAGTCAAAGTATTTACATGTTTTTTTCTTCACAGGTTGCCCAAATTTCAAAATAAAATGGCGAGAATACGTTTGTACTTGAGCAGGAGGTCAATGACCTCAAGTGTCTTTCACAGCAACGGACGTGCCTGAGGAGTGTGACGCCGTTGTTGGTTTGAATTGGTTTTACTGCGTTATGATGTGAAGAGGAGGAAAGTGTTACGGCCCGTTCTCTCAGACTGTCTGGCTTTCGCATGCAGTGTTTTTAAAAGTAATTAAAACAAATGCCAAAAATATCCAAAGGGTGTGAATGTATTCATGTCGTGTAGCTCGCAGTTCAAAGGCGACGTGCCGAGTGATGTATTATTCAAGGTAGAGGTGTTATCGTGCAAAAAATGATCTGGAATCTGGCAGCAACTTTTGAGCAGTTGTGTAGAAAACAATGATTATTATTATTATTGCAAAGTCCACATGACCTTTGAGCTTCTCAAAATATAATTCGGCCCGTTCTAGTGTAGAATAGATACAGAAGGAATTTAACACACATTTAACACAATTGAGGAAACATTTTTATGTAACACTCAGATATTGGTAATCAAAATAAAAGTTATTATACCCGTGTTTTCCCAAGAAAAAAAAATTAAAACACCGAAGAAGGAAAAACAATGTAAATTTCAACAACAGTACATGTTATTACATGAGAGTAAAGAGCTGGATGTTTATAAACAGTGGCTTTGAAAAGCAAATTAACTAATGAATAAATTAAAAAGACAACTCATTTAGATTTAAGATAACAACTTCAATGGTGGTGATTACTTACGCCCCAGGTTAACACAATATCAAGTTATACAAAATAACCTTCACCACATAATCACAATGGCTTCAGAAATCAAATATATATTCAAAGAGTAACCCCTGTTTGACCCGAGAATTGATCTTCTAATCAGAATTATTCCTTTTTTCTTTGATTCGTAGTCCCGGATGAGTGTAAAGCATCAGCTCCACCAGTAACGGTCACAGCGTGGTTCTGTCACCGTGCTGAAATCAGAGATCCCAAAGGCTACTTGTTGCCTGGCAACCGCAGCAGTTATTCAAAAATACCTGGATGAAATGGATCACGGAAGCCGTTATTCAGGAAACGATACCAGTCATGGCGAATGCGGCGAGGACACTAAACCATTTGGCTGCTGCAGCCACAGATGAGGTGAATTTTATTCATGTCAAAAGGTTTTCCCCAAACGTCTCTTTCGTAAGCCGACGGGAGAAGGCCGTTTTGGGCCCCTGAGGCCCCGGCTTGGTCGTAGCTCGTGCTGCTGTGAGTAGCTTCAGGGGGCCGCGGTCACACGTGTGCAGATGCAGCTCATTTTCCTGGTAAATGTGGGCGTCGCCAGGTGAGGTCTATGTGCACCTGTGCACCTGCGTGACCCTGTGAGCAAACTGTGGCGAGAGGCGAGTTGTAGGAAAAAAAAAAACGTGTGTTCAGATCTCGGAGTGGGACGAAAGAAGAGCGTCAAGTGTCTTAAGTGCTGCAAACTCAAGAGGTGGATGAGAATCTCACTACGGCTCCAGAAACGTCTCCAGGTGCTGAGTGGATGTGACCGAAGACCAGCAGCCAAATCTCTCACCGGATCTACGCCGGCAATAATCGCCGCATTTCTCTCTTCTCGTGGGTCTCCGCTGAGGCACATTGGGCGTGTGAGGCCGGTCGCAGCGGGTCGCTCTCTGCCCTCGTATACGATAAAGACCCTTTCCCCTTCTTCTTCTTCTTCTTCTTCCTCCTGCTCTCAGTCTTCCTTTCATCTCGTCTCGCCGCTTCAACGGGACCTCCAGCGGCCGCTGTCAGCCCCCCCCCCCCCCCCTCCCACCGAGCGTCCTACGCCCTGCTGGGGTTGGGGGCCGCCCGGCCTTCGTAGCCGTAGAGGAAAGTGGCCGCGATGACCAGAATGGCCCCCATGAAGAACACGCTGTGGACGACAGCAGGCGACATATGAGAAAAGGGAGACAAAAGACCAAACGACCGCGGGGAGACAGGAGGGGGTGGGGGCGGGCGGGGGCGGCTCTTTACCCGGTGGGGTCGAAGTCCTGCAGCAGGAAGTAGGATATAAGCGTGGACAGGATGATAGACAGCGACGTGGCGAAGCCCTTGAGGATGTTGTCTGCATACTTGATGACCGCCGCTATGACCAGACCACCCAGCGCCTGGAGAAGCAACAAACACATGGACGCAGATGGACAAAGGCATGACCCCGGCGGCCCATGAGGGGGGTCTCTCTCGGGTTACAACGAGTGCGTCACCCCGGAGGCCTGATTGAGTACTTGCCAGTTAGGTGGGAAAACATGTTTAACCCACGGCCACTCATTTATTATTATTATTATTATTCATGCCACTTACGGGGCCGCGGTTCAGACCACACACCCTTTTTTAAACTCCGCTTTCATTTTGATCTCAGCTGCTCAGTCGTAGAATTTTGAGACGGCCTTCCTGTCTGCGCGGCGAGCGTTACCTGCAGCGCCACGACAGCCCAGGTGACTGCGTTGTACCCCTGGAACATTCCCGATTCAGTCACCCGCTCTCCGTCGTATGCCAGCATCCCAAAAAGGCCGAAGACCAGGCCGAAAAGCCCTGGAAACAAACACAAGACCTGCGTAAACGTTCCATCCTAAAGCCTCGCCAAAATAAAAGCTCAACGTTTTACGATTCAGTTTGATGGAGAAGAACTGCGGCGACGGCTGCGTTAAAAACAGAACTTCAGTTCAGCATCTTGGCGTGATAATATCGAGGTGTTACCCGCTTATTAAGATGAAACATCAGTTACAATGTTTCCCCGTTTCCAGTCTTCGATTCAGTTTGATGGAGAAGAACTGCGGCGACGGCTGCGTTAAAAACAGAACTTCAGTTCAGCATCTTGGCGTGATAATATCGAGGTGTTACCCGCTCATTAAGATGAAACATCAGTTACAATGTTTCCCCGTTTCCAGTCTTCACGCGGAGTGAACAGAAAGCGTCAACGCTCCTTCTCTGGTTTGTGACGGATCCGCCAACTCCAAACAAGAAAGCTAATTAAGCATTTTCTTGAAATTATCATTATTATTTGCCATGACTGCTCACATGACCTGTACTTATTTAATAAGTACAACAACCATTTATTTTCCATTAATGTGTCAATCAATGCTTAAACGATTCGCTTATGAGAATAATTCCTTTTGCCTTCTTTCTACGTAAAACGGCAAAAACGCAGCATTTTTCATCCTCTGCTCCGACATTTAAAGCAGCTGGAAAAACTCTGCGCTCGCGGCGGGAATCGCAGGAGACTTACCACAGGCCTCGCACGCAAAAACAGAGCAGACAGCAACATTTATCTCAAACAGAACCCAGTGGGAGTGAAGAAGCCCAGCTGGCTCTCTGCAGGACCGCTTCAGAAACACGGTGCTGGTGCCTCCTTCAATTTGCTCTCCTGACGTCTCACCACATTGTTCTCGCGTTGATTTAAAATGGCACAAACTCCACATTTCGCAAAAGGAAATGCTGAAAAACAGACAAGTACGGACCCAGCTGAATGTTGCGGACCCAGACGCTCTGCTTGCTCTCCTTCAGGATCTTCTCGAAGTAGACGCCGGCGAAGCCGCTGGAGCAGCACGCCACCAGAACCGCCGCCACGCCCACCAGCTGGGAGCCCGGCAGGGGGGCGTCCTTCTCGGGGGCGGCCGCGGACTCGGAGGGCCACTGCGAACACGAGGGAGCCAATCGGGGTGAAATAAACCGTGGAGCTGGAACGTTCATTCAGAAGCTTTTGTCCCAATAGATCGACTGCGTTAAACCGGTTTTCATCAGCAGGCGAAGAAGCAGCTTAGAGGTCGTCTCTTAAACGCAGACTTGTGACACGGAGGACGGCGCCATGTGGTTGAAAGAGAGACAATTGTCAACTCTCTAAAAACATAAAATCAAGCAAATGTTGAGAAAGCATAAAATTAAAAAAAGAAAGTGAGAAAAACAGATTGTGGCTCGTTTAGCCGTTTGCCATCATAACATTTAAATAAAGTTTATTACTAAAATTACCTTTTTAATTAACTAATCCCAAGTTTACAATTAATTCTTGAAGGCTTCCACGCCAAACAGAACAGTCACAGCTCTGCAAAGCTGTGAAGATTCGGCAGCCTGCGAAATCCCGCAAGAAAACGGGCGTTAAAAACAGACCGCGATGATCTCGGATGAGAATTGAAGCCGCTGCACTTTCCCGTCGCACAAACCCACAAAAAAAAGAACGTTCCGGAACAAGAAGCCGGTTTGTGTGCCGCCAAAGCAAACCCTGGCGAGTGAGAACGGACAGCGTAAAGCTCCAAAAAAAAAAAAAAAATGCAGTGACGATGAGAACGGGCCAATCGTTCACCAGCAGATGTCTTTTCCCCTCGTTTGTTTGCAAACAGCGTCGCCTACAAACAAACGGCTCGCCGTGTTAACGCCGCGTGCGATGTGATCGTCTGCTGTCCGAGGCCTTCGGAAGGCGCCGTCACGTCAGCTCGCAGCCCGGGAGCAAACGCTTCCGCCCGTCCGACCGACCGACAGACCGACAGAGGTGCGTCTCCGTGTGCGAGTGACAGACGCTGTGAGAGGCTGAGAGGACCGGTCCTAGAATTACATCTGAAAGGATGGAATTCTTTTGGGGTTTTTTATTAAAAAAGGAAACAAAAAAAGAATGAACGGCACGTGGACGCAGAGAGCAGGAGAATAAAGCTCAGAACTCCCTTATGAAATCCACACGAGGGGAGATTCCAAAGTCCAAAGTTTACAAAATGTCAAAAACAAGTTTTGGGGCCACAAAGTGACTTCTTGCTTTTTGTTGTGATAAAACCACCTTTTCATGAAGCAGTTACAGTTGATGCGTATCCGTTATCCCAGAGTTCTTTCTATCGTCTGAGCAGATTGTACTAGAAATAAAATAATGTATCCTATTAATTAAAAAATGTACCGTATGTATTTTCATCAAAATAGTTCGAGAGAATTAGTATTTTTAAAATTGCTAAGAAATATTAGTTTAATGTTGTATTGAATATTTGTTTAACACTAAACTTGATGGTTCTTGTTCCTCTTGCACGGAGGCCGATCTGTGCTCCACGTGGGAGAATCCAACCGCACCGTGCTTCTTCACACCAAAACACACACAGCCCATCTACTCAAACTCTCACGTATCATTTTAGGATTCATGATTCAGCGGTTACCGGACCTGCACGAGGGCCACTCCGGCCATGAGAACCAGCAACGAGAGCCACTGGTAGACGCCCAGCCGGCGGCCCAGCATGGACACCGAGAACAGAGCCGTGGTCAGGATCTTCAGCTGGTACGTCACCTGATGGAGCCAGAAGAAGAGACGGCACGTCAGGGGTGCGTGTGTGTGTGTGTGTGTGTGTGTGTGTGTGTGTGTGTGTGTGTGCGCTGCACGCCGGGAGTCTCCTGCCACACGTACCTGGTAGGTGGCGGCGTCCAGGTTGGACAGGGCGACGTACAGCAGGTTGTTCTGCAGGGTGTAGATCCCAGAGGGGATCGCCAGCTTCAGCGTCTCGATCGGCTTGTGGGCGATCTCCTGCCGCAGAATGCTGTTCAGAGCGCGCACGCTGTAATCTGAGGAGAGACGACAGCGAGTCAGCTCGACCGCCGGAACAGGTAATTCGCTTTGTATCCGGAAGTAGGAAATGTGTGATCCAACGGGCTGAAATTCTCAGAAAGAAAATTTCCCCCAATTTATTTTTTATCTTTCCCCCATGTTTCAGTAGAACCAGGAACAACCTGATCCACAGAGTGAGGAAGGTTTTGCCGGATGTAGTAACTGATGTTGGCTTTGGCAACTTACCAGGACTCCGTTCTTTGAACAGATCAATCCTGATTGAAATAGTAGGTTTTTTGCATTTTACACTTTATTCAAGCAAACTTGTTGAGGAGCAATTTCCTTTCAGACTACATTTCCCAAGCAACTAAAAAGGATTATTTGCTTAAAACGATAAAATCCAAAAAGTAACAACATTATTATTATTGCTCTAATTCACTATTAACATGAACTGTTTTTCATATACCATTTCTCATGTGTCTGTGTTGGATTAAAAACACACAAAAATGATGACGATCACTATTAGGACGACGTGCACCAACGTGCACTCACTGTGCTCCTTGAAGACCAGCAGCACGCAGGCGAGGATCTTCATCATCTCGGCCACCACCACCGCCGAGGAGGCCAGGTACCGCGGGCCCTCGGCCTGCAGCGTGCGGGAGTACCGCATGGTGAGCACCAGCGACGTGGTCTGGAACACCAGCACGCCCAGAGAGAGGTACTTCAGCCGGGGAGAGGCCATGACCCGTGGTCGGTGTGAGGCTGGACACAGAAATGAAGAAAAAAGGATACTGTTCAAATATTGGGAAACGGGGGGGGGGGGGATTAATACAGGTAGGGAGTTAAATACAGAAACACAGTAAGAAGTAGAAAAGTCAGTGACACCGATTGTTAAACGAGTGGCTCTCACCTCTTCCTCTCCCGCCCGATGGAGCTTCTTTTTGAAGCTACTTAGATGATTTGTCTCTATAATAAGCGGCTGTAATCACCACTTCCTGCAGCTGTCTCCGTGTCTCCGCGTCTCTCTCCGTCGGGCAGTCGGACCAGGGAGGCTCAACCCAGCTGTCACAACAGCAGTCCCGGGCTGGCGTCCATTGACCCGGGGGGGCAGAATATCCACTCGGAACTCCGCCGTCTCTTATCGGGGCTTCCGCGAAAACTGCTTCATCGTTACGCCCGCTTGAGTTTCAACTGACGGCCGAAGGAATAAGGAAACTAAATCTGGGAAGTCCGCGGAAGCGGCAGAAAACCCAGCATGTAAGATCCTGTATGACTTCCGTGTACTGGGGTTTCTTCTTCGTGTTATAGCGACGCGGCTCGTGCGCCACAGCGCCCCCCGCTGGACAGACGGCGGGGGGACTGCAGCGCTCGTGTTTACCTGACCGCGGCTTTACAAACTACTCGACATTTATGCCCGCAGATAAACGACGTTATGTTTTGAGTTTACCGTTAAGTGGATATCCGGTAGAAATTCATGGATCAAGTAGTTTTATAATGCAGAAATGTTTACGTATATATAACGGCGCAAAGTGGTAAAGAGGGTTCTTTGTGTGGAGCATTGTTTCTGTACTGTAGTCATTCATTTTATTATTATTATTATTATTATCAGTTATTATCTCAACAAAACATTGTTGATGTTGAGTGGGAAATGCTGAACCACTGACCCAAATGGATTTCAAATATCACAAAGATACAGATTCATAGAAGGAAATCAAATATTGAATCCAAGACCCTGAGAAGGCCTATCAGCATGAGTTCAGTTCTGGCGGTTTTGTTTTTGGAAAATACAACCTGCTATCTATCAAACTCTGTATCTGTCAAACCTGTATCTTTCACCCTGAGGAAGTTTTTTTACTTTCAAAAAGTATATCTCCATTCGTTTTAGTTTAATCTTTGTCATAATTACATCTCCAATTTAAAACTATGTATATTTTCTGAACTTTGGGGAAAATACACAGTACACAGTTAAAAAAACAAAAAGACAAAGCAGAAGTCTACGAAGATCTGGGCTTTATTTCAGGAAGCACATTCGGTTGATCATTTGTTTTTTTGACATCTTATATTTTCCATCAGTATTAGTTAATCTACCTTTTACAAACATGGCGACAACTACTTCATATGGCATGTATATTATAGGCCATTTGGTTAACAGAGGAAAGTACGATACAAAAAACTTATATATACAGAATATAGACACATGACCTTGCATATGAAAGGGAACCGACCCTCAATTCTAAATAGAAAGGCTGACTGGCACAGGACACTCGTTTTGGTAAACTACATAATTAGGACAGAGAAAACCATGTGGTTCGTTGCAGTAGTAATTCAAACACTGATGTTTCTTGGTATCGGATGATAGTCATGCGTCTGTTTAGGGCAAAACGAGGGCAACGACTGATTTGGACATGATGTACATTTTTGGCAGAAAAAAAAAATCATAATTTGGTCTAAAGAGGCACTGATGTTCTGTTTTGAAGTTCCAAAAACAAAACAGTGAATGATTGTCTGGGTTTACAGAGCAGTCACACAACGCTATGATCAACTTTAAGAAGGAAGACAAAAAAACAAAATACTTTATCAAACCTTACTCACCTCCAGACTTTGTTTATGAATCATTAAGATTAGAAAAGGTGCAGCGATACACTGATTGTAGTTAAGCAAAAGGCAAAACCGGTTAAAATTATTTTTGGAAGTAGAGGCCGTTTAAAAGTAAAAACATTCAGAATCATTCAAGAAGTGCGAACATAATTCATATGAAAAAAACAAACGAGCTCAGTAACAACAAGCAGGAAGCGCCGCAAGTCTATGTACATTTCATCTCATGACACTAAAACTAATGTGTTTTTGCATAAAGTCTGTCAAGCTTAATTAATCCCTCAGCGACACATGACAGATAGTGGTTACATCTGTGGCAAGATACAGTCAAACGGTGTTTTGTTTCTTATGTAACAGCACGCGCCTTCAACGCGCAGACGTCTCTCTCTGCTCCTCGCAGCTCAAAACTGCATTTGTGTGTTCGGACATCTGATGGGAAACACTAACATCGATCATCTGTAATCACTGCAGTGAATACACCCGAGCGGCGTCAGGCCATTGAGTAACATTCATGCATGCGTGTGCATTTCTATACAATCGGTAATTTACTTGACGTTTGTCTTTTTTTTTTTAGTAATTTTATAAAAATTCCCACTGGAGCACGTTGAGAAATAATGCATGAATATAAAAAAAGAAAAAATTAAGACGACCCTTTAAACTACACATGTAGGCAGCAGGAGGCAGAAAGAAGTGACCATGTCCTCTGAAACAGACGGAAGACCGTCCTCCGCCTCGTAAGTCACAACGTCTTTGCTCTTCTGCTGCAACACCAGCCCGCCGCCTTCTGGGCGCCACTTCCTCATTGATCCCTCGATAAAACAGTTTGTGTTTGGGTGCCAAAGTCTTGACTTCGCCAGCAGAGAGGAGTGGATGCTCGGCTGGGGGGGGGGGGGGGGGGGGGGGAGTCACAGGATGTGCCAACGGCTTCGATGACGTTTCAGAAACTACGTAGATTTTTTGTAAGTGCAAAGAGGAGGAGACAACGTAAAAGGGGAAGTGATCGATTATCATAACAGGAAGAGAGACAAAAAAAAGAAAGAAAAAAAGCGTTGCACGAGTTCACTTGTTGTTACGTAACATCAAAGAGCCCAAAAGTCAGTCTGTTGATGCTCCCCTGCAGCCGGCCTACGCAAAAACCTGCATGTTGCCGTGCTGAGGCGGCTGAGGGGCCGGCTGCATCTGCTGGGACGCCGGCTGCTGCTGCGCCTGCTCTGGAATGTGTGTGTGGTGCGCAGACGGCAGTGCGTGGTGGGGGTTCCCCAGAGGGGTGGGGCTGGTGGTGACGTCCGACCAGTCCGAGTTGGAGTGCGGCGAAGAGGACGACCAAGGGTCCGGGGACTCGGGCGAGGGGGTGAGATACGGGTGCTCGCTGGGCGGGTGGGCCGAGTGGCCCGGGGTGGTGCCCTCTGAGCCGGTGGTGGTGTAGCTGTGCTGGGAGGGCGGAGTAGGGTACTTATCCACGGGGCTCTGCATGGGTGGATAGGAGGGCAGCGGCCGAGACTGGGCCTCGATCCCCGCGTGGCCCCCGTGGCTGACGGCGTGGGGGTGCTGCAGGGCGTGGGGGAGCCCGTGCGCCATGCTCATCTGCTCGGACATCCGGTACATCATGCCCTGGGGGCATCGGAGGTGGCCCGCCCCCTGCTGTGCGTGACCCTGATTCTGGCTCTGCCCCTGGGACTGAGTCACCTGCACCTGCCCCGGCTGAGGCGGCTTCAGCATGGCCTGCCCCCCCCCGGGGGCCATCATCTGGAACGTGACGATGGGCGGCAGCTGCTCTCGGCTCATGGTGACGTTCATGGTGCTCAGCATCGGGCCCTGGACGTGGTGTTGGCTCATGCCCGGGTGAGAGCCCCCCATCTGGTGCGACACGTGGCCGAACATGTGGCCGCCGTAGCCGTGCTTGGTCATGCCCCCCCAGCCCGGCTGCTGTCCCAGCATGTGGCTGACGGGCGGCAGCATCGGCCTGGAGGTCGGGCTGCTCATGAGGGGGGGGGAGTTGGCCGTGGTAGCGGCGGCGCCGGACACGTCGCCTGTGTACGAGTGCGGGGATTCCAGGGAGTCAACCGGTGACATGGTGACAGAGCTCTCTGGGAGTCCTGCTGCTGCCTTGGCACCATTTGCGTTCCCCCCTCCCGTACCAGCTGCTCCTCCTCCTCCACCTCCAGCTCCTCCAGCACCCACAACCGGCCCCTCTCCTCCAGGTGGCTTCTTTCTTCTCTTTGCCTTCATGTCTTTTAGCTCCTTAGCTCCCCCTCCGGCGCCGCCCACCTTCGCTCCGCCTCCACCCCTCCTGCTCTTCTTGCCCTGCGGCCCGGGGCGCATGCCGATGAAGCCCACTCCGTTGGCCCCGCACATGACGGAGGAGTTTCCTCCTCCACCCATGTGGTTCGGGCCGTGTGGACTGTGGACTAAGTTGTACTGGTCCAGCAGGCGCACGATGTCGTGATGCATGCGTTCTTGAGCGGTGTCGCGCGGCAGCCGATCCAGGTGGTCGGTGATGTCGCGGTTGGAGTAGTGGTCGAGGAGCACCTGAGCCGCCTCAAAGCTGCCTTCTCTGGCGGCAAGAAACAGAGGGGTCTCCTCCTGAAGGAAACACAGCAAGCAGCAGGTTGGTTTCAGTGGACTTACACAACTAGACGACGTATCTGGAGGTAACGAGTGAGCGATCTTTTAATAGCACACAAACATGAGATATCATGAACGAGAACCAACCTTATTGTCTTGCATGTCGCGGTTGGCTCCGTTCTTCAAAAGCACGAGTGTGGCCTGCACATTATTGACTGCTGCTGCCCAGTGGAGAGCAGATTTGCCTGAAATGTTGCGGTGGTGAGAAAAGACAGAGAAGCAGATCCATGTTAAAAAAACATTGAAGAACTAACCGGGTTTTTTTCCTGCTAATCAGAGCTCTTTGAGTCTTAAATGTTACTATCCAAACAGAACATGAAGAGCTGCAGAAAGTAAGTCAGCGTCTTAGGTTTACTACCATGAACAGGTACAATTTGCATTGGCGGGGCTTATAAGCTTGTCCTGCTTACCAGGATACCAGCATAATTCCCCATACTAACACTGCATTGTCAATACAAGCCACAGTGTGAACCTCATTGACCGTGTTCAGACTGCAGTACAAACATAAAACATTCCACAGGAGGAGTGTGAACATATGGAGGGTTGGCTCACCGTGGTCGTCCACAGCATTGATGTCGGCGTGGCAGTGGATCAGCTCTTCCACCATTCCCTCCTCAGCCAGCCGGGCGGCCAGGACCAGCGGAGTGGTGCCGTCATTCATCCGGGCGTCCAGTTCTGTCGCTCGATTACGGATCAGAATCTGAGGAGGTGGAGATAGAAGATTGAAGTGATGCAGAGTTCACCAGCAATTATGCGTTTATAGAAGTTTGCTTTGTTCATGTCAATGTCAAATTTATAAGTTTGTAGTTGGATTCGACTCGTGTCACCTGGAAGACTCCCTGGGCGTCGGCCGCCACGGCGGCGTGCAGAGGAGTTCTGCCCATGTTGTCGTGGCCGTTGGGATCGGCGCCGGCGTCCAGCAGCCTCTTGGCAGCGTCGGCCCTGGCGTAGCGGGCGGCCAGGTGGAGCGCCGTTTCTCCCGTGCGGTCGGTCTGAGCCATCAGAGAAGCACCCTGAGCGATGAGGTCCGAAATGACGCTGGGCCCCGGTTCGTCCCCTCCGCTCTCCTCCTCTTCTTCCGCTGCGTGAAGGCTGCAGTCCGGACCGCCGCCGTTACGCAGCGACGCCAACATCAGTGGGGTGAAGCCATCTGAGAGAGAGAAATATTAAAAGGAAGTTCCCGAGTACGCGTGTCAGATTTAGAAGTTTTGTATATTTTTTTTTCTTCTCTCACCGGGTCCCTTGACGTTGACGTCCAGACAGTCGGCGTCCAGGTCGGCCTGTGGGGGAGTGAGTGAGATGTCGGCAGCCTTGCGGTGCTGGAGGGTCCACTCCCTCCGGTCAACACTTCCCTCCATGGCGATGGGCAGCAGGGGTTTGTCTTCGGTCTGTAAAAAGCAACAGAACTTGAAACAAGATATACAACGAAACCTTTCCCCACGATGTTGATCCAATTGAATCCAAACCACTCCAATCCGTCGGTTTTCTTTTTGAGCCGTTGCTTTTACCCTCTGAATTCACTTACTCTCTGCTTTTTGGATGGGACCTCGTCTTTCAGCCACCTCTGACTCTGCACTCCATCAATCAGAGCTCCATCCTGGGTCTTGAAATTCCTTGTATGAGAAAAAGGAAAAGGTCTAAGAGATAGTAACATTTCCGCTTGGTTGTGCTTATATTCATTCCTGCACACAGCATGCAGGATGGAACAACCACAACTTATGTAGCTTTTGAAAATAAAGTATCGTCACAACGGTCACACTGACGCTGACACATAACATCTAGGTTTCACTCTGGTAGGAGGTGGCTGTTATCACATATCTTGCACAAGCTTTCGGCCCGTGTTTCTACTCACTTCATGTCAAAGTCGTCCTGTCCGACAGGCTCTCTCCTTTTGTCGTTCTTATTGGCCAAGAAGCCATCGGGCAGCCACAGGGCTCCGTGTTTGTGCTTCCTCTTGGCTGCCAGCATCCCCAGCACAAGGATCAGCAGTGTGATGACCACCGCCAATCCGACCAGGTACATCAGAGCCGTTGGGGGGGGCGGGTTAACTGACGGCTCACCTGGAGGATCCAAAGGTAAGTTTAATACCGGTTGTTTTGTCGTCATTGGATTTAGGTTTTTACTTGACGACGGACCATTGACTGTCGATTGACAGGCCTACTTACTCTTGACGGACACCAGAGGGTACGGTAGTTCGGCCTTGATGTGCGCTGCCGCGAGGAACGACGCGGCCTCATCAGTGTTGGAGAAACAGTCCACGGAGCTCTGGGAACACTCGCGGTTATCGAGTTCCAGATGGACCACGGATCTGCGCAGATGTGAAGATTACGTCAATGACCCAAAGTTTGTTTGTTTCAAGCTCCTGAGTGTTATAAGATAACTATTCTCACCCAATAACCTCCTTCTCTAGCTCCCGCTTGCTTCTTCTCCTCTGGATGTGTAGTCCATGCTCCTCCCCGTAGAAAGGGTACACCATCGGCTTGTTGTTTTGATCTAGCTTCACCTGGAGGTTGGTGTGCAGCAGGGCCCCAAGGGAGCGCAGGAAACCCCTCAGGTCTCCGAGCAGCTCCTTGGGCTGCAGCCGGACCACGATGACCAGCGTGCCGTCTATCACTTTGGCCGGAGTGTCGATGGAGCAGTCAAGGCCGTCCCAGCCGCAAGCCTCCGTGTAGCAGCTCGGGTCACAGTCGCCGTTCCCAAAGTGGTCCGCACAGTACCGGTCGTATCTGAAAGTACACAGTACGGGGAAGGTCCGTGTCTATTGATTTGGCTCAAAAAATAATTGGGACTTTGAACACAAGTGCAACAGCGATGACAGAATAAAGAGAATGGTCACATACTTGCAGGATGCTGGCGTCTCCTGGCACTCGAAGCTGTCAAAGAGACACCCAGGGTTGTCGCACTCCTTATTGCAAAGTCCATTCTTAAAGAGATCCCAGCAGGGAACACTGGCGGTGCAGTTAACCCAGGGCTGCTGCCAGTTGAGCGAGCAGTCGCCTCCATCCCACTGGCACTCGTGGTTGTTACACTGGGCGTCGCACACTTTATCCCTCGAATGCTGCTCACACTGTGGATACCGGCAGGTCGGGGTGCGCGGCACGATCTGTTGACCGCTCTCACAGTACGGCCCCGAGAAGTGCGCGGCACAGCGGCAGCTGTACTGGTACGGGTTGGACGGGTCTTTGACGCAGCTTCCTCCGTTTTGGCAGTTCCACGGACATCTGTGTTCATTCTCGCAGTGCGGCCCGCTGAAGCCTGGCTGGCACTGGCAGGACAGGCGGCCTGTTGACTCCACGCAGCGGCCGCCGTTCTGGCAGCGCAGCTTAGCGCAACTGTAGCCCTCTATTTCGCCACAGTTGAACCCAGTAAAGCCCTATAAGACATAAACATACGTGTTTAAGCGTGATAGTAATAAAGTCAATCCAACGGTGAGTATTAGCGACACATTTCTATTGGGATTTTTAAAGAAACTACTAGAACTAATATATGTTGAGGTTCTACTACAAATCTGCTGCTTGTCTACTATACCTGAGCCATGGTGTGGCCCTCTGAAGCAAGCGTGAGAATAAGAGAGGGGGTAAGAAGTTAGTGGAGAGAAAAACAAGGATTTAGTGTGAAGAGATGTTCTGTTAAAAGAGAAGAAGAAAACGGGCCGATAGTAACCCACTAAATATGTTACGTTGACTTTTTATTACATCTTCTGTATTGTTTTAACTTTTTTATACAAAAAATAAATAAATAAATAAATAAATAATCAAAAAATTCAGAAAAAAAGCCCAAATGGTTAAAATATGTTGCATCAAAAAAAGTAATAAAATATTACGTCAATAAATGTAATGTAATGTAATTGTTAACTCAAGTTGACTTTTGCGGTTTGATATTCGAGTCAAGAGGGATGTGCGAAAGCCCAAAAAAGAAAAATAATTGATTGGGGTTTTTTTAATTTTTTTTTTAGCACCTGGTTGAACTTTGCGCCAAAATAAAAAAAACTGAACAAAAGGAAAGATTCCGCCCAGATTATTGGTTTTCTTTCAATAGTTATTTGAAAGATTCACAGGCACAGCGCTGTCAATCAACATAAAACTAGAGCATTACACTGATTATGAAAGTGCACAAAGAGAAAATGAATAGAAAAGATGTTATTCAGAAAACAAGCTTAAAAGCTGTATCTTATGACAGCCGAGTATTAGGACCATTGAATAAACTTACGGGAACACAGGAGCAGGTGTAGCCATGTACGGAGCTCATGTTCATAGAGCAGACGCCCCCTTTGTGGCACGGCTTGGACAGACACAGATCCACCATGGACTCACAGTGACGACCTGGTAAAGAAATAACAGTTAAAAAAGGCAAATACAAGATTATCAAAATAATACGCAAATGCCCAGCAGTTTTTTTCTAACACACAAAACGACCACATAATGTGGCCGTTGGAGTGGCTGACGCGAACACACCCGTGTATCCAAGGCGACAGCGGCACTGGTAGTCGTTGACCAGCTGCACGCAGTCGAGGCTGCCGGGGGCGTGGCAGGGTCCCGACAGGCATTCATTGAGATCCCCCTCGCAGTGTTCTCCAACGAACCCCGGGGGGCAGGAGCACGAGTAGCGGCCCACGCCATCCACACACTGCCCTCCGTTCAGACAGCGGGGTTCGAAGGAGCCCGCCTTTGCGGCGCACTCGTCCTCGTTCACTTCACACTGCAGCCCTGCGGAGCGGTGGACAGACGCGCGTCAAACACCGCAAACACTCTGCTCGCCGTTTGGGCGCGTGCACACGTGTGACACGCCGACTTACCGTGCGCTCCGGGTGGGCAGGCGCAGGTGAAGCGGTTGATGAGGTTGATGCAGGTCCCTCCGTGGAGGCAAGGCCGGGAGTGGCACTCGTCCACATCGTACTCACAGTTCACCCCCTGGTAGCCGGGCTTGCACTACAACGAGAGACGCGGGGTGAGCTCGTTGTGCGCTTCGGGTGCCGCTAGTTTGGTATCGACGTGCAGCTCGAAACATGAAAGCTGAGGATTTACTTACTATGCACTCGTACGTGCCCTGATAGTCCTTGCATGTAGCTCCGTTGCGACAGGGGTTGGACTGGCACTCGTCCACCATCTCTTTACAGTAGCTGCCCGTGTATCCCGGCTGACACTGACAGCGGTGGGAATGGCCCACGTTGATGCAGCGCCCGGCGTTCTCACACACATTTTCAACTTCCCGACCTACAGTAATTTGGTAAAGGAGGCACAAGGAGGGAACAAATATTAAGTTATAGGCAGGAAACAAAATAATCTTTGTCTGATGAATGTCCACAACATTTAAATGACTTGTTTCCTGAGCTTCCTGAGCTAAGATGCAATTCTTTTTTCTGGCGATGGCCTCACCATTCCTGGCGGCGTAGTCCTGGCAGGACATGTTGGGGACGTCACAGTAGAGTCCCGTCCATCCCATTTGACAGTGGCAGGTCCAGGAGGTCGATGTCTGAGAGCAGGAGCCGCCATTGAGACAGCGCACCTGGCTGCAAAGGTTCACGAAGTTCTGCAAAAAAAAAAAAAAAAAAAGAGTCATGGGGGGATGTAGATGCTACACAGACCGAAGGTACCACACTGTCTTCTTAAGTTACATCATGACCAACTTTCTTTTCTGACATTCCAAATTATATTGACGAGGCAGAACAGAAACTTTGTGGCGGACATGCAGATTTGTGAAAAAATGTGACGGGAATTTGATATTGTTTGACCTATCTTTGTTGAGATTAAAAGAGAAATTATAAAACTTGCATGTTAAATGCATACAAGTATAATTGTTTCTCTGTTTTTCTGTGATCGCTTGTGATCGGAATCCAGTGAACATTGAAAGACAAAGATGTAGCTTATAAATGGATATTATCTAACTTAAGTTATCTAACTTAAAGGTTCAGGGAAGATTACATACTATATTATTCAAATAGCCATCTGTCTAAAACTGGTTGGGTTGGTGAGCTTTGTTATACATGTTGAATTACAGATTTATAAGATTAATATATATATATATATATATATATATATATATATATATATATATATATATATAAATACAAACAGTGTACCTGGCAGTTCTGGCCATTGTATCCCATAGAGCAGGTGCAACGGTAGCTTCCCAGGCCATCGGTGCAGGTGCCTCCGTTCTTACAGGGCTGAGAGTCGCACTCATTCTGCTCGTACTCACAGAATGTCCCGTAGAAACCAGGACGGCAACGGCACGAGAAGGCGTTGACTTCGTCAATGCAAGTCCCATTATTCAGACAGGAGCTGGAAGGAAGGAGGGAAACAAGGTGGTGAGTACAGACCCGCCGAGAGTGCAAAGTTTACTTTCAGAAAAGGACAAGCTAAATGTTAAAATCATAAAGAAACCTACTAATGTCATAGATGTTAGTGAGATACAGGAACTGCGGCTCACCTCTCGGTACATTCAAGAATGTCGCGTTCGCACAAGATTCCGTCAAAGCCCGGACGACACTCGCACACAAAGCTGTTGACGTAGTCCCGGCAGACGGCTCCGTTCCTGCAGGGCTGGCTGGCGCACTCGTCCACCTCCATCTCACAGCGCTCCCCTTCGAAACCCTGGCGGCAGTCACAAGAGAAACTCCCGACATCGTCCACGCAAGAGCCTCCATTCTGACACGGGCCTGTGCAGGGGGAGGAGGGAGAGAGAGAGAGAGAGGACTTGATTTACTGAAAGAACGAATCATCCACGTTATTAAACAACAAACCACCAGCAGTCTGGCTGCAACATCTGTGTTACACCTGCTGTATGTACGGCTCAACTATCTCAGCTAGTCTACGCTGTCTACGCTTCTCCCCACGAAGGCAAGGGAGGTCTCGAGGCTCCAATGATACGGTGAAGACTGTTAAAGTCGGCGCGGTCCATACGGGCGAAGGCGAGGCTTCCACCGAGTGCGTAAAGGCACTTGTGAGGGGAGAGTCAGACTCACTTGGCGAGCAGTCGTCGATGTCCGTCTGACAGTTGTGTCCGCTGTATCCAGGTTGACACCTGCACGTGTAGCTGCCCTGATTGTTCACGCAGCGGCCGCCATTTCTGCAAGGGTTCTTCTTGCATTCATCCACATCTTCACTGCAGCGTGGACCTACACAATTGTAAAAGAAATTACAACATATTAGCACAGCATCAACAAAGAAGTAATTCATATTATTAGATAGGATCTCACACACACACACACACACACACACACACACACACACACACACACAAACACACACCTTGCCATCCAGCGGGACACCGGCAGGTGTATGAGGTGTAGTCTGGAGACGGACGACACACTCCTCCCCTCTCACATGGATGAGAAGCACAGGGAACCTGTTCCACCTCACAGTGTTTCCCTGATGTGACATAGCACACATTTTAAGGAATAATAAAAGCAGATTCTCAGTTGGCTGCCACAAAGACACGCTAAAAAAACGTATGTAACACGGTGGAGGTGTGATGTCACTAACCTGTGAATGGCGGACTACATTGGCAGGAATAACTGCTGACTCCATCTAAACAAAGGCCGTGGTTCAGACACGGCCCGGATGCACATTCATCTATGTTCTTCTCACAGCTCACACCTAGTGCGGGAGGAGGGGGGGGATTCATATATTCATTTTTAAAATGCAGTGCCATTTACTCGATTGATTGCAGAGTCTTAAAAAATGCAGTGCTAAAATATAGCAACGAACATCCTTACCTCTGAATCCAGGTTGACACTGACAGGTGTAGCCGTTGTGACGGTCCACACAGGCGCCACCATTCTGGCACGGATTGGGCCGGCACTCGTCCTTTTCCTGCTCACAATGTTGTCCCACCCAGCCGGCCTCACACTCACAACGATACCTTGACACAAAGCCAGCGCGAATTTAAAATGAGCCACATTGTAATAATAGCAGCCGCTGGTTTTGGGGCAAGTATTGGTCTGTTCTGGTAGTCTTTGTATAGAAAAGCTATCAAACAACCAAATATTGCCCGCGTCCCATCGATCGGTGCATAACGAACGCCGGATTTCAGAACACAACATTTCAGGGAAGGAGGTGAACGTACCCGTGTTGCTGCTCGATGCATTCTCCGTGCACACAAGGCTGAGGGGCACAGTGGTCGGTCCCCGAGAGGCACAGAGGCCCGTGGGTGCTGGGCGGGCACAGGCAGTGGAACCCGTTGACCTTGTCGATGCAGGTTCCCCCGCTCATACACGGGTTGGAGCTACACTCGTTGATGTCCACGTTGCATTTAAGTCCTATTAGAAAGCGATTCAGAGGGAATTCTTTTTAGATTGTCCAGTGGGTTTCGGTAACAACATCCAAATATCGGCTTGCAGAGAATGAATTGTATACTTTTATCATAATGACCGTAATAGGAGTATCTTGGCTAAACATACCTGTATATCCTGGGGCGCACACACATTTGTATTCGTCAATACCATCTTGGCACTCTCCGTACTCACAGGGGTTGCTGGCACAATCATCCTCATTGATCTCACAGTTCACCCCTGAGGGGAAAAATATGAATTCATAAAAGGGAAACAATAGTCAGGTTATGTGCCTCACCGTTTTATTTGACTGAGTTTGCTCAGATTTAAACTTAACACACAGAAAAACACCCGACTCTTCCCTTTAGGACACTGTCAGTGAAGAGTTACGAGGATCAAGCAGCTGTGACAAAATGTGACAGTTAACTCATTTGCCAGCAGGGGGAGTGAGACACCAGGAGAAGTACAGCAAGACGTAAGAAATTAGCTTTAATAGAGCGAAGGCTCGATACAACTCCAGTGTGACAGATAGTTATGAATCTATCAAGAATGACCGTAGAAGAGAGAGGGAGAGAATGAGAGAGAGGAGAAGGAGGAATAAACTAAACAAAAGAGAAAAAGGAGAAAACTAGAAACACAAAAGGCACATTAACAGAGGGGAAGTGAGGGCATGAAACCAGAAAACAAGACCTGACAGGGAGAACTGAGGCATATTTAGTTAAGTGAGGACAGTGCAGACTTCAGTACCGGGTCTCGGAGTGGTACGACGTACTGAACTAAGCAGATTAACCCACAGAGCAACGTACACACACACACACACACACACACACACAGGGGCTGCCCAGTTGATCTATCAAAAGTTACACAGGAAGCTCTCGGCGTGGGGGATGGGGGCCTTCACATTCGACTCAAGCTCTCAGAGGCACATTAGTATGATCCGGGCTGGATGATCTAGAACTCGTACAATGTTTTCTCTAATTGTTACTTTAGTCACAAAGGGGTGGATTTGAAGTAGTGTACTGGCTCGTTGGGTGAGAGATTAACGCTGCCTCCAAACACCCAATCACAGATGTAACACTTACAGATGCACCATTTACCATATGGTCTGGAAGAATAAATCAGAATGAACCCGACTCCCTGCATAGGCAAACGGGTTTTTGTAGCACACCGAGTACCCACCTCTGGTTCCTGTTGGGCAGTTACACTGGTAGCCATTGACCAGGTCGACGCAGTGTGCTCGGTTCTGACACGGGTTGCTGTGGCACTCCTGGACCTGGATGTTGCAGATGGAGCCCGTGTATCCAGGATCGCACTCACAGGAGAAGGTGGCGATGCCGTCTTTACACGAGCCATGGTGGCAAGGCTCCGGTACACAGTCGTTGATGTTGTCCCCACAAAGTAGACCAGTGAAGCCTGCGGAGGGAGATTTTCTCTATTGCATCATGGATTAAGTGACTATTTACGATTTTGCTCGGGGTTAGAAAGGATATGAGTGTTAAAGTGATGCAGTCTTCCATTCCATAGCAGGCTCTACACATTAGAATTCAGGATCTAACGTGTGGTTATTGCCTTTTACCTTCAGCACATTCACAATCATATCCGTTGGGTCGGTCGATACACTTGGCACCATTTAAGCAGGGGGTGCTGGAACACTCATCTATGTCTATCTGGCACATTTCACCACTGAACCCTGAAAGCATAAAGAGACAATGAACACAATAACAAACGCACACATTAAAAGATGGTTTCAAAACAAGACAGACTTCACAAGCCAATTAATTTCATATATATATATATATATATAGAGATATAATATATGAACATAGCCACAGCTCTACTCACCGGCTGGGCATTCGCAGACAAAGCGGCTGACCTGGTCCAGACATTTTCCCTGGTTCAGACAGGGCGAGCTGATGCACTCATTTATCTCAACCTCACAGTGAGTCCCCTCAAATCCTGCAAGTACGACGTGAAACAAGTTGTGAGGATTTCCCAACAGACTAGGGGTTTAATACCATTCCTTTTGCAGTTGCATTTCAACCTTGTAGCGTCGCACCTCCTCAACAGACAGATAGTTATCAACTCCACCGAGGATCAAATGTTTTTGCTCACTATGTGTTAGCAGGGTATCCTCAAAAAAATGGTAACAGATCTGAGCCGGCACGGCATGGGGCTAGGAATAAAATAACATTTCATGTGGCCCAGAAAACAGGCCACACCATAATAAGATTGCATATTTGAACATTTCATAATAATTTCTTCATGAACTCCCTGCACTTTACACATTATGGCAAACTGTTTATCACTCAGGACCTTTCGGATTGAGAAAATAAAAAAAAAACACACACAGCCCCTTGGTTAAAACAATTCAGATGAATAGTGGAGTATGGTTTTATTTGAATCTATACATAACAGGAATCCAGAACAAGCCTATCCCTCCCCTCTTCAAAGCATATGTGGACTGGAATGTCTGATAAAACACAGTTTCTCCAGAACCGTACCTGGCATGCAGATGCAAGTGTAGTCCCCGATGCGATCCAGACACGTGCCTTCGTTCTGGCACGGGTTGGAAGCGCACTCGTTGACGTCTTGCTCGCAGCGCGGCCCGGCGTAACCCCGCACGCAGTTACACGTGAAGGAGCCGTCCGTGTTCACACACTGACCGCCGTGCTCGCACGGGTTGGTACCTGGCGGTCGAGAGGGAAAAAAGAGGCGCGCTTGAAAGCGGAACAGGCCGGCTGAGATTCACGTTAAGTGTGCTGGAAGTCTCTCTCTTTCTCTCTCACCAATGCTGCACTCGTCTCTGTCGATGTTGCAGGTGCTGCCGACATATCCAGGTGCACAGTTACAGTTGAACATGCCACTGATGGGGTTGGTGTCGCACTGAGAACCCTCCCTGCAGGGGTTACTGATGCAGGCGTCATCTCTGTGGCAGAGCAAGCCTGAAAAAGAACATTGTGTTGACAAGGAATGAGCGAACTAGACAACTTGTTAATCCCCAACATCATATAAGGTCGACGACCTCATATTTTTCTTTCTCAGTCGGGTACAGACGTTTTACTGGCCTACCTGTCTTTCCGTAGGGGCAGAGGCAGACGAAAGACGCGACGCGGTCGATGCAGGTGGAGCCCGGGCTGCACGCGGCCGTGGCGCAGTCGTCGATGTTCTCGGAGCAGTGGAGTCCGCTCCAGCCGTTGACGCAAACACACACGTAGCTGCCGAACAGGTTGCTGCAGGTGCCTCCGTTCTGGCAGGTGTTAGGCTGCAGGCGGCACTCGTCCACATCCTCGGTGCAGTGCTGACCTGCAGAGAGGCAGGCGGGGGGGCGGACGTGAAGATCGGGGAATGTGAACACGTCGTGTTTTATAGTACTACATAACGCACCCAATGTTTCTCCCTGACATTTTAAATGCTCACTGCCTTATTTAGAAAGCTCTTTTTTTTGCAGACCTAACAAATAGACGGTATGAGAATACTATTCATTCATTCTTAAACACCCCGCTCACATAGGCTTTGCTTTCTCCGGTTGGATTAGTGCTACGTAAACTCAGACAGGCCCAAGGAAGCCGATGAATGCACGTCTGCTTTGTAAATGGAAAGCCTGCGTTCTGCCACACAAGCGTGTTAGCACAGACACGCCCGGTGTGGAGTAAGAGGCTCTACAGCGTGAAGAAAACGAACAGACTGGTAGGACGTATGACGTCAAAACGGACAACATAAAAGGATCCAGGTTATTTGAACTGTTCTCAGCAGCGACGTTTTACTCCACCTCACTGCTCCACCGGAAAAGACTTAAAAGCAGAGAAATTGTGACTGACATCACTGCAACAGCTGTAGTGATGTCCATCGAACACACAAGTCCCTTACCAGTCCACTCTGGTGGGCACTGGCAGTTGTAGGTGTTGACGCCGTCCATACAGGTTCCTCCGTTGGCACACTGGTGACCGGGGCAGTCGTCGATGTTGTTCTCGCAGTTAGTCCCGTTGAAACCTGGCACAAACGAGCGGTGGAGACATGCACTCAAACACCTGGATTGGAATGTGATATTCTCGATTGTACGTTGGTATCGTGACGCGTCCTGGTAGCGCATGAACATCAGTTGTGTGTGTGTGTTTGTTGTGTCTACTGACAGACAGCAACACGACAGGATCACACTGTTTGCACCTCAAACAACTTAATGTAACAATGCAGTAACTCAAAGCTACATTTGTGGGTGATAGATACTGGTCACAGTGGCACTTTCTCCCCCATAATTCAATTTCATTCTTTTAACTCCCTCTCCCTCGATGGGCAACAACATTTTCTCTTTCTCTGTTAGTGTGCGGTGGTTTAACTTTCTAAAAAGTTTAACAAAACAAGTTTTCCAAAAAGAATAACAAAACGCTATTTCATAATCTGAATCCCTCTACCTGGAAGGCAGTGGCAGGAGTAGCTGGTTTCAGTGTTCTGGTGGCAGGTGCCTCCATTCAGGCACGGTGAGGGGGAGCAAGGGATGTACGAGCTTTCACAGTGTCTGCCAGTGAACCCCGGGTCACAGGTGCACCTGTAGATACGGCAGTGTACATTTATTGTAATTCGGGCAAAAATATTTCAGATCTTACATACATCACTTTTTTTTCTCCCTTCTTTATAAACAAGATTCTCACTTGTAGGAGCCAGGGGTGTTGATGCAGCGGCCTTCATTCTGGCATATTGAGGGCGAGGCGGCGCATTCGTTCGTGTCGTTGAGGCAGCGAGGACCTTCGTAGCCCGGAGGACAGGAGCACGTGTAGCTGCCAGCGGACGGAGAGCTGCACTTTCCGCCGTTTGCACAGGGGCTGGAAAGACAGCTGTCCTCGTGCTCACACTGCGGCCCTGGGAATAAAGAGGACGGAGAAGGACCGAGCGTTAGCGCTCTAGCTATCCTGCGTGCCGAGTGTCAACGTGTGTCCCCCACCTCTGGAAAAGAACGTCTCGGATGACAGAGGACAGCAATATGCAAAGAACCGGACAATTTTGCATTTGATATCCCACGCCAGGTGACATCATGAACTCATCGGCCATTTCTGGCAACATCATTAGGTTTTGTATGGGGAAGGAGAGTATGCAAGGGGAGAGGAATCGATTCCTCTGAGCTGCGTTTGGAATGATTTATGATATGTTTGCATATATTTATTGTTTCTTTCCCTAGTGGTAGGAATATACTCAATATGTTAAAATTGTTGCCTTTTAGAAATTAAATTAAATGTACGAGCATGAATGTTGCAGTTGTTAGTTAAACGTGTCCTGTGTTGCTGGAAGCTGCTAGCTCCCCACATCTGGATCACACCAAGAAGTGACTTGTTCCTAACTTGTACCTTTGCTGTAACTTTTACGAGGATATTGAGTATAGCAGTCTTTACAATTAGCATGTGTTCAACAGGTGTTCATTTTCAGGATGTTCAAAAGAAGAAGAGGTCAGGCATCACTGTCCTAATGTCAAACTAAGAGGTGATTAAACTGAATCTTTACCTGTCCATCCTCTGGGACACTTGCACTTGTATTTGTCGAGGGACAGCAGGGCGCAGACGCCCTTGTTGGCGCAGGGATTGTTGGGGTAACAGGTGGAGTTCTGGGGAGTTTGGCAGTGCTGTCCGGTGTAGCCGAGGGGGCAGGTGCAGGCGGCGCTCCCCGGCACGGGTACGCCGGCGGACATGGACACCGAGCAGTCCCCACCGTTCAGGCAGAAGCCGGGGTGACAAGGGTCCTTGTGGTGGCAGTATTCCCCCAGAAAGCCCGGCGCACACCTAGACACACACACACACAGAATTCAATGATGGCGACCGCAAAGGTTTAAACCTAATCCCCCCTCGATACAGACAATGCAGTTGAAAGATGAATTAAACAAAACAGACATCTCTATGTGTTGTGTTTGTGTGCGTGTGTAGGACAGTGAGGTATAAAGTCAAAACAAAAGAATGAGTTTCTGTCAGGTGCACACACACCGCACCACATCAGACAGCGGCATTGACAGCCGAGCGTAGCCTCGGTACTCAGGTCGTGCAGCACGCACAGATCAAAGACACAAATAAAGATACAGCGGTAAAATACTGGCGTATGTGTAGGTACAGGCGAGTACAGGCAAAATGTGTGGTGGCGCATGTCTCAATGAATACTAGATGGTTTAAGGACCGCATTCATGCAAAGATACATTGACACATTGAAGATTAATGTGGCCATGAAAGAAGAAGTTGGCGCATTGTGTCTTGCTGAGGGACTTTTTGACATGCCGTTAAGATGTTAACTGGTAACCCTGTGATTGCTGATATGAGATACTCTGAACTCTTGAGCTGTTGCCCCATAAACCCTCGGAGATGAAAGGGGGAAGCTGAGCCTGGTGAAAGGGTTAACGCGGGGCCGGTGACGGAAAAGAAGAAGTCAAAAAGTGGAAGGATGTGAGGTGGAGTTATCTGAAAGTTGTTGACTGCCTGGCAGCAAACTATACGCAACAATTGGAAAACACCAGCGAGTCATTGGGCAATGTAGAAGATGAACAATATTCACAACAACAGAAAAATAATGTCGCAATTTCTCAAGAAATGTTTCCACAGTAAAACTAAAGAATCTTGAGGTCTTCGACGTAAAGAAAAGCAGCACTGCATCGTTTTATGACCACAAACAAAGTCTGTTTTTTCCTCTGCTTATTCATCACCACCCTTTTTCTTTCGATTTCTCCTTTTTCGTCAAAGCGATTCGGCCACATGTCAAGCAGCGGGGAGGATATTACAATATTACACAATGTGCACGGGGAGGTGTCAGAACACAGCTCCTTTAGTCACTTTCTATTCCCTCCTTGTTTTCGGTCCCTCCCGCTTCAACACACCACTTCTCCTCTGTGTGTGTGCGACACCATTTGGTTTGGGTTGTTATTTTGTTACCGGGTAATTTCCTGTGTCGGCTATTTTCATCTGGAGCGCTTGTCGCACAGTGCGACACACGCCGACACGCCGTCTGGGGACTGTGGGCCCCCGGAGCGACCTGCTGCCTCTTACGCAGGCCTCCAAAGGGGCCTCCCAGGGGGGGGGTCAGGTAACATAATAGTAGGGATACACCCCGGAGTAACTAACACACACACACACGGGCACAGAGGAATTAATACCTTCTTTCATAACCAATCCAACGGGATATGTGGGCTTCTTTTGGACGTAAACATAGGGCGAGTTATCCGATATCAGCGTTGTGACCAATTTAAAACAAGAGAAGAAACGTAGGAGGTGGGAATTATATGAAATCCCGTCTCACGCTTATTAACTTTTATTCATTATCGGCCGCTCCACCCCAAAGCAGCTTGAATATATTAGGTGATGAGCGCATGGGAAAGTGGGGAAGTGGTGAATCATGCCAGGCATGAGAGAGTCTCATCACATCGCATCTGAGAGACGTCTCTCTGCGTGGTAGGACATGCGAGTCACCCGACGTCTGCCTTAAATACTACAAACTACTCCGACACACACGAGGCTCCAGTATATCAGATGCATTCAAGAAAAAAAAAAGATTATATGCCATTATATTGAACAATGTGTTTTCTTTTTATACTAGTTTGAACTATGACAGAAAACCCTTCATTATTTTCAAGGTTAGTTTAGTTCTTGTTCAAATAGAATATCTCTTTGAAATGTATAGTTTGTCTAGACGAACATACTCTGTAAAAATCAGCTATTTGCATTTACTCCACGGTAAACAGATAAACATAAGGGCAGATTAATGACGTATAGGAGCTTGAAAGAGAAGACTGCACGCCTCTCCACCTCAACACCGTCAGATTAGACACGGACGCCCTTTCCTGTCTCCGTGCTCGGTGTCAGCGCTTCTGCAGTGCAACCCCCTACACACATGCCTACACAAACACACACACACACACACACACACACACAAATCCACAAACACAAAGCGGTCCCTCCCTACTGCGAACACAAACACAGCTTGGTCATGATATCACAACAAGGTGACCGTTGTGGGAATTAGGAGCACTTTCTTCTGCGGGACAACTTCTCCGCCCCCCTGTAGCCTTCTTCAAGGAGGAATGACACGGCCCTCTGACCCGGGACATACATCACATTAGCGGGCCGTCAGATGGAGAACACCGTGTCCAGGTTAAAACCAGGTTTACGTTTCTCTGCGATCGTTTCACAGGTTTTTACGGACTTAAAAAAGAAAAGGGGGAACATGAGGAGGTATTTCCAAAGTCAAGTCTCCCACTTCAGGGAGAGAGACAGAGAGAGGGAGGGAGAAAGAAGTCTGCATATTAGAAATGTGAGCGAGAAAGATAATCATGAGACTCTACACCACAACACAAGACTTTTTTTTACAGCTTTGGGATTTTTGGGGGGATGGATTCCAAAGCGCTGACAGGGCAGATGCACAGCAATCTCTATTAAATTAAATCGCCATCCAACCAGCGTTGACAGAAACGTGGCGGCGGCGCCCCGTCCTTCAGGTTTCTCTCCCGGGTAGAGCGCTCATTGTGAGCCTCCAGGCGGGATCGCTAGAGGCCCGAGGGCCCCCCCCCCCCCAGACGAAGGCTGTGCAGGATCCACATCAGAGTGAGGGAGCGGCGTTTCACTGCGGAGGATAAAACCTGACGCGCCGGCGCGCCGAAATGCCACGCAGGATGGAGTGTGACTCCTCGGGGCGCGTTTCCGTACGCTCTGCACGACAAGGGTTAAGAATCTGCCCACACGGATGAATGCTCCGCTCTGCTTGGGTGAAAATGGGAGCAGAGAGGGTCTTTCTGCAGCCAAAGTCATCTATGGGATTCTTTGTTTTGTGCCATCGGGACTTTTTTTTTTTTCTCTCCTGCCAACCCCCCCTTCCATCCTTCTCCTTGTCCGTGCAATTTCCTGCAACCCTTCTTTCCCTCCCTTTCTCACTCCTCCACCTCTAACCCGCTCTGGAGGTGTCAGGTTTCTACAGCTGGTCCACATTAGCCCCCCCCAGTCCCCCCAATCTCACGCACACCCCTCCCTCCCTCATTCTCTCTCTCTCTCTGCACCCCTTCTCTCCTTCGTCCTCTCTCCCGCCTCCTCCTCCTCCTCTAACTCATGCTGACCTCTGCCTGTCCTGGCTGGCCGGCAGTGGGGGTTTCAATGAGCAGAAAGAGGGGGGGGGGGGGGGGGGGGTTGAATCTCACTCACTCGTGTCTCATGTTTGAAATGAAAGACGTGGGGTCTTTTATTTCTAATGTCAATCCCCCCTCATCTCCAACCTGCAATTCCCCCATTCGTTTGTGCTAAATCCCTTTCCCTACCTCTCCACCTTCATCTCCTAAACTACAACACCACCACCTCCTCCCCCTCCTCCTCCTCCTCCTCATCCTGCCACCATTCTAGTCTCAGCAACGCTTAATAACTTCATCATGCTCTCCCCCGGCGGCCATCCCAGAGAAACAGTGTGAGAGTTGTGGGAGAACATAAACCGGCTCAGATTTCAATTCCTGGATCATTCCCTGGCTTGATCGGAGCATGTTCAGTGTCCAGGTGGTCTATTCAGTGCACTGTAGTCCCGTGTTGTGCGTAAACCAACATCGAAAGTGAAGTGAAGTGCAGAAGATGTTACCGCTGGCTTCTTTTTTGGTGATTCAATGCACGGCTACGTGGTTGAAATCTTAGCTGCGAGCTGCCTGGTGGATTATTTTAAGAAGAAAAGAAGAAAAAAAAAAAAGCTTGTGAGTATTAAGCATTCAGACCCGGCCGCTCTGGCGGTGCCAGAAGTCTGGCGCATTTCTTAATCCAGGTCACAGGATTTAAGATTTGAGACTGAAGTCTCGGGCCGGGTTACACACTTAAAACCAGTGTCCTTATCGCAGCAACGCACTGCGACTCTTCATACGCGTTCATCACCTGGAGGAATCAGATGAGCGTGCAGTCATATCAGACCCAGAAGTGACACAGACGGAAAAGCACTATGTTGACCTCAGAGGTGAGCGGGGGAGCCTCGCCCGGGAGCTCCCGAGACCGGTTTGCGTGTGGTGCAATATATCTCAGAAGGGGGAGGCGCACCAGCATGTGACCTTATCAGCGAAGAATGCTTCGACACCATTTATTCGCTGCTGCTGGAAAGAGGAGAGCTTCAGTGCACTTTCAGAGGCCCTGGTGCCGTACGCATTGGAATACTAGAGT
The DNA here is from genome assembly GCF_964276395.1 of Gasterosteus aculeatus. Lineage (NCBI taxonomy): Eukaryota > Metazoa > Chordata > Actinopteri > Perciformes > Gasterosteidae > Gasterosteus > Gasterosteus aculeatus. The sequence goes on along the minus strand of NC_135695.1, from coordinate 18,871,533 downwards.
AAGAGAGGAGAAAGGGATCCCTGTGGATCAGCAGGCTCGTCCTTGCCGCTCTAAATTACTGACAGAAATGCTAAAAGTTCTCCCAAGAAAGGGCATCAGCCGCATGACGGAAGAGCCCCTCGACATTCAGACATGATTTGTCCCATTACAGATCCGAAAAACACTTAAATGTGGATGTAGAGGCCCGATGATGGGTTATATTAAGGGGGATGGAAACTATGAATCCACTACTCACAATCGTTAGCAGTCATGCCGTTTTAGTGGTTTGCACTTTTGGCACGCTCCCCACTTGGTAGCACAGTTTTTATTTCTGGAGTTCATCCAGGAGAGCAAAGTAGAAATAACATTAGAGCTGGCAGGGGTGGCAAGAAAGCAATGTCAGAAGTTGCGGAGAAAGAAAGAGAGGGAGGGAGAGAGAGAAGAGGGGAAAACAAAGTTAAGAATGGGAGCAAAAGCCAGGAGAAGTAATGAGAGAGTGAAATGTTCACAGGGAAAGGGAAGCAGTGAGAACTGAAAGCGAATACACAGAATAAAAGCAGAGCAGGGTGGAGTCCAAACAAGGGACATGCGGTCAAGTCGCCGCCTGTGTTCAGAAGGACTCATCGGAGTGGATGCGGTGCACAGCACAGGAACCTTCTCCCTCGGCGCGCCGCTCTACGTCGTTCTGTCATTATCCGGCTTCTGCAGTTGTTTCATGTGGAATCTCCAAATATAGGTCTGATGGCCTGTGATGTGTATTTAAAATGTATAAAAAATGGCTCCCTACACTACTTTAGGTCACTTTTAATAAACTGAATAGCAAGGTTTTTACCCAAATGTAATGTGTTTCATGGGAAAAACCAAAAGTGAATTAAAAAGAAATAAAAATAAGCGATGATAGTTGTTCTACTTGACTGGTTCTGATGCGCTAAAACTTCTCTATATAGTGCACACGGGCCGTGGGACTTATGATTAAACCAAGGGGCTTTCGACTCCTCAGTGCCTCTGTCCTGTGTGACGGACAGCCACTTGTCACCTCACTGTGTGCGGGTTTATAGTCTGGTCTCTACATTCCCCGCTGGTCTGTAAGGCTTCCTCTCTCTGGGAGACTCTCCCGGTGCTCCTACGCCTGTTTGTGGGTGTTATGGTGCACTTTGTTTGTTTTGGGGGTAGCAACCGTCGCCACGTGCCCTCGTTTCGTCCCTCAAACATACACTCAAGAGAACTACTACCACCATCCCAATACTGAACCCGATAGACGGCATCTTTGAGGCGCTTGGACCTGCAAAAGATGGGGGCGCACTAACAGGAAATAGTACCGGCACTTGAGCAAAGTAATGTCCTGTCGTGGACAGGAGCTGCAGTAAAATCCATTTTAGCCATCTGAAAATAAGCAATATGTTTAGAATACTGTCATTGTCATGTGATGGGAAACATCAGCGCTCTGCAAAGCCACAAGGCTCCAATGAGAAAAAAACCCAATTGCAGAGTTTTCTGTGCAATCATGTGTTCTTACCGTATGTCCCTCAAGGTGCCTCTAAGACACACAGACAGGTCATACGGAACAAGCTACAAACAAAGAAAACTCTTTATCGCCGTGGCGCCTACAGCAAATCTACAGCGCTGTGTGAGCAGGACTTGGAGGGTAAATCACTGCCGTGGGTTCCGGTGTCCCACTCAAGCTTTTGTTGACTTTAGTCGGGATCATGTGCCTTACCCACTTCAAACCTGAGTGAGCGGGGGTATGTGTGTGCGTGCGTGGGGGTTGTGTCTGCTGTGGAGGTGCAGAGCGCAGCGACCTCAACTTTTTGACCAAAACACACGTCCCGCCCCGAAGCTTTCCGAGAGGTGACGAGGCAAAAAACAGCCAGAGGAAAAAAAAGATCCACGACAAAGTTCTACAAACACACAAAGGCACGAACGAGAGATGAAGCAGGTACGGCAATAATAAACGCAACAGGGTAATAGGGCTGTGGGGGGGGTCGAGATGGTCGGGGGAGGGACAGAAGCATGGATGGATGAGTGACAGTTTGATGAAGGAGGCGTAGCGAGAGGAAAATTACACTCCTTTCTTTGGGCCGCAGCCCCCCCCCCCCGCCACCCCGCTTCCCTCAGTCCCGCCACCCCCCTTCCCTCAGTCCCGCCACCCCCACATCGCTCAGGACGCTCTCTCATCATTAGTAAGGAGTTGTGCTCCGAGGTATTCCTCCTCGAGTTACCTGAAAAAGAGACATCCTGTTTTCTTCTGTCCCTTTCTCTTCCTGCGTCTGCCCCGCGGGCAAATTCTACCTGTCAGATCAAAGCAGGTCAGAGCAGCAGGTCGACCCAACGCAGAAAGAAAAATAAATCCTTTCTTTTTTAATAAACCTCAAGGCAGGACTGGCACGGCGGGGAAGAAAGAGTGCGAAATAAAAAAAAAGCAAGGGGCCACAGAGAGGGAGAGTTAATCAGTTTGCACCATGAACAGCGGACAAAGAGATCTTGTTCTGGAGGAAAAACAGGGTTTTCAAACGTAAGGTATTAAGTCCGTGAACAAGGCTCCACATGTCGCGCTGCGCTCCTAACCCTGTTTTCAACAGAAGCTTTCTCTAGTCGTATTCTATTTAAAAATGTGACGACTTTCTACGTGGCTGCGTGACACCCGTTGGTACACTCCGTCAAAGAACCTTGACTTCAGACGTTGTTGCCATCTACGGTTCCCGTAGCTGCAGTTCCCTGCCGACCTCGCCCACTTTTCGGGCTCATTGTCTCGCTCTCCTCCGACCAACGGATCCATCGTCTCTGTGCCCTTCGCTCATACCTCGTCAGACGGCCGTTACGTATCACCGATCAGGCTGGTGACACCCACGAATCCACACACACACAGAGACACGCTCACCACACACGCCTTCATCTCACACCCGAGCCCGGCGGCTTGCGGTGCCACCGGTTAGACGGCTTCCCCGCACCCTGTCCTGCCAGACAGCCGGTGGACCTCTCCCATGCGCTGACTCTCACAAAATGAGACAGAGCGCCATTTGCAAAACACGCAACGTCAATGCCACCGTCAGCGTCTCGAGGAGGAAGCTCTCCGCCGTGGTGTCTTTTCCCATCAGTTTTGAATGCAAACAGTTTCTTAAAAAAGGAAATAAAGAGATCTAAAACCGACACATATAAAAAGTGCATTTGTACGTTTTCCACAGTTGCACAGAAGCAGGTTATGCTGCAAATCAAAAACCGGGGCCCCGTCTTTCCACTGTGCACCCGGTTACATGACGCACATCAACAAATAACAGCTGCATTAATGAAGCAACATTCTTTTTCCTTTGTTTTGCTCCATTTCAAGGTCAACGGCACGATGGCGCTCTTACTTTCCGCTCTCAGCGTTAAAAAACTCACAGGTTGAATCGTTCACCAGGAAATCTGTAAAATACATTAAAAAATAAATGTAACTGTACCCCAGTGGTCCGCGGCGGAAACTCATCAATGGTTTAATTATATCGTGACCCCCGGTGTGAGCCATCATCGGGCGGGACCGAGCCAAAGGGCCAAAGTAACTGTTGACTTACAGCCGGCCGCCTTTAATATGAGGAGGCCACCAATAAACACATAATTTAATTTGAACACAATGAGTCTTTTCATCAGCAGCACAGAGGGACAAGCAGACCAGACAAGGGCAAGGCCATTGGTGTGAGCATGTGTGTGCGTGTAGTTCATGTTTACTTGTGAACAAAAAATGGACTGGCCAGTTAATCAGTCTAACAGCAGGCCTGCGCTCTGTCAGCTGACTGAGCAGAGAGACTCTTCTCTGTGTGTCTTCAGGGCAAAAGGCCACCCTGCCGTTTATCATCAGCAATATCATGATTGCATTCATATAAAAATAAATTAGGACTTCAGGAGGTCATGGAGACAGTGAGGCTGACCGAGAGGGCGAGTAAATACCACAGTAGCACAGCTTCTTCAAAAATTAAAAAAAGAATCAAATGTGATCTCATTCATTTACAATTTTAAATAGTTGTATGTAAAGAAAGTGTAGTGATGTGTACTTGAGCAGAGAACAAATTCACTCTCTCTTCCTCCGTGTGTGTGTGTGTGTGTGTGTGTGTGTGTGTGTGTGTGTGTGTGTGTGTGTGTGTGTGTGTGTTCTAAAACACAAGCTTCATTTTTTGTTGACACAGCCGGGCCGGCGTGCATGTTTGTGCACCGGACCACCGCGCTCCACTGACCAGCTCGCGGCCACCGCTCATATGCGCCGGTTGAAAATCAGAACCACAAATCGCAGTAACAGTCTGAAGAATCTGCAATTAGGCCTTGATTTTTTTTTCTTTTTCTTAATTGTTGCCGCCTAACGCACAGGCCGCACAGAGGCGATGAGCCGGTTTGCACCTGCAGCCACCTGACCTTCAATTAGACGCGGAATGTCAAACACCGATTAAGGAATGTTGCGTTCTGCTTCCCTTTTGTGTCAAGAGCGTTGAAATTCCTAAAGCGGTGGGAACGGACGCACAGCCCGATTCACATCGCATTTGATGAAACGTGAGCAGCTCCATGAACCACGTTCTCAGTGGGACTTTGGCTCGGGAGTGGCAACGTAATTAAGAAGACAGCAGAGTCTTAATTACAAAGTGGGCTAAGCCGTCAGAGATCACACAGGCCCCCGCTCTCCTTCTCACCACAGCACGTTCCCCCTTAATGACCCGATTGCACCGCCGGTAGCAGAAGACACTTACTTGCAGGTTGTTTCAAGTTACCGCAACAACATGCCGTGCTCCAAGAAGAAAAAGGGGCCACGCTGGTGTACCGACGGGTAGCCTAAGTGTCGTTTTGAATCAAATGACCACGTTTCAGATTTTTTTCCCCCCTCATCTATCGGACAGAGAAGGCTACTTTCTCACGTAACAGAGGTGTCTCGTCATCGTCTCGGCATCCCACAGGAAAAACAAATCAGCAGGCAGTCAAATGTTGGCAACACCTCCAGCTATTCATTCTAGAGCAACAAGAGAGCATGTAACAAAACCCCCTGAAATGTCCTAAATAGCATCTTGGAGGTGGAAATGTGTGTATTGGTATTGTTCCCAGTACTGGTGTACTTTGTCAGACAGAGCAGCCTTTTATTCTCCCTTCCGTGCCTGAGCCAAACCTCATGGTCCTGTGGACAGGCTCGGGTTGATCTAAAAAAAAAAAAGTTGTATTTCTATTCTGGCGTTTCACATCCAGCCCCCCCCCCCCCCCCCTCCCCATTTTGTTCGAGTGTCGGTGACAGTGCGAGTGTGTTCGGTGCCAGACGACCTTACCTGCAGTACTCTGTGCCATTGTTGAAGGTCAGGCATGTCGCGTTGTTGACACAAGGCGCCTTATCGTCCATACATTGTAGAGCTGCAAGAGACGGGGGAAAAGTAAAGAGATCGGGCGATTAGCGGGGTGCTTGATAAGCTCAACACTTGTCATATTGGCAATATTTGAATGCGGTGGTAATTCTGACCATTGCAGACACGTGTTTTTAGATGCTACCTGAAATCGGCCTGCGGTTACAGGACGGCCGGATGAGCCAGGCGCAAATCAAACTCCGCGACGACAACAAACCACAACTGTCTCCCCGCCAATGAGACACTAGCAGGCAGACACATCAGCCATTGTGTGCACATGGCCAAGTGGTCTTCGGGCACAGCATGCCGGCCCGACATCGAGTGTGATGTTCTCAGTTCTCAATGAAGGAAGCTGCTGTTTGTCAAGTGAGGGTCTTTAATTAGAAACACCATAAATTACTGTGAGAATGTTGCTGTATTAACAATTTTTGTTTTATTGTTTTAGCCTCACATGTCCATGAATCCTCACCCGGCTGAACGGGACTCTGTGAGCAAAACTGCGGTTAGGTCAGCTGATTTAAAAGAAAAGCCAACAAACAGTCATTGCATTACAGGAAGTGTACCGAGCAATGGTGTTACTTTGTGCGCCTCTATTAATCACGTTGTCACTCGAGCGGAGGAGCATACGTGGAGACACAGACTATTGTAAACCTCACTTTAAATGATTTTGTGGTGTGTTTTTTCCGTGACTGTGAAGCGGTCCAGTGAGAGAGCGAGGGCGGAGTAGATCGCCTTGGACCCGGGCTGACAGGCATAGTCCATTAGACACGGGGATTCCATACGTAAACCACTGTGAAATTCATAATTCCAACGAGCACGCACACAGGCTTGTGCCTCTACGAGCAGAACCACACAGTCACCCAGTGTATTAGAAGCATGAGTAGATGGTGCATACACAACATCAAAACGCAGACAGACAGAAATCCACTAACGTGCGGTTTGACTCGTGACGGAGTGGAACTTTCGCTTTTGGTTTTGATCACGTTTACGTCTAAATGATATTCAAAAATTGAGCAGATCGAGGGGGAAGGAGGACGTGTGGAGAAGAGCATGCATTAATGCATGACAGCCCAGACCGGAAACAGAGACTCTGATTCCCCGACTGGTTTGACGAGCTTCCCACGGACGCTGTCATGCCAGACACAATGATCTTACCAGATTTGGGACGGCCCGCCTGCCATTGCGCAATTTTGGAATACACACACACACACACACACACACACACACACACACACACACACACACACACACACACACACACACACACACACACACACACACACACACACACACACACACACACACACACACACACACACACACACACACACACACACACGAGTACCCCGGTAATGCGTCTCTCTGTAAAAGTTAAACAAAGCAGAACGATTCCCACACCTTGACATTTCCAAAGCGGCGTGCTGCGATACACGCTCATACCAACAGCATTGCATCCTCTCCACCTGGCTGTTCCCACACTTCACTATCAACAGGAGATTTCCCAGGAATGGGAGCCGTGATAAGGCCCAAATCGACAAAGTCCACAGTGAAACTACAGGCAGATGGTGTGAGCGGAGGAACACAGCACGCGGGCTGCTGACAACGATGAGAGCCATGATTTGGACCGTTCCTGATCAAATGCACATTTTTCTTTTTATTTATACCTCCCACCACCGCGTCGTGCCGCTTAAGTGGAGTACAAAAAGCAACACAAAAGCAAGAGATTTACAATGTCTGCAGTCTGGTGGGACTGGGAGGAGAGACGTGCGTGTTTCCTGTATCTGTAAAGATGCCATTGTGCATGAGAAATGAGAGTTTTAAACACAGATGTGGAGGTGCTTTTCTCAAACTTTCCTCAGTGAACTCAACGTTATGATATTAACATCTTTCTTGCGCTTTGAAAAAAAAAAAAAAAAAAAAAGGTTATTCTCAGGCCCAAACTGTACTAAAACTAAACTTATTCTTACTAAAAAAAAAAAAATAACTAAAATGTTGACAAAGATGAGAAGCTCTGGTGGGAGATTCGGTATGCAGATGTCGCAATGGAAAAAGGCGTTTCTATGTGGGGCTGCGCGGAAACATGTGAGAGGTCATCCAAGTCGCAGCAGATCCAGATTCAAATTCATGTTAATCATAATTCTCTTTTACACATTTTACAGTACAAACAACATCACAGTGTGCTAAATGGGCACAAAACTCTCATGCAGAGTAGTTTTCTATAAGTGAGATGTTGGTGCATGGTGAGATGGGGGCGCCACGGGTTCCAAAGGTGGGGGTGGGTGCAACACGTATGTTTCCATTAAGCTGTTTTTATGAGCCTTTCTCAAAAAAAAAACATGAACAAAGCCAAAGAGGCCCAAAGCTAAATATAACAGAAGGTGTTTAACCACAAAGTCCCCGTTTGGATTCCAGGCGGGGGTGGGGGGGCGGTCGCTGTAAGTCAGCCCGATGTCTATCATCGCATCAGCAGACTGCAGCCCCGAAGGCCACAGAACGAAGATCAGAGGAGACTTCTTCAAAAAGGAACAAAGCCATATTAAATATATGTACGTACACAATACATACAGATACAGATCTAAGACATGAGATATTAGAAAGGAATGATGATCTATTTAAAACACCTCTGGGCAGGTTCTAGTGCATCACTTAAACTAATAATGACAAATTTGGTTTCTTCCATAAAAATATAAACTTGTACTTCACTTGAACGTCATCTGACACTCTCTTCACAGAGTTTATTGAAACGTTTATCTAAACATTCAGTCAGCTAATGCGTGGCGTGAATATTGAGACGGACATTTGTGGTCGACGACGAAACTCGCATCTATACTATAAACACTTTTCTGTTCTCCTAAATATCAACATGCTAACATTATCATTGTGACCACGCTGCCATGCTGAATGTAGCATCTTGCTGGTTTTGTTTCATAATTATTTAAAAGACTCACAATTATTGTTTCCTTTTCATCTAGCTATTACTAGAAACATTTATTGAGCTGTCGAAAGGGCTGCAGCTTGTATAAAAGCAAAGAACAGCAGCCACCACAACTACTTGGATTTATTTATTTTATTTTATGTTTTTGTACTTGAATGTGAGAATCTTTTAAAAAATGAAAACACGGTGTCGAGATAGAAAAAAAGGGTCGAGAGAGTCCGGTTGTCGTGCCCGGCTGGCATTACGCAGGTTCCTCCCTCAGCGCTCGCCGGCGCTTTGTCACAGACACCGCGACGCGTCCCAAGAGGGGTCGAGCTGCGTCACGAGGAGAAGGGGGGGAGAAAAAAAAGAAGGCCGCGGTAGGAGGGGAGTGATGGAGGGAGAGCTAATAGCTGAGGATTGAGACGGGGAAGTAATTACGACCCTACAGACAAAGGCTACACACGAATGGGAGTTCCTGAGCCCTGGCACGCATCCACACAGCGGAGGGCAGGAAGTCGTTCGCGCTGAGTGAGGAAGTGACCCCATTTCCTGGAATTGCCGTACAAGCCTCTACATCCAGCAAGCCCAGCAGTCGCCGTGGCAACTTGCAATAAAATACCCTTAGCTCAGCGTGGAAGGAGGGAGATGATGCTCAAATGAAGACTTCTTACCCCTGAGGGCAGCTTTGCCGGCCCACACACACAGCAGACGAACCGAACAGGGGTTTTAAGGCTTTAGCCGCCCCGGATCAGCGTCAGGTTAGAAGAAGTCAGAACACTGTCGGAGTTCACAGCAAAAGGCTTGTGGTTACAAAGATGGTCTCATGTTGATCTATTGGATTATTATTATTGGAGGCAAATCAAAACATTTAAAAAATGCGATTAAACACGGTTCAATTTCCGATCCTTTGTTTGTTCGTAACCCAGTGCAATCTGGGTAAAGCTTCTGTCAGAGACGGTGAATAATAACTCGCCGCCGGGCCGAGGCATCGGATGTTTTCTATACTTCAAGAGTAGCAAACTCCCCTGTTGAATAACTCCAGAATGAGAGAGAGTCCTTTCTGTTAAAAATCGCCTGAGGATTAGGCAACAGACAGGCCTACTCAAGTTCATAAATATAATCGGGTTGAAATGAAGGCTTTCTGGCAGAAAGCGCTGGCTCTGGTGTGCGTAACGTTAGCTAGTGGGCGAACACCGTCGGCCCCAGCTCACGTTGAACCGGCAATTCTCCTTTTAAGAAAAAACAGAAATTCAAGAGTGAACCACATGCAAGCTAATCAAAAGCTGGCGGTAGTCCCAGATGCTGAAAGTGGAAGTGCGACGGAGGGCAAATACCCTCACTGCCCCAGTAATTATTCCCCTAACCTCCCAAATGAGACGAGACGGTCGCCTCGCTGTCGTAATTACTGGGAGAAGTTGGGAGAGTCTCATCTGAATGTGCTGGCATGCTGGCTCAGTATGCGTGTGTGTCAATGTCTGCGTGTGTGTCTCTTTCGATGTCTGCGTGTGTGTGTCTGTGTGTGTGTGTGTGTGTGTGTGTGTGTCAGACAGACAGAAATGGGGAGAGCAGACCAGACCAGACCAATGCAGGGACTTTCCCCTGCTTGACTAATGAAACACACACATAGTACAAGGACTAACTTCCTTTCATGCTTTTAGGTTGTGTGTAAAAATGTTTGTTATTCATTTAGGTATCAGAATTGAACCGGCATTATCCATGGTGGTAAAATGTCAACGGAGAAAAGCTCTACCTCGATATGAGAATTATTTTCTCATATAGAGATACATGGTGTACCTCTGGTGTTCTTCTGACTCAGGCAAAATGTAAATGAGTCTTTCCAGGCTTAAGGAGAGCAGACATTCATAGAAAACAGGTGTATTAATGACAAACTGTAAGGGAAAATGATCTGTAGCTTAACCAAAACCAACGTTTTTTTGTCTGGAAAATCTTTAATGTCGAGCCACGTGGCGTCATGTCCCACCTTCTCTATGGACTCTCTATGGACCATGAATTACAACCGACTCTTACATTGAACCAAACCAATACTGCGCCCCGATACAAAGTATTCTCATTTCCTTGCCGATGTGCCTTGCTTGGCTCATTGCTCCGCCTGTCTCCGGGATTACGGGGGTGCGTTGACCAAGGAATGCAGGTCCCAGTAATTCCCTGTTAATTTGCCAACCTGTTCAACAGTGCAGACGCGACGGCTCTGTAATCCCCTCGACCTTCACAGCCACAAACACCACCTCCTATAGAAACAGGGCAGGTGGTTCATGCAGGGCATGCACCTAACTTCACTCACACTTGGACTGGTATTTATTCAGTGCAGGTGGATCAAAGTCAAAAGGAGAGGGAACTGGTGGAGCAGGCCCTGCTGCTTTGTCAGCACAGCCAACCAAAATGGTAACGCAGGCCATTGACTGTGACCACCTCGTCTGACATGCACTTCAACTTCAAGACCGTATTTGTAAGTCTTCAAGTTTAGGTCAATTCCAAACCAATACGCGCTGCACGGACATAGTGACCCATGTGCATCTGGAGCTCGTGTGTCAGTGACGCACACGTCCAAGCACTGACTCATCCAGTCAGACACGTTAGCACTCACTCCCACCACAACCAACATGTGCAGGAGCGACACACGAGCGGAGGCCCGACTGTTGGACTAAACTACCAATCAAAAAGGGCGGAGAAGACCGAACTGAATATAACCTGAAACACGAGCACGGGCACTATGGCTGAACGATCTGAGGTGAGGTTACAGCCAGCCGATGTGAGATAAGATGACAAAAAAGAAAAAAAACAACGCATTAATACAACCGCCACAAGGCAGTGGGATGAGCTGGTGGTCAGTAAATAACGCAGTAGTGTGGGCAACTCAATAAATATCTTTGTCTTCACACAACATGCCGAAGCAGAGGGCGAAGCACGTTGCAGATAAATCACATTTCACACCAGTCCCCCCCCCAGCTTGGGTCAGACGCAAGGAAACCATGGGCGACACAATTGCTGCCCTTTGACGGTTCATATTCACAGAGCGGCACATGCACCCACACACGCGCAAATAGATATGCACACTCGTGTCAGCTGTCTGCTGTTTGCACTGGGCAAATATGTGCGACGATCCGCTTGCCCACGCCGTAGGGGCAACGCTATGCCGTTTGCCGCAATGATGGCACCTACGCTGCATCAAGATCCAGAAACACAATCACCTACAACACTGTGCGGCACACAGTTCCCGCATCACCACCGAGGGGCTTTTGCAGGCCTGAAATTATGATCGAATAGCAAGTAAAGCATGTGTTTTTTTTGAGGAAGAAGACTTTAGCAACGTGTCTCAATTAGCAAAGCAAACCACGGAACCGTAATGCTAAATGCAAACGTCACTGGTAGTTTATGAATGTGCCACAAATCACCTTTTTCAGTCAGAGTTTAGTGACATTGAGCGAAAAGACAGAGACACTGTGATCTCCTTTGGACAATACAAGCCAGAGGTTGAGTTATGGCTTTTTGGTGGTTACACCGGGTCACATTCGATGTCTTTTAGATTTTTCACAGTTCATTTGTTTGTACGCCCTGTGGCATATAGAAGAATAATGCAGGATCACATAATCAAAGCCACAGGAGTGAAGTCAAACTGCTCTTTTGATGTCCTGGCTTGACGTGTGTCAGTTGAAAAGGAGAAATATACTTATTTTTATGTTCAGCTGTTTGCAGATTGTGTTTAGGGTCCACAGTTATGTGACATACTGGAGCTCTGATTGGCAGGATATGATAATGCAAACATGCCGCTTCACATTAAAAGCTTCCAATCGGCAAACAACTGGCGCGCTTTTATTCTCAAAAACCCTAAAAGGAAGTGCAGCTGCATTTGTCCCAACAGTTAGAAAAAGACTGCTAACTCCTGACAGTATTTTATACACATTTACAAAGACAGTGACATTTTTGCACAGTTTTGTTTGCAACATTTCATCAATTCTATGAACAAATAATTGTAAACTAAAAAGCTGGAGAATGCAGGTCACAGATGCTTTCTTGCATTTTGGGTAAACCTCAAACCACCCTTATGTCATTATGGTAAACAACACCTTATTCCGTGCCATCCTGTCAAAATAAACCATTTGCGCCTTGCACACATCCCAAGCTGTGATCACAGCGGCTCATACGGCGCAGTGTTCCAACTATTTGGATGTTCAGCTTTAAGCTTTGTTTATAGTCACGCGGGGCACTGTGGCGCGGGCCTCCACAGATGGTGCGGGCCCTGTCAGACGGCGCTCGGGCTACGAGCGCGCAAAAGGGCGTTACTGCTCACGCTCTGTTCGACGCCGTATCCTCCAAGATGCTGAAGGCTGTACCAACAAAGTCTACTGCGAAGGAGCAAGGAGTCCACAAAGGATACCTGCAAAACTGAAAAACTATTTCCGGATATACCTCATCACCTTTATCGAATCACTGCATTGAAAGAAGTATATAATGAAACTATTATAAAAGGATGAAAGGATGAATTTTGAAAATGCTAAGTATTTGTGACATTCCCAAATGAAAGGTCCTGTGCGTGCAGCGGACACCTAGTGACAGAAACTAAGAGGTGCAACTTAAACGCAAAAGCCGCGAGGACCTAAATTTCTGGCAAAAGTATTGTGTGCTGGCGTCGCTGCGGCAACCACAAAGCAAACATTAGTTGAACAAAGGATGAATAAATATAGCAAAGAGGAAAAGGAAAATAAAATCATAGTGCATAAAGTCTGTGTGTGTCTGTATGCGTTGGTGTGTGTGTATGTTGGAGAGAGGGAGAGAGGCTAAGCAGAGAGGGAGGGAGGAATGTCAAACACCAACAACATTCCACTGCCTCTCCTTGCATTGCCTGCAGCACTTTTTCATTGTCTTTTCTCCTTTTGTGTAACATCACCGTTCACAAGTCACCTATAGCCCATGAAAAAAAACGTGAGAAAGAATAGCAGGGCTGCATGTATCTACTCTGAGCTAAAAAGGCAAAAGGAGAGCAAGATGGGAGATGAACACAGTTTCCCTGCTGTGGCACCATTACATAAAGGCTTAAAAGGCTACAGGCCTTTCGGCACATTTCTCAGAGGAAACCCAGAAATCCATGGGAATGAAAGTCATGGCAGAGATCGAATTAGTGAGGTACTCAAAATTAAGTTTTCAACATTGCATTCACTAAAGTACTAATCCCCAGGAAATTAGGAATAATGTTTTATCTTATCTTAATCAGAAACATTGTACAATGTTCATGCACCTGTGTATTCAGAAGCACGTGTTTAGAACAATTTAAAGCTAAGCTTCCACTATGATTCATGCAGACAAAAACGTACACACCGGGAGTCACTGTGCTTTTTTAACGTGAGCTGGTTTGGTCTCTGCAATGTCATTTCAAAAGAACCTTTGACTCATCCGAGTCTTTCCTAGTCCACCAGCCTGAGTACTCTATGACCCCCTACTGGCTTCCTATCAATAGAAACCAATTAGTGCTCCATTAAATACTTCACTAGAAACTCCCGCATATATATATATATATATATATATATATATATATATATATATATATATATATATATATATATATATATATATATATATATATGCTGTGTTTAAACGCATATTGACATTGCTGTTGCTGCTATGAAGGACTGATTAGGACAATTTCTTTATCCTACTTTTTCTTTAAATATCACAATTATTTCCCAATTCATAAAACACACACACGTCCTCTGCATCACGGTCGGCCCTCTTAATTTTAAACATAGTTATGGATCCATTTTGAACTATTTCTCTGCTGAACATCTGGGCAGCGGTGTGACTCGGCAGCGGAAACTCACGGCATTGAACCAGACACCGACCTTTCGAAACGGGACGTGTGGTGATGTGCAGTGTGGTCGTCGGTCACGTCATGGTGATACGAGAGCAAAAACACGTATAGAAAGGGTGTGACGTCAAAGTAACGCCAAAGCAAACGTAAAGTTAGCTAGCGTGTGTTAACTTTAAGCTAACTTACCCCGAGCAGCAGAGGCGATGCGCGCGCGACAGAAAACGCAGTTGTAAATACTGTAAATGCCTAAATTAAGCCGATTAATTTCAGGCTTAAGTCTGTTTTTTACTCTTTTTTGCCCACAAAAAGTCACATTTGTTCTGATACTAGTGACTCACCCGCCGTGCGCGTGGAGAGATGCTGTGTCCCGCAGATGCGCGAGCCAACAGCGAGCGAATCATCAGAAAACAACAGCGCAGGTTTATTTAAACTAACGTTACTTACCCGAAGAGAGGTGAACGAGGCAGAAGACGAAGACTAGTGATTTGCCCGAGGAGAAACCGGGGATCTGCTCCATGTCTTCTGTAAAATCCACATAAGGTCGCCAGAACGAAGTGGAGTTGTCTCCCGGGGACGGTTTTGGTTCTCAGAAAGTCTCTCGGAAAACGGCTCTCGCGCAGTAAAAAAAAGAAATAAAAGAGAAAACTACTAGCGGCGCTCAAAGAAATCACCACATTTCGGTTTTTATAAAACACGTATCCCGCGAGCCGCCGCGTTGAGAGAACGCTTAAAATAAAACAATCGGGGCTTGTGGGAGTCGCGCACGGTTACCGGAGAAGAGTCCTCCACCTCTCTGCGCGCACCAGTCACCGCGAGCCAAGAAACGAAAACACGTATCCTTCCGCCGGAGTCAGAGGGGGTCTAGAGACGGGCCGAAAAGAAAAGATGGTGAAAGCGTACACGCCTCTATCTAAACGAGAGCGTTTGACGCCGATGCGGCACGTTTGGATCACTCGGTGTGAACCGCCACGTTACGACGGGCGAAACGTGGGGGGGAAAAAATAACAAAAGTTGAAGGATCATTTCTCGGTGTCGCCGCGGCGGAGGAATTTTTTCTTCTTCTAATTTTTCGACTTCTCTGAGCCTGGTATGACTCAAAATTAACCCGTTCTATGGTTTTATTTTTTCTTTTTCTTGCCTCCTTCCATGAACTGCACGTTTTTCCCCAAAATGTATTTGAAGTCCCACTCTTTCATTTTCTTTGTCATTTAAAGTGTAAATGTCCGTCCGTGTCAAAGGGTTCATTTGTGCAACTTTTTCTCTTAAACAATGGTTTCCTGTGACCTTCGAATCATTTCAATCTGATCGTGTGCTTTTTGATTCATCAAAACGTGATTTAGTTTCTTTTACTCATGCCATCAATTAAATGATCGCCGGTGTTGATGCAGTTTAGCTGCAGGCTGCTCAAGTTACTCACCACTTTCTCTGGTGCAGACAGTTCAAGTTCTGCTGTGGCTGTGCTCCAAAAGTTACATGTTGTTGTTGGCCTATTTAGCTTCAATACTTCATAAAATATCGTAAGGAATTAGAAGAAGAGTTCCATCAAATAGAAACAGGCAATATGGCAATAATTCATATAAATAAAAATACATTAAAAATAAAAACATTACAAAATAAAAAATAATTTAAGAATTTGATTCACCACAAAAATAGTTTTTTCGTGAGCATGTCAAATCTGAAAATGAGCTGATTTGGGATTTTTGTTTTTTAATTTCCTTGGAATAGCCATAACCTTGGAAATTGTTTGACATTTTCTCGATAAGCCGAGAAAATAGAAAATCTGATTATTCAATAAAGTTGCAGCCACAGTTATCATACAGATTAGGCGGCAGCCTTCATAGTAAAACATTGTCCTTGTTTCTCACCATAAGCAGCGTTTTCTAAACATCATTGTTCCTTATTTTTGAGCACAGCAAGGTCGACTCGAGCCCACAAATCTAAAACACGAGTGAAACTCAACACTGCCCTTCAAACTCCCTCGCTCATGCACGGACGGACACACACACACACACACACACACACACACACACTGGCTTTCTAAACTGTTAGTCCCAAAGTAATTATCCCTTATCAGCCTGAGTGATCCAGGTGTAAATCACCGGCTCGCCGCAACAACAAGGCCACGTCTCATCCCAGTGATTTGTTTGTCTTTACACCCCGTTACAGAAACATTGCGGAGCCCCATGCCGCTGCGACCGACCCTTTGTCCCCTATTCAACCCTGCTGAAAGGCCTGCGACCGGAGGGGAGCAAATTGATCTCCTCAGGGGTCGAGACTCACAAAGCTTTTGTTGCTGTGGCCAATGTCAAGCTCTTGCTCTCCATGCGTTGTTGGGTGTCAATTGCTGGCACCACGACAAACGCTGCTCAGGCATTTGGTCGGATGCTGTTTTCTGCATTTAAATCCAATGCCACAAAAGTCGTGTCACGTTAAATTCTGAATAAAACCCTTTGATACTTCTGCTGTTTTACGGTAAGGCCGTTGGTCATGTAAGCCCTCAGATAATGTTATATAAATGATATCGGAGGATTGCTTTTGGTCCGCGGTACTGTTTTCTTAATGATGTCATTCCAGATGTGGGCCTTTGGGGAAGACGGGGCGAGGAAGGGTGTGGATCTGCCTTGTGAGCAGAAAACGCTGATTAGTTCCTCCTTCCATTGGAGGCCTGACGCAGTCTCAGGGAGGGAAAAAAATAAACAGTGTTGGGAAGGCTCAGGCTCGCTTCAACTCCCTTTGAACCACCTTTGTAATAAATACATCAACAGCCTCAAATTCAATCTCTTGTTTCAACAAAAATATACCACATTAAACATCCGTTAGCAGCAAATACTGTCAGGAATCAAATGGAATCACTATAAGAACATCAGCTTTGCCACAGCACATTTTACATCCGCTGTGAGCATTTCTTTTTTTTGGGGGGGTGTTGCAGGTTTTGCTTTCACGGAGAAGTGATAAAACTCTGACCTCGCCGGTTCGGAGGGCTGCTTTCATCAACGTCGGCGCTCTTCACGCTGATTCGCAGCTCATCGGTCCGGGCGTCTCCAGCTGTCAGCGTGTAGATTCATGCTGCAGAACATAGCGTTCACAGCGTGGATGCAAAGGGCAGACAGTAATGAGTGATTACGCTAGAGAGGGCATGGGTGTGTGCGCTTGTGCGCTCTCCTTAACCATAAAACACGCCATATTCCCCCAACTTGATAGCCATGGGAAACCGAATCAGTGCCTGTAATTCAAGGAGTACTCACCGGGCCTTTACGTTGTGCGATGGCAGCGTGGGGTGTATATACGATGCCTTTCTATAATTAGTAGCGGCAGCGGCCGATTCACTTTTCTCAGAAGTGACAGCCCATTCGCCAGCACAAACAGACGCACAAAACCCAGGCAAGTTGTGTTTCTTTGTCCCGATGCTTTTCATGCACAGTCCGTAAAGGCTTTTTTTTTGCATTGTGGCATTTGGGGAACCTTTTGAGCAACTGCGTATGCACTGAGATCAGGTTGAGTTAACACGGGTGCTGACCAGCAGGCATTCTGCCCTGGCTTTGCTGAGACGGACATTCACGAACGTCAGGCCTCGGGTGTGAAGTTTTTATTTGACCCCGGGCGCTCAGCAGACGGAAGCCTCGGCTGTCTAATGCCGTCTTTACTGGGTAAGCAGATATGGGACAGGAAGCTGAAGGGGGTATTTTTAGGCTTGATTATTGCCTCCTTTCTCCCTAAGTGCTGTTAAAAGAGCAGCATATAGATTTGTGCAATGGGAGGAGAAGGCGGGGATTCGCTCTGCGGCCACGACAAGTAGGATTCAAAGAGGATATCGCGTCAATTTCGGATTTTCTTGACTCGACCATCAACAGTGCAGGTTTGGCCTCTGGAGCCACGTAATCAAGATGAAAAGCCACATGGTGTGTAACTTACGCAGAGATGCAGAGCTGATTTAAGGGTTGCCAAATATTTAATCACAGTAAATCATTTTTCCTGTGTGAACTTGAAGTTATATGAGTCGAGTGTCAACACCGGGGTAGATAGTATCACACACTTTATAAAGAGCACACATTGGCGCTGAATCAGTGTAATCATTTACTTGGTGGGAAGTAAACATTCCCCCTTTTTTTTTTTTACCGGCCTAATTTTTTTGTAATTTGCTGCAGAATAGTCACACATAAAACGTGTGATTTCAAAGTGTAATCACTGCGCGGAATCGTTATGATTCACCACACATTCAACTAAGCCGAGAAATCATTGTCGGGCTGATGAATTAGCAGCACGTTGCAGAGGACATCGTGAGTTGGTGCGCTGCAGCTTCTGGGAACATAGCAAACGTTACACTAAAGTAGCTCGCTGCAGATGGCACCTTCCTTGAGGAAAGCAGGGATTTTGCTAGTAAGTTCATGCGAGAAACCAAGATGAGGCGTGTGTGTGTTGGTGTTAATGTGTGCGTCACGGCGTTCCACCGTGGTCAAAGGTGGAGAGTCAGCGAGCGCGAGGGCCCGATGTGACCAAGCGTGATGTGGGCAGAGACCTTCCGCCTGAGGGCCGGGGAGTTGGCACAGAGGTGAGGAAACAGGTGATGGAGAAAAGGTGTGAGGAGGAGGAGGGATGTGTGTGTGTGTGTTTGTGTGTGTGCGTGTGTGTGAGCACAGCCTGTAATTGACCTACAGGGCCCTGCCAGGGCCAGGTGGAACGGGAATGTGTGGTTGTGTGTGGACGGGATCCTCCCTCGTGCGCCCCTGCCTGCCCACCGTCACCCCACACTAGCAAGCTATTTATATTGTGCTGTGGGAAAATAACGGTCCTGGCCGTGTCATCTGCGTTGTGCATGGTTTCTACTCTACACGCATGCACACTCACAACACCGCCACGCTTCCCAGCTCCCTCAGTCACAAACAAATTCAGGATAAAGTAGAGCGTTGTTAGCGTGTTCCTTGCAGACTTTGTGCAGAGGAGCATGTCGCCTCTCTAGAAACTCAAGCCAACGAGATGGTTTGCGATTAGAAAACGGATTTTGAATACACAAAAATACACACGCGCAAACATGCAAACACACACGATGCACTCATGCATGCAAGATTCTAATTTGAAAAGCGCAAACAGTTCGATCTAGAAATGTGCTTCAGGGGTGAATACAGTGGCACAGGCGTGAAAACAAGGGATTTATAACACTACTCACTGACTAACATGTTTCAACTATTGTCTGGTAGGAATGAGATTTGGAGTTGTTGCTACAGATCGGTGACTCCTGCAGCTCCATTCAGCTCCATCTCATTATTGGCATGATGACCGCAACTGTGTAAATCATGGTTTCACAACCTAAACACTGACCTACGTGGCAACAAATGTGACAGGGCACTGAACAGCCTTCACCCAAGTAAAATATAAAATAATGATTTTGAGTCTCCACATGCGAAAATAACCACATCTATCAAAAAAAAAAAAACAGTCCCCCAAACTGGGAGCTGTTGATTAACTTGATTAACTGAAGGGGGTTTAGTGCAGGACTTGACCTCTGCATGTAATCCACTGCTGATATATGGTTTTGGGAAAAGTCCCAGTGGGGGCAAATTCAGTCCCACCAACGCACACCCAAGGTCGTCTCAACGTAAATACATTAGAAGACCCAGATTTAAGCACACATGTATGCACACTTGTGCAATGCGCCAAAACATAAACACACAAAAATACTGACACGCACATTTGGAGCCATGCCCTCCTCCCTGAGGCCCGAGGGGGGCAGTAGGTCAAACTCATCTGCTATACAGTCCCTGATGTCTGCCGCACTGACGGGATGAGAACAGCCGGGAGAGGAGAGGTCCTGGTGAAAGATGAACAGAATTCAAACACGGTGTATTTTCTTGAAGAAATACACGTAAAAATCACAGTATTGAATGTTTTCCATATTACGGTCCATTTCTGTAAATCAGTACAATGTTATAAATATGTTTGTGGGCTGATACATATATATTTACAGTATTTGTCTGTCATAGAAACCAAATTAAACTGATTTTCATTTTAACGGTCACTTACTGTCATGAATTGACAGTTTTTCATTGTCGTTTTTTTGTGTTGATTTAAGTGCTCAAATGCTCAAATAATTTGGTTTAAAAATGTGGAAAAAGGACAGATAACTGTGATTTTCCAAATGTATAACAATTCAAAATGACCTGGGAAAAGAAAATGCATAAAATCAATACACAATGTAGACAAACTGACACATTTCCAGCATTTTCTTTATGCTCAATACGTCTGAAGGCCATTTTTCGCTGCATGTTTGCGTGTTTGACTCAGACGCTGAAATAGAGAGTGAGTGTGCTTGCTGTATCTTCCAGGGTTAATTGCATCATAAATTCACAAGCTGCAAAAAAACAGGCATGGATGGAATTCCTCACTTTCTCACAGGCAAAGCTCCGCACTGTGTGCGTGTGCATGCTTGTGTATCAGATATGACACTATTAATAAACCAACATGTTATCTATAGGGAGAAATTGGTGGAGATGGATGGGAAATGCTGGGTGAGGTTATACACCCTAAGGTCCTAGCACTCAATGTGAGGTATGGGGGTATGTGTGGTGGGAAAAAAAAAGTTTCTTTTATTACATCTGTTTTATTACTGAGTTAAGTGTGTTCTTTTTTTAGATAGACTGCTGTAATGTTATGACGGTATGGTGTGCGGGGCTCATCTTCCGCCTGCGATGAGGTGATAAAGAACACACGGCGTGCAGAGCAGGTCCAGGCCTGTGCAAAACACGCCACACCGACCCCCCCTGTGAGAAGTTCCCTGTTCCCAGGACCCAGTGTGTGCGTTTGGGGGGCAATAACTCACCAGGTTCCCCTGACTTCCTCTTTCGGCCTTCTGCGTTTTATGACTCTCTCTCCTCGGCCGTACAGCTGCCGTCTCCGCAGCTTCCCTGCGCCGTGATTGGACCAGGCGGGAGTTTGAGGGAAGAGGATGAAAGGAAGGAGACAGGGAAGCAGCTGGAATGAGGTGGGAAGCTGGTTTGATATGCGATGGAACACACATTTCTTATCATGGTTATTACAGGTGATCGATGGACACAACTTCCTTTTTTGTGGACCACATGTACCTTTGAATAAAAAGTTGTGAAATTCCTCTGACTATTTCCACGAGTGTGACATTTGACACTCGAAATGTTTCAACAACTAATTCAATGAAAGCAACCAAAGTCCCACAGATTTGCCAACTTTATTTAACTAAACTGTTAGAATCTTCAAAGACGTCTATATGTCTGCATTAGTTGCTGGTTGTTAATACCATGTGTATCCTTTCATGTTTTGTGCTTTGATTAATTCATTTGTAGTTGACAGTTTTAAGTTAAAACTTGTGCTCCTCGTGTAGAACCTATTTGAAGAAACAAGGTCAAAACTGGGTCAAAGAAGCCTTTACAGTGCCGATGCCTTGCTGACCCAGACTAGGTCTGTTTTTAACCAATGGGATTTTTGCATGCTAATTGAATAATCTGAGGGTGTCTCTTTTTCTTTTTTTTTGTCAAATCCTGTCAAGAGATCAAGGTCTCGCCACCGTCAGGAGGGAGTAGATGAAGTTGTCCGAGTGCGACAGACCCCTCACGTCGACCCTCCTCTTAATGAGATCAGACGCTCAATCGGGGTCGTTTGTTGCGGGAAACACGACTGAGACTCTCTCGATTTGTGTGAATTTGCCGGCTGGATTTTTCCAGTCCCGCTGAGACGAAGCGGCTGGAGGTCAAGGCCGAGCTCGCGTTGTTCTGAGGTCCTGTTTCTTTAAGATTACACAAGGCCCAGGAGAAGTGGAGCGCATACGTGGACGGCGTTGCGGCAGCGCCGTCCACAGGAAACCTAATCAAGGCCGGGTAATGAGAGTTTTGCACCACACAGCAGCTTTTAAAACAAACGTTAGGAAGGCACCGCGGCCTTTCTACCTGTCCGGGTTTTGTGACTTGGCGTGTCGTGCGTGCGCTTGAATCGGGCTGTGTGAGTTTAGTACATGCGCCGTATTCCTGACCCTCGATCACACAAAGTATTTTAATCCAATCTGCTTCGTTTTCACATGACTGTCACACACTGGCCGCTGCCATGGTAACCTGCAGAGGAAGGGGAGAGAGGGGCTGGGGCGAGAGAGAGGTATACTGTCCTCTCTTTAATCACTGTGACACACACAGTTTGCTCTGGTACTCGGCCTTCTTTTTATGTCGTTGTACACAAAAGTCAAAATCTTGCCCATTTGAAGAAGCTTCTCTAAACGTGAACAGAATGTGTGGCACAGGAAATAACAAATCCAGCGTTTCCTTCATTATTCTGCTTGAAACTTTCGTGGCGTTTGACGCTGTCAACTCGTCGGGTTCAGATGCATATCTGGAACATCGATGCAAATTTGTTTGTGATCAAATTTGCATCGATGTTCCAGATATGCATCTCAAAAAGAAGAAATCCACCGATTAAAAAGTAGAGAAGAATTAATTGTGCAAATAAGTGGTGAACTTCAACTTCAACAGTGAGGTAATAGAAAGGTCTGAGAGAAAAAAAAGAAGTTCTCGTGGAAGGAGATTATAAAGGAAGATAAGAGTCACAAGTCAAGTTTACAAATACTTACTTCCCTCAAGAGGTGAAAAGGTCAGCCTGTGCCCTGCGGTTTGCTTCTGGCACGCAACCCTCTGCCGCTTCTCATTTCTCCCCTGACATTTCCTGTTCTACCTCAGGTTGACGAGCCAGCCTGCTGGTGTTTGTTGCATCTACTGTGGTCAGCTATACATGTGCAGCTTTTTTATTTCCCTTCCATTCCCTCATCACAGAGGCTGCAGCCTGTATTTTTCCGTCCGTTTAAAGCCGATGATTTGGAGCTCAGCGGGCAGAAAGCCACAGTCAGCAGCAGAAGTTGCAAGTCGGAATGATTTAGAGCATTTTTTTTCCCCCCCTTCCTCAACTGCATCAGTGCAATAGTGAGCAAAGCGCTCTACCTGCTGGCCAAGAGTGGCGTCGTCAGACTGTGCGCCTGGTGGCAAACACCATGAGGGTGAAGCCTAAATGTGTGCGGGAAACACCTGGCGGTGCTGCTGACTCACTGAGCGCTCTTCTCAGAAGTCGTGGTCGATTATGCTTTTCTAAAAGCGTTCTTACTGAAAGTGTTTTGCATAGTGTGTGTTAGTCAGACAAAGGAAAAGCTCTGAAATGCCTTTCAGCATCAGGATCGGTAGAATAATATAAACTAGTGTCCATTTGCACCCGAGTGTATTCAGGATGGATGGCTAAACCAAACTTTGAAATGCGAACACCTCAATCCATTTTCAGATTAAAACACATCTGTTGAAGGTCCCCCGACAGAAAGGAAGCGTGATTTGTGCAAATGATTTTATTCATGGATATACACGGTACTGATAACAGAAATGGACCGTAATATGGAAAAGAATTCAATGGACAGAACAGGAGAAGGAGCTCCCCCCCCCCCCACGTCTCTCAGCCTGAATTCACCTTTTAATTGAGTCTACACACGGACGCTGTACACAAAATGAAAAGAAGGACCAGACTAGACATTGGTTGGTTTGTATGGAGGGTGTTGGCCCACACGGTCGCGGCGCGAGAGACGCTAAAAGGAGGATGGATGCACTCTGCTGAGGTCAGCGACTGTACCGGGTTGTTGGAGGTGTAGGCGGGGGTTGAAGAAACAACGAATAATCTCTATTTTACAATTAAGACATAGTCATTAATAGGCTAAACGTATATGAACTTTATATGGCACGTTGCCCGTAGTTATGATGAAGGCTAGAGCAGAGGAGACGGTTGAATCAGTACTAATTGTGCACACAGACCTCCCGGTTATCTTTCTTGTCATTTATCCTGTTAGCTGGTTGAGATGACACAGCAGGATGAACACGGGTAATTAATAACAATAATCATGGTCCTGTTATGAGCATAATTAATTCAGTCAATTACACCTGTGTTTTTATCTCAAAGCAGCTGCTGTGAAAAGGGTGTTTTGTTCTCTTCGTATGATGAAGCCCACCTTAACCACCGGCGGAGAAGACAAACTCCAGCTGTTATTTTACTGTTTGATTTTAACTGATGAAACATACGATTTAAAAAAGCGGCTAAATGTAAAATTCAGAGAGCATCTGTGATTGAGGAATCTGCCCCAACGTGGCGACAGTGGAGCGGACGGCAAGCAGCCACCAGTGCTGACAGCGCTAGTAGTGTACACAACAACAACAACCACTGTGTGGGTGGAGCTAACGGGGGGGACGGGCTGTGTGGTTTGTTACATTACATCACACAAAGAGGGCGTGGCCGTTAATGGTCTGCTCTGGACGCCGTGGTTTGGTGCAACATTTATGAACTGAATTTTGAATTTAGCATCTTTAAATGAGCCGACCCGCCTCCCCCCCAAAAAACAGACTAGCCTCCATTCAGCAATAATAAAAACAACATCATTCTCCCAAAATAGCTGAAGACAAGCTGCAAAATTATACACAGGGGAATGCAATGCTTGAATTCTATATTTTTAAAAAGATAGTCTACTTAAATTACTTTTTTTTTGCCAAACCTTATAAATACCCCAGCTTTTCTAACCCTTTGTAAGTGTTGTACATGTTGTATGCTGAGGCCTGTCAAGTCATCGCTACTGTGATTATAATATTAACAAATGCAGATGCAGAGAATCATGTCAGTTCATTTTTTCAATTTCCTTCGGTGTTATTAGACATCGGCATGACTAAATCAGTCCTGTTACAGTACAGCTTTGGAAACCTGTTTTCCTCTTCATTTTCCTCTCCACACTTAAAAACCAATCACCTACAAAAACAGAGCAAATCGACCCACCGACCGACCGACACGGTCACCACCCTCCACTCGCCTCCGGCTCCAACTACCATCCCATCGTCCAACAACCGCTACCGACATTATGTAATCATTCGTAATCCGCTCACACGTCCGCGGGACAGGTGAGAAGCAGACGGGCGGTGGTGTGTCTGCAAAGTCTTATTAAGAGCAGGTGTCCGGCTTCTAGTGTGTGCGGACTCATCCTCTACCTCGATACCTCGTTCCTCTCCCCTCTCAGAGCCACCAGAAGCGCACGTAGACAATGAGCATGATGAAGAACACGCCGCCGGCGGCCAGCTTGGCGTAGGTGGAGCGGGTGTTCAGATACTTGGCGTCCCTCTGGTACTTCTTGGAGAGGCTGGACAGGTTGCTGGCCTTGGAGTCCAGCGCTGCAGAGAAGACAAAACGGGGAGGCGAGGACGGAAAAGGAAAATCAGAGGAGGATCCCGGGCGTGGACGCGAGGAGGAGCCGTCACTTTCAATGGCTCAGCGAGGGAAGGACTCACCGGAGAGAGCCTCTCCTCTCTGCAGCACCTCCTCGATGTTGGCCACCATGATCCTCTGGACGTCCTGCAGCTCCGTGTTGATGCTGCCCAGGTTCCTCCTCGCTCGGCTGTCAATGTACGACTTCTTGGTTTTTTGGATGTAGGTGTCTGGGGGGGACAAGAACGAGGATTCATTCAGCGCGGACTCGCATT
The DNA here is from genome assembly GCF_964276395.1 of Gasterosteus aculeatus. NCBI lineage: Eukaryota > Metazoa > Chordata > Actinopteri > Perciformes > Gasterosteidae > Gasterosteus > Gasterosteus aculeatus. Next base: position 18,845,970 of record NC_135695.1, on the reverse strand, counting down.
GAGATCGAGATTTATCTCACGCCAGTCGATCAGCGACACAAAAAAAACTTATGAAATGCAGAATCTAGGCAAAGGGGAGCGAGATCAGTCTGCAGTGTCACTACAAACACAAAATCAGTCTCCTTAATTTATCCAGGCCAAATCAGGATGAAGTGCCATTTTAATGCTACATTATAAAATAATTATCCCGATTATTATTAACTTTTCAAGAGTTCAGCGTCTCCTGGCTCTCTCACCAAATTCAATGAAGGAGTAAGGCCGGGACACCGTGGGGACCTTCTTGCCGTGCTGCTCATGGAACTCTGCCTGCAGGTCTTCGAGGTAAGCAAAAGCCAGCTTCTTGGCGAAGCTGGCTTCACACAGCACCAGATAGCACACTCCCTTCTCTATGGCATAGCTGCAAGGAGAACACAAACAGTGTCAGGAAACCATTGCAGAAATACTTACTTAGAAACAAATGGTCTTTTTCTGAATTATTCTTGGTACTCACTGGAAGGACATGGAGCCGGCCTCCAGCGTGCAGCGCGTGGGACTCTGATCGTTGAGTTTCCTGAAGAGCTGCTTAGCTTGACTCTGATACTGCTGAAGGTCGCGACCCAACTGAGCAGACGGAGAACACGAAGCAGATCGGTGACCACGCGGCTCGCTCGCATCGCACACAGGGAATTACGTGTGAATTTCAGGAAATAAGGAATTTTATGTTGCACAAGCAAATGTAGCAGCGGAAGAGACATCAATGACCGAAAAGTTTCACAAGACAGACAAAAAAAAAAAAGCAACCGCCCAACAGTCCAGATTTCACATTATTTGCAAAAGTAAAGTTGAAAGTGTGCGGGAAATAAATAGTTGGCAGAAAACACTACTGAGAGACAGTTTCATGCTTCAACTGCGACTGAAGAGGCAATTTTCTTTTTTTTTTGTGGTCAGAATTTGGACGGTATCAATTTCCTGCGCGTGGTTGACTCAAGCAAATGACACGTTGTTCACAGCATCACAGACACACGTATGACGTGGAAGCACAGAGCGGAGAGACAAAAACAAACCTTTTCACTTCCCTTCGGGTGAGCAAACGAGAGAGCGAAGGGAAAGACGTTAGACGCCCGGTAAGTCATGCTCAAACAGAATGCAACAGCTTGACATGTCACAATGCCAAACATTAGAACATTTCTCACATGTTGAGTTTATGTTTGGGATTTTTTTTTGGTGGTTGCCGAAAGGGTTCATGGCAGGATGCAATCAAACAAGGGGACGTTGCATCGGAACCAGGACAATCTGATACTAAAACAGGTATTCTTTAAAAATAAATGAATAAATAAATAATAAAACTAAGAATTTGCTTAAATCTGGTGTTTCAAAAACAACAAGCAGGACGTTTACCGAGCAGATGATTGTACAGTCGATAAACACACCAGCGCCATCTGGTGGACAGTAGAAGTAAAGGCAACACCGTTGCTACGTGTTGTCAAAAATAGGATTTCAACAGTTTCCAGTTTCTTATGCGAGTTTAAGTGATCAGATAAAATCTAAAATATATATTTATTGACCCGCAATTTAGGAATGTACTACTGGAAAAAAGATATTCAACTGTGCTTTTAAAGAGATGTTGCCCACTTAATTTTGATCAGAACTGAAAGAGAGCACGATTAGTCGAACCCTCCTCGTTTTGCGACACAAACATCCACATCCACACGTCCGAGGGCCTCCGACCGCGCCGCGTTTAAAGCCTCACACAACCCGAGGGTGAAGCTCTACGAGCAACATCTGGACTAACGCGACGGCAGGAACAGAAACACGGCGACGGGCCCGGCGTCAGCTAACGTGTCAGTCCGGCATTTGTTACCCGTCGAAGAGGCGTTCACGGGCCGCAGTGACAACAGCAAACGGGCTGGCACGCGCGTGTACACGCAAAGACACACAAACACACAAAAGGTGCTGTTTTCACCTGTTCGTCCTCCTGCATTGAGGCGGCTAACGGAAGGCCGTCGGCCAGCCGAGCGATCATCGTCAGCAGCACCATGTCTCCTCTGTGTGTCTCTCTCTCTCTCGGCCCGGTTGGACGTTGCGGCGGAACGAAAGCGTCTGACGGGCTGTTAAACTGACAACACCGCAGAGGGCTGACGCGCTGAGCTGGCCGGAAACGCCGGGGAGCTTTGCGTGCGACCGCTAAATGTTTCCGACCTCTCGCCGCGCTTAGAGTCGTTCCGTCCAGCGCGTCTGTTTGTGTTTACAGTGACAGTTCGTACTTTATTTAATGTGTTTAATGTCGTGCTGTATTACTGTATTGTGTATTCGCCCCATTACTTATTTGTCATTTTAAACATTGAATGAATAAATACGTGGTTTGAGGTCCATGTCTCCATCCATTGAAGAAGACATTGAGGTGCGACTGAAGGAGGAAAGCTAATAAACGCACTGCAATTATTCCTACTGACGACAGAATTAATTTTAACGGTTGTATTACGATTTTAACCAATTAATAATTAGAAAACATATCGCTGGTTAGACCGATTTGTTTAATTAATATGCTTATGTTTTTAAATGCAATACGTTTGATAAGTGATGATGATTCGGGGGTTAATTATTTCTGGCAATGTTATAATATGTATATGTGCATATAGAACGTGCGGTGTGACATCGAGAAAGTACCAAGATAAAAGTAAATTAAATCCCCCTTTTCCAAGAAGGCCACAGTGTTATCTTACTAAGTAAGTAAGATAACAAAATCTCTTGAATGTGTTTTTTCTGATAAATGATGCCATCCCCACAAACCAGGAGACACTGCTTGACTTGAATCATTGTGTCAGTGTCACCTTTCCATTTCAATTCTGCTTACCGCACAGAATGAGATCACTCTTACTCATCGAATCCTGCATTTGTTCCTTGCGCATGAGGCATTCAATACTCAAAATGAGTCAATTCATCTAGTTGTGAGTACAAAGTACATACAGTGGAGGGCAGTATTGGTCACTTTTGGGGGGAAAAGCCTCAGGGAGAAAAGCTTTTCCCATTTATTCGTGGTAAGGAATTTACTACATTCAAATGGCTGCAATATGCCATCTCGTGTTAAATCAGCTGGTTTGCTGTTGTGCTGAAGTGTCAGATGGAGCGAGGAGCTCCGCACAGAGAACCTCTGAGCTCTAAAGCACAAACCACAGCAACTTGCACAGCATTCCTAATCCGTCACCAGCCCTTCCACAGCCTCTCTGTCCTATCGTCCGTGGGCGAGACAGGTGCTGCGTCCACAGGGAGCCGCTGTGACGGTCTGCAGGCCCCCACCGAGTGACCTCACCGCGTGACCCCGCCGGCCCCACCGGCCCATCCGCCACACAGCACGTCTGCTGCCTGTCTGACATCGAACCGAGGCGAGCGACGGCATTGACGGAGAGGACTGAGACGAGAGAGAAAACTAGTTCCTTTTTGTCAGATAGGAGAGAAGACGGGTGAGAAGACATGGCGTCAGTCCCGTACCTGCGCAGCGAGTCCCAACAAAGGAAACGGAACCATGCCAAGTGTGTGTGTCGTCATAGCGGAGCTTCATAAGAATGATGGCTTTGCTTTACATGCCTGTGTGAGTATTGAGTGAGTACTGCATTGATGTCAAATAGTGCTCATCTTAACCACCTCCAATAGCACAGGGTAACTACTGACTAGGACACACACACACACACAGAAGTTCACACAGGAATATTCAGCCTGGCGGTGGTTTTCTCCAAAGCACCCACAGACTACTCGCTGCACTAGATTTGAAGCCAGATGTCTTATTAAAGAGGCAACTTGTGACAAAACATGGCAGGAAAAAGCAAAAGTAGTTTGGGATTTGAGTCTCACATTGAGCTGCAGAGTTCAGAAACGTCTGTCTCACAAAGGGCAGGCTGGTTTGAGCGATGCATCTTTCTCACATAGCTTTGTGAACTCTGTGTATTCAGTGCTTTGTTGTGCACAGAAACGTGGAATTGTAGGTCCATTTGAAACAACAGTGACATTCAGGTTTCAGGAGAATCATTCCACTGATGAGGTTTGTCAAGAACCAGCTAAATTTCATCTGATCTGTAAACTCATCTGAAAAAGTGCCAACAGAACATTAGTTCTTAAAGGACCAACATCTTAAGCAACCAAACGTCAACTGCAAAAACACAAAAACACAACAGATTTAATAAACTGTTTAATAAACTGATACAACACATGGATCAACGCATTCATTGGGAGGAAAGTAGTGATTGATACTTACAATACCAAGAACAAGTAATTCATTACACAGAATGTGTCCCTTTCAAAAAGTATCCATTTACTAGCATAAGATACGAATTCTTAACTGAGAACAGGCTGAATCTGCGCTTAATGCTCCCGTCCAACAACTGGAATCTTGTCTTCCCTTTTCTGTGAGTGTTTATTCTTTTGTGAAACAACGGTCACATCGACGTGCCGTCTGTCTCGGATTCAAACAGCAGTTGTTGTTGTTTTTTTTATAACTGTGCTTTTTAAAAGTATAAAAATAAAGCTAAACTTTCCCTGGAGGGAAACATTCTACTGACCTAAGACATCATTGTAACATTTCACTGGGTTAGTTCTTTTTACATAAAAAAAAATAAAAAATCCATATATCAATTAGAGGTTTGGATAAAATTCATCACGTTATAATATCAATACCATCAAGGAGAGACACACAGCAGGGTTTGATTAAAGGTGTAAAGGTGGCGAGTCCAGTTATTCTGGGATTTTAACAATCCAGTTTGAAACACTTCAACAATCGGTAAAAATCTGGTGGTATTTCTTCACGATGAGCCCGGCGGCATCTGGAGGACACGGCGTCACAGGGAGCCGGGGGGCCCCGAGGTTCAAGCCCGACAGCTCATTCATCAGCTGCTTGTTCACGCCCACGTCAAAGCCTGTCAATCACAATAAGGCGGTTTAAAAAAATAAATATATAAATAAAAAAAAGTGAGTGACACAACAAAAGATAATGTGTGAAAAAAACGTAGCTTACCAAGTTTCATGGCATAACTGAGGACCTGTTGCATCTTGAACTACGCACGGAAATTAAATAAATAAAAGATGTCAGCAAACTACATAAATGTAAAAAAAAATATCAGATAGAGATTGGGATGGACGGCACCTGGATCTTCCTGGCTTGGTCGATGTGGCCGTCCTTGAGCGCGGACATGAGCTGGTTGAAATGACAACCCGCATAGTTGTAAGTGCTGCAGACAGATAAACGAAACACGCGGTGAAAAACCGTGAAGCAGAGAGTACGGGAAGAGATGAAGCGCTACGCGGGAATCCAACACCGACCTGCCGACCGCTCCGTCCGCCCCCATGACCAGACCTGCAAGCAGTTGCTACGGGAGAAGAAGAAGAAAGAAGAAACTTTGTTTTAAGCCGGCTGAGATAAGACGCTGTGGATGGTGGAGGAGGTGGAGGAAGAGCTGACCTCGTCCACGCCGTACAGGAAGGACCAGTGAGGTGGACTGCTGCTGATGCACTGGCCAAAGTCCATCAGGTCGGCCCCGCTGAACTTCACACCTCTGAAGGAGGGGATGAGCTCCTGGATGCCCTCCAACAAATCTCTCGCTGGCACTGAAAAAAAAAAAAAAAAAGAATCACAGTCGCTCCGTTTTCTAAATGCAGCAGCGAAAAAAATCTGTTATCGGTGACACTCACCAGTGACACCGGTGACGGCTGGAATGTGGTAATAAAAGAAAGGCAGCGTTGGGGCGGCTGAAGCCACTTCCTGGAGGAACGACCTCAGCGCGCCTGAATCAGAACCACAGCGAGAAAATGTGACCAAAACGTGAAAAAAAGCACCCGGCGGGTTTTCCCAGTGTCTGTGAAGCTGCACTTGAAGATAAATCCATTTATAACCTGCAGTTCTGGGCTTGAAGAAGAACGGGGCCATGGCCGCGATGGCGTCAGCGCCGACCTGAGCTGCATGCGCCGCCTGGAGGGAACATCAGCGCCGTGAGGACGCGCAACCACAGCTATGGGAATCTGAAGCCACTGCTGTAGTGGAGTTATTATATTGGGAGCCTGTGGATGCGGTCTACGATCACTGTAGGTTTCGTTAGCCGAGGCTTTATTAACCTATTGTTGGAAAATGTCAAAAAGAAATAGACGAGCGGATTGAAACGTGAAGCTTCAGCAGTGTTTTCTTCACGATTCTGGCACTCGATGGCTCGAGGAGCAAATACGAAGTGAAATTAGGTGTTGAAATACTTGCAATTGTGTAGGACTTTGCGTGTCTGTGTCAGTACTGCATTGACTCACCAGCTCTTTGGCTTCTTTAAGACTCAGGCAGCCGACGTGAACGATCACCTGATCCAATCTGTCGAGACACGGACGCAAGAAATTTAGCAATCTGTTGATTCCCTGTGGCGTTGGACTCAGACAACCCCCCCCACCGGGATGACTTACTTCCCCTTGGCTTTTTGACACCACTCCTCAGCGAGGAGCTTCCGCTCTGCAACACTGAGAGACATGCTCTCTCCCGTGGTCCCGTTCACTGAGAGCAAGTGCAGACATGTCTCATTTAGATTAAGTTCTCCACTTCAGAAAATACACATTTTGAAGGAAATTAAAGAGAACAAGCTGTGTGTGTGTTCAAGAGTGCCAGGACAAAACAACGAAGCGAGTGATGATGCAGACGATGAAGGCGAGATGAGGGGGCACACGGATCAGCACGAACAACGGGAACCACGATGATTCATCGGCTTTGAGGAAAAATGTGAAACGGACCCGTAATCAGGGGCCCGATTGACGCACAGGAAGCGCTGATTGTCTTTGATGAAAGGAGAGCGAAGGGCAGGTTTGATATCTGGTGCTTATTGGTGAACAGATCAATTCTTCTGTTTAGTTAGCTGGGGGGGCAACACATTTACATAATCAAAAGTTTAAAAAGGTCCCATGTAGGTTTCGTCTGCACCTCTGAACTTTAGCTATGAAAAACGTTTTTTCGTATGTGAATCACACACTATGAAGCAACGTTTTCGCTGGTATTTAAAAATGACTATCATCACTATCACTACTATCATTGAAATAATTGGTGGATAAATTATAGTTACAGATGGCAGAATTGCCTTTTGACGTCAAAACAAGTGAAAAAATGTAAACTCTGGCGAACTTCTGAAAAAGCACTTGAAAACGTAAAGGCTTCAGGTACTTTCTTAGCGGAGCAGATGTAATCCCAAACTAATCACCAACTGATAAGTGTAGCAGACAACGTAACGACCAGACACTGCTCCTTTGTGACCACGCAGAGAGGTTAACATGGTGACCAGAGGACAGACACACCGACATGTCTGCAAACCAACAAGGTAACAAGGCTGAGAAAGGACAGATTTCAGACTCCACCTTTGAAACTTACCAAATATGCCATTAACACCTTGCTTCTCTGTCAAGTAGTCAATATAAGGTCCAATCTCCTCTAGGTTGACTTCACTGTTTTGAGGAAAATGTAGGTCTACACATTTTGCAAAACAAATACGAAACATGCAAAAGTAAACCACATCTACAGGATCAGTTCGCAATTCAATCCAATCCTCCTTAGTCACTTTAAACCTCCAACAGGTTTTCAGACATAAACACACATGGTGAACGGGTTTATTATGGCTTCTTACCCTTGGGCGGTGAATGGAGTGAACGTGGCTGCAATTAAGCCGTTCAGCTTCTTTTCAGCGGAAGGATCCATGACTGATTTTAGCTGAATGACCAAAACAACAGACGGGTCACGGGTTAGGAGAAGATGAGGTACAAAAGAAATGAGCAAATGGAATAACTAACGTTACAAAAATAAAAGGCTGAAATACTGACAAATACGGATAAACGGTAAGCAAAAAAAACATGTCGCGATAACTTACGTGTTTTCCTTCTGCACGTTGTGGAAGTCTATTTCATTTGGGGGTTAATTGTAGTTACTGGAGGTTCCGTAACTGTTGACAGCCTCTTAAAAGCGCCCCGTGGTTGGTACCTGTCACGTGTAGAGATCACGTGCCACCGCAATGCCTGATGGGACACGTAGTTAAAGGAAGAAAAAGCACGAAAATACGTTAAATGGGATAGAGTTAAATGGGTTTGGAGCAAATGCAACTCAGACACACTACAGTTTCCCTTAGAATCCTTATTTTAGGGTTGGTAGTCGTTCCTCCACTTGCGAATATATTAAGCTTTGGCACGTTAGTATTAGTTAAAAAGCGTTCAAAATGTAACGTTAATCCCTCGAGAACGCGGAGTTGAGGGTATTTTTTTTCCAGACCTTAAATGCGAAGTGAAAGGCACAGCATTCAAAACATTAAAATAATTTGTTTTCCTGAGTAGAGACTTTCAGGTAGCAAGTGGCACTTGTTTCATTTATTAAAAATGCAGGCTGAGCTTGGGATGACGTGTCTTTGTGCTTAATGTTTACGTTTTAGGAGTTATGTATATAAATCACCGCGAACGAGGGGCGACTTTCCTCTTGCAACTTTCGGGAAAAGTTTGCCTGACAAGCTCAACTCAGGGCATGAACGCGATCCTTGTACCAGGAAGCGGATGTTGTTGACGTTTTCCTCGCAACGACTTCCGGTTTTATAAGGCTCGCTAGCTTGGCGAAACAGCAGTTTACGGCAAAATGGACCACTTTATAACACGAAGTACAGAGTAGATCGGCCGGTCTGTCCTGCTGCTCAACAATGGACACGGATTTAGTCGATTGTCTTGTGTTATTAATCCGTCCGATCGGCGCGTCCAGCTACTTAGTCCGGCCGGCTAACTGGTTTAATAAAGCCTGACCCAGTGTTCGGCTGACTGACGACAGAGACATGTCATGAGGAGATAATACCTAACTTATTTCCTAAAAGGTTTTACAGGTTGACACGTTGATCACGGGAGGCAGTATGAACAGGAACTTCCGGGAGCTGTTGGATTTATTCGTGGTTTAATTGGCTTCGGATTGTGTGGAGTAAGTAAACGATTTGTGGATTAGGATTTTAAACAGAAATTAAGACCCGTATTTATAAATCGGCCTTTCCTGCTGCTGTTTACAGTGTGCGCTTTACTCTGATAATGTGTCGTGATACCCGAAAAAGGGTTAGATTTCTTTCCGATCGCTCTTGCTTGAAATCTACATCTAATAAATACTTAAATTGTAATTTGCATCATTGAATCGCGGGATTCATCCGATTTGTTTTTGCAGTTTTGACATGACGCCAGAGTTCACACGTTACGTTATCCATGTGGATGTCAACGTGTCACACCTGCGTGCGTGCGTGTGCGTGTGTGTGTGTTTGTGTGTGTGTGTGTGTGTCCGGGTCACCTTTTGGATAAACAGGTGTGAGTGACTCACCACCTGCGCACTGCAAAGTAACGCCTGTTCCCTCTCTATCAGTTACACGTTGATAACTCTCCACTTTAAATAACAACATTACCAAGAAACTATGGCATCACAGTTTGCCTTTGCAATGTCTGCACATTGAACTTAGTCGGTCATTGACTCGGAGTCGTGTCGTTGGTGTTTGCTGAGAAAAGAAGTGTGTAAGTGGCTCAGTTTCATCAGCAAACCGGCACGATTACGTGATGCTTTGTGTTAATGAATAAGTGGTACACAACGTGCTTTAACCTGATCTCTGAGGTACAACATTGATGGAGTGGCGTCGGCTTGTCTTCCTTTGGTGTTTTTGTTATTTGGAGCTGTTTGGTCAGGGCAGTGGTCACCACCGGGTGTTTGCTCCGGGACTGACTCGTCTCTTTCCTGTGCATCAGTGCGATCGTGCCCACAACCACAATGCCGGGTGTGCTGTTCTCGCTGATGCTGCTCGGAGGTCTGTGCGGCCTCGGACAGGCCATGTCACGGGAGGAGAAGAGCAAGTTGAGGTGAGTGGGCACGAAACACACCGCTTCCTCCGAGGAAGAATCCACCTAAAACATGTTCACGAGGCTGACTTTTGCCTGTCATTCCCCCTTAATGAAGGAACCAAGTGGTTGAGATGTTTGACCATGCATATCAGAATTATATGGTGAGTTCTCTCTGTTCCATACTTGTATTTGTTGTTTTGCTGCAGCTTTGCATGACGGATGGATGTACATTTTCTGATGGCAGGTTTAATTAGCGTGTCCTCCCCGTTAAGAAAGCAAAATAAAAGAAGAGCAGGCCAAAGCGTGGTGTTTGATATGTGTGTGTGTGTGTGTGTGTGTGTGTGTGTGTGTGCGTGTGTGTGTTTGCCAGGATCATGCGTACCCAGCAGATGAGCTGATGCCACTAACGTGCAGAGGAAGAGTCCGTGGGCTTGAACCCAGCCGAGGAGACGTAGACGACGCTCTGGGGAAGTGAGTAGAGACTTTTGTCCCTTGAGAATTAACAGAGCAGCAATAACACACAAACACACACACACACACACATTACCACACCTGGTTGAAGAAATTCAAAACGAGGAGGCTGCAGAGGAACTGAACACTTTGCTGAATTACCCTTGTGTTGAATAATGTTTACATGAGATATAAACAAATGTCTCTCTGTCTTATAGGTTCTCTTTGACCCTCATAGACACACTGGATACTCTAGTGGTGGGTATTGGTGTGGTCGTCTTACAGAATTCATTTGTTTTATTATGTTGAGGCTGTTTTTAGTATCATTACTATTCTATTATAAACACTGGTGGTGTTATCGTTGGTAATGATCAGAATTGTTCTATCAGTATTTAGCTTTTACTTTTTCTGGTCCTCTAAGTCGGTTGAGTATTATGAGTTTTCCAATAATAATACTTTTTAATGATTTAATATAATTGAATATAGATGAATATGACAGCACATTGCAAAGGTTTTCATGACATCGTAGTCTACAAGGTGGATCATTATCTTTACTTCTTAACTGAATTTAGAGTGAAATGTCAATATTTTCTAAATGAAAAATGAACTGGTCATCTGAAGAAAGTCTTCAGTCTCTCAGTCCACCTTTGAGCCATGAATCCACCGCTAGTCAAACCGGATCTCTACAGTCATCTATTACCTCTCATTTCCAGCTGTTGAACAAGACAACAGAGTTTGACGTTGCCGTGAGAAGAGTGCTGACGGATGTGAGGCTGGACAACGACATCGTGGTGTCGGTCTTCGAAACCAACATACGTGTCCTCGGGTGAGATCAGATTAGACGATCGACACACATGAACGGTTAAGAAATGACACGTCAAGTGCGCCCTCTGACAGGCAGCAAACGGAGCAGCTGTCCACGAACAAGCAAGTGCTAAGAAATCTCTGTGCTTGGTTCCTAACGCGTGTGTGTGTGTGTTTTCAGAGGTCTGTTGGGGGGGCATTCCATGGCTGTGATGCTGAGAGACGGCGGTCAGCACATGCAGTGGTACCAGGACGAGCTCCTGCATATGGCCAAAGACCTGGGCCTCCGACTGCTGCCAGCCTTCAACACCAGTAGTGGCCTTCCGTATCCCAGGGTGAGACGCAAATACCCAAATTCTGCTCATCGATAACGGAAACAAACCCACGCGCTTTGTCGGGTGGGGATGCACAACAGAGACGTCTAACACACGCTTGTTTTGTCATGTCATTGGCAAAGCAGTCCTATGAAATGAAATGCTGAGCTACAAAAAAATTGAGTTATTGTCAGTCACACGTTTTCAGTGCTGCGACATGTCAGATTGACGTTCGTAACCTCTGTTATTGTGACCACATACTTTGATTTTGACGCTTTTGATCACGCATATTTTCGTGTCTGACCAATTTCCGTGCACATTCTCTTCTCTCAAACCAACTGTAAAACTTTTTTTTAAAACGATTTTTCAATGTTTTTCTCATTGTTGTTGTTTTTTCCACGTGACAGGTTAACCTGAAGTTTGGCGTCAGGGGTCCTGAGACGAGAACGGGCACAGAAACAGACACCTGCACTGCGTGTGCGGGAACCATGATCCTGGAGTTTGCCGCCTTAAGTCGCTTCACTGGAGATCCTGTGTTTGAGGTATCGGAGGACAACATCCACCTTCTTCGCATACACGTACACACCGTGTGTAAATAGTCAGTAAGCCGTGAGCTAAATGAACAGACGCGCTTCAGCACCAAACAGCCACGCCGCGCCGGTGTTTATCCTCGTTACACCTTGTGGCTCTATGGTTAGTTTCTTTTTAGATCGGGTTGCAGACGCCCTCCTGTTTGATGTGGAATGCCGTGTCTGACCTGTATCTTGTTGATCAATGTGCATCCCACGAAAATAGACCCAACCGAATGTTGTCTTCCATGTAAAGAGAATAAAACGGAACATGAAGTTATGGGAGCCTGATATTTTACCCTGTGCACTGGTTGACTTCCTGGCAGCAGTAAACTGCTGACCACGCACACAGTCCATCACTGGAATCGCTCCTGCAGCCGACAGCTCCTGCAGATTGATTTTAAACCTTTTTTTTTTTTAAATCAATACTACACTCTTCTTCACAGGCCCATGCCCGGAGAGCTCTGGACTTTCTGTGGGAGAAAAGACAGAGACACAGCAATCTGGTGGGAACCACCATCAACATCCACTCTGGAGAGTGGGTTCGCAGGGGTGAGATAGGGGGGAGGGCGGGGAACAGGATGACATGCCTGAGGGTGGATGAAGTGGAAGCAGAGAAAGGAGGGAAGGAGGCTGCAGCAGATGAGGAGACAAGGACACGAGAGAGTGGAAATGAAGCGTTTGTGGGTCGGGGCGGGAGAGGACGTGGGGTCACAGAGGGTTGGCGGGTAAAGCCGCAGCATCGTCGCACTCTTCTTGCCTCATACAAGTGTGTTGATTGATTGTGTCCCCCTCCAGACAGCGGAGTGGGAGCGGGAATCGACTCGTACTACGAGTACCTGCTAAAGGCTTACATCCTCCTGGGAGATGACCTGTTTCTGCAGCGGTTCAATATTGTGAGGACACGCGCACACACACACACACACTGTAATTTGAGGCCTCTCCGTCTGCATAATAGCATCTCCTTATGGCACCGCCAACATACATCATTATTATACCTTATACTTTTATGTTTGTTGTTTTATGTTTGGTTTTCCAACTTCCAACGTATTTTTGTTGCAATTCTATTTGTTTATATCACACATATAATCCACCCTTCACTCTGTATGTCCTGTTCAGCACTATGCATCTATAATGAAGTACATAAGCCAGCCGCCGCTGCTGCTGGACGTCCACATCCACAAACCTCTGCTTCCTGCTCGCACCTGGATGGACTCTCTGCTGGCCTTCTTCCCTGGACTGCAGGTCGGATTGCAATCGGTTTGACTGAAAAAAAAGTCGCGCCTCGTGCCGTTACGGTAACGCTGCACTCGCTGTGCGAACTGTGTGTCCCCGCAGGTGTTGAAGGGAGACATCCGTCCCGCCATCGAGACTCATGAGATGCTGTACCAAGTTACGAAGAAGCACAACTTCCTCCCGGAGGTAATGTGTCACTTTAAGTAGCCTCGCAGGGCTTTCACTGCTCCGTTTAAATGAGCGAACTAGAATTCTGGGCCTCATACGAGTAATTCCGCATGACTTGTGTCATAAGCCGCAACTGTTGTGAAAGGGACGTGCTCGCTTACAGTTTAGCTCCGTCTGCCTGTTCTAATTACAAAGCGCTGGATGGTACGCTGACCCCTTCGTCCTTCTCCCCCTCCCCCCTCCCACCTGTCTCCTCCAGGCCTTCACCACTGATTTCAGGGTACACTGGGCCCAACATCCCCTGAGGCCTGAGTTTGCAGAGAGCACCTATTTCCTTTACAAGGTACTATATCAAGGACACCTGACATAATGCAGAGGCTCTCTTTCCACAGACGCACTGCAGATTTACTGCAAGTGTTAGTTTAATTTCAACTAAGCGATTACCAATCTCCATCTTTTGCAGTTTTATTAGCGGGCTCCTTTATGCTGCCTTTTGAAGTTCTGGTTCATTGCAGCGGAGTCTCCCTTTGTCCTCTGTCATGATCACACTGCTGTCCTCTGTCCCTCCCAGGCTACAGGTGACCCGTATTACCTGGAGGCCGGTCGCACCATCCTGGACAACCTCAACCGCTTTGCCCGTGTTCCCTGCGGCTTCGCCGCCATGAAGGACGTGCGCACGGGGAGCCACGAGGACAGGTGAGGATACAATGGACGTATCAAGTATTTATTGTGACCAATCAGTATCAAGATATGCTAAAGAAGAAAGGTACAAAAATATATTTGAGCGGAGAAGAAACCCTTTTGGAAAACGTACCACATGCATTATCCACAACAAGCTGACAGCCCTTCATGACTATCTGATAAACACGCCATGAGGTGACACCCACTCTCTCCTGGAAGGATGGACTCGTTCTTCCTCGCCGAGATGTTCAAGTACCTGTTCCTGCTGTTTGCTGATGCCGAGGATCTAACGTTTGACGTGGAGGACTACATCTTCACAACCGAGGCACACCTGCTGCCGCTGTCCCTCTCCACAGCCCCTCACTCTTCATCCATCCCCTCCAACACAACGGTAATGAAAACCTTTAGGATTCACATCTGTAGATGGATGAATGAACACGTGTAGACCTTCCAGTCCCTAAATAACCTCTGATGTGCTTCCCGATACTCCAGTCCAAGGAGGAGCTGGACGACTCAAACTTCGATTGGACCTGCCCTAACACCCGCCTCCTGTTTCCTGACCCCGCCTTCCCCCGTAAGCTGAGAGACCCGATCCGCAGCGCTGTGGACAAGAGCTGCCCCCGGCCCCCTCCTTACCGGTACGTGCACGAACGGGGTTGTGACCAAGTCACGGTGCCGTGCAGCAAATCTATTTCCCCCAATCGCTGTGCCTCTTTCATGTCTTTGACCCGCCTCCCCCTCCCTCTCTCCTCCCTCTCTCGCAGGGAGCCCGGCATGGGGCATCCTCCACTGAGGGCTCAGGACTTCATGGCAAACAACCCGGAACATCTGGAGCTGCTGAGGAGAATGGGAGTCAGTCTCATCCACCTGAAAGACGGCCGCGTGCAGCTGGTCCAGCACGCGACACAGGTGGGCTGTTGAACAACACGGATAAGCACACGCGTGTTCTTGCAAACCGAACTACTGGAGACGGGGAGGATGCAGCTCTGTTAGCTTTCAGTACACAAACAGCGATAACGCTGGATATGATGAGGGAAAGTTTCTTTTCTTCTTCTTTTTTTTTTAAACCCCTCCTCCTCGCCCGCAGGCGGTAAGTGCGGTGGCGGCGGAGGACGGCGTGCGCTTCATGCAGGAGATGATGGAGCTGTCCAGCCAGCAGCAGAAAGAGCAGCTGCCCCCCCGAGCCATTCAGATCGTCTCCCACCCGTTCTTTGGCAGGGTCGTTCTGACCGCCGGCCCGGCTCAGTTTGGCCTGGATCTGTCCAAAAGTTCCACAGGGGTGAGTTTCTTCTGTAGCTTCGTCCAAGCTGCCGGGTTTCAAATTGGAACGCAATTCTTCTTCTGCCTCTCGCTTTTCTCTGGTATTTTTGAGAGAGTACTTCCTCTCCTGGAATATTTTCCTGATTCAAACATTAGAAAAGATGCGTAGACAAGCTTGCTGCAGGAAACCTGCAAAATATCAGAATGTTTTTCCGTCCCTCTCTGCAAATGCACGTGTGCGTGTGTGTGTGTGTTGCAGGTTCGAGGCTTTGCCACCGTGGCCGAACCCTACAGCGGCTGCAGCGAGATCACCAACGCCGAGTACGTCCGGGGCCACATCGCCCTGCTTCAGAGGGGGCAGTGCATGTTCGCCGAGAAGGCCCGGCACATCCAGAAGGCCGGCGCCATCGGAGGCATCGTCATCGGTGAGTGCGAGACGGAGGACAGGCCGATCGGTGACCAGATTAGCGCTCTATAAACGGATTATCTGGAAGGCAGATGGACCCGCGCGTTACACGATAATAACTTATTAATACAGCAGGAATGAAGTGAGCTTAACAAGTACCTGAGTCTAACATAGAAACTAACTAATAGTTTGAATCCACAAAATGTCAGAAACTTTTCTTTTCCTTTTTAATTTCCCACCAAAGTCGGCCGCCGGCTCATTTTCTCCCCCCCCCCCCCCCCCTCTCGCCGTCTCCTTGCAGACGACAACGAGGGCAGCAGCAGCGACACGGCTCCCCTCTTCCAGATGGCGGGAGACGGCCGCAGCACGGACGACATCCCCATGCCCCTCCTCTTCCTCTTCCACAAGGAGGGCAACATCCTGTTGGAGGCGCTGAAGGAGTACAGGGAGGTGGAGGTGCTGCTGAGCGACAAAGCCCGGGACAGAGGTGTGTCTCCCTGCACGTTTGGACTTGACCCCGACCCCCGGGATTGCCCGCTGCGCTTATCGCTCTCCGCCGGCTGAGCCTGGTTATGTGTCGGCTTTTATGGGTTAAAGTTGGCTTTTACACACTTGTCATGGTTGCATCCTCATTCTCCTCCTCATTTGCCAAATCTCTCTGTTCCCCGTGGCGGACTGTAACGGTGCTTCTCCTCTCCTCTCCTTCTCGGTTTCTTCTTTTCCATAACCCTCTCCGCTCTGGATGAGCAGCCACCATATTCAAAGGTAAACCTCTTCCTGGCAGCGTGATTGAGGGCTGTGAGTATCCTTTTTTCCTTCTGCCGTCTGCATCCTTCCCCCTCGCCTGAGTCTCTCTCCTGGCTCCTTTTTTACAGTCATGCTTTCACCCCTCCATCCCTTCCTGTCGCTCTGCCCTCTAACCACAGGATTCTGGTTGTGTTTGATAGGACAGCTTCGTGCAGTCACAGTGTTGTCATTTCTGATTTTCCCCTCCTTAGAGCTTAAGACGTGGCAGCTTTTTTATGTATTTTACACTGGAGCAAGCCGATAGTTACACGCGGCGTGGGGCAAAATTGCCAGGGGGGGGCAATGGAAGGTTTACATTGATTCCGGGAAGAGTTGTCACAATTTGTGTTTGCTCAGCTTTTTTTTGTTACAAATCCTATTATTTGAACACAAAGGCCGCCGGGGCAAAAGGACGAGCCTCTCTGAACTCATGACCCCGACCGCATAATAAACAAATCACAGATTCGTTCCTTAACACACGTACAATCTGCACTTAAAGTAAACGGATGCATTTCTAAAAACAGATTCACACTTCTCCTCCTCCTTCCTTTTTTTTGTACCAGATCTTTGCTAAAGTCACAGTTCAGCTTCTTGCCAGGTTTTCTTTCCACAGTTGCCTCTGCTTGGTTGTGCGGCTCTGTGTGAAAGGCTTTATCCTGTGGGAAACATGACTCACCGTCCGCATCGCGCTGCTGTAGTCGACAGCCTCGCAGGGAAAACGGTTCTATTTTTGACTGAGAATGGCTACCGGGGGGGGGGGGCGCATGTTGTATGGATCACCGGCTGAGGAGGAGGACGAGAGGTTTGTGTGCGTCTGTCTCACCCTCCGTCTTTCTTTTCAGGTGGGGACGAACCAGAGGCGGAGGCGGGCTGCTTAACCGAGGCAACGACCCCCACCTCTTTCGAACCCATCGGCCAATCGCAATCGAGCACGTCGGAGCGAGACCAGCTCAGCCAATCGCAGCAGGACGTTGAGCAAGACACGAGTCCCGCGGAGGAAGCCCGACCGCTGGGGGAAGAGGAAGAGGAGGAGGAGGAAGAGGAAGAGGAAGAGGCCGCCGGTGCCGCGGAGGATGCCACATCCCTGGAAGAGTACGCCACCGACGGCGCGGACTTGGCTCCGCCCATAGAGGAGAGAGACTCGGAGGACAGGGAGGAGCCCGAGGGCGACACGGACTCAGGCAGCCAGCAGGTGGACGAGCTGCTGGCGGATTGGCGGGAAGACTTGGAGGCGTTCCAGCAGATGGAGAAGGACGAGCTCTGACAGCCGCCAAGGCGCAGGGTCGCGGTTTGATCCCGCCGTGAGAGAGGGGGGGGCGTGTCTCCACGAGTCCCCCCCCCCCCCCCCAGCGTCGATCCAGTTGGGCTCAAAGGGAGCTGACGGAGATGTCTCACGTGACTGTCTGTTCTCATGCTCTCTGTTGATGGTGTCATGTGCCAAGGCAGCCCACATCCTGTGTCTCTGGGTCACATGGGAGTCCTTTTTTTTTCTTTTCGGCCCGCTAGTTCAGGAATGAGAGACCAGGGTTCTTGCGTCACTTTCCATGCGGTTTCTATTGTGCAACGAACCTTAATGAACGACACTCGGCGTCGATGTCGAGCATTAAGCGAGACGCTGTCCCTAACGGCGCCTTACTTTCCACCCCACGTTGCTCTGTGTCTCTGACTCAAATGAATGCCGGTCCAACAACTAATAATTAATCCATCGACCAATTCATTTTATTTTTAAATGTGCTGATTGTGTGTGATGATACATTAACCGTCTTTGTGGTGTCAGGCCTTCATTGTGTGTGTGGGCATTGAATAAGCTGCAGGGTTTTATTATTATTATTATTTTTATTTTTTAATGCTTAATGACTGCAGAGGCTCGACACCAGACTCGATGTGTCTCTGGAGGACAGATGAAATCACCTGTCAGTGTAAATGTTGTAATTGGTCCGGGTGTGGCGACTGCAACGATTATGGTGCTGCGTCGCAGCCGTTTCTCCCCACAAACAACAACAACAACAACAACAACAACAACAACCACCTCTGGATCACACCGAGCAGACACACCCTCAGCGGCGAGCTGGGAGAGATGACACACCCACGAGCCGCCACAGGGGGGCGCGCTGACATCTGTCTGATTCGGAGGGATCCAGAATAAACCAATGAATTAACGTGATGAAATTAAATAAAAATGAAGAGGGGAAATTGGAAAGACTGGCTTGATTATTTGAGTTCACGCTATTTTAACAGCGAGCTTTAGGACATTCAAGCGTCTGAAATGACGTGAAAGCTGCTCTGATGTATTATGGGGGAACTCAAAATGTTTAGACTTTTGCAAGCTAGTGGAATATTTGAATGTTTGATTATTTAACTGACAGTCGGCTGACTGCCACATCCAATCAGCACGATTGAGAAATGTCCACTATGCAACAAGGTGTCTCTGTCTGGAGGAAGTGCTCATCTCAGCTCATTTAATAAGGTTAAACAAAATCGCATGGTCCAAAAGTATCAGCCGCCTACCTCCTTTAAGATAATGTGTTCTATCATATCAGTGGATTAATTATTCACAGCAATACAATCCGCACAGCTGGACGAGGTGGAGCTACTTCGCACCGAGTTGATTAAAACGCCAATAACCACCTTTCAGTTGGACATTTGTACTTCACACCAGCGAGAATGAAGTGATTGAACGTGGTGACGGAAACAAAGAAATTAAACGATACTGTGCCGATTCCTGCTCACGTGCTTCCCTTCGGATCGCCCACAAGGTAAACACCAGGAGCTCGTGGTGGGTCTGTCTCGTTACGGGGGGCCAAAGTGAGACAGCAGCTAGGGGGGGGGGGGGGGGTTGGACGTGTGTGTGTGTGTGTGTGTGGTGGGGGGGGGCACTCCTCGGCAAGATGGCTGCATTGCTGCGCGCAACAGTGGCATCCTGGTGAAATGACGCAAGCCGCAGTTTGCGTGCGGTCCTCGAGGCTCTGAGCTCCCGCGCCGCGCAGATCCCGCCCGCCCCAGCAGCCGGAAGACTGACCCCCCCCCCCCCCCCCCGGCGATCCACCCTCCTCCCCGGTGGACCGAGGCGAGCCGGTTCGTCTGAGTAAGTACGAGCGCGGGAACGACTTTTAGTTCACCGATCTCCCGGAGAGGTGCCGCGGACCCCCCCTTCATCCCCCCCCCCCCCCCCGGGTCACACTCGTGGCTCCTTTTTCTCCGTCTCTCTTCTCGCTCCTGTCTTTTGTTGTTGTTCCCTGAATGCACCGTGATTACCCGCCGCCTTTCCTCCCTGCGCGCGCACGGGGCTTCGCATCTCTCGGTGTGTTTGTTTGTCTTCTCCCCGTTTGTTGGGTGGTCGCTCGCTTTAACCGCAGTCAAAGCACGAGCGACCACAACGGGGGGGGGGGGGGGGGCATTCAAAGCGATACGCGTACGTTTCTTTCGTGTGTGTGTGTGTGTGTGTGTGTGTGCGCGCGCGTGCGTGTGACCGGTCTCTCGCTCGGACAGCGATGGCTCGGGCGCATTTGAAATTTTCCACACATCCTGGTCTGCTGTGCCACCGCTATATGCCCCCCCCTCCCTCCCCCTTTTTACGGGTGGAAATTAAACTGTATGTCTGTATGTATGCATGTATCCCCCCCCCCGCACCCCCCTGGAACAAAGCGCCCCAGTGTCTCCATGCAGCGCAGCTGGACACAGCTGTTGAGAGGGCTCCTCGCAGCTCCCATGGCATCGCCTCCTGGTGACCACCACGCTCGTTTTTTCTTTCTTCTCTTTCCAAAGTACTAAAGGTGTGTTGCTCATTATTCCGATGAGGCGGCGTGATGACGATGACGACGATGATGATGATGATGGTGGTGATGATGGTAGGAGAGTCACGCAGCCAGAATTAGATTTGATGTGCACACTCATTAACTAAAACTCAGCCCCGAGTCTGCTTCAAATGCCTGCCTGCTTCCTCAGACAGACACACACACACACACACCATCTCTCACACACACACACAACATCACCATTGGGACGAGGTAACTTCTACGTTTAAATGTGCCATATGGCCGTTGACTGCTGTGGATTTCCCGTGATCACCACCAGACTGCTGCATCCAGTCGGTGTGTGTGTGTGTGTGTGTGTGTGTGTGTGTGCGTGTGCGTGCAGCAGCCGTGGTGTTAATGTAGGTTGGTGTGTGCCGGCGTTTACAGAGCGGAGCGTCCTGTCACCGGCGGCTTACATCAAGGTTAGAAGTTATGATCGCGTACCGGCAATCCTGTGAGTGGATGTGACGAGCCCCGCCCCCCCCCCCCCCCCCCCCCCCTCCCCATGGCTACTTCATTTATCTTTTTGTCTTCATCCATCTGCCCCCCACCCCCCCTCACTTGCTCATCACAGAGAGAATTGTGTGTGTGTGTGTGTGTGTGTGTTCATGAGCCGGTTCCCACATATGGCTCACGGTTTCCGGTAGCTATCCAAAGAAACTGAAACGCACTCCTCTCCCCGTCCTCTCTGTCTCTCTCACCGAGGCACGAGGATCTATTCTTAGTCCCCCCCGTCCTCCCCCCGTCCTCCCCCTCGTCCCCTCGATCATCGTCATCCGCCCCAAGGGCCTGCGTCCACCTGCGGCCTCTTCACCTTGAGTTGATGAACGGCGGGGTCAGGCGACGTGCTTCGGCCCCCTTGTCCGGGTCATGATTCAACACCTGTGATGTCACCGTGTGAGGAGGTGGAGGGTTTCCATGGTTACCAGGATGTCTTCTCTGCCTGTGTATGTGTGTGTCTGAGAGAGGGAGTTCCCGTGGCCGTCTCTGCGTTTCGTCCCTGGCGTCGCGCTCTCTGACCGGCGGCCCTCAGGTGTGATGAGCTCGTCTATATTTCCGGCGCCAGGAAGCGCGAGGCGAGCGCAACGCGATCCCTCCGGGCTCCGGGCAGTTTGACCGACCGCCGGGTCCGCCTGTAACCGAAGCTCCAGCCGCAAATGCTGCGACGGCGGGAAAAAAACAACAACTAAGAACTGCAACTTCGTTCTCCGCTGCTTGGTGATTTCAGGTTTGTGTGTGTGTGTGTGTGTGTGTGTGTGTGTGTGTGTGTGTGTGTGTGTGTGTGTGTGTGTGTGTGTGTGTGTGTGTGTGTGTGTGTGTGTGTGTGTGTGTGTGTGTGTGTGCGCGCGCATTGCAGTCGACGGGCAGATCGTAGGCTTTGAGCTATTTCTGCCATCGGTCTGCTTTTGTGACTGCTCGTCGTTTGAGTCAGCAGGCGTTGGCCGTGCAGCCCCGCTCGCTTTATGAGCGTCCCGCCGATGAAGTGGCGCCCCCCCCCCCCCGCCCTCCCTCCCCCTCCACACACACACACACTCCCTCCACCCCGGCGGCCTTTTACAGGGCAGTTTGCACTCGGTGTCCAGTTGGTACACGGAGCTGCTGCTGATTTTAGCTCGTCTCTTGTCTCTCGTTCTCACCCTGAAGTGTGTGCACGTTGTCGGCCGTCAGACAGAAGGTTTCTCTGACACAGAGAACAGAGACGGAACCTTCGGTTAAGGCCCAAATATTCTCATATAAACCGATGGGGACGAAAATGAAATCAGACCTTCTGCTTTCTGCCGTTTGCTGTTGAGTATTGGGGGAGTTTGTGTGACGTTTAATGTAAACACCCAGGAGAACTCTCTGCAGCGCGGCAACAAAGAATCTGGTCATGAACTGTTTTCTATTTTTTTTTGGGGCTCCAACTTACAGTTGTATATATATTATAAACATTATCTATTTATTCAACTTGCCTAGTTTGTATAAACCGATGCGAAAAGCCCAGATCCTCAGCTGTAAGTTGACCTGAAATGCCTTTTTTTTTCGATCAAAACATGACGACTTTGGTCTCGGCTGATGCAAAACCGCCGTGTGCTTCCTCGACCCTTTTTTGGCCATTGCTGCACGCAAGACACATATCGATGCTGTGGTAATAATTTCAGTCACATCACCCGGTACAGCTGCTGCTGCTGCTGCTGGCGGAGTGTGAATTATAACAGCCTTACTTCAAGTGTCATTAGTCTCTGTTGGATGGAAGGTTTCCCCGCTGTGTGTGTGTGTGTCACAGTGCCGGATGACAGACGGGGGAGCAGCGGTTTGCATGTGAAAGAACATGGTTGTTGAGACGCGAGACGCGGCCCTCGCCTGCAGCTCTCCGCGTGAGGACGTCAGCTTGAGATTTATCTCCTTTGGCGTTCTTCATGTTTCGCTGGCGGCGATTCGGGCGGTGAAACGTAAGCGCGTTTGACCTTGTGCGTAGGCCTACGGGCGGTGTGATGAGAACGCACCGCCTCACTCATGCTAAACCTGAATAGGTTAAAAGAAAAAAGGCAATAACAGGATAAAAAGCCCGGACGGAAAGATGTGCAGTTAGCTGTTAAATACGGGACAGGAGAAGGACGTTGATCTGGACCTGGACTTGAAGTCTGTCTTTAATCACCTGATGGTGTCGCCTCCTTCTCTTTCCGACGCCACGATGCGTTTCCTCACTTACTTATTCCTTTTTTTTTGTTTTCAAACGTATTTCACGGGCCTGTCGCCAACGTGGAACCATCTAACGGCTCTTTAGCGGCACGTGCCTCGCGCGGGCAGGCTGTACGGTTTCACCCAACAGAACAGAGGAGCGCCTGTATCCTCCTCCTCCTCCTCCTCCTCCTCCTCCACCGCCCCCACCCTGTGTGTCTACGCCCATCCCGCGCGTCCACTTAGAGACACGCAGAGACAGACAGAGGGAGAGAGAGAGAGAGAGAGACTCCTGCAGCAGCAAAACCACTCGGGAGGAGCCTTTTACCGGCCCGCCGGCCCCGCGCGCGTTTGGCGCCGCTTCCCAGGCTTGTCAGGCTGATGGACTGCTTCGACTGGGACAGGAGGAGAGGTGCGGCCGGCGCTGCCTGGCGAGAGTAAATATTATGACGCGTTGGCCCCGGCGTCGCACTGAGACTCTGCTCTGTCACAGGGAGAGGTAAAGGACTCGCTCCACACACTGCGGCGCGCGCCGAAAAAGACACCCCGCCGACGCCGTCCAGGTGTTTTTGCTTTTGCTTTTCCGAGCCGACTTTGTGTTGGGTTGGTAGGTTATTCCTCAGGGGGGGAGAAGTAACAGCGGGGCGACTTGCACGTTGAGGTGATACTATGTTTTATTAGTGGTCATAGATCCGGGTGCTGACGTGCAGCGGTAGAAAAAGAAGAACGCTGTTAATAACGTCTGGATTGCGTGCGGCTGCTTTTCCGGTTTCAGGGCACGTTGGCTCCCTTCACTGGCTCACTGGGACACTTGGACGGAACGGAGCCATCGGCAATGTTTATAAGCAGCAGCCATTCCAAGTAAAAATGTCAAAGCCAGAGTTATATCGGCCGTCCTTCCTGTCTGGTTAATGCTTTGGTTTCCCTTTCTGAAGCGGCTGCAAAGAACTTGTATTTACTTTGGGATTTGGAGTTACTGTGTCCAAGCACCAGGTTCCCCTTTTTTTTGGAGGGGGGGGGAGGAGCCCCTCTCATCCCCTCGGTCCTGGTTTTGGTTCCAACGGGCCTCCCCTTCCCTCCGCCGCCTTTTCCAGCAGTGTGGTGTTGCTTTTGCCCCCCGGCATGGACCGGGTGGAGCTGCTGGCCAGGGGAGGAGGCAGCGGACCGGGATCAGGGTCGCCCCACCCACCCCCGTGGAGTAGATTCCGGTGGTCTTGTTTGTCTATATACATTTTCTTATATATATGTTGAGGCCTCAACAGTAAAATTAGTTTGTTTCAAAGTCCCTGGTAGTCACTAATCTATATCATGACTTCTTGATACCATGACGTAAGACGACGGACTGAGATAAAGGTCTCTATCCATTCCTATGTCGCTATTATAATAAAACATGCATAAGAAATAGAGAAAAAAACAATCCACGTAAGCGCTTTACAAACAGACAGAACTTCATGTGGAAATATTGACATGGAACTCGATATCAATCAGGAACCATTGTCTCTTCCTCTTCCTGTCCGATGTTATGCACCAACCGCCGTGTCAAATTCCTTAGACGTCTAACATATTTTAGCAATAAATGTTGCTGGTTCCTCTGGCCCGCCCCCTCCCGCGTGCGGCTTTCAAGACGCCACTTCCCCCCCCTGCCGTCTTACCAGGAAGCCGAATCTCAGCCGGCCACTCCTGCTTACAGTAGACTGGTGGGAACCGATAAACCCCACAAGACAATCGGCGCCATTGCAGAAAAAAAAAAAAAGAAAGATAACCTGCTGCATCGTTGAGTGCTCTTCTCGCTCTTGCTTTTCGCTTAACCAGTTCTTCAGGCTCTGGCCTCTGGCACAACGCTGTGTTTGAGAAACCCTCCGCGCTGCACACTGCTCAGCCTGTGTGCACAGTTTGTGTTTATGCAAGCATGCATACCCCCCCCCCCCCCCCCCCCCCCCCACACACACACACACTAGGCCTATGCGGGCAGGTCAACACGCCCAGCTCCCGGCATGCAGGCACGGGCAGGCCTGCGTGTTTGCCAAGTCGCACTCATTTCAAAGGCTTGGTCATCCGCCACGCGTCGCTCCCTTTTTGGGGGCCTCAGCACGCCTTGAACCGAGGGCTGTAGCGCCGCAGAGGCTTATGTCATCGGTTAGACACACTTTAAGGTTGCTAACGGGGCGAAACGCCGTCTGGAGGCCCCGCCCCGCCCCGCCCCCTTTTAGCTACGAGACGACGGCCGACATCGTGGCATTATTTACAAACTCTAAATCAGGCCGCCGCTTTCGCTCCGGCGAGTATTTGCCCCCCCGCGATGAATGCTGAGCATCTGGAGCGAGTTGCGTGGAATCCTGAGGTGGTCGCGTGCCAGTTGGTGTTAAGACCCCTTATCCCCTTTCAGACGAGGCAATGTTTATCAGATCATGCCGGCTCAGCGTGCGTGTGTGTGTGTGTGTGTGCCAGAGAGACACACACACGGGGGGGGGGCGAGAGGTCGTTGGCTGGTGTGAGGGTCTTAGCTGACTCAGCACACTAAGCCTGTCCCATTGACACACTTCCGTGTCTACGCCCCGCTGTGGTCAGTGATGGGGGCTCTTTGGGAAGCGTAACCGTACGAAGCCGTTTGTGTGCTTTAAGAGCGCGAGTTCTATGGCAAGCGATGCAAAAGTTGTGTACCCTTTTAAACCATTCTAGTTTTCCTTCGTTGCGTTGTTTCTTTTTCTCGGTTGGGATGCAAAGTGTCTTTTTGGTAAATGTGCCTTTTTGACGCATCACATTTTGGACTTTTTCTCTATTAATACATAACATCTTTCGAGCCAAGCATCCCCCCCCAAAAAACTATTTAAGATACGAACAGGATCTCCTGAGTGTAAAAAGACACACCGTCGTAAAACTGTCTCTCTTCAACCAGTGATTTGTGTGCTGTTGAAGCAAGCGCCCAACCTCAGCCTTCTAACGGGCCGCGGTGGTTTATTTCTGGCCGTGTTCGGCTGTGTGAGAGTCGCCCTACCGGCCGTAGCTCATGTGTTCGACCCAAGTGACAGCAGTTTGGTTCACAGGATTGCCGCAGCCTGGCATTATCCCTGCACACAACAATGGCCCTGGGACGGCGGGGGCTATTTTTAGCCTGCGCCGACTCGCAATTTGATTTTTTATTTTTTTCTTCAATACACACAAATCAGAGCCCTCCGAACAGATGCCGCCCACTCAGATCCTTTTTGAAAGTTGAAAATCCATCAAGGCAAAATGTCACCGTGCGTTTCGGGAGGGGAAACTCTTTGCTAACCGAACATCGTTCTTCAGCTCTGCACGAACGCAGCGGCTCCTTTGGTCTTTGCTGCTTTGACTCTCTGACGGACGACCAGCGACCCAGACGTTCCCGGGTGTGCAAACTCGTCCTCGGCGGTGAGGAATCCTCCCTCTCCACTCCCTTACGCCGGAGGAGATTATCATTGAAACGCTGTCGCCAGACACAATGTGCCCGAGGCCGCACTAAGACCTGTGTGTGTGTGTGTGTGTGTGAGCCGTAGTTGTAGTAAGGGAGCGGTTTCACAGGCTGCCTGGAACATTCCGATAAGCTGCTTTATACACCGGGACACACGCTGCGGCCTCGGGTGACACACACACACAACCTGTGTGTGTGTGTGTGTGTGTGTGGGCGTCTCGATTCGCGGCGAAAGCCTCCTCTCACCTGTCGGCCCTTTTTGAGGGATCCATTTGTAAGCTGTGCTCCGGCTCCGTGGATGACACGTGGTACCTGGAGAGTTGAGAAAGAGCTTCTCGTAAAGGTTCCGTCATCCTCTACTGCACACACACACACACACACACACACCACTGATTCACAGCAGTATATAAAAGGATGCTTAATATACACACAAGACTTGTATTTATACATCTGATTATGACATTTTAACACACATGAATAAATCCCAAACTACAATCACGGTTCCTTTCATTAACGTACTTCTCGTTCGGATTTGTTGGCTTAAGGCGCCTCCATTTTGAGAAGGAAGCAGACTTTTATTAAAAAATTCGCCCCCCCCCCGTGGTGCCGAATCCCAAACCGCCTCCGGCCTCACTCGACTTCTTTGGTGTCAAGACGATCCTGTCTGTTCCCTCCCGTGATAACAACAAGAACTGGCTCGCCTGCTTTATTTACATTCCCAGGATGAGTCCTGTATTGTGTGTTTACGGTCATTCATGAGTCCACCCAAAGTCTGTGGAAAAAAAACCCACGTCATGTGAAATGTGTCTCTGCGTTGAACTCATGTGGAAGTACATCTGGAATCGGACTTTTAATAATCATGAGTGTTGACAGCCGCGGCTGCTTGAAAGTTCCAGTTCTGTTTTGGTTCTTGGCAGCGGACGGCAGAGCGAGTTTTAGACAAACAGTTTTCCACACTTTCAAATAGCAGCGTTTCCTATAAAAAGAGTCTCGTCTGGCAGCGTAGAGACGTCTGGCATGGAAACTCAAACCCTGATCAGACTGACCGTGAGCTCTTCCTGTAATCAACCACCGTGTATTCTCGGCGTCCGTGTCCCGGGTGACGGAGGCCGCTCAGGTGCAGCGTGTCCACTTCAAACGGCCCCAGGACGGCTGAAGGAGGGGGGGCGGCGGCGGTCCTCTGGAGCTCTCTCGGGCCCCTTTCTATCCCACCTATTTTTGCCATTATTTTCCCACCTTTGTCTTTGTCCTTTTCTAAAGCCTGTCCAGCCCACTCGGCTCTCCTCCTCCTCTCACTGATGTACCCGACCTCCAGTTTTCATTAAAGTGATCGGCAATCATTGGCTTCCGTGTGATGTGTGTGTGTGTGTGTGTGTGTGTGCGTGTGCAGTCAACTCCACTCGCCTCCCCGTTGTCCCGGAAAGTGAACCCTTCATATGTAAATATCAAATATCGCAATTTCTATTTCGGGTCACGGCACGGTTTGGTTGACCAACTCCTCCGATGGTTGCCAACGGCAACCTGACTTTCATTCTCACACTCGTGGTGGTAAGAGGGAGCTGCTTGGGTGAAGGACGCTTCAACGTTTCAATCACTTTAGAAGCGGCGTTGAGTTAATCGAGGGAAAGAGGCGGGGAGAGAGTTTTGTCGCTTGAAAGGACGAGAAGTTGTCGCCCGCGGCGACGTGTCTATCGACAACTACGGAGACGTTTTTTGGGGGGGTTTTGTTTCTTCAACCCCGGCGGGCGGCCTTCTGAAGCCAAGCGAGCCGCCATGAACGCCGCCGCACACGAGCTTCCCGGCACACGCAGACAGAGACGAGCCGGTGAACATAATGAAGCGTTTAGCTGCTAATGAGACAGATATTTCCCTCGGGAGTGAATCCTGGAGCGTTTCGAGGCTTTGGCTCTTTGTCTGCAGCACACATTCCCCCTACAGACTTCTTCAGGGGGATAATAGAATGTTCTATTATTTGTTGCAGGTAGTTCATCACATAAAACCACAAATAATGTCAGGCTTTTGTCTACGTGTGTATATATATATATATAATATATATATATATTAATATTTTTTTAAATGTAACACCAGTTGATTGATAAATCCCAAAGGTATTCAATGCTATTGCATAATGTCTCGTATGTATTTATTTGCAGGCCTACTTCTGACCAGGTAGTCTAGTATAATCAACCTCTCCACCAATAATGCCCGTCGCTTTATTTAGCCCCGTCCGAAATAATCCGCATCGCTCTCTTCCCGATTCATGTTATGACTCAACCTGCGTTCGTGGCCTCCTGAACGCCGGGAGTGAAGGCGGTGGAAGGAAAAGGCGCTTTCCGGCGGCGCCGGCGATTCGCGTGCTGTTCTGAATAAGCGTGGCATCTAAATGGACGCGGCGTCTTGTCTCTCTCGTCCTCGTCCAGGTGAGCGTGAGATGACGAGAGGCCTCAGGGTGTGAGGCCATGGGCTGCACCTCGGCCAAGCAGGTGTCGGCCGTGCCCAGCGATGAGGAGGGACACGGCAAGGCCTACAGCAACGGAGACCTCTTCACCGGTCAGTATGCGCACACACACACACACACACACACTCGCACACGAAGAGAGAGGGCTGTCAATAAAAGCTTCATGCTCCGTATCGCTCCGTTAATTGCTCGGCGTTGCCTCGTCTGCCCTCGCAGTATATTCTCGCCGTTACAGCGTTTAGTTCTCCATTTCAAACAATAACTGTCAACGCGGAGGTTTTATGGCCGTTATCTGTGTTGACAGTTCATGCAGCGCGGAGGGGAAGTTGGTCAGCGGCGTCAAATGGCGTTTCAGGGCGTTCTTGGTGTTTTAGTCTTTGGAACTGGAGAGGAAAGGAGGAGAGAAGGGGAGAGGAGAGGAAAGGAGGGGACAGGAGAGGAAAGAAGAGGAGAGGAGAGAAGAGGAGAGAAGGGGAGAGGAGAGGAAAGAAGAGGAGAGAAGGGGAGAGGAAAGGAGGGGACAGGAGAAAAGAGGAGAGGAAAGGAAAGGAGAGGAAAGGAGGGGACAGGAGAGGAAAGAAGAGGAGAGGAAAGGAGAGGAGAGAAGGGGAGAGGAGAGGAGAGGAAAGGAAAGGAGGGGACAGGAGAGAAGAGGAGAGGAGAGGAAAGGAGGGGACAGGAGAGGAAAGAAGAGGAAAGGAGGGGACAGGAGAGGAAAGAAGAGGATAGGAGGGGAGAGGAGAGGAGAGGAAAGAAGGGGAGAGGAAAGGAGGGGACAGGAGAGGAAAGAAGAGGAGAGGAAAGGAGGGGACAGGAGAGGAAAGAAGAGGAGAGGAGGGGAGATGAGAGGAGAGGACAGGAGAGGAAAGAAGAGGAGAGGAGAGGAGAGGAAAGAAGGGGAGAGGAGAGGAAAGGAGGGGACAGGAGAGGAAAGAAGAGGAGAGGAGGGGAGATGAGAGGAGAGGAAAGAAGGGGAGAGGAGAGGAAAGGAGGGGACAGGAGAGGAAAGAAGAGGAGAGGAGGGGAGATGAGAGGAGAGGAAAGAAGGGGAGAGGAGAGGAAAGGAAAGGAGGGGACAGGAGAGGAAAGAAGAGAAGAGGAGAGGAGCTTCCATTAAAGATGAATTGATTCATTGGGTTAATCCAGTGGTTTTCCAACTAAAAGGGGCCAAAGGAGCTCGAGATGAATGGGGAGATCTTCAGTATTCCGTCACCACTTTTTGTTGAAAGCATTTTTTTCATCCCAACAGCGTGCGGAAAAAAACAAATGCACCAAGAATATTTTCGTTGTATAAGCCCGTCCCGTCATTTCCTTTTGGACCGAATGATTTACATTCTGCGTCAGACGTACAGTATGCAGCTGCTGACGTAGAGCAAGAAGCAGGCGCCGCTTCGCCGTCGAGGGGTCAAGAAGCGGCGGAGGCGGGGAACCTCGGGGGTTATCCGATGGAATGAGAATCCGAGGCGTATTTCACTTTATAGAGTGATTCATTGAAGAAGAAAAAACAAACAATATCAACAGATGAATCTGTAACCGATATGATTGTAAGCGGCCGCTCTAATAATAGAACGCGGGCTGTCGAGCCGTGACGGACAGAAATGAAAGTGAAGGCCAGAGACGGAGAGAGATGATTGGTTGGTAGGGGGGAGGGGAGGGGGGTGGGGGGGGATTAACAGCGATTAAGAATATGGCTGCTAAGCGGGCGGATGGAGGCGGCAGATGACGATCCGCAGGAGGTCCTCCCTCCCTCCGACCCCTCCTCCCCCCCCTCTGAAGGCCGCCTCTCTCGTCACTCCTATCCTCTTCTAACCCCCCACCCCCACCCCCCCGCGGTTTCCTTGAGAGAAGAAGGCAGAATGACGCTCTTCCCTTTTTTTTTCTTCTTTCTCTTCGTTCCCTTCTCTCCGTCTCGGTCAGATCGCCTCTTCCCTCCCCCAGGCTCAAGGCCTCGTTCTTCCCTTCCTCCTTTTTCTCTCTATTTTGGGTCTCCCGCGCGCCCTCTTCCTCCTCCCTCTCTTCCTGCCTTCATCCACCAGTGTTTCTTCTCTCCCCGGCTCCTCTCCTTCTCATCGGGTCAGAGCCTTGTGTCCTTTCACCTCTCCTCCTCTTTCCTCCCGCTTCCTCCCATCCTGTCCCCGCCAGTGTCACTGCCGGTTGGTTACAGGGGCCCCGGACTGGCACTGCTGGGCCACTATTGTGTGTGTGCGTGTGTGTGTGTGTGTGAGTGTGTGTGTGTGTGTGTGTGCTGGAGGTGGTAAACAGAAGTGACCTGGATAGGGTGGATTATCTCAGGCCCAATGACACGCTTTCTTCACGCCCTTTTTTTGTTGTTGTTGTTTTCCTTCATCTCATCTAGATCCGGTCTTATCTTTTGTTCCTTCTTCAGGTCTAAATTCCGACCTCGTCTCCCCCCCCCCGGCCCCCCCGGCCCCCCGCGTCGTCATCGCCCTCATTCCTTCCCACTGAACTCGCCGCCCTTTCCCCGACCCGGGCCGAGCTGCTCCGCCGCGTCCGGCGTACTTCTCGTCATCGAGGCGGAAAAGAATTGTCGTTTTTTTTCTTGTCATCAGTCAGCCCGCCGCCTACACAGACGTGCAGATAAACACACATCTGTCGCTCTCCCCCCGTCACCACGACACGTGTCCACCTACTTGTGTTCGCGTTTGTTTTGTGCGTTGCACGTCGCTGTGTCAAGCGAGACGGTGCAGCCCTCTTCGTTCACGCCCTGATCCCCCTCCGACGGGATTGTCCGTGTGTGTGTGTGTGTCCCAGATAGTCAGACTAGCCCCCCCCGTCTCTTTCTCTTGCACAATAACCGGAAAAGGCCGAGCCGCGTTACACAAACACTGAAGGACGGCGAGGGAAAACAGCAACACCCTTCACAACACCACGCTGGTGGAGAGATTAGAGTGGAGATACGGTGTGTGCATGTGAAGTATCCCCCCCGCCTCCCTCCCTCCCTCCCTCCCCCCGTCCACACTGATTCCTCAAGAGCTCGTGTTGTGTTGACGAGGCGGTCCGACAGATTCAGGCCCGACAAAACAGCTGCAAAACACCCGACAGGCGTGTTTCTTTTTTTCACTCCGGGGGATTTAAAGCGGGATCGGCTGATTGGTTTCAGTCGGCTCATCAGTTCAATGGCGGCGAGCGTTCCTTCGCCGAGCCGCTGCGTGAGCGCGCGGGCCTTTCGGGAAATGTCATCACACGAACACGCGGCCAGAGAGAGGGCGGCCCGCGTCCTTGAATCGTTTCGGAGAATTACCTCGCCTTGCTCTTTAGACGCCACGAGCCCCGAACCCACAACAAATACAGGTCCTGCGTGCGGGAGAAAAACAATCGGAGGCACGGAAAAGGACGCCGGGTTTCGAGTGCGGCAAGAACAAAGGTGAAGGAGCCCGTAGCCCGGCCCCACCGACTGGAGCTGCTTACTGGTGGACGGCGCTGGGACGCTTCCCGGTGTGACGGTGGAGCGGGCCGTTCCTGGGAAAGAACGGCGAGTTCCCCCTTGTTGAGTAGAGGTCACGTGACCCAGATACTGGGAGTCGTGTTGAGACTAAACACGCAGATTTACTCAAAGGAGCGGAAGTATTTCAGGGTATTTGTCAAATGCGTTATGTACACGCAGCCGCTGTAGATTGACAACACATTTTGTGTGTGTGTGTGTGTGTGTGTGTGTGTGTGTGTTTGACTGGAGCTGGTTGCTGCTACTGGGTTTATTTGCACACTCCAGTCTTTCTTCTGCCAGTAGATTTGACTGATTCCCGACACGGCAATTCTTTTTCTGCTCCCTCAATTTGCTTTGGGCCTTTTTTGAGCATCATCATGCGACGATATCAGCCTGATGGATCAGGACGTCGGTCCTTCTAACCGTAGCGTAGTAAATCAATCACTGATGTCAGCTGATCAGAATCTTCTTCTTATAGTTCTAGTTATTCTCGTATATTTTTGTATTACTATGGCTAGAAAAGAGAATCTGCTGGTGAAAGATGTGTGAATATTGTGACAGATGGAACCAGAAGTGTGTGTGTGTGTGTGTGTGTGTGTGTGTGTGTGTGTGTTGTGGCCTGTAGTCAGAGTGGCTGAGAGGTAGGACACACAGCGGGGAGGACAGAGTGACATCGCCACAGGACCGCTCGAGCTGTTAGAACAAGCGCGCACACACACACACACACACACACACACACACACACACACACGTGTGCTCCATCGTGGTTATTACAATGAGTCACACCCGTACAAAACGCCGCTTGCACAAAAATGACACGGCCTCGTCTGGAATAGAAACACACACACACGCACGCACGTGAGCATTTGCAGCGCCGGTCTCTATTCAGAGACGAGACAGATGTCCACATCACAAAAATCACGGCCTCTGAAAATAGTCCTTTAACCCCCCCCCCCCCCCCTTCCCCCTCCATCTCTGTCCTGGAGCGAGCCCGGCCAACACCGGCGTGACGAAACACTCTTGTCGTTCCTTGTGACAATGACTGCTGCACGCGCACACAGACACACACACACACACACACACACACACACACACACAGCACGACCACTTTTGGCTCGTATCTGTGGCGGAGCGCAGTCTGTGGTGTGATGAGTGTTGATCGGCGTAAGCCGGGTCACTTTGATCTGTGTGTCCCCGTCGCATTAAAAGCTCGGTGACGATCCAAAGACATTCAGACAGTTTAACCCGTCAGGCTGCAGCCCGACGCGCCAAATCACCAGATGACACGTCCTTCGCAGTTTGCCGTCTTGAAAACGTCCACTTGGATCTGTTTATGTAACCCGGAGCGGCAGCTAATTCCACCGGCTTTTCCCCGGCGTTCATCACGATGTGGCCTGAGGTCCAAGTGTGAGGCTGATGGTGGCAGGAACGTGTGAGACGCAGAGGAAACGGCCCCCAGTTGTGTCTCCCTCCGTGTTTACGGAGCGCGTCTCAGTCCGGGGATCCTGTGTAGTGTCAGAGGGTGTGTGTGTGTCTGTGTGTGTGTGTGTGTGTGTGTGTGTGTGTGTGTGTGTGTGTGTCAGCTTGTTCAGACAAGGAACCGACACGTTTACATTCCTGCTGCAAACAGAATAGAAGAAACACACACACGCGCGCGCGGTGACGCACGTGTCTGATGTAGAAGCGCAGGTGATTCTCCAGGTGCGTCGTGTGATTAGAAGGGGGGGGGGATTAGAGGGGGAGGGGTTTAGAAGGGGGGGGTTGAACCCCTCAACACTGTTACAAAGTGGCTCAGACAGACACATGGATAAAACAGCAGCTGACAGCGGGGGGCGGGGGGGTTAAATAGAATATGTGCAATAGATCCGGTAGAGAGGTGTGTGTGTGTGTGTGTGTGTGTGTGTGTGTGTGTAAGCGGTCCAGCAGCTCGGTGTCAGGTGGGCTTTGCTCTGTACGTTGGGTTTTTCATTTTACATCCTTCACAGATTTATTTCCCGGTCGGGCCAGACACCAATGCTGCATCTGCTGTGATAAGAGACTCGATATCATCTCTTAGATTTGGGGTGTCGGAACATGACATAAGTGTTCTTTTCTGGGTTTTTAAAAGTCCCAACAAAGTGTTTCTCAAGATGTTGGACTGTGTTTATTTTTACCCGGTTAGTCATCGGCGTTTGCTGCTTCCACGGACGATTAAGTGCTAAATGGTCACGAAACACCGTTTTACGCGCGTGTCTCCACACGAGTCTTTCGGTCCGTGCGACGATCCGGTTTCACAACTTTTTCTAACTGTAAAACATGTTTCCCCTCCGTGGCTCGCTGGCATGTTTGACGCAGCACGGCCGCCACGGAGCTCCGGAACATCTGGCCAGCTGGGATTCGATGCTCCTGTGGGGGGGGGGGTTCGTGTGGAACCTCGGTCAGGTGCAGGTGCACTGCTGACCTGCTGACCTGCAGGGAAGTGTTGGCGTTCTCTCCAGTGAGCTCGTCTTAACTGTCTTAACGTTCTAAGCCGTCCCTGCAGCCTAGAAGCTGTCGGGCGGATCTTTAATCCCCTCCATCTCTCTCTCTCTCTCTCTCTCTCTCTCTCTGTCCACATGGACGCAATGTATTTTTATTTATCCTCCGTGTGCTGCAGCTTAAATAGAAAGGAGATGACTAGTTTCCTCCCACTTGAACCTCCGCTGTCATGTGCACTTTCTAAAACACTGGATCAGGTTGCAGTCATCAGATTACTCGGACACAAATTAGAGCTGGAATCGATGGCGTGGCCGTCGTTAATGTGGAAATAACGCGGTGAGGGAGTTATGACATGCTTCAATCATTTCAGTCCGTCAAGTCGTATTCACCGGGACGCACGAGATGAATCTGGCCCGTGTTTCTATGTGCGGTAGAATACATGTTGTTGCTGTGTGTTTTTCTCCTGCATCACTCGCCCTCATTTAATCTCTCTCTCTCTCTCTCTCTCTCTCTCTCTCTCTCTCTCTCTCTCTCTCTCTCTCTCTGAACCTCCCTCCTCAGACGAATACAAGATGAAGGGAGTGGAGGAGGTGAAGTACATGAGAGGGGAAGAAACCCGGCTGAATGCACGCAACCAGGAGAACCTGGTGAGAGAGACGCACACACGCACACACACACGCACACATGCACACATGCACACGTTGTCTCCTGCACATGTGCAGAAACACGCGGAGCGGTGCCTCACACGCAGGTGGCGGCGGCCCCGCTGGCTGGTGTGGAATGCAGGGGCCGACCTCTCGGTTGGTTCAACTCTTTTTTTTTTTTTTCCCGAAACCCGTGGAAAGAAATGTGGAATCGTCATTGAACAAGTCTTTGGTTTTTTTTTGGAAAAATGCAATGCAACAGCAATAAATAAATAAAAACAGTAAATCAAAACACTCTGTTTGAAGACACAAGGTACGATTTATTCTCAGCACACGGAAGGATGATCCACCCACCAGACATGAGTGTCATTTGATGCTGAGTGTGTGTGTGTGTGTAAAATCCTTACAACTACAGTAATGACAAGCGGTAGAAAACACACCATTTCCCACCTCATGTTTTACTGGATGTAACCTGCCGGCGTAAAAATGTGGTTTCCCATAACTCCCAGTTTGAAACAAAACCACCAGCCATTCACGACAAGTCGTGCAGTTCGTGAAGTGAAGTGTACTTTACATTAGAGTAAGTCAAGCTTTTTTTAAATCCAGATTTAAACACTGTAAATCTGTAATAAAAATGTAAACGCCACCGTTTGTTTTTCATTCCCATTTTTCACCAGTTGAGATGACAGACCTTTGCACACAAAAGGCTTATTTCTTAAGTCTTCTGCACAGATTTTGTTCGAATCCTTGTCAGCGAACACTTGACAGATGTGACTTATCAAGATGCTGATTAGACGGCATGAATATTACAAAACACAAGGACACAGCTGTTGCCCCGTGGCTTTATGGTTCCTCGCCCGGCCAGAAGCCGTCCAAGGATGTTGTTTTCCGAGAATCGGGCCGCGTGAAATACTGTAAATGGCACCCAGAGTCCATCACTCGTCCCGATGAAACGACGTTTTCACATTTCAGAGTGGAATCTCGCGTTTAACAACACCGAAGCGCTGTCACTTAACCGCCGTTGATTTACGTGGCTGCAGCTCGGGAACCGTCGGCATCACGGCGACGGTCCGCAGGCCACACGGAGAAGGAACCTCTTCACCTCAAGCACGACCACGCCGCGTGGTTGGACCCGGTATTGGTTTTCTACACAGCAGGTCACGCTGTGTTTTAATGTGGCAGGAAACTATACGCAGAGGCTCAAAGACATGGGGGAGGAGAGAGGGGGAGGGGGGGGGAT
This sequence comes from Gasterosteus aculeatus, assembly GCF_964276395.1. NCBI lineage: Eukaryota > Metazoa > Chordata > Actinopteri > Perciformes > Gasterosteidae > Gasterosteus > Gasterosteus aculeatus. Next base: position 18,809,345 of record NC_135695.1, on the reverse strand, counting down.
GCTGGGTGAGGAACCGCAGGTCTGATGTGTTGTTTTGTGTGTTTGTTCAGTACTGTGGCTGTTTGCCGAGGTGAACTATTTGTGTGTTTTAACAGCTGATAAGGGGAACTCACGCTGTACGTTTGTGTGTGTGTGTGTGTGTGTGTGTGTGCGCTTTCAGGAGAAGAGCAATGTGCAGTACAGGGGCAAACCGCAGAAAGAGGTCTCTTCGGCAAACATCAAGTCCAAGTAAGTGTCCAGTAGCTGCATATCACCCACGCGTTACAGGCGGCTCCGGAGCGCCGCCGTTACAGAACACGCGCGTAGTTCCTCTTTGACGCGTAGCGGTCATGCGGCCGTGTTCGCCGGCTCCCTGCGAACGGCTCCAATAAAACCCGAAGCGCTCGCTGAACCGGTGGCCTGTTGTGATTTGGGTGAGCTGGCCCTTTAAGAGACGGTTCCGTCCAGCTTCCATTAAGTCATTACTTAGAACGGGCGTGTTGATATTAGGACGCGGGAAGTAAGTGATATGCTGCGTCTGGTTTTTATTACGCCGTGTGTGTGTGTGTGTGTGTGTGTGTGTGTGTGTGTCTGTGTTTTGTACATGTAAACAGATGGTTGTTGGTGGCTGCGCGATATTTTGCCTCTTGGACGTTAATACTTTAATAAATGATTATTTAAATTCCTTCCTCCACAGCCGTTCTGTCTGTGTGTGTGTGTGTGTGTGTGTGTGTGTGTGTGTGTGCGGGGGGTGTAATGGAAAATTCTCATGATGTATTTCTTGCCTCCTCGTCTCTCCCCCCTCCTCCCTCCCTCCTTCTCTCTTTTCTTTCTCTCTCTCCCTTCTCAGCATTCACACGTCAGAGAGCCAGCAGGAATTTTTCAAGATGCTGGATGAGAAGATTGAGAAGGTGAGGGGGGGGGGTGTTTGGGTAAGGGGGGTGAGGGAGGGGGGGGCGGGGGCAGTGAGCGTTTTAACAAAACAGCTGGGTCTTAACATTTAAAGAGACAGGCCGTACTACAACAACAGGAATTAGTGCACATTGTCGCTCAGCTTATGGGCTCCACACCAGCCCAGATGGTGGTGGTGGGGGGATGGAGGGGGGGGGGGGGGGGGCAGTGACGAGCACTTGCTGCTCTTTGTCTGGCATTTGATCTCGCCGGTAGTTCGTGACTGAAAAGGAGGTTGTAGTGAAGCGATGGCGAGTGTCTGATCGATTCAAATTTCGTGTGATGCATTTGATTTTTTTTTTTAAAAATTTCAAGCGGCCTTAAAATGAGTCGGTGTGTTTTGTGAACAACAACGTTTTTAGCCGTATTGTAGGTGTATTGCTGCGTGGAAATAACTTTCATCACGAACAACTTTTCATCTCGCGGTCTGGCCACTACAGAAAGTCCCGAATGTGCCGGAGAACATTGTGATCCATTGACGGTCCAGAAAATAAAGAACTGAAGCCCAAGCTGACGTCTTCAAATGTTTTTATTTTGACCGACGTGAGGAGATCGTGTATCCCGTGAGACCGCGTAGAAGAATCTAATGCCTGCAGCCGAGTCGCAGCCGCTTGGTTTATTGATTACGGGCCTTTAAAGCAAAACGCCAAACAGTCGCCGATTATTTGAACAATGACTGACCGGTTAATCGACTAATCCTCAATTTGCAAAGCAACCACGGCTGTCAGATAACACTAGTGGGGGCAATGGAGATGGAAAAAAAAATGTGGTGAGGTAAAAGTTTGAGGTTGCACAAAATGAAAATACAGCTGCTGAGTGGTACTTTTTGTTTCTCTCCACTTGAGAGGCGGCCTGTGTTTTTAAAGCCTTTAAATCGAGACAGCGAACAGTTAGACGAGCAAGGGGAGGGGGTGTGTGAGGGGGTGAGGGTTTGCTCTCACCCAGCATTTGCTACGCCGGTACCGGCACACAGACGAGTGTTTGTGCGAGTCAGAGGGTTAAGGATCCTTTTTAAAGCAGTTTATTTACTGAGGATACATCATCCTCTCTCTCTCTCTCTGTCTCTCTCTAATGTCTTTCCGCGCAGGGACGAGACTACTGTTCGGGGGAGGAGGAGGACGAAGACGGGACATAGCACAGAGGCCCCCCGAGATTCACCCTCACAGAGGGCCTCACAACGTGCGCGTGTGTGTGTGTGTGTGTTGATGCGTGTGCCTGCTGAATCAGTGTTTTACCAATGCGGCGTTGAGATGTTGGCAGGAGCGTGTGTGTGCGTGTGCGTGTGTGTTTTTGAACGTACGGCAAAGATAGTATTTTAATCGAAAGAAGTGGGGACGAGTGAGAGAGAGAGAGAGAGAGAGAGAGAGAGAGAAAATGGGATGAAGAGCACTTTCTTCGGAGGCCACAGCCCTCCTCATCCCTTCAGGCCCCCCCCGAGCGGACAGATGGAGGTGGCGAAGCGATGAAGGCGCAGACGGATGAAAGGAGGGAGGGATGGATGGCAGAGGACGTGACGAGAAGGAGACCGTCGGCTCCGCGTCCCTCCATCTGTCCCTCCGCGTCCATCCGGCTGTACCTGCCTGAATATTTTAACCCGTGCAACAGGACGTTGGGACTCCTGAACGTGGAGCTCCTGGTATGGACAAATGTCCCCGGCGCTGGGGGCCCGGGACTCACGGAAGGAGGCCCCTGGGGAGACGAAGGTGGTGAAAGCGGAGGAGTCGCGTAACACCGCCAGGAACTTTTTGGCCCGTCCACCGACAGCCGGGTCACCTGGGCCACGGGGGGACTGAGCGAATGGGTGCGGGCGGAAAAAGAGTGGAAAAAAGTGTGATATTTTAATAAGAGAGAGTAAGGGGCACGCCAGTGATTTAGAAACTCTAAACTACTCTGCCTTCTGATGTCAAGGACCTTTTATTTTTATTGTTTTTCGCAGCTCCGTGTACGGCCCCCTTTTTTTTTCTTTTTTTTTTCTTCAGTTTGTTTTCCTCTTGCCTTCCTTTTGTAGTTCATCAGCATCATCCTCGTCATCCTCCTCACCACAGCAGGCAGACTGAAGCTAATTCAGATCATTCGTGTCTCGACCCAATCCCCCCCCCCCCCCCCCCCGTTCATATGTACCGTAACACTGCGGATCAAAGCCGACACACACGTACATACATGGAGACTTTTATTGTTCACATCGCACACTGTCATTGCAACACACCTCAGCAAGTACAGATAAACCAGACAACCGCACACACACGCACACACACACACACACACCCCTTTCATTTCACCAGCAAATGGCAATCTGCATCATAAAGCTCTAGTTCTGCTTTGATTCAGTGTTCTCTCTCACACACACACACACACACAGACACACACGCACACATGAGAAAAAAACGGGACTGAGCTCACTTTTTTCTTTTTTTTGTTGGGTCATCTCTACCAGATACTTCCTGTTTTATTTTGGATACTTTCTTTTTTTCTATTAAAAATAAAATCAAAGAAGCTCTTACTTTGTGTGGCATTGTGTGAGTACTTGTGCGTGGCCAGAATGCTGGGTCAAGGTGTGTGTGTGTGTGTGTGTGTGTGTGTGTGTGTGTGTGTGTGTGTGTGTGTGTGTGTGTGTGTGTGTGTGTTTTCCTGTGGTCATGCAGTCAGAGCAGAGTGAAAACTCCCCCTGGCGGCACCGTATCAGTACTGCAGTCTAGTGGGTTTTATAGTTGCATGTCACCCAAAATGAAATGCATTTATTAGCATGTATTAGAATTTTATTCCCGGGTTTAATTCTTAAACAAATGGACTTATCAGAAACGGCTTATAATAGATTTAGTTCAGGTTGAATTGAATATTTAACATCTTGCTCTATTGAAGTTTGTGGAGACCCCAACCGCTATAAGGGAGAGGATATAGAACCTAAATGTGTCAGTTGTCACATCTTTAAAGGAATAACACTGTTCCTCCGTATCTGTTGGTTGAAGACTGCCAAAACATTTCCCATATATGTTTAGTTTATCCGTGTTTCCTTTCTGCTCCCTCCAAATGACCAAAATTTGTAGCACAGAAATGGTGGTTATTTTTTGTTGCAATTTTATTGTTTTATGCCTCTTTTACGGCAGAGTACTTGGGAAATCAATAACTTATATACAGAAACCATAAAAAGCTTGCTCTATATGTTTTAAATCAATTTAACGTTCCATCATGGAGGCATAACTCATTCTAGTGCGATAAGTAAAAGCAGTAATCAGATCTAAGGACACTGAGCATTTGTCCTTGCAGTGACTAAGAGAGTGACAGTACTTCTGATTAGCAAGCAACTTTCCTTCACAAATGACTGCAGTGTGTGCGTGTGTGTGCGTGTGTGTGTGCGTGCGAAACCCAACCGCGCACAATCGATATCTGCCCCTATAGTACTGCCCCTAATGTGCACCCTGTGGCACTTGATGCCATAATGCTTCGAGTGAGTGTCAGTGGTTGAGTTGATTATCACATCATGAAAGTAGTCAGTATTCTGGCCTTTTTTCCCCCCCAACTGTCTCAAACCAAAACACACACACACACACACACACACACACACACAAACTGCCTTTGTAGCTTGCATGACTCACAAGCGGGGGCACATGAGGTTACAATCAGCAGCCACTGTGCACACCAGCAACGTGAAAGGGTCCCCGTGGGTCGGTGCTTGCAGAAAGGGACCCCCACACACACACACACACACACACAAAGCAATAAATGTATGCTGGAAGCAGTCTGAAAGCGAGGCGGGGGGCGGGGGCATTTAATACGAGGGGGTTGCTGAAAGAGATTCTTGAAGGGAGGAAGCGAGGAAGAGACTCATGTTGCCTGTAAACTTAGACAGGAACGTAGGCGAGAAGTTGTTCTTTCCACTCTGACGTACCAACAAAGAACTCACACCTCCTTGCTGTGTGTGTGTGTGTGTATATGTGTGTGTGTGTGTGTGTGAGAGAGAGAGAGAAAAAGAACCCAAAGTTCTCATTCGGATCCAATCACTTGGATTATTCCGATCCAAATACACAGTCATTACGGAAAATCTGTTTTAATGATGAAAAAAAACATGTTTCTGGTCAACGCGTATATAATTTTGTTTGTAGCTTTCGGCAGCTTCTGAGACATTGATACCTTGGATTTATTTGCTGCCTCACATTAATTCATGTATTGCTAATCAATCTGGAAGGGAGAGCAGTTTGGCCTGTTTTGAATTTAGTTGCTAGGATAGTCCTCACGTTTATATTTGAATCACAGCTTGGGCCTTTCAGGTAGCATCTCTTATGCAGCTTGCATCCAGTGGCTCCCTTCAAAGCATTTCAGAGGAGAAGAGGGATGAAGGGTCTAATGATGGAAGCCAAACGTGTGACCTTTTAGGAGGATTACTCCCCATTGTTTTAGGTTATCATTTATGTCTTATGCATGTGTAACAAACCCAAATAAAGCAGCATCGATCAGGCCCTGGCACACGCATGTCGAGTGTACTCGCCAAACTCTGGCTTCATGCTTCCGTGTATTTCTGCGACCATAAATATTGCAAAAATAGGCCAGGTAAAAAGAAGGTAAAAACATTAGGTGGTCTAAAAATGTCACGGAAAAACAAGTAGCAGTGAAAGGTTTGGACACATTTTCTCCAGAAAGTCTATAGTCAAAAATATATGTTTAAAAGTGTTTGAGAAAAAAGTCAAAATATATTGTGGTGTAAATATGTCAGAAAAAAATATTAGGTAAAAAAAAAATGTAAGAGTCAAAATATGTAGCGTCGAAAGATTTCATAAAAAAAGATGAGGGGAGTCTGCATCGTGGCTTGATTACTGATCAGAGGCAGGTGAGGGAACAGGTGAAGTGACTTTAGGCTGATGAGTAGCGAGGAGAAGGTTTCTGTAGTTTTTTAATCCATCCAGTCTTAAGCCACATTTTCTGGATACCTGGTGGAAGAGGATCGTTAGGGGCAACGGGGAGCACCTGGTGATCCTAGTCTCCCTCCCTCCCTCCCTCTCCCCCCCCTCTCTCTCTCTCTCTCTCTCTCTCTCTCTCTCTCTCTCTCGTGCTTTGCTTTGACTTTCAGGTAAGTGCTTTTCGTTGTGTTATGTTTACACACATACACCCATATCTTACATTTTGTTAAAGGTTTCTTATGGTGTATTCCTTTTTGTTATGACCACAATAAAGACCGAGGTAAACCTTCACACACAAATGTGAAGTGCGCAAATGTGCAAAGTTGAATGGACAAAAATATTCGTTATTTAATGTTAAACAGTTTTGGGGAAATTTTATTTTTATGAATCCAAACTGTTTGTTTGTCCTTGGCAGGTTTGGACACGATGACTGTGCCTGTCCCTACGTGTGACTGTGTGTTTACATGCAAACGTTTCCCATGTAGAGAGCATGGGTCCCCTTAAAGGACAATGGGTGGACGGGTCCCTGCCTGGAGTAGAGCGGGTGCGCCGGGAACCGCAAAGTTGGCGGTTCGAGCCCCAGCTGCTCCATGTCTAAGTGTCCCTGAGCAAGACGCCTAACACCTAATTGTAAGTCACTTTGGATAAAAGCTGATGTGCTAAATGACCAGTAATGTAGTGTAAGGCCCAGCAGGCCTTCGCTCCGTGTCCTAACTCTCTCCAGCAGGTCCTCGCTGCCTACTGCCTCTTCGGAGTAATCTACCTCTTCTAGCTGTAAGCATGTTTAGAAATCTGTCGGCGTCCAGCCTGGTGGCCTTTTTGTTCTCACCGTGGAGAAGACGACATTTCCCATCCATCAACCGTCCACTAACCACATTCCTGTCTTTCTGCTCGCCATCCATTTGTGTGTAAAGCCCCTCCATGCAGATCCATACTCTGGATTACCTTGGCAAAGAACATGAAGAGGGAGGCCGAGGCTTTGGGAAAAGATAAATGGATGCATTTGCATTCATGCCACACATCCACAAGAAGTGACCTACTTAAATCCCAGGAAGCTAATTGTTTTGTGTCAACACCGTATTGTATCCATGAACATTGATGCAACCGTCTGGCTGGATCCATCAATTTGACAACATTGGAAATTGTTTGAATATCCTGCTTCACTTAAGTGACCGGCAGAGTACGGACATGGACGGAGCCTGCATGCTTTAATGCCCCACTGGTATTTTATTACACGGCAGTCCGACCAATTCAAATGAACCTGTGCAGGCGTTCAGCCTCCTTGGTGACCGGAGCCCACGGAGGAGGCCGTGGCTTTGCAGCAGATAATAGTCCCCAACGCCTGACCAGGATATGTGTTCATGTTGTATCTCTAGCACCGTTTGGACAACAAGTCAACATGCATGTAAGAAAGAAAGAAAGCAAGAAAGAGAATCTCAAGGATGAAACAAGAGCACCATCTGCTGGTTCCCTCTTTCCCCGGACAGCAAAGCGCACCAGTATGAGCCCCCAGGTCATTGCCTCTGGTTTGTGTTTATTTTCACCTGATGAGATCGGTTCCAGGTTCCCAATGCTCTCGTAGCAGGGGGGGGGCAATGGCAGAAACGCTGACTTCCCCTCAGGCCCTTAAAGAACCATTCGATTTTCTTTAAAATTCACCACGTGAGGCGGTGCCGCAATCACACGTCTATACTTTTACAGAAAATAAGAGAAAGCACAACGTGCGGTACGTATTTCTCCCGCAGTTTTCTGTATGGCACAGCGTTCTATTTATTGAACCGGGTCGTGGAGGATTTACCCAGCTATTTGGAGCCACGCTCTCCCTGCAGCCACAGCTTGAACAAACCAAAAGCCTTTAAAACGTACATTTATCCCAAACATAGCCATAAAAGAATGACACGGCTCGGCTCTGTCCGTCATCCGTAGTTCAGTCACAGACGGAAACATGGCTGCACGTCAAGTACGCGACCACAATTACAAAGCAGCACAATGCTGTGACAGAGCGGGTGAATGATGAAAATGTAGTGTGGGGAGCCCTCGCGTTGAAGCCAGACACTGGGCCAAAGGGTGGGCCCGTTTCTTTTGTTTTTCCAGAACTGAGTAGAGAGAGAAGGTACATTTTTGGCTTTGGCATTTTGTTTAATGCACTTGAGAGCTAAACATATATGGCTCACTTCTATGTCCCTGACCTCTGACTTTTGTTTAAAACAGCTGGAATTGAAAAGACTTTGGAATAAAAAGTTTAGCAGAAATTACATCACAGATATTTCATTTTTTCTGATTTTCTTTTGGTGTTTTATGACTTTGTAACGGCACCATCCACGTTACAGATCTTAACCGTCTTTGGGAAAGCACTAGAGGGGGCTAATGGAATACCCCGACAGGTTTGAAGCAGTCCTTTCTCTGTCTCTCTGTCTGTCCTTCATCCACAAGAGCGTCCAACAGCAGAGGGCTCGGCAAAGTACTCTCATTACCTCACAGGACGGGGGAAAATATTACCAAGTGGCAGAGATCCCATGGCTTAAATAAACAGACGCCTGTCTGCTGTGAATGCACTACAATTTAAATAAGGTTACGACTGTAATCATATAAGAACACGCCGAATAATATTATGACAGCATCGGGAGCGTGGACGCCAACCTTTACAGGGGTATATTAGTGGATGGCTTTTATACAACAAATTCACAGCAAACTTCAGTTTTTCTGTGGGAAGTTTGGGAAGCTTGAAATGTTTGTGACGGGGAGTCGTGTTATTTTGGATATGCACTACTTCAATGTTTGGTTTTGCTGCTATGATTTCATTGGGTGGTTTTATGTCCCATCAAAAAAACTTTTTTCAGAATGAGTAAATACACATTCACAGGAATTACAGCCTCCTGCCCCCCAGCATTACCCTTATCTTCATTTGTAACTTCCTCATTGAATTATCTCAACTATCTTGTTTACTTGCAATTTACAGTATTTCTCCATATTGGGATTTTTTGTTGATTAAAAAAAAAACACATTACCGTATTTAAGGAATGTGAAAAGTGTAAACTTCCAACACTTTATACACTTAAAGTAAAATAATTGTGTACTTTGCAGTTACAATTTCTAAACTTTTACAATAACAGGTTAAAAGGTGCAGCAGTCCGTCAGAATGTTGGTGGAAAAGAACAGCAAGTATGGAAATAAAGGGGGGGAACACGATGTTCTTCATGTTGACACATGTTGAATGAAAGCACTGACTGGAGGACGCTCAGTGTCTGAATAATTAGTGGTTCGTGCGCTTGTGAGACATTTTTTTAAAATTATTATCTCACTATTCTGCACTATTTTTCCACCAAAAGTGGGAAGAGTCCCCAGACCCGCAGCAGCGGCAGCCATGTGTGCGGGTTGTGGGAGGGTTCAACCCCCTCCACCCTCTATACCGCCAATCCTCCTCCTCCACCACCCACTCCCCCCTCGCTCGCCTCACCCCTCTCTCACTCTCGCTCAACCTTTTCCGCGACTCCAGGTCCCAGGTCGGGCGACACTCCGACGGATCCCCCACCCCCCCCCACCCCCCTCCTCCCGCGCCACCTGGAAGCGAAGATGCGCGCGGTCGGGGCCGTGGGAGTCGCCGCGCTGTGCGCGCTGCTGGCCGCGGCGGTGCGCGGCGGCGCGTCTGTTGAGCTGGCGACGCTGGTGGAGGAGCAGCTCAAGCCCGAGTCCTCGCTGCTGAAGCCAAAGGTCATGATCGCCATCGTGGCTCGCAACGCGGCGCACAGCCTGCCGCATCACCTGGGCTGCATCGAGCGGCTGGAGTACCCGAAGGAGCGCATAGCGATCTGGTGAGAGACCCGGGCTGCGGCACGCGGCTGGCTGCGGGACGGGGATCGCTCTTTCTGGTGTTAATGCTTTGCAAAGATTTCTGTCATATCCATCGTCTACTTCCAAAGTTTCAAATGTGCAACTTCCGAGACGGGCTTTGGTCGCAGAGGGCCGCGTTCTGCGTTCTGCATGGCCAGCAGCGTGCGTCCGAGTTAATTCTAACAACAAACGACACCCCCCCCCCCCCCCCCTGTTGCTGCGTTTTACGATGCTCTCAAACTCGCGTGTCTGCCAGCATCCAAATTGCACGCTGTGTGAGAAGATGAAAAGGCTGCTGTGCATGTTGGGTTAGGCTTAACCCTTAATCACCCCCCCCTCCCTCTTCCCCCTTTGCCTGATTCAGCGGAACCCAGAGCTTTAAAACAGCACGGCTGCCAGATATGGATCTGTGTTGGGAGGGGGTAGGCAGGTAGGCAGGTAGGGTCCTGTAGTCTTGTTTGGTCCCATACGAGCAGACTGAGATAATATACAGTTAACAAAGAGGGACCCTGCAGGTGAGATGAAAGAGACATTGAGTTGGTCTGACAGCAGGATTGTGTGTGTGTGTGTGTGTGTGTGTGTGAGAGAGAGAACTTTTGGAAGTCATGCGTAGACAGTATGCTATGCAGGCCGGTCTGATAGGAAACATAACTGATTCCGAGGGATTTCGAATGGAGGCAGTCAATGTTATCATCAAAGTGCAGACTTGATGCTGGGTGCACCCCCCCACCCCCCCCCCCACCCACACCCCCTCATCTACCCCCCTGCCACCCTGTTACACTGGCATTCTTGTGCTGCGTTTTCCTCTACCGAATACCTCGCCCTTCTTTGCAGAGAGCGACTGTCTAGACTAGAGACCCTCACCAAAACACACACATAGCTGTTCGCTAACTTCGCTTGAGAAACTCAATACAGAAGAAGAGGGGAAAGGGGCCCTTCCCTCTGCTGCTGAGTGACCGAGCTGGTGTGGCTCTGTGAGAGGAAGAGACCCATCAGATATGAGCTGCATCTCTCCGCCATGCAGCCAGTGCAAAGGAATCACTCTGTGTATTTGAGGCAAATAAATCCAAGCATGTGGGTGATAATAATGAAGTTGTGGCTAAACTCGTTAGGAAAAGTACTCCACACTAGCCCTGCGCCTCTTTGTGTCTTTTTGTCATCATCGTTGCTGGTCAGCGTGGGAGCCAAACCACCCAATAAATGCCCAAATGTAATTCAACTCTCACGCACAGGGTGTTGGAGTGCAGTGTGACATCAGGACGACAGTGCGAGAGAAAAGTAGGAAAGGAAGGACGCCAAACACAGGGACTTTTCACTTTTAACATTCCTGTCCTCTCTGGACGCTTCAGTGGCTCGGGGGGAAATAGAGCGAGGGGCACCATGTGGGACGAGGGTCTCCAGCTGGACTGCAGCCAAGAGCTTTGCATTCAAGGGCGTCGTGTGCGGAAGGAGACGGCGGACAGACAGACAGACGTAGAGGAACTTCTGCTGAAACTAATGCGAGGGGACACAATGTTCCTCTCCGGAGCTTCAGGCCTGAGCAGGACAGACGCTTGCTGTTATTCCTCCACCGCTGCTCCTCTCAAACATGCAATCCAAGGGAGACAGGGCAAGGTGGAGTAGTGAAGAAGGATGTAGATGATTAAACATAATAATCGGGGTGGTGATCAAAGAGGAAAGACACTTCGTGGAGCAATAGTGGAGCAGCAGAGGGACACCAGCTCCCTCTTTCACCATTTGGCTCCCACAGGGCCGTGGAAATGTTTGTCTGCGACACAGTTAAAAGTACCAAAGGTTTCTGAGGGTAAACGGAGCATTCTGCAGTAAACGTTCCCTTTCCGGTTTTGAGAAAATGTAGTTCCCATTACGGCGGCGCCCAGAAGTTGATATTTCTATAGTTCTATTGTGTCTTGCTTGTAGAAAGGCTAGTATTTGCATTACAGTTCTATCATGAGTTTTATAGACTTATTTTAATCATATTGTAGCTTCACAGCCGTCTGTTATTGTTGTTCACATACAGGATTTGCAATAAGAAAAACAAGAAAACATAGTTGACTTCACGGCCGAAGTTACCTGCAGCTGTAAAGAGAATCTGTGTTGAAAGACAAAATTCAGCTCGTTTCCAAATACTTAGACAGGCTTTAGTCGGTCTGAGGGCTGTTCGGAGGACCAGAGCTTTGCATTCGGGCCTGCTCACATGATAATATGCACACACTGCCCGTGGTCATGACCCCCCCACCCACCCGGACTCATGCTGCCAGTTGTTTGGTCAGTGAAATAGGCCTTCACAAGTCTTCCCTCTGCATGTGGTTGCAGGTTGCGTGCCGCTGTTAAAGAGTGAAAGAATGCAGGGCATTAGAGGAAGAGGTGGGGCCGGGCCGACGGGAGGTGGTCAACAATGTCGGGAACATTACCCACAGGGCATTTAGCAGGGTCGGCTAATCCACATTAGCACAGTAGCTCGACCACGAGGACTCTTCTCTCTCTTGTGGAATTCACAGGATGTAAAAGCCTTCAGTAGATGCTGTCAGCTGAATCGTCTTCAGAGAACGACGGCTGCAATCCGGGTGCAACAGAGTTGCTGTGGACATACAGGCCCTTTCAAAGAAGTTATCGGCTTATAAACATAAATATGCACGGCAAGCTTGAGCATGCACAAGGTGCTCCAGGTGTGCCTGTCTTTGTGTTTCTGTGTTTATATACTGAGCTATTTCACCGTATAGCTGCTTATTCTCACTCCTTCTGAATCAGAAGTGATCAAAAGTGGAAAGAATCACGCTTTAACTAACGTCATGGTTCTGGTAAATGCGCAAGCGTGCATGTTACTTTTCCCACGTGGCTGTGTGTGTTTTAAATGCTACAACACACGTTGCGGTTGTGCGTTCCTGCTCGGCGCGTTCCTTTGGCTCGGCCCCCGATTTCCACTCACTTTCCCGAATTACGCCTTAAAGCCGTCGGCGAGGCCAGAGACTCTGTATGTGGAGGATCTCTGAACTCCCAATCGGCATCAGCTTTTGGCAGTCGCCTCCAATCCGTGGGAAACTGAGAGGGTCTTTCAACATCTGCGCAGGTATTTTGACAGAATCACCAGATTTTCTTTTTCCAGATCAGCAGCTGGCAATAACAAAAGCTCCACTGGAGCAGAAGGACGTTCTTGCTCTAGCTACTTCTCTTTTTTTAGTTTCCCCGACGCTGTAAACACCATGTACGAACTTATAAAGCCGCAAATATCCGGAAACACGTTACAGAACATTTGACATCAAAGCCATCGGCACATTAACTGACACGACCAGTTAAACTTGAGTCTCAGATGTGGTCAAAGCACAGCTGCTGTGAGACTTCTACAATATGTCGCAGCCACATGGAAAATTGTTTGTGTCTCTTCAGTCAGCATTAAAAGTAAACATGCCCAAATTATTATTTCATTTTTTCAAAGTCAATTATTACATTGAAACACAGAACAAATAAAGTTTAAATTCTGGTCTATTTTACTGAGGACGTCCCTCCTCTCAGTTCAGGCTACTAATTGTTTTTTTTTGTCTTAGTTGACTTAAATCTTCCTTCATTTTCAAAATTACCAACATACGTCGGGCTAATACAATACTTTTAACGGTGCTTTTGTGTCATTTTCTTTGCGGAGAAACTCAGTTTTACATAATGTAATCTAATAGATTAGTTTACTGAGAAGTCCTTTAGATGAGGACAACTCTATAATCACTAAAATACTTCCCTTCTGCTTCAAACCCATTTGTTTCTGCTTACAAAGTACGTAAGTATGGTTTCCTAAAACAGCTCTCAGCAACAGTTACTGAAGCAGGAGGAAGCAGTGCATTAGTTGGGGACTGCTGTCAGCAGTGGTTAATAGATATTTGGTCTTCTGGTCTTCTATTTGGCACAAAATGTGTGACCGACTCAGAATGGCCGCTGATGTCTCCTGCTCGGTGAAGCTCATCACGCGGTTGGCGACGTCACTTTGAAACGGGCCTTCAGTGTTACCTGAGATGCACTGAGTCGTCATTTGTGCAAAAGCTGCAGGCCATCGGTCTAAATAAATACACCCAATAATGGTGTTAATGGTAGGAATAACTAAAGTGGTCCATTTGCCAAACTCTGTGACTTCAGAGTGTAATCTTTGCCAGCCTTTCGCCGAGCCTCAACCAGCCAACTCCGTAGAGCCGAGGGACGTCGTGGCTGCCAACAGCCCGCACCGGTCCCCTCGGCCCTGTGGCAAGAAGGTATTCATGGGAACACTTTTTTCCTGTGCACCCGGCTCATGATTTAAAGTCTCAGAAAACTCTAATCCCTGAGCCTTTTTTAAAAATGTCATTCTCTTTCTCGCCCCTTGGAGTCAAAATATATTTTACCTGCTAAAGACTGAATTCTTGCTCAGATGCCCGATGTGGCTCACTTCCACCTCTGTGTTGTCAAGGGCTTGGCAGCACAGCGATAATAGAATGTGCAAAACCGGGACACAGACTGGCATCTTGGTATGATAAGCCTCACCTGGGGAGGGAGAGGCCCGGATGAGGATGAAACTCACTGTTCATCAGCGAGGGAAAGAAGAGAATGAGAAAGACCGGGGGCCCATGTTTTCAAAGAGGAAAGATAATTTTAGCATCACCCATCTGTCATTGTAAAGCATCATCCATCTGTCATCAATTTCACTGCTTACCACTGTGCTCAAACCCCCCTCACTCATTTCCTCCCCCTTTCCCAACAACTTTCAGGTCCTCCAAACCCTCTTCCATCTGTTTTTCCTTCGAGTCTTCTCTTCTTGTCCTCTTACACAACCAGTGTTAAAGCATAAATGGTTTGCTTGTGTGTTTTTGTATTAAACCCAAACCCAATACCCATTATCGACATGGGCTTGAGGTGTATCGGAACCGATATTTAGGATTGAGTGGATGGAAGTCAGAGTTTCTAACCAGAGAGTTTGCAAAAATGGTGCCGATCTGCAGGGAAATTATTAAAACAAATATCCGTGCCATCCCATATGACCGCATTGCGTCAGTGTATGGTGCTATACCATGAGAGCCATGCGTCTGGTACTGCAGGCTCCTCTCGTCCCGTCCCCTGAGACCAGGGAACACTGGCTGCCCTTGACATTCAACCGCGATAAATGTGTTTTCCACCTCTTGAATATTACACTTCAGTGCGAGCCCACCGGTCCCGGCTACTTTTGTTGACCCTGAGAGTCATGAGGAATTTCTCTTTCACCTCCATCTCCTCCCCCCCGCCAACCAAGGGCCAACCAACCCCTCCTCTTTCTTCAGTGCCCTGCAAGGTCATCGAGAAGCCTGCAGCCACGTCAGCCTGAGACACACACACACACACACACACACAGGGGCATGGTTATTATGTTTGAAAGGCATCTACGATCTGGTCTGAAAGAGGCTTTCTTGCTTCTTAATTACACGCGGCACCCGGTCATTATTGGCAGCGGTATTAGATTGTTTATTTAATCAGCAGTCAGCTGACACGGACCCGCTGGATCAGTTGAAACCGGTGTTTAGCTGAAAGGGCCGGTCTCTGAGAGGAGCCTCTGTGTCTGAGGCCAGATGTCAGCCTTCTCCTCCGGGGACACTTTCCCTGATACCCGACACACTCCTGCACTAGATAAACCTAAAATACGTGTGAGAGAGAGACAAAGGGGGTTGTTGTTCACGTTACTGCAGGTGATGGAGACGTGACCAACACGTCTGTTCCTTCTGGTGGAGGAGGGCTGCAGTGAACAAACTGGCTTTAGCATCGGAAGCTTAGTGAGGGATTGTTTGAACTAGAGACGTGACTTGTCTGCTGCTCCACTGATTAAAGGACATGTGTAATATTTGGAGGGTCGGGTGTGCTGAGATTCCCTAACCAGGGCAGAATGAATGCTGTTGAAGAAACGAGAGAGTGAGAGAGAGAGAGGGGGAGGGAGAGGGGGACTGGCGGGTCTTGTAGGTGAGATTTTGGGGGGGAAATGTGGTGTCCAGATGTTGATCGTAAAGACAGAAAAGGGGAGAGGGCGCCAAACCTCAAACGCCGCAGGCAGCGGATTAATGGGGCTGCAATTAACTGTGAACTTCAAAACAGGCAGCGGGAAGAAAGAGAGCGAGATGCTGAGGTATGGCGGGCTGAGGAGGGGGCCATCATTGTTGTATCGTTATGCTGAGGGCAGTGGAAGGAACCAACACATTACACATCGTCCTCAATAGACAGATTTGTGTATTTACATGTTGGCACGATAATCTAATACTTCCCTTTTATTGGCAAAATGAGCTTCTTTATGGAAATAATCGTTGAATTGAGATACAGTTTTAATTTGTCGACCTTCAGTTCCAGGACACAGGAACAGCTCATGAATGTGCTTCTCACGTTTTCATATTCATTCAGATTCATCATTAGCATTTCAATGTCTGATGATTCATTTTAAATAGGGTTATGATGAATTCTGTGTTGTTCTTTCTCCCCTGTCATTGGAGGATGGTGGAGCGCATTTATTTACCCCAGCTATGTGCAGTTTGGCGGTTCAAAATACATGTATACATGTTCCAATGTGTGTGCACACGTACTCATTACCTGCTTCAGTGCGTTTCTAGCTCAGGCTCGTACAACAAGCGCAGAGAAGGACTGCACACATGCATGTGCTTGTAGACTCAAACATGTATATTTAAAATGGTGAAACGGCCACTTGAGCAGATAAATGACCATTTGCACTGCTGCAAAACCGACATTCCCAGGATGTACGAATGAACATCGTTATGTTTTTGTCACACGTCGGCAAGTGCAGACACGCATAAACACACACTCGCACATACACACATGCTAAGATTATTTACCGCCGCGTCTCCTGCAGGCTCACCGCCCCTCCACAGCTGCTGGTTATGTGTGAGGATGTCGGACTAAAGATTTTTTAAATTCCCGAACCCGAGAGGGCACTGCTCCTCCTCTGACTAACCCATGCGTACGATGCAGGACCGTGCATGTCCTTGTGTGATTCCCTTTCCATGTGTGCGTGTGTGCTCGATGTTTTCGTTCTGGTAAAAACATCTGTTTCTGAATAGCAAATTGTGGGTAAATATTAAGTGTGGACACTGAAAGTACGAGTCGGTGTGTTTCTATCTCTGTCCAGCCAGTCTAAACTCGGGTGTGATTTTGGATGCAGGACAGCGAGGAATATTACAGAAAGCAGTGGAAAACTCCACCTCATTAAGCGCGTGTGTGTGTGTGTGTGTGTGTGTGTGTGTGTGTGTGTGTGTGTGTGAGCGTGTGTGCGCCAAAACCACACGAAGGACAAACAAGCAGCAGCGGCAACATTTTCACTGACATCATTTGCTTCCGTACTGGTCTCCTGTGCATTAATATTCACATTCAGATGAAATAAAATGTCAGCTTCTATTTAATGCAACGCTTGCTTGGCATATCCGCCTTTTTATTTACGTCTGTCGGAACCGTGACTCCTCACACTCCGGCTGGGCAGCCAATTAGGAAGCGAGGCCGCCTGTTGTGACATCAGAGAGAGTAATTAAGGATGAACGTGGAAGCTCCGACGTCTTGAACGCCATCTGAACCCCGTCTTTGACGCGGCTTCTCGCCTCGTGGGTTTCCGGAGGGTGTTCTCCCGCTGGCGTGACGCCCCGCGTTGTCTCCCCTCTGCGTTTCAGGGCAGCGACGGACCACAACGTGGACAACACCACCGCTATGCTGAGGGAGTGGCTGAAGAGAGCCCAGAGCGTGTACCACTACGTGGAGTGGAGACCCATGGAGGAGCCCAAGTGAGTCACGGTTTCCTCAGGAATCACTCCAGGGGATCAACCCTTCGTCTTTTAGTGAACCGCCCTCTATCTTTTGTGTCAGGTCCTACACGGATGAGTGGGGGCCGAAGCACTGGCCCCCTTCCAGGTTCAACCATGTGTTGAAGCTGAGACAGGCGGCGCTGAAGGCTGCCCGCGAGCGATGGGCCGACTACATACTGGTAGGACTTTTCAGACCATTTTGTTTCATATTGGGCTTCTTCATACGCCGTGACTGCCACACTGAAGGCCCTCTCCCCTCTTTAGTTCGTGGACAGTGACAACCTGTTGACCAACCCCCGCGTGCTGAACCTGCTCATGGCCGAAAACCTGACCTTGGCCGCTCCGATGTTGGAGTCTCGCTCGCTGTACTCCAACTACTGGTGCGGCGTCACCCCACAGGTACGCTTCACGCTTTAACTCACCCCAGCCCGGCCGACCGGATTCGTCCACCCCCCTCCCTCCCCCCTCGGCGCTCATCGTCTGCCTCCTCTCCGTCAGGGCTACTACAAGCGGACCCCGGACTACCAGCCCATCCGGGAGTGGAAGCGCCTGGGCTGTTACGCCGTCCCCATGGTGCACAGCACCTTCCTGATAGACCTGCGGCGCGCCGCCAGCAGGGACCTGGCCTTCTACCCTCCTCACCCGGACTACAGCTGGGCATTCGACGACATCATGGTGTTTGCCTTCTCGGCTCGTCAAGCGGGTGCGTTTTGAGAACTCCGGAAAATCGCAGCCGACCACCACATTTGTAGCGGGGACGCGACGCGGCCGCCGTCCTTTGAGGACTGTTTGCTGATGAAATACTGAGGTCACAGTCTATCGCAAACTGGGTTTTGTCCTGCAGGTGGACTGAGGGCTTGAGGGTGTGCCATTCCCCAGCTAACCGAGAAGCAAATACATTAAAGCCTTCACACAAACAAATACAAACAATGCATAGCAGTGCATTTAAATACAGAGCAAATTAGTATTCAGAATTTCTCGATTCCTGCTCGGCTGATGACCGATCATCATGGCGGCTAATGTCAAACTGTGACTACATAAGTATATTATATAAATACATTTCAGTAAAACTGAGGTCTGGTTTGCGGGGTCCAGGTGTGCAGATGTACGTGTGCAACAGGGAACATTACGGCCTCCTGCCTGTTCCTCTCAAAGCACAGCAGAGTGTGGAAGAAGAAAGCGAGAGTTTCATACACACCATCACAGAGGCTTTAAGTGAGTACACACACACACACACACAGCTTCTAGGAGTAGTGTCTGTACTCTCCATCACGCCCTGTTTACCTCCCCTCTCGGGTTTGTTTCTTCTCCTTCTTGACCTCTGTAACCCGCCGTGATAACATCCTGTCACCCCTCAACCCGTCTCTCTCTCCTCCTCCTCCTCTCTGTTTATTCTCCCCCTCTTGGCCTTTCACACGGCTCCGATTTCAAATAAAGCAAATTAAATGGGCCGCCAGGATCCGGCGGCAGCAGTTAACCTTTCTCCTCCCTCCTCGCCGCCGTCGACAGTTGACCACGACATCGAGCCCTCCGAGCACCTGTACTCCCCGCCATCGCCGCAGAGCACCATGGGCTTCGACGCGGTGAGTCATGAGCTCGGCCAGGAGGACTCTTCAGCTTCCGTCTCTGCGCGTGTGTGTGTGTGTGTGTGCTGCAAATGAGCAACTCCCACTTCCTGTTTTTGCAGCATCTCGTCGTGTCATGAAGTCCTTGTTCTCTCTTTGCCTTCTTCTCTCGCCGCGTTCCCCCTCTGACCCCGAAGTTAGGTTGTCCCGGTCCAAAGAGAAACTGTGCCATTTAGGAACGCACTCCCAAAACGGAGGTTTTCAAAGCTAACTAGAACGTTTTCTCTTCAATGACTCCGGCACGATGTCTAGATTTTCCTGATTAACCTGAAGCGGCGCCTGGACAGAAGAACCAGGATGCTGAAGACGATGTCTTCACTGGGTCTCCACCCCACGCTGACGGAGGCGGTGGACGGAAAGTAAGTCACACCGGCCTGCATGTGCACGATGAATCAAACACGCAGCCTTTAATAACTTGTATAAATAGCTGGGCTCCCCGGGGGTCCGATAAGATGACGGCTCCGCTCCGACTTCCACACGACCTGCCTGAACAGAGCTTCGCTGTTTGTGGCAAAAGCAGCTACTTGCTTTCTCGCCTGGGCGCTTATTTTAATCCAACGTTTGAGAATGTCCTAATCCTTCTTCCAGCCGCCGCTCGTCCGACTAAATACTAACGTAGTTCTTTTCCCACTACTGCTCCTGCATTTCCTTTCTCCATCCCCCTCAGAGCCCTCAATTCATCCCAGCTCCAGGCTTTAGGGATAGAGATGTTGCCGGGCTACAAGGACCCTTACTCGGGCCGAGTGCTGACCAGAGGGGAGATCGGCTGCTTCCTCAGCCATTACTCCATATGGAAGCAGGTGAGAAACCAGGCCTTTGAGTTTGCAATGCGTATTAAAGATAAGATAAATATCAAAAAGGGACAATCTGGACAGCAGGCCAAACGTCAGCGGCCATTCTTTCATTCGATCGTGTTTTCTGATCTTCAGGTGTTGGAGCGCGGCCTCGAGAGGGTTCTCCTTTTAGAGGACGACGTGCGGTTTGAACCCAGGTTCAAACGCCGCCTGCAGGCCATTATTGATGACATAGACAAAACCCAGCTGGACTGGGACCTGATGTGAGGAAACACACACCCCTTTTCTCCCCACCGCGGTCACACTTTCAGGCTTTCTCTAATATCTACGGACCGCCTGTGGGAAATATCATTACATATCACACAAACATCTACTTGGCCTCCACTGTGATCACACAAAAACACTATTTTGCGCCGTGGCTCAAGAATTTTTATGCTAATAGCAAGTTCGGTGCGGCGAGTGGTCGTAAAGCAGGAGCATTTGTGCAGGATCTGATAACAGGCTTGATCGGCTGGTGCATTCTAGTCTGAATCCCGTCCGTTCTGTCTCCAGCTACGTGGGGCGTAAGCGCATGCAGGTGCAGCAGCCGGAACAGTCCGTGGACGGCGTCAACAACCTGGTGAAGGCCGACTACTCCTACTGGACGCTCGGCTACGCGCTGTCGCAGCAGGGAGCCAGGAAGCTGCTGGCTGCCAAACCCTTATCGAGGATGCTGCCCGTCGACGAGTTCCTCCCCATCATGTTCAACAAACACCCAAAGTCAGTCCGCGCTGCCTTCTTTCGGTGTTTTTAAATGGCAGCAGCAGGAATAACGTGGACAAGTAACATGTACTTTTTTAGCGTTCTGGTTTGTGAAGTATTTGCTGAGGGCCACATAGATGACGGTAGGTGCTCCCTACGTCAGGTAATCCACATGAAGATGCAAACGCATCAGGCAGTAAACCAGCGCGGGACCCGCGGTGCCGTAGTTATCAATACACAGACACGAATGTTTTACACAGTGGTGTAGTGTTTGTACTCGTGTGGTAAACCACAACCCCCATCAAGGCCCACTCCCAAGTTCTGATCCTGTGTCTTTTCAGCACCTTCTTCTTCTTCTTCTTCTTCTTCTTCTTCTTCTTCTTCTTCTTCTTCTTCTTCTTCTTCTTCTTCTTCTTCTTCTTCTTCTTCTTCTTCTTCTTCTTCTTCTTCTTCTTCTTCTTCTTCTTCTTCTTCTTCTTCTTCTTCTTCTTCTTCTTCTTCTTCTTCTTCTTCTTCTTCTTCTTCTTCTTCTTCTTCTTCTTCTTCTTCTTCTTCTTCTTCTTCTTCTTCTTCTTCTTCTTCTTCTCCTTCTCCTTCTCCTTCTCCTTCTCCTTCTTCACACACAGGGCAGGGATTGTTCCTGTGGTTCAGTGGGTACGGGGCTCTGCGGAGCAAACACACAATGCCTGCTTTCATCTTTCTTTCCATGCTCGGTGACTCCTGCTGTGTCTCTGCTGCACCTCCGTCCTCGTCTCCGCTTCACCTTCTCGTCCCTCAAACCGGCCGTCCGTCTCAACTCTCCTCGTTCTTCATTTGTTTTCCTTCTTTTTAAATGTTTCTTTTAACGTTCCCTCTCTCCCCTCAACAAACCTTTGCTTTCTTTGCACACCTTCTCCCTCCCTGTGTCACCCGCCTTTCCTCCCCCTTCCGTCTCTCTCTTTAAAGGAATGTAGGCCGGCGCGGCTCTTCCTGTTGGTTACAGAAGGGGACAGGATTCCTATTGATGCAGGCCTGAGTGTGGGGGTGGGTAGAGATGGACACCGGGTGTGTGTGTGTGTGTGTGTGTGTGTTACTATATAAATACATGGAGATGTGTGTCCACTGTGCAGTGTATAGATGACTAGACAAACAGGGAGAGAAGGGGAGTTTGCTCAAAAGGGGAAGAAATGGGAAACATGGACGTAAATGTAGAAAGGTAGCTGGGAAAATAAAATGCGAAGAGGAATACGAGACGGTAAACCCGGCGTACAAGACCTGACTGCGTGGACGGTGTGTGCGCGCAGCGTAATGGAGGTGTCCTCGCGGGGGGAGTTGACCTGCACGGTGACCTCCGTCTACGGTGCGACCCGCCGGGCTGACACGCCCCTCTGCAGGCTGACAGAGGAGCTTTGTGCTTTTACTTTGACACTGTGTTGACGCGAAGAGGATACCGATTAGATGTTTCATTATTATTATTATTATTATTATTATTATTAGCTCCCCATTGAAACAATGTTGTTATAAATACGTTATCTCCGGCGGCAGTGAAGACTGAACTCTTCCTCCGCTGTGAACACGGAGCATGTGATTGTGCAGCCGGAGATGGAACGCATTCTTGTCATAACTGAATTGCGCTGCAGAAAGGAGGGGATCCTGTTCCCCTTTATGATATCCTGTAAATCTGCCGTCCGCACGGAAATTCAAATCCGGGACATTGAGTGTGGACACCAGTTAACATACAAGTTGGTGTAGTTAAATCCAAAACAGCCATAATCATTCTTCCTCTCTATTCACTTTGGTATAAAGCTGATGTCACATTTCTAAATGTTTTTAACGCAATTTCTTCCCAATCGCAGTCAGTGTAGAAAAAGCTGATGGAGCTTTTTTCATTAGCTATCTGATTTCCGATGTGCGTCGATTTAACCCGTAACCCTGGGGGAAACTCTTCGCCTTTACATCACTAATCCCCCCCCACCCTCCCTCCTCTCTCCTCCTCAGCACCCAGTTCATGTCTCACTTTCAGCCGCGGGACCTGAAGGCCTTCTCGGTGGAGCCGCTGCTCATCTACCCCACCCACTACACCGGAGAGCCGGGCTACTTCAGCGACACGGAGACCTCCACCATCTGGGACGACGAAGCCGTGGCGACGGACTGGGACCGCCAGCAGGCCCGAAAGACGGCGCAGCAGGGCAGCATCCACGCCGTGGCACAGAACAGCGTCGGCGGGGACTCGCCGCCCCCGGCGGCTCGAGCCTCGCGGGACGAACTCTGATGACACTCGGAGGAAGACAGCGAGGGGGAGAGAGAGAGAGACTCGTACTTGGGGAAAAGACACTTGAACCACAAAAGGACATTCTGTACATTAATTGACATATATACACACACACATGGATAAAGCCAGAGTGAAGATGTTAGTCCACTCTGCTGCCTGATGAAGGGACACTGAGGAGAGGAAGAAGACGAGGAACTGGGAAGAGAGCCAGCCGGCCTTTGACAAAAGCTTTATTTATTCCCCATGTCCGTCCTCTGGGCATGTGGAGACGGTCACAGCCCGCAAAGAAACTTCAGCAACACACAAGACTGCTGACAATTTGAAAGACTTGAAAGCAAACAATAATAATTTCCACAAATGAATGGTAACGTTGTTCAGGATAATTATTGTTATTTAAAAAAAACGAAAATTTGTTTGTTTTTATGGGCAGCAAACAAATAAAGAAAGCTTAAGTCTTAAAACTCCTCAGTCCGTGCATTGACGTGTGTTTACAGAACTGAGGCTGCGTGGAAGGACACACACACACACACACACACACACACCGTACCCAAGGGTGCCACTGCCCCGTTGATGTCACACACACTCACACATGCGGGGGAGTGCAGCCCCGTGTTACCAAGCAGCAGGACAATAAAGGATGTCTTTAGGGTCAGTGTTTGTCTCATCTCTCACTTGCACAGCGGGCTGGTCCTGCTAGTCACCCGTAGGTGTGTCCTCTTCGGACCCCGGCGTTCAGAATACACACGCGTGGGGACTCTTTGCGGTACCTGAATCATTTGCGTGCTCGACGCGGGCCGGACCAAAAAAACTGCATTGTTTGTGTTTTCACTTCCTCCGGCTGAAGCGTGGATCTGACACAGATGTCAACTTGGGTTTGGGACACAAACGCTGCTCTCGTCATCTCTCGTTCCTGAAACTTTCTATTATCTCCCAGAATGGAACACTTCTCCTTCCTTCAACTGAAAAATAAGCCTTGTGGCATTACACGAAACAGTCGTAAAACATGAAAGCGGCTGCAAGCTCCCAATAACTTGCAGGTTAAAACGCTGAGGCCGCTCGGCGGGCGTGTTCGCTCCCACTGTTCCTCTTTCATAGTTCCTGTCTGCTGTGGGATCTGACAGAGAGGGAGGTGGAGGGTGTGGAGCTGATGTACAGGTGGTGGTGGTTATAGATGATGGGCGGAGGCAGGGGATGAGAGGATTACTAGGCACAAAGGAGATCTATTTCAAAATGAATAGCTGGGAGTTACTATCAGAGTGAACCACGAACAGACGTCACCCGACTGTCGAGCCAGGAACGTAGTTCTTTAAAAGATTCCTCGTCTACACCTTTGACCTTTTAAACGGCAGAGCCAGAAGAGAAGAGTTTATGCTGTCATCTGCAGGACACAAGTGGAACGACATGCAGCTTTTAGTTTGCTCGCATGTTAGTAATACCAAAAGGATATGAAACCTTTTTTTCAGGAGAAGGCCAGTGCACTTAAAAAAAACAGGATTTCCTGAATACACATTGACACTTATATAACTCTTCCTCAGCTCGTTGTTGTGGAACTGCACATCCTGTCTGCATTCATTATGGCAGAGGAATGTCATTGCACTTCTGCCTTCAGGAAGGTCGATTCACAGGCCTGCATGCAGATAAGCCTGGAAGACGGAGACGCCTTTAATGAATCTGACACATTCTGACGCGCCTGCTGTCAGTCAAACCACAAGCATCGGCTCCATCCGATCACATTAGTGCTCAGGTTTCAAATGACCTGACACCAAAGGTACATCCGTGGAAAAAAAGGTTCACAAATAATTGGTGACGGCAACTGGGAATCACCATCATCAGATGTTTGTGACCCTAAATGACACGTGGTCAAGTTGAGCCCGTTTTACTTGATGGTGAAAAAGCGCACTCTGCTGGCGAGACGTTAAACAGTCAGACGCGTTATTTCCTGGAGAACGCACGATATGTTTCCTGCTTGTTAAGATCCAGCAGTGTCACAACCCACGTGTAGTGACACCTGAGCTCAATCACAAGCGCAAGATACAAACAGCACATGGTTCTACAGGATCTCTGAAAGTAGTAAAAGAAAGACTGACAACCAAATAAGAAGTTATGAATGCACAGACTTCCACGTTACAGTCAGTGATGAAGAAGCCTGCGTTGTCGAGCCCTCCACCTGTGGGTGGAGACAGAGCCCCACCGGCCTGCAATCAGTCACGTGAGTGATGATCAACTGAAGAGTTCTCCTGTTTGGTTTGAGCGTCTTAAAGATAAAGACCCAATAAAAGTCAAGAAAAGGGCAACATTTATTCAAACATATATGCATATATACATATGTATGTGTGTGTGTGTGTGTGTGTGTGTGTGTGTGTGTGTGTGTGTGTGTGTGTGTGTGTGCATGTGAGAACTCTCCCATCGTGTATAATCATTTAGTCAGTGTGATGCAAATAGAGCGAGACAATTTGGACCACATCGGGTTTTTAAAAAAATTGGATTCCAGTCGCATTTGCATATCTTTACTGATGATCCTATTAGTGCGGTATGCAAATGCTAAATCGAGGATGTCAAACTCTGAGTCATCAAAGGGAACAGCCGGTGATTCGTCTGCGTTGCCGACGACTTGATGATGTCTTATGCAACGAGGAGACGAGGTTGCTCAAGCGGGGGATGTGAGTCAGTGGCGCCGAGGCCTCTGACTAACGGAGCTGCTGTCAGGCCGTGTTCTTTTTGACAGAGAGGGGTCTCACACATACACACACACACACACACACACACACACACACACATTTACCCACGTACATGCACATGCACGCGGGTAAATGTGTTTGGGAAGATTAAGGAACCGCGAAGAACAAACATTGTTCTTGAAACATTCACAGTGCATCGCGCTTCTCCCGTTTTTATTATCAATCCACACGCATCTCTCCTCACACTGATAATGAGTAACTGCTCAGTGACAACAAGAGCTGCTCGGGCTCTGCTCACTGAGTGAATGTGTGTGTGTGTGTGTGTGTGTGTCTGCAGCCAAGGGATCCTAAACAAACAACACAATAATCAGATGTGATTAAAATCATTTTAGAGCATTAAAAAAATAAATAGTCCATAGTGTGTGTTTCTGTCTCTATGGTAACCAGCAGAGAGCAGTGTGGAGTTGTGAAAGCTGAGAAGCTCAAGCTGTTGTTGTGCGTAATCTAATAAAAGAAACACCTCAGTTTGTGAGAAATGTTGTTTGTGTAATTGGGAACATTGTGCCATTGTTTACCTTCTGTTGTTGGATTTCAGCTGTGTACATTTAGTCTGGTACTATTCTATCTTAATTAAGTGTTAGTGTCCATTTTATAATCCCATACACTTCTACTTATACCAGATATTGGGCTTTTTTCACCACTGCAGTCATCCGTTTAGTCCGTATAGAAGCAGTTACAATCATTTTGTTCTATTACATCTCCAACGACTGAGGCGTATTTTATTTTGAAAGGTTCAGGATACGTCCTCCACAGCTGTGTTTTCTTTTCAATCTCATGTACCAACAAAGGATCCTGCTCAGTTATACACCATTTACTATTGTGTCATCCGAGATGTTTTTAGAGGTTCTGTTTGTGTTGACCCACACTAAGGGGATCTCGAGTGTGTATAAAAGTATGTGTTTGTGTGTGTGTGTGTGTGTGTGTGTGTGTTGTCAGAGTTTAGACAGCTTTGTCTTCCCAGCTGTGTAAACTGGTACCGGCCACACAAACATACACAGGCAGAGAAGAAAAGCAAGAAAAGTGTTTCCCTTCAACTTTAATTTGACCCAACAACAAAAAAACATGTTAAAGTGGTAAAATAAATATATATTGTAGTTGCGGTGAATGAAAAATTAATTTTCTTTGTCCAATCACTCACATCTATCGCTGCGAAAACCTCTTTGGCAACACGTCAGGCATCAGAGGAAGAACCTAAAGGGGGCAAAGTGCAGCGGCGTGACGTGATCGGGGGTCTTTTTAGAAAAGGAGCTTTCAACAACAGGGAGAACAGGGACAGGGAGAGGAAACGGAGGAAGTTGGGGCGGGGGGCTCTGAGCGGAGGCCAGTTCACTGGGAGTCCATCTAGACAGCCAAAAGACTCTTCCTGCATGCCATGCTCCCCTTCACTCCCGGCACACAGTCACCCAGAGCCGCAGCCCAAAGGCCTCCTCAGCCCAAAGGCCTCCTCAGCCCAAAGACCTCCTCAGCCCGAAGGCCTCCTCAGCCCGAAGGCCTCCTCAGCCCAAAGATTTCCTCAGCCCGAAGGCCTCCTCAGCCCGAAGACCTCCTCAGCCCGATGGCCTCCTCAGCCCAAAGATTTCCTCAGCCCGAAGGCCTCCTCAGCCCGAAGACCTCCTCAGCCCAAAGGCCTCCGCAGCCCGAAGGCCTCCTCAGCCCAAAGATTTCGTCAGCCCAAAGGCCTCCTCAGCCCGAAGGCCTCCTCAGCCCAAAGATTTCGTCAGCCCGAAGGCCTCCTCAGCCCGAAGACCTCCTCAGCCCAAAGGCCTCCTCAGCCCGAAGACCTCCTCAGCCCGAAGGCCTCCTCAGCCCGAAGGCCTCCTCAGCCCAAAGGCCTCCTGAGCCCAAAGACTTCCTCAGCCCAAAGGCCTCCTCTTGACCCAGAGAGTAGAAAGACTCAAAAGTCTTGCCTTTTAAAAGGTGTATAAATACGTTTTATTTTCATTCTAAATATAAAGTGGCTCATCGGATTCACAACGCTGACGCAACAGAGTGCAAACAGGGTTTTTCTGTTGGTTGAGGTGGAGTTCGTTTTAGATCACAATTACTGCTTCAAATCAGTATTCATTTGCCTCATCTTGCATTATATTGTGAAATGTTGTTTTTGATCCATTGAAGCCTGGATTAGTTGTTCAAATGAAACCATCTGAGAAGTTTAGAGGGCAGTTTTATCTGCAGCTTAATTGTAAGCGGCCCCAACTAGACACTGCTGTTCTTGAAAGGGGCCACATGTGGAGAGTTACTGATTTAATCTTGAAGAACTTTGTAGTATTTTTAGAATCTTATATATATATAAATAAATACAAAAATAAAATACTCACTTTGATTACAATACATCAAAATCCTGCTTAAGCGTGTTACAGTTTGTGTACGCGTGTGTGTGTGTTTGTGTGAGTGTTGTGTGTGTTTATCGGTTAACGGTCCCGCTGCTATAATGTAACTTCGCCGGATGTTTCTCTGGTGTTTTTCCAATGGCTGTTTATTTACCTGAGACAGGATGCAACATTTGACTTTACACTGAAACTTCTGTCAGTAGAGAGCAATTTTATTCAAACGTATTCATACTTATTCATAGTTCAATATTAACTCCTGAATCACTGAAATACTGTGTGTGTGTGTGTGTGTGTGTGTGTGTGTGTGTGTGAGAGATTGAGTTCAGGATAGAAATAAGAACCAGTCATGTGTAAAAACACTGCAGTCGCTGAGGAGAGGATTATATGGGACCAAGCAGTGCTCACACACTCACGCACACACACACACACACACACACACACACACATGCTCTCCATAATTGTTACACATTTATTACGGTTGCCCTTTGCTCCGTTGTCGTCAGAAACGTCCCCGAGCCAAATCAGTAACCTTACGGTGCCGTCCGAACACTTAAACAACCTGGACTTCAGTTTAATGCAGAAAGGAAACAACATGTTTACACGTTCGACTTCTTTGTGACATCTTTAAGAAGAAGGAAGTGATTCAAAGTGTCCGTAGGGGACAAAACCCAGCAAAGTAAATGCCTCAACAACTGCAAGAATAAGGGTTGAAATGTGTTTGGAGATTCACTGAATGCAGCCTGAGACCTAAACGAGGGCCAAAGTCATTCCATCATGGAAAATATCCGCTGTTGTCATTCGTTCTTAGAGCCTCTTCCACAACATCCTCCTTTCCTCTCGCAGATTTCCTGCCTTTCTTTCCTTCTCTTTACATTCTTCCACAATCCAGCTCTCTTTAGTCAGTTGGTAGTTTTTTAAAGAGAGGGGGGCTGGGAAGAGGGGGGGCTGGGCCACTAAGTCATAACTCCTCCCCCCTCTGGCAGGGATGAATGTAGGAGTCGAGAGAAGGAGGGAGACGCAGAGAAAGAGAGAGAGAGACAATAGACTTTAATCACTCATGTGGTGGAGAGCCGCCGGCGAGCCGAGTTCCTTGTGTCGTGGGAGGACGGAGAGAGAAACGGGAAGACGGAGTCGGAGAACTCGAGAGGAAAGTTATCACTGGTGACTCCCCCACTCCTCCTCCTATTCCTCCCCCCCCCCCCCCACACACAGCTGAAGACACGTCCAGTCTACGGCCAGACTGAGAGGAGAGCAGGTGAACAAGCGAGACCCAAAGGAGCCCAGGCTGCCCCCCCCCCCCCCCCTCTTCCAGACGCAGACCTCTCCCGGTTCTAACCGAAGACGCTGCCCTCCAGACTGCAGTATGTCCTTCCGCCTCTGCCCCCCACCGGCATGATCTCCCACCACCCTCTGACCACGCTGCTGCTCTGGCCCGCGGCTCCCAGCCACCACCACGCAGACCTGGACTGCAGCCTGTTGCCGGAGGGGGAGGGAGGTGTCGCCCTGCAGAGGTACCAGGCTCGCTCGCCGGAGAGCAGCCCCCGCCACTGGGTGAGTAACCGGCACAACGTAATTGAGTCCGTCCTGTTTGAAATCTGCTTTTTATTTATTTTTGTTTTTAGGATAACTGGGAGGGTGCGTGGTACCCGCAGTCTGGTGTGAAAACAGTCTGCCAGATGTTCGGCCTCCGCTCGCGTGACCTTCGTGTTGTTTGGAGGGGGTTTTTTTTCGTTTAGTGTCAGAGGCTCTGGACCGTTTCCAGCGAGTCGAGGACGGGAATAAGCGGTGCAAAGCGAAACGCAGCAAACGATTCAATGAGTGAAGAAGCTCGGGGGGGCGGACGGCGGACAGAGATGTCAGCGGAGAGGTCGCCGGCGTTTGCGACTCCTCCGAGGTTCGTCCGTCGGAGGCCCGGGGCTGTTGGGGGGGGGGGGGTGAGGGGGGGTCGGGGTCGGAAAGGAGTGCTGTAGAAAGTGTTTGTGCGTGCAAATCTGTCACATGGCGTGCTGAGACCTGCAACCAGTGGGCTGCACTTCCTACAGACAAAACACAAGAGTACAGTAAGTGAGGGTCAACCCGAAACCAAATCAAAAACACGCACGACCGGTTGCCCAACTTTCAGTTCCTCTGTGTGACCTTGATTCACTTAAATTTCATACAAAACATTGAAAACTTGCAGGGAAATAACGCAAACTGGACGGTAACCTTTGGGTGCACAGACGAGAGGACAGCTGACCTCGTGTGGTAATTCACTCACTGTGTGTGTGCGTGTTTGTGTGTGCGTGCACAGTTCTGCAGACAGCTCACAGACTTCACGGAAGGCTGGTTACTCACTTTTACTTCAGAACTCAAACCTCTTGATGACTTTAACATGCGTCAGGCGAAAGCCGGGAACGGCCAAAATGTGGCTTGCGTTTTCACTTCACGTCAGCGGAAACACGCGTTTGTGTTTGTTTCCCCCCTTTCGAGTTTCTTCCCGAGGACGCAGATTCCTCATAACGGAGCGATGGCAAGAAAAAGTGACCTGCAGCGGCAGCTTATTCCAGCTTAGCTTCTTGCACATGCTTACGTGTGGCACTGAGGATTAAGTGGAAATTTGTTTGGTGTTTACGTGCGGCGTTTTGAGTCTGCTGAAGTGTCCTTGAGCGAGACTCTTAACCCCACCTGCTCACGGGTGGATAAATGAAGCCCCTCTGCAGACGGAGAGGAAGAAAGGCCAGCTCTCCCAATTAGGAGCAAGTCGTAGATGTTAAGCCCCCTTTTGTTGTGGTCTCATTTGTGTCTCCCTATAGTTGATTTGTGCGACTTTGTAATTATTTTGGTCTTTTTCCAGCTTTTATTGTCTCTGGTGGTTTTGCCCTTTTTCGTGGTCGCGTCGCCCCTTTTTGTAGTTATGTGATGTGTATTTGCGGATCGTTGTTTTTTTTCTCGGCCGATTTACCCCTTTTTGAAGTCTCCTTTGTGGACTCCATCCACGCTGCCGTCCAGATCTTGGTCTCCTTGCAGTTGTTTTGGTTTTGTTTTGTCTCTTTGTGCCTTGTATTGAGGGATTTCAAGCCCTGGACACTTTAGGTGAAGTTCCGGTGGACCGCTGACACTTTGATCCATGCACTGTTATTCATTGACAGCAACCAGAATCCCAGTTAGCATTAACATGAGAACAGCTCAATTACTCCTAATTGTCTATTCCACCGTGCTGCATGCATTTATGTTTTGATTCCAAGTGTTGGGAGATCCTCCTCCTCTCCGGCTATCCGACCTCCTGGCTCATGTGTTGATGAGTTCTTGCGTTTCCTCCAGTGGTTTTTGGGGGGGTAAGGAGACTGGAGGTTAGCTTTCACATCTCTGGATGTTGTAGCCAGAGTGAGGCTCAGCTTACCATCCCGCTCTGGGTGTCAGAAACTCATCCTTGAGTTATGTTATCATTGGTGAAAAAAAGCGGAGGGGTAAAATACATCCAATGAAACCATTTGGTGGTAATCGTAGAACTTTAAACCTCTTTAAAAGAATAAAAGCACGGCCGCTCCCCGTGTCGTCGTGCAGGTCTAAGGCTCTCTCTGGCTTGCAGGAGACTTTGCCTTCGCTGCCGTCAGGTGCGTCTTTCTCTCCAGTCAAAGAACATTTTTTTACAATCGAGGGCGCAACTGGACCGAAATCCCCTCCCTGCAATCGGCCCGCTGTTAAAGGCCTGTGCAGGTCAAAGTCGAGGGAGGAGTGCTGGGGAGTTGGTTCCCAATCAGCAGTCCAAAAGGATAATGCGACTCCCATGTGAACACACACAATTGTTCACCCCAGCAGGGTCGGGAAGGACCGGGGGGGGGGGGGGGGGGTTTCAGGAAGATGGAGCGAATTAAATGAACGATAATAAATCACAGAATAAACAATGCATCTTACTCCGGCGTCCAAGGTGGGAACAACAAAGGACTTGACCGGGTTTGACCGCGGTTTAACAGTGAGGGCGAGTGGGTTACCGCAGTCCAAGGCTGTGTTGCTTCACGCTCTTCTCTCTCTATCAGCGACAAGCAATTAAATGCAATTAAGCCGCAGGCCGATCAGTTTAATCAACTCGGGCAGAGTGAACATCAGCCGCCACCTCACACCCGCTCGGCTTGTAATGACCAGCAGGGTAGTTCAATAACCTCGGCGGGTCATTTGAAAAGCAGAAGTAATTTTCTGAAGGGAAAACAGGGACAAAGGAAGAGGGGGGGGCAGAGAATTTTGATGACGGCGTGTTTTCCATTGACAAAAAAAACGAAGAGAGCTGAGTTAACACTCCTCCTTCCCCTTTCGCGTCTTTTCGAACAGAGAAGTGCACGTCCCATGCGGCGGCTCAGTGACGTCTCAGTGTCCCCAAAAGTCTCGACCCCTTCGCTCGTCATGTGTCTCGATGAGC
Source organism: Gasterosteus aculeatus (assembly GCF_964276395.1). NCBI lineage: Eukaryota > Metazoa > Chordata > Actinopteri > Perciformes > Gasterosteidae > Gasterosteus > Gasterosteus aculeatus. The sequence continues at coordinate 18,777,042 of NC_135695.1, read as the reverse complement.
GGCCGGCGATTCACTCGTCCGGCTCGGACGGGTTTTCGCTTCGCCGAGCTGCGCGTCGTCTTAAACGTTTACGAAACGTCTCCATTTGAAATATGAGACACGGACAGTAAGTCGGGACGGTGGGTCGGGGACAATGAGTCCCTTCCTTTCCAAAATCCAGCTCCCACTCCCCCTAAAGATGGTGTTTACACACTAAGTGTGTCGAGTTGTTTAGTTGCCTGCAGCTCTCCAGAGGGTCACATTGTGATCTTGGGCCCAATTAGGTCGCATAATAGAACCGGTGTGAAAAGTCGACACTGCGGGCCTTGTCCCTGTCGCCCGGGCGTCCGTCTCAGCGCCACAACGCCACAGGAGCAGCTCGCTTAACTGGAGCAGAAACTCACACGGGCCATATGGAGACGGGTGCGCGTGTGCGTTTGTGTGTTTGTGGCGATGCGTGCGCGTGCGTGGGAGAGAGCGTGTGTTCCGCGGTGTGTTGGCGGGAGGCAGACGGCCTCCTTTTCCCGCTCGGGCAGCAGAGCTTTCGGTATTAGCCGGGACGCATGACTGGGATCAGGCTGGCATTGTGAAGTGTGTGTGTATAAGCACGTGTGTATTAGCATGTGTGTGTTTTTTGGCACGAGGCCGCTGGACACCGGTTATCGATAAGAACGCACATTCTGAACGTCGGCCGTTTTTCGAACTTTACTAACAAAGACAAACAAAAGAACAGCCTCCTCTACTTTTAGAGCAGGATGTGCATCCTGTATTTGTTTAAGTGAAAAGGGACAAATGTATTTACAGGTGTAATAAAAGTTTACACGCAATACGATGTGTGCACATGAGGAAGTATTTTACATTTCGCTGCTAGTCAATGCCTGTTATCGCGCTGCTGCCCCCTTTTTGGTGGGTGCGTGCGCGCGCTGTTGTGTGCATCGCTTTTCGCGGTTTCATTTCCCCCAAACGCGCGCGCGTCATACTTTGATTCGCCAAAAACAACACTGCGAACCGCAGCGCAACAGAAATCCTCAGACTAAACATTGTCCAGTCGATTGTTGTTGTCGCCGGCGTGCGCTCGGGCCTCATCGACTCCGTGTGCTGTTTCTGTTGTCTATCGGACAACTTTCGGGTGGCATGTATCTGCTGGGCAACAGATGGTCCACCTCCCGTGAGCAGGGAGGGGTCAGACGGACAGCCAGAGACCCGTCCAGACCGATTCATTCAAGGCTTAGCAGGGCTTAGATCCAGGGCGGTGGGGGTTGGGGCCCCATGAAGGGGAGGGTTGTCTGTGATTCTGTGCGCTGGGAATTTATCGTAGCTCTTCTCGACACCTGAAAGTTGCTTAACCGCCAGCGTGCCGTCATCGTGGCTGCAGAGAGGATTATCCTCGCTTTAGTGCAACGGTACTGAGCCAACGGGGGGAGGCTGCTCGGACAAAGGAATAAGTCTGTTTCACAACGTCTAAAAGCCTAAACGCCTCTGTGCATTGGTGGGATTCAGTAGGTTCAGCTGTCGAAACTCTGAGCGACCTTTCCTTGGAGTACGTCTTAGCTTGCAGGGTCATCTGTGTTTATTGTGGAGGAGGAGGAAGAGGAGGAGGAGGAGGAGGAGGAGGGGTCTCACTGTGAAGCTCTGGACTTTACTGGAAACTAATGATGTCACCCACCCAGAGGGGGAGAGAGAGAGAGAGAGAGAGAGAGAGAGAGAGAGAGAGAGAGAGAGAGATCAACAACAGCCAGGACAATAGATCTGAGGGGAGTAGAGGCCTGACATTAGAGAAAAGGGAGAGAAAAGGGGGGCAGACAAAGTGGCTGGAAACAAAGCGCTCAGTTGACCCGAAGACGAGGCGGAGAAGGACCTGGCGTGTCTTGTGTCCAACTGTGTCTTCATGGTTCATACGGATCCACAGACACTCATCTGCTGATCCCTTTGCCTCATTAAATAACTATCGAATAACCGTGTGCACTTAGCGAGCGCCCGCTGCTCTCACATAACCACTTTAAGCTACTCTGATTGTCTCATTCGATGGTTTCATTGAGTTATAGCAGAGCTCCCGCGCCATAAATCCGAGCTCTTGGGTTTTGTTGCTTTGGCCTGGTCCGGGTCAAACCTCTGCTGACTCTGGATAAACACAGCGGTTTATGAACTCTGCCCTCTGCTGGGCAGTATGCTTAGGAAACACAAACCCTCCGACCGCACAGCGGAACGCGCTGTGTGTGCACACCCGAGCATAATGCGAGAAGAACGTGCAAACAGGGAGAGAGTGCAGACGTTTGGGCACATTTGGGTCCCAGTATGGTGGGAGGAAAGATTGCCAGGCGGTGAGTTTTCACTGGGGAGTTTGGCTGATACTCGCTGGATGAAACCACGAGCCTCCTGTTTACTTAGAAAAAGAAAGCAGGGCGTCTCTTTCCGGTCGGGAATATGAAATCCCTCTTCTTCTGGGAGCCGGTGCTCGGCGGTCCCGTTACTCAGCCAGTAGAGATCCTCACAGGTCCTGTCTGTGCTGGGAGCCCCCTCCCATCTGTCCCCGTCTGTCCCTCTCACGAGATAATGTCCCTTCAAGTTAATCTCAACGGTGTCCTACATTTTCTTTGATACATGACCTTCTTATCTCAGCTGTAAACACACATGCTGCTCGAGAACCTCCCCCCAAACCCCATTATTGTCCCCATTATTGTATTTTTGTGATTCCTCGTCTCCTCCTCCTCCTCCTCCTCCTCGGTCTACTTGCTTTTGGGGACCCCCCTTTTCCTCCTCTCTTCTCCTCCTCGTCTCCGGGCCCTAAAAAGCCCCTCAGACAGTCAGGTATGAGGACAGCAGGCTCGCTGGAGTCAGGATTCAGGAAGCGGGGAGATTTCCTGGAATGTGCAGTTTTTTTTTCCCCCCACAGTGGTGCAACAACAGTGCGAGCGGCGCTCCTCCTGATTTTGTCCCTTTTCTGTCTGCGCCGCCGCTGTCTGTTCGGACTTTGTGGCACCGGGGAGAGGAGTTCGCTGGTAGCAGGAACCTATTGAGGAGAATATCGGTCTGACCTCTTCTGGGGCTTTCCTGTGTGTAATTACGTCATCGGTCTTCCTCGAGAAAAGGAATGCTTGATATGAGGACTGGCCAGTTTACAGTGCGGGAAGACCATAGGTAATATTTGATGGCCTTTTAAATATTGCAACACAAAGATGCCATTAGCATCCATCACATTCAGGCGACAGGAGAGGTTTCGAATGAATCTTAAACTTAACGTGAGGAAGTCACTGGTCTTCACATGAGCTGTAAAGAACACAACTCAAGAACACGTCTTTACACTTCAGTTTTCGTGTTGATAATGCAAATTTTCTAATGCTACGTTAATTGGTGAGCTTCAGGTGGTCTGGTAGGACGATTTGTTGCATTTGGAGCCAGTTTCCTCTTCCACCGGGCTGTATGCTAAGAGGGGCTACATGCTAGCCGGCGCTAGCTTCACGCTCAGCTGACAAACACGAGAGCAGAAAGCAACCCTTTCATCAAACTATGGGCATATTAAATAAATACATTGTTGGTTCTAACTTGTTACACGCTTTCCCTGATTTGGCCTAAAGTGCCTAAAAATAGCTCTGACATTTACAGAAAGTTAGCTTGCTAGGGCCTAACTTGTGAAAGCCTGTTGCAGCAGCTCAACGGCAGTACCAAACCTGCAGGATTAACAAAGTAAGTGAGTGTTCTTCTGAGGCATCAGAACTCATACAGTACATTAATGGATCTGAACTCCAGAGAAGTGAAGACATTTTCCCATTTTCTTGAAGAGATGAGCCCACCCATCTGCTGCGTCAATCAGACGAAGGAGCAGCTGTCGGCGTCTTTTTTGTCAAATGTGTTGTTCGCATTTAGATGTGACATCATTCCCACTGTGGCCGACAGTCACAGCGCCTACCCCCCTCCGTCGCCCAATCCCCTCCGACCCCCCCGGGGGGGGGGGGGGCTGAGCTGGAGGTCGCGTGGGGGCACAACCTTCCCACTGCCCCTGCGGGCTTCCCAGAGCCCCAGAGACACAAGTGGACACCGGGGCAGCTCGGCCTGGGAACTGGAGCCCGGCCACGTACGCAGCCGGGACAACGAGTCAGCGAGAAGGAGACATGATGGAAATCACGTGATCAACGCACACGGAGGAGGGCGGCGCCCTGCCGGCCACGATGCCAAAAGTCGGGCCTCTGCGTGGGAGGGTGCATCCGTCTACGCGTGCACCCTTCTCGGCGGCCAGTGACGCTGGGGTGTGACGTCGGGCGTCGGTCTTATGGGAGCCAGAGGAGTGAGCAGGCACGTGATGCTAAAGTAGGTGCCACTTCAGGCGCCGCGGCGCCGCGCGACAATGAGCATCACGACCTTCCCACCAACGGATCAGCGGTTCAGACCGGCCGGGCGAATGAACGAACCGCCGCTCGCCCACGTCTGATGTGCGTTTACGCTACGACTTGATTCACGTCTTCCCGTTTATTCACACCAAGTGGGCAGTCTGAGTGCGTGTGCATGGCCCCGTTCACAGAGGAACAGTGTGTCCATTCTCACACTCGGCCTTTTCTCCCCTCCTGTCACTGACAATGCACAGTGCTGGTGACGGCATCTGCGGCCTTCCTTGTATTGTCCCGCGCTAAAAGGGGCCGTGAGACGGCCGCTGCTTCACACACAGCGACGCGCTTCATGCACTCGTGTCAGCGCGTTAAACACAACTTATGTTTACTGGTAAATAAACACTCGTGATCAGAGTGTGATTTGTTGGAACGGTTTTTACACATTAAAGTCAGCTGGCAGGATTCAAGGAGTATGATGAGTACTGACGGTTGATGGACATGTGTTGGCAATATTGTTGAAGAATATAACTAATGCCAAATAACAGTAAGATAAGGACCCTGCCCTACGGGAGGATCGTACAGTGGAGAGGTGAACCGGGCAAAAGGTATTTCTTGTGAAGGACTTTGAACTTGAACCTTACACATACACAGTGTCCATATATAGCTGTATGGAGGTATTTCTCGTCATTTATTTATTTCCCTAAAATGAATAGAGTTTGTGTAGTTGTATTGAAAAGACTACACATTATCAGAGCGCTCCACATCTTGGTTCGGGGCCGGACGCCGGAACCCTCAATTTCTGCGCTTCAATATGGTCCTCGCCAGGTTTGGACGGGAACCAATGCGTGGAATATAAAACCAACTTCTTTTTTCACAGGAGCGCTAACTGGACGGAGTCGACCAAGTTCACGGGTCATACAGAGATCGCTTCTTAGTTGACAGGACTCAAGTCAAATAAAGTAGGTGTCTCTCAGCGTCCTTTTACAGTGATCACCACGTGTTGACTGAAACCTGTACTCAAGAAAACACTACCTGGGTGAAACCAAAAAGGAATATTGCACTAAAAACACTGACCTTACAGTGACATAGTCTACCCACTTGAATCCGGCCTCCTTTACTATATAATAGTAAAGAAATAAACACCCAATATTTCTTTTTTCATTTGTTTTCTTGTAACAAGCTTTCCCAAAGGCAACAAAAAGCCGATCACTAAGAACTCTGTTTTTTTTAAACGACCATAAACACATCATACAAATATTCTATGCGTGTTATGAATTTCATGTGAATGGTTTATTCGTTGCGCAAACGGAAATCACAGCCGCGCGCGCGCGCTGCGGGCAGGACGATGGAAGTCAGCACAAAAAGCAAAGGGGCGGAGTTTGAAGGGAAGCGCTGCGCGCGTCAGGAGGCGGAGTCCGCTGATTCAGTAGAAGAGGCGAAAGCTTTCTGACAGACAGGCAGGAGGAAGAGTTGGAGTTCGGAGTTGAGCCGCAGGACGTTGGAGGGAGAAGATTCTTTTTTGCAGCGGGCATCTGGGATTTGATTTTTTAAAACACCGGAGCAGCTTTTCTTCCTCTTGCTCTTCTTCTTCTTCTTCTTCGTTCCTGGGCGGATTATTCCCGAGTTCTGATGCTGTCCCCGGATCATGAAAGAAACGCTCACCATGAAATTCGCCTGGAAAAGTAAAATGGTAACAAACTCCAAAAAAACAAAAAAACAAAAACAAATCCACCCTCGTGTTCATCCATCCTGCGCTGCGTTTGTTTGTGGGTTTTTGAAGAGACGGGGACAGGGAGGGAGGGAGGGAGATGGGGGAGAAAAGGGAGGGGGTGTCTGTAGGCCTGAGAAAGTAGTGGATAAAGGGGAGAAGAGGAGGGGGGCGGGGGAACATTTCGTTGTGGTTGTTTTTTACCTTGTTTTAAACCCAGTCGAACCTTAATTGTTGGTGCGTAAAGATGACGCGTAAAGTTTGGAAACGTGAGAAAGAGGGGCGGGGAGGGTATTATTAAAAAAAAAAAAAAAAAGATCCAACGACGAACTCGATCCATTAGCTCTCCCCTCCCTGATGGTGGATAAGAAAACGTTTGTCTTGGGGGGCCGTAGCGAAACAGAGGGAACAATTGGCGAGGCCCCCGGGGCCACCACGGTCTCTCCACGGGTCCCAGCTGCGTCCAGGCGAGGAAAACACACAAAAGCCAACAGATCAGCCCCGAACATTTAGCTGCTGTTGTCTTTGGAGTATTGTCACACACACAGCTGATGGGCAGATTAGCAGTGTTTGAGCAGCATAGGGTACCGTGGGCTCTTAGTGTCCTCGCTGTGCATCTTCTTGGTGAAGGGTCCCATTAAACAAGCCATCTGCTGTTTACACCTCACCCAGGGCCATTGGACACACTGTGCTCTGTGTACACGTATCCTTTATCTGCCGTGCATTTCTCTGGTCTGTGTGTTGTGAATAGAAATGTCAGTGACAAGCTGTTTTGGTTCCCATGTGAGCTCGTGGAACTTTATCTCCCAATAATCCCCAAACTTGGTGCACAAAGAGAGCACAAAAACATCTCCAGCTCTGTATTTGATAAAAAGCAGGCGGTGTGCGCGTGTGCAGACTGTGAACTCAGCATCCCGGGTCGGGCCAGCGCAGAGAGCTCTCGCTATTGTTTTGGGAGTTGTGTGGACTGCATGACTCATGCGCTGATGAATTTATCCGTCTCTGCGCCAGCAGCAGCTGAACGGAGGGAGACGTGCACTCGCACTCAGTAAGTTGCCGGTCTGAAGACAAAATACTGAACATGGTATGAGGACAGGCCCGCGGACGTGTTTCACTCCCTGGTTTCATCTGCCGGGTTCGGTTAAGATCCCTTTTGTTGAGTTAAAAAAAAGATCCCCTTCTTTTTCATTTCTTTGTTTTCACTTCAGCATCACATGTTTCTGTTCAAACCCAAACACGGCCCAGTCGTGGCGGAGTGCCACCGGCCTGCAGGATCGTCCATTCAGCCTGTTAACGTGGCGGCTTTGACCTTTTTTGACCTTCTTTTCTGGCAGCCTCTGTGCTTGGGGAATAGAGTGGACTTTGCCGTGCGTGTGTGTGTGTGTGGGGAGGATTTTGTCATAACACTGAATGCGTGGTGTTTGCATTTGGCCTGTCCCTCTCTCTCACCGCTTCTGCTTTGGTCCCCGTCTCCACGACATGTTGATGTCTCAGCGTATTTCCCCGGGCTCTCTCTCTCTCTGAGCAGAGGTCTGTCGGTGATTTACACGCCGCGTACTCCGAGCGGGACGGTTTCACGCGTGGTCGTGCTCCCGCTGGTAATCAAGCTCTCTTGTCTTGTAGAATTACTTGTAATTACTTACAGACGGAGACGTAGCAACGTGTCTTGTTTTGTCGTGTCGGGGTTTTTGTTTGTGCCCGTTCCGGCCTGTTCTCTCTCTGAGCTCCAGTGAAGCGATCCAGCTCTGACTTCACTCTCGGAGGGAAGGAGCACGGTGAAAGAGATGGATGGGGAATAAAAGAGGGAGTAAAAGGCCTGGCAGGCTGCGCCGGTGGGGGGTTGGGGAGTCGGCCGTTCTTGTTGTTTTTACTGCACGTTGGAGCTTCTTTTACTAGTTTGTTTGAGGGCTTTAACTCTGGTTTCTTTTTTTTTCTTCTCATGGTTCCTTCTTCTTTTCTCCAAAAACGTCGGTTTCCATTTTGTTAAACTCTTCCAATGACGCTCTGAAGTTCGTATCCTCTTCTGGAAGCTTCTAACTCTCTCTCTCTCTCCTTTCGCAGAGCTCTGTGCAGGACTGGGGGGAGGAAGTCGAGGAAGGAGCCATCTACAATGTGACGCTGAAGCGGGTTCAGATTCAGCAGGCGGCCAACAAAGGGGCGCGATGGCTCGGGGTGAGCGGGGGCCGTCTGATCTCTCTCTCTCTGTGACCGAATAACAGCTGACTAGGCGCATTCAAACAAGCGACGGATTACACAAATGAAACCCCAGATGCTGCTTCCACCCCCCCCCCCCACTCTCTTAAGCTGTTGCTCTGCAAAATGTCCACTGCTGATTTAATACCCCAAGTGGAACATCGCTGTTGTAAAAGTGATCTTGCGTGCAGGCGGCCCATCACGAGCACGGGACCTAATCTCTATTGTTTTAAGCAGACGGGCGTCCTTGACCGGTCGGGCGTCTCCTGGCTTTGTTGCTTTTAACGTTTGAGCTATAAATCAACGGTTTCGCCGGACCTGGACTGTTTTTAGCCGCAGCGCGTGATTTCCTGACTTTCCCGGCTGCCAGCGGGATCGCCCCCCCCCCCTCCCTCCTCCCGCTCCTGCACAGCGGCGTTTTTATACAACGCCGCTATGACAAAAGTAAAGGAGGGGTATTGAAAGGCTTTTCCCAGCACACATGTGAAGCATGGCAGTTTCCTCCACAGTGCTGTTTTATATATAACGCGTAATAAGATGCTATACAGCATGGCATCACACTGTGTGGGCCAATCAGGGCCTCGGTTCCTCCTTGTGTGTTTCCTATGGAGGGGATCCATGAACCCAGCAAAATGGCAATTACAGATGCTCCTCTTTGCGAATCCTTGTGTTGTTGGTGTGTTTGTGCCACCGTGGTGTCTCTCTGTGCTGACAATCGGGGACGGGAGTTGGAACACAACAGAAGAAGTGGATAACGGCTCTGCGGCTTTCACACTGTATTGGTGTAGTTACGGCGTGAGCTGGCAACTGTATTTCCAGCTAATTAAAACAACATGGGTGTGTGTTTTTTTACACAGCGCTGTCTATTGAGACTGGGTAGAACGGAGAGTAATCCCCTATTGAGGCCTTCTTATTTACTATAAACAGCCAATTGTAAGTGAATAACAGCAATTACTGTTCGTCAGTGGGACTGTGTGTTTACAGTCTGCGAGGCGGATTCCGTTTTAATTGATTGGGAATTGTAGATGTGTGTGTGTGTGTGTGTGTGTGTGTGTGCGTGCGCGCCTCACAGAGATCCGTCGTGGTGTTAAGAGAACTTTGCTGTCCTCCCCTCCGCCGGGCGGTGGAGGAGGGGCCTGCTGTGATTAGAAGCAGATTGGAGCGTTTCCTGTTGCTAACTCCACGGCGGCCTCTTCCCCTCCTCTCCTCTCCTCGCCCTCGGCCTGTGTTGTAACCTCTCGGCCCGTGTCCCCGTAGACACAATAGTCGGACACACCTGGAGATTTCAGAATTAAATCTAGGGCTACGCTTGTCGTCACCGTTTCCTCCCATCTTTTTATTCCGTTGAACTGTTTTTAAAAGCTCAACTCCAGTATGAAATCAAAGCCAGACTCAAACGAAGCTTCCGAAGGCTCAGCTCGCACTGGTTTACCGGCGGGAACTTGTGTGTGTGTGTTCAGGCGGAGGGGGATCGCCTGCCTCCCGGCCACACGGTGAGCCAGCTGGAGACCTGCAAAATCCGAAGCATCCGCGCCGGAACACTGGAGCGTCTGGTGGAGACGCTGCTGACGGCGTCCGGAGACAACGACCTCACCTACACCTCCATCTTCCTGTCCACCTACAGAGCCTTCGCCAGCACGCAGACCGTCCTGCAGCTGCTGCTCGACAGGTGGGGCCGCAGTGAGGCGCCGCGACGGTGCATCCGGCCCGACTCTTTTTTTTCAGTGGTTTTGAATTCTTCTTCTTCTCCGCTGCAGGTACGGCAGCCCGGAGCGAACCGAGCAAGACGCAGGAAAATGCAAAGGCTCTGAATCCGACGGCGCCATCAGAAGGTGAGTGACCCTTTTTCCGTAGCCACCGACACTTCCAAATGGAAGAACATTTTTCAAACACTCGGGTCTTCCCCCGCTGTCTCTCCACAGTGCCTTGGCCTCCATCCTGCGTGCCTGGTTGGACCAGTGTCCTGAAGACTTTCAAGAGCCCCCCGACTACCCGTGTCTCCACATGCTGATGGACTACCTGCGCAGGGCGCTGCCCGGCTCCGAGGCCCTCAGACGGGCCGAGGGCCTGCTGGAGCAGCTGCAGAGTCAGGCCGCCCTGGACGACACTGACGGTAGCTAACAACTTCTGTTTACTCTCTTTCATAACGTGTATAAATTCCCTCCGAGACGAATCCTTTTTTCCTGCGTTCAGCTGGTTTCCACGGGAACAGTTCTTTCTGCCTGGGGGAGGAGGAGGAAGTGGAGGTCGAGGTCCAGGAGAACTTCCTGTCGTTCGAGTCCGACCTGGTGGCCGAGCAGCTGACCTACATGGACGCGGTGAGTGGAGACGCCGCGCCGCGAAACCGCTACGCAGCCGAACCCCACACTTACACCCCGCGCCCCCTTCTTCTTCTTCTTCTGCTGCAGCTGTTGTTCAAAAAGGTGGTGCCCCACCACTGTCTGGGCTCCGTCTGGTCTCAGAGGGACAAGAAGCACAACAAGCACAGCGCCCCCACCGTCCGCGCCACGATCACGCAGTTCAACGCGGTGACGGCCTGCGTGGTCAGCACGGTGCTGAAGCACCGGCAGATCAGGCCGCATGTCAGAGCGCGGGTCATCCAGCGCTGGATAGAAATCGCTCAGGAGTGTCGAATACGCAAAAACTTCTCGTCTTTGAAAGCCATCGTGTCGGCGCTGCAGTCGAACCCTCTGTACAGGCTGAAGAGGGTGTGGGCCTGTGTGCACAAGTGAGTCCTGACGGGATAATGTGCATTTGCTTTTGCAGCACACGTGTGCTTTTCTGCTGATCTGTCCGTTACCCGTAGCTGACGCGAGTCCGTGCTTCACACAGGGACAGCATGCAGACCTTTGAGGAGCTGTCGGACATTTTCTCCGATCACAACAACTACCTGACCAGCAGAGAGCTCCTCATGAGGGTGAGCTCTAACTCAGCGTTTGTTTGACGCTGGATGATACAGCAGGTCTGGGTGCTATAAAAACCACTTCATCCATGGAGATATATATATATATATATATATATAGATTTATTTATTTATTAAACTCCTTGTTTTAACGCGGGTACGTGTTCTTCTCCCAGACTGAGGAGGGTCCGCAGGACTGAAGCTGTGTTTCTTTCCGTTTGCCCCACAGGAAGGCACTTCAAAGTTTGCCAGTCTGGAGAGCTGCGCCAAGGAGCACCAGAAACGCACACACAAGAGACTGCAGCTACAGAAGGAAATGGTGAGACGAAACGCTCCTGAGAGCCAAAGCGAAGGCTTTTTTTAAAGCGAGCTTCGTGATTTTAAAGCCCCACATTCCTCTAAGGCAACGTGCCTCTCCAGCGGCGTGGCCTCGTCTGCTGCACTGTGTGCTTTACGCGCATTAAGCCTGTGATTTGCATCTTCGTCCACCCTGGCGCCTGTGAAGCAAATGTAACTTGATGTTGCATCCTTACTTAAACCCGTGTGTCTCACAGGGGGCCATGCAAGGAACGATACCGTACCTGGGGACCTTTCTAACGGACCTGACCATGATGGATACGGCGCTGCCTGACTTGATAGAGGTGAGAAAAAGGAGAAAAAGAACTTTGAAAAAGAACCTTGCGCTGTTTGTCTAAAGCGGCCGTTCGGTACGCGGCGTCCTCGGTTCTGACGGCGTTTCCTCTCCGTGTCCTTCCCGCAGGGCGGCCTGAACAACTTCGAGAAGAGACGTCGGGTGAGTGCGGCCGCGCGGAGTTCTGAAGGCCCCCCCCCCGGTTCCCGGTTCCTGCCCCCCACCAGCCCGTCTGACTTTCTCTCCCCGTCTCCGCAGGAGTTCGAGGTGATCGCGCAGATCAAGCTGCTCCAGTCGGCCTGCAACAGCTACTGTCTGTCCCCGGAGCCGGCCTTCCTGCGCTGGTTTAAGGGCCAGGCTCAGCTCAGTGAGGAGGAAAGGTACTGCCGCCCCACCGCCCCCCCCCCCCCTCCCACCCCCGGGGGGACCTTCTCCCTCCAGTATTCCATTAGATCACAGGCGCGTTACTGCTTGAGGTCGTGGTCTGCTGGAGCCATTGTTCCCGAACAGACAATGGAGGCTTCTTTTGTGTCCTCTGTCTCCTGCACGGAGGCCGTGTCCTCCCTCCCTACTGCTCTATTGTGCCGATCGCGTTCGCTCGGTGAACTCCCTTCGCTCCCCGTTTCTCTCGTCGTCTTGTTCTCTTTCCATCTCTTGCTCGGGAATTCCTTGGTGTGTGGGGAGGGGGGAGCACGTGATTTTTGTTTTACGATGTCGGAGTTTTATTATCAATGTTCTCCCACGCAGCTACGCCTTGTCCTGCGAGATCGAAGGTCTCGGTGACAGCAGTCCGACCTCACCCAAACCTCGAAAAAGCATGGTGAAGAGACTCAGCCTGTGAGTACGTCCGGGGGGGGGAAACGTGACGGAAATTAAGCACCGTCACGCTATGTCACGTTCAGGAACTGGGTTGCTGTGAGTGACCAACTTCCTTTTTTTACTTTTGCAGGATGTTCCTCGGACCAGACAGCAACGCGGCCACTTCTCCCGCCCGGGAGACGCCGCGCTCGCCTCCCACCGGCAGCTCGGGGGAGAGCATGGACTCGGTCAGCGTGTCCTCCAGTGACTCCAGCAGCCCGTCGGACAGCGAGGGCCTCACGCCCACCCACACCGCCGACCCCCAGCAGAACAAGGTGGGCTCATCACGCTCATAGCAAGGGACTGTGTGAAAACACTGGTGTCAGATAAAACGCCACAAAATCACATGATAAGAAAATGTAAATTGTTGCGGACAACTGGAATAAAATGCAACTCTTGGATACTCTGCCAAAAGTTTAGACAACTTTTTTCCAAAAAAAGATAATAAACAGTTACATTTTTCCAGTCCCACCCTCCCACCTACATATTTCCATACGGCACCTTACTCAAAATATTGTTAATATTTAAAAGAAAACAAATCCGTGCGTCACTTTGTTCCCGTCCCGCTTCCACCTCACCTACCTTTTTTTTTTTTTTTTTATATGTGTCTGTGAACTTTTGCTCAAATGCTTCCTCAGCTCTCGGAGTCGTCCTCTTGTAATTCACTCCACTCCATGGACACCAGCTCCTCCACGGCCAGCGTTTCCGTGACTACCGCGTCCCCGTCACCTCCCGGGCCCCCCTGCACCCACAGGCGCTCCGTCTCTCTCACGCCGGTGTCCCCCAGCACGCAGAGTCCAGCCCCGGCTTATAACACGCAGGCCCAAGATGCGTGCATCATAAGAGTGAGCCTGGAGCAAGGCAACGGGAATCTCTACAAGAGCATACTGGTAAATAGACGTGGTTCTGTTTCTGTTGGATTATTATTTATTTTTTTACGTGATCTAAGAGTCATTTCCTGTCTGTTCCCTAAAAATAGCTGACCAATCAAGACAAGACTCCGGCGGTGATTTCTAGAGCCATGGCGAAGCACAACCTGGAGGTGGAGCCGGAGGAGGGATACGAGCTGGTGCAAGTCATCTCTGAGGAGCGAGGTAAAAGACAATGTTCTTTTTTCATTAAACGTTTTCTACACATGTGCAGCATTCTCATTATTCACATCCACACTCTTCATCAGAGGTAGAAAGCTGCTACATGTTGCACTTTCCAAAAAAACTGTACACGCACGGCACAAAACAATTCCAAGCCATACAGGAAGCAGAAGCTGATGTGGTAGAAAAAGAAACTGCCTCTTAGTGTAATTTCTTCCACTGATCAGCTGGTTTTTACACCACAATGACCCACATCAGCAGCTGCATCAGTAAGAGCGTAACACTCACGACGTCTGCTTCGCCCCTCCAATCAGAACTGGTGATCCCCGACAACGGCAACGTCTTCTACGCCATGAACACCTCCGCCAACTACGACTTCCTGCTGCGGGTGCGAGGCTCGTCGAGGCTGCCGGTGCAGCTGCGGAGCCGCTGCAGCTCCACCCTCCCCCGGGCGCAGCAGCACCGCTCCAGCCTGTCGCTGAGACTCAGCAAGGTCACGCTGTGACCCCGGACTGCACGGTCCCGCCGGTTGTACCTCCTTTTTTTTTCTGTCTTTTCAAACCGTTAATCCGGGACCAAGAAAAGGGGGGCGGACTCTATGCGAGCCCGCCGGGTTTCTTAGGGGGGGCGGACGAGGAGCTCCGGAGGATCCACGAGGAGTCTTCAGACATTTTGAGAGATCCTCTTTGACGCTGATCTTGAGTCTCCCCTTGAACTGTGCCACTCCCCCCTCCCCCCCCCTCCCCCCCCCCGCCTTGATATTGGGCCTGTGTGGCGTGACTGCGGTGCCAGTGGGACTTGACTTTTGACTCTGGACTCGTAGTGCCTGTGAGAGAGTGAAGCAGCGCCCCCTAGTGGCATCGGCTCTTCACCACAGGATTTTGCACATTGTTCTGGGAGCGGCCGAGCTCCTGACCGCCAACAGTATTCCGATCGTGAATGAACGTCTTGTGAAGTTTGTGTCGGGCTGAATGTTCACTTTACTGGTGTGATGAATGCAGAAAGCGAAGGGAGGTGGTGGAATAGTAGGAGAAGCTGACTGAATCCTGATGCCTTTTACCGATGAATGAATGAATGGACCTCTGCTAGTGTTTCTAAATGATATTAATTGGTTAATTGATTGACAGGAGCTGCGATGTCATTGTTTTCTCTAGTCGGGCATGTTTACCTGCCGTGTCCGGCTTGTGCACAGTGTGCACTGTGTTTGTTTGTGTATCCAGCCCCTCTCATAATATGAGCTGAGTGACAAATGTTCGGTGCATTCTGATTGGTTCCCTTACTTGGTTTTAACAAGTCCATGGCAACTATTTTAAAGGCCTTTCCCGCCCGTCTCTAGTGTTTAGAGACGGAATCTGTGCTACTTTCTAATCCAGGAAGATGCTCCTTGTCCTCCTCGCAGTTTCAGAATTGTTTTTAAATAAGTAATAAATGTATGTGCCAGAACATGGAGGAAGAGGAAGACGACTTCCTGGATCGGAAACACTTGCACCTCTTTGCCTTCATCACATGAGCTGCACTTGTTGGTAGGAGAAGCCAATGGGATGTGACTATAGAAGCGTGAGCGAGCCTGTGTGTGCGTGTGTGTGCGCGTGTGTGTGGTTTTTCCCTAAAATGTATACTTATTTTTGTTTGTAATTGTCGCTTTTTAGAAAAAATGGTTTTTGTTACACAATTCAAACCGGACACGTTGGAGAGCGACACGGTAAATGTTAACGAATTTAGGGGATCAATAAAAAAAATAAAAAAAAGAAAGAACTGACAGCGGTACCAGATTTTTACTGTGAAACACGCGAGGAAATCTTTACTTACACACCACGTAGTAAAGACATGCGGTGCACACGGCGACGCCTCTCACCTGTCACATGACCGCGGCCCACATGAACACTCCCGCGAGCCTCCCTTTCAGTTCTAACGCACTCCTGCAGGTCTTACGTTGCTCTCGTGCCAATTTGTCCGACCTGTTGATGTTACTTCCCCACTGGGAGAACTGGTTCCCTGCTGGACTCAAGTCTATGGTCCAGTTGGGCTAATAATTTGTCTCCGTGCAGCACTTCCCTTTTTTTTTTTTTTAATTTTCTCATTAACTCCACCTCTGTTCGTGTGGTCTTCACTGCCAAAGACTTTTACTTTACCTAAATAAATAAATTATTATCATTGTTATGGTGGTCGTCCTGAGTGTTTTTGCTTCAGTCTGATGTTTTGGGGAAAAGCTCCATATTCATTGTCATTAGTTACATTCAAACAGTGTCTCTGTTCCTTGTTGTTTTTACTTCCCATTCCAGAGCACATAAACACGAACGCACAAACAACCGTTTCCTGTTCGGATGGACGCGATCAAGGCCGCGCTGGACGGAGCCCAAGTTAATCTGCTGAGTGGAAGATATTTCTGCGGAGTTGAACGCAGCAGTCACAACCTTCCAACGCAGGAACTCAAAGACTGGGGGGGGAAATACACATTTCTTTATTAGATGAGGTTTTTACCCCACGTACCAAAGTCACTCAGTCCTCCAATGCGTCCAGACGTGTCATGACAACTGATCAAAGTAAAACGTGTGTAGGATTTTGGGGGATCTGTTGGATCTACGGACGTGTTGTCGTGTGTCAATCTGTGTTTTTTTTTTGTTAAAAAGGCCACTAATGACAAAATCCAAACATATTGAAGGTTGTTTCAATCAGTTAATGTAGGAGGTGTGTGTGTGTAAGTAAAGGTGATAATTAAGCTTAGGAAGGCCAATGTTGGGGTAAAAAAAATACAGGTTATTTTTTTAAGGTGACTTCCAAATCAATCCGGCGGTAGAACCCCCCCCCCCCCCCCCCCCCCGCAGCACAGCAGATAAACATCAGCGAGTCACACGTAATGCACGGGGCAAAGGAGGCTCTGCAGGAACCGCAATGAGAAACTGAAGCCAGAGACACACTCGGCCTGCTGGCCAGCCGCTAATTAACCTGCAGCACAATATGGAAGCCGCAAATGCTCGCCAGCACTTAATGTTCAAAGGTCGGCGAGGACGCCTGCGTGTTCCTTTTGAAGAGGGTCAAGCTGATCTCTCATGCCGGCAGCTTGTTGAGCGATTATGCAGCAAGATATCAAAGTGTTTGCAGTGGGACGTCATCCTCATATCCGGGTCAGACCGTCTCTGTTGGACTTCTCTGGGCCGCAAGCGTGCACACACACACACACACACACACAGTACAAATCTGTGTGTGCTAACGATGCAACATATTAGTGGAGGGTAAGTAGCGGTTATGAGATCATATGAAGAATACTATTTCAGATATGTGGAGCGACAACTGAGACGTTCACTGCAGCGCTAAGGGTTTACAATAATGTGTAATTCATCGGGTATTTTCTCAGCATCCTTTGAGTTTCATAAATCTTTATCCTTGTATGCGAGAGTGAATTATGAGATTAGAAACGATGACAAAGGGTCTGCGAGAATGGATTTTACAAAGCTCGCAAGAGTGTGAATGATGCTTGAATAATTCATTGCAAAATCTTTAAACTACAATACCACTGGTTAAGAATAAAAGGTTCCAATGAAAAACTTGGCTTGAGTTACTTTTTGTCCAAATAAACGTCGGGTTATCTGCAGCCCTGCTTCTCAGGTCGTCACGGAAACCTGTTAAATGCACAATGACAACGTCCACTCAGAAACAACACGCCGCTTCCTTTCCTTTCCCAGGCCCTTTGCGCTCTACGTGGATCTGCATCTCCAGCTGATCTGCAGCCTAAAGGGCTCAGGACTCAACGATCCTCAGGTTGAGGGACATGGAAAAAGGCTTCAAAGCCCTCGTTTAAGTCTCCCGTCTGTGGGGGAAGCAGCGCGGCCACGATGCTTTGATGACACGACAGCACGGAGGGCTGTGGGTGCTCGGCGCCGTGGGAAAGACGGAGCTGAGGAGTGCTGCTGGTGGAGCTGCTCCATGCAGCAGGTCAGGCTGCACCAACTGCGGCTGCTTTTAACCCGTAGGAGCACTGGAGCATGTCCCTTCACTGTAAAGCTGGATGGAGGAAATAACTTTGAAACAAAACAAGAGACACGCTGAACATTAATTCATGATGTTTTATTAACTTTTCAATTATCGCAAAAAGACCAAAAAAAAGCTAAAAATTAGTCAGTAAAATAAACATTGGCTAACGTTTTAGGACGCCAGTAATTCCAATAATGGAATAAAGTAAAAAGAAAATCTTTTCATTCCAGCGTGAAGCTCCTCTTTAGTTCTTTAATCATCCCACACAGACAAACACACACTTTTTTGCCTTAACGTATCCAAACTCACAGCTTTGCTGTAAATCGTTGTATTCCTCCACAAATGATCAATTAAACAAAAAACAACTCCGTTGTTGCATATTTGAAATCAAATATGACAAAAGGATCATTATTTAGCAACATGACAAATGGTCACATCTCATTTGTATCCAAATGTATTGTGTAGTGAAAAAAGATTGGACCAACAAAGATGAATATACATTTTGATAAAAGAAATTGCCTTTGGTTACAAAGAGACCAACACAAACAGCAGGTACACTGGATAAAGTCCTGAAAAGTTACACTTTGGTTTGTATGTACACAAGAAAACCCCAAAAAGTTGTGACCTCAGTATTCCACAAAGATGTTTTTCAAAAAGGGGGCAACGCTGAGGTTCATCGTGTAAAACAGATTTCACGGAGCAGATGTGTTTAAGCTTTCCATTTGAACGCGTCATAAACTGTAAATAAGGGACTTCTGTGTCTAAATCGAAAGCGTTTAAAAAGGGGAGTGCAGCCACTCTGACGGAGACGGATGCAGATTCCCGTTTATCTCATGAGAAGTTTACGCGGACCGATTCTAAACCAGTTACTCCCGCGTGCGAACAAATCAAATCAATTTTCTGTATGCTAGTTAGTGATATCCCCATAAATAAATCTGCGAATCCCAAAAAAAAAAAAAGGAAAGAAAAGTCACAAAAGGGAATACAACGTGCTTTTGAACGTTTGCATTAGTTACAAAAGTCACACCAGCAGCTAGAAAAGGTCGTTTATCTTTCATAGTAAACTCTCTGTCAAACCCACAGCGTCACCAGCAGCTTGTACACAGACAGATGTTAAAGTTCAAGTAATAGAGTGTTGGAGTGTGTGAAAGTGCCAAAACGCTGTCTCGCTGCGCTGCTGGAGCCACAGCTGCATCTTCCTGAGAAGGAGCCTCTGGTCCTCTGCTCATCGGCGATAAAGATTAGGGAGGATTCTCGTTTGTCAGAAGGGGAACCTCATTGTTTCTTTAGATCCAGATTCCGTGGTGACGCCACTTCCCAGATGGACAAAACCTCCCCTGGGGACGGGGTGTTCGGGATAGCAGTCAGACAGCTTTGGAGATTACAAAAAAAAAAGGGGGGGTTTGGGGGGTCCGGAGGTAGAACACGGAGGCCTGTTTGATTTTAGTGTCACGGCTCTGTTCCAGGCGGAGAGGGGAAACAGGAACTCGGGCGACAGCTGTGACCGACTGGTGTGAGACATAAACAACACAACCAGGACTTAAACACACACAAAGAGACGGCCGACAGCCTCGCAGACGTCCCGCTGGACGCGTTTCTCTTCCTGACGCTCCGGCGCTTTCTTTATCACATCCGATCCCCCTGTGGTACCGGGATACGGATGTGACCGACAACATGATGGAAGAGATTTAAAAAAAAAGAAAAATGGTTTGCTTCAACCCAACCTGAAAACAGACCACACACACACACACACACACACACACACACACACCCCTTCTCTTTAAGCATCTGAAAAGATTTTGTCGACTGCATTAAAAAAAAAAATCCAAAAAAAAAATCCAAAAGTAGAACAATTTACTAAAAGAAAAAAGGGCTACCTGAGCAAAATGTTCAGTACTGTGAAAGACAATTACGCATGTAAGTAGTGCATACATGAGGCCATACATAGGATATCAGGACGCTGTGCAATATAATGCAGTCCAACGCCACACAACTAGTAACTACAAAATGACAATAACGTTAAATCCACCGGGATTTATTGTCAGGCTTCAAATTGGATTACGCTAATTTATTCCGGGGTTACTAATAGAAACTGTAGAAAAACGTTCTTACAAACAGGTGTTAAGAAAACGGAAGAAAAAAAAAAGCAAGCGTGTGAAAACGGTTTATTTTGAAAGGGCATTCTGTAGTTTCCTTTTCCATTTAACTCGAGTTACCATTAAAAAAAAAAATTCCCAGATCTCTTGTAATACCAAAGTAACTGCACTGCGCAGCCGCCCCCCCCCCCCCCCCCCCCCCCCCCCACCTTTCACACTTACACACCTCTATCTGCAATGTCCACGAACGCACTCAGCGCCACGGCGGTGAGGTCAGGCGTGCTGCACGGCCAGCTCCTGCCCTATGAAGCGGCGCAGGCGCTCCAGGTACTGGCTGTACAGCTCAATGTCGTTGTGCCCCGCCCCCTCCACCCACAGAGGCTCCACGGCTTTGGGGCAGCGCTCGAACAGAGCCAGGCCGTGGGAGAAGTCGATGACCTCGTCCTCCGTCCCGTGGATGATGAGCACCGGGGACGTGATCTTGGAGACTTTCTCGATGCTGGAGGACGGAGAGAATAAAAAAACAAAAAAAAAAAAACAAGGTAACTGACGATGTGTGTACAATGTTAATGGCGGTCTCTCGAGTACAGCCCTTGTGGACATTGCAGCAAACAAACATGCACGCGTCCCTTCTAGGACCCTGAAGGGAGCCAAAAAGATCGTAGCCGTTCCTGTTCGCTAGTGCACTTTATTTTTAAATATTTTTTAACTAACTTTTATTCTTTTATTTTAAACTAACCCATAGCCTTATACTACTAACCCATAGCATTGTATTTTATTTTATTCCTCGTGCACTGTTGTCTTGTCGTCCATTACCGTACTGTCTACTGTTACGCACCAACCGCCAAGTCAAATTCCATGTATGTCTGACATATTATGGCAATAAATGTTTCCTGATTCTTGATGCGCTCGTGACGTATCGCGCTGACGACGAAAAAGGGCGCGGACGAACGCAAAGGCGGAAATCCCCCAAAACAGACGGAAGCCTTAAACACTCGTGTCCTCCCTCGGAATGTTTAGGTGGAGATCAGCAGATAAAGAGGCTGGAAGGATGCCAGCTGCCCACTCTGAAAGCTGGAGGCTTCCTACACATAATGAAGGTTCCCTCTTTTGTAAAGTGCATCGCATGATGAAGCACTCACATTCTGAAAGCTGCAGATCTAAATTAAAAGACAATTTCCAAAAAAATGAACTCATGTTGTTTGTTATGGTCCAAGACGTGGAAAAATATTAGCCGCCATGAACGACTCTGTCCAAAAGCCCTAAACTAGCATGCTGAAAAGAAATCAGACTATATCAGAACTGCTCCCTAGACGAGGGAATGGTGGCGCGATGTCATCGTGTTGGGGCACATTTTCTGTTCCATAAAACACTGATACAATAGAGCTCTTTTGGGTGTGAAATAGAAGAGCGTGCATCCCGTGGGGGATTTTAAAAAGTCCCTGGCACATGATCTACGGAGCAGCTCTAGACGTTACACATGATGTCATCACAGGTTTCAGACTCCATGAACCTCCCCAGGCCACGTCTGAATATCTTACTTGAACTCGCGAACACCGTCTTTATCTGCCATTTAGGTTAAAAAAAGTGTTGGACCGTAAGAGTTTATTACCTGAACGTAATTGGGTGCAAGTCCAACCCTGCTGTTAAAAGTCACAGATAAACTAGGAATAGCTCTCACTGTAGGTCACTTTTAGTACAAACAGAGATTTTGGTCGCCGTAGACGATGACACGATGGTTCTTCTCTGAAATATTAGTATTAGGGTGGCCTGCCCACATCTAGAAGAATAAAATACAAACAATGTCCATCGTCACCGAGTGAAGACATTAACACAGCCATTACGGAGCTGCTCTTTCAGTGTAGCTGTTTCTCTTGTACAAGAAACACTTTCAGCGCAAATAGCAATTACGCTTCTCCGGTAGCAGATCTGTAATTATTTGGAAATGCCAACTGGCAGCCAAATACTCTCCATAATCTTTGTGTGAGCCTGTTCAAAGGAACACCTTATTTTGGGATTCTACGGCGCAGAAAAAAGAAAAAAAGAATGTGACAAAAGGCTTTGTTTGTTGTAGGAAGATTTCTTAGACAAAACTGTAATCCTTAGAGCCGGTTGTCAAATGCTACATATGTTGTCATGTGCGCGTGCTAACAAACACAAATGGAATGTTTGTCACCAAACAAGAGACTTACTTGGGGAACGCGTCGAAGCAATACGTCTTCTTGGTGTCGGGAAAGGCCACTCGCATGCCGGACGTCAGGGGGGAGTGAAGCACCACGGCGCCGCACTCGTACCGGGACGCCAGGTCCACGGTGGGGACGGTACCAATGCTCTGTCCGTACAGGATGATATTCTCCGGGCTGATGCCATACCTGACAAAAAAAATAATAATAATAATAATTAAAATAAATATATACTGGGTTTACAAAACTCAGCCTTTTAAATAATCAACTCAAATAAGTGACGCTTTTAATGGCTACAGCATCTGCAAATGATTAAACTCCCTTTATAGAACCCCTCATTGCAAACAAGAAAAAAGGCTCCGGATGTTCCTAGAAATACCAGTGGAAGCATAGATGGCCAGTTCAAAGTAAAAAAAGGAATGCTGGCTACACTACCTGGACGTGGCAGGAAGAGTAAGCTTTGTACGGCGGCCACAGGCTTTCTAAAGGAGGGAGACGGCCAAAAACCCTTGAATACAGAACACCTGCAGCAAGCACTGAGGCTTCAGCTTCCACAATCAGACGCCAACTAAACGCCACAACCGACCCAAATGGACAAGAAAAGTCGGCGCTCAAAAATATTTTTAAAAGCCACAGACATTTTGGGGATTCTGTTCTGTGTAGCGATGAATTCACCTAAAAACAAGCTTTGGTCAATACCATTTTCATTTATCTTTTTTTTTTAAAGGACATACAACATTAGGGCTGTCAATAGATAAAAAAAACAACAACAAAAAATAATTAATCTCACATTTTGAAATTCATTTATCTTGATTAATGGCGATTAATGAATGTTGTTGTTACAATGTTGTTTATAATGAATGTTTTTCTTCTAAAGACTAAATCTTAAAAGTAATGAGTAATCACTTAATTGAAAGAGCGTATTTTAGACACTGTTGTTTAATTGTTAATGTTATTTTAAACACAAAACTACATACATTTGATCATCTTGGAGACAGAATTCCACCGGGTGGAACATGTTGAACTAGCGACTCCTCCTGCGGTCCTCGTGCACTTTGCTCTCAACTCTCCATCATTTGAGGGCTTTGTTTGAAGTGCCATCAATCTCCCCACATTTAGCCGGGACGTTTTCAAACCACGGTCTTTTAGGGACACGGTGGTGGTCCTCTGCGGACTGTGTGCCATGTATGGTAGATGTTGAGATGGAAGTAGCATAGCAGCTAGCTTAGCCTGGCAGCTAGCTTAACATAGCAGTGTTTTAAGTGGTCCGTTTGCGACTCACCCCCCTTCTGTTTGACACGTGGAGTAATTCCTCTGCACAGTTCCCTGCTGTATGTCACACCTCTGTTTGTTTTACTTCCAATGCAAAAAGCTCTCTCCATCTGGATGTAACTGACTGCAGCTAGCGGCCGTTTCCGCGGTCAACTACCGGAAGTAAACAAACGTGATAGCGGTCTGTATATAAAAAAAAAACATACCGTGAGCGCAGGGCGTGCCAGGCGGCATCGATGTCCGCGTAGAGGTTCTTCTCAGAGGGCTTGCCGGTGCTGGCGCCGTAGCCGGAGTAGTCGTAGGAGAAGATGTTGCAGTTGATGCGAGTGCCGAGGCCGATGTAGAAACTGCTCATCTGGCCCAGGTCGACTGCGTTGCCGTGGGAGAAGAGCACTGTAAATCTGACAGGACACACAGGCAAGAGACGGCGTAAGCAAACAGGCCCACGACCCCTCAGATGTGATGAAGTTACAGTATTCCGTGGACGAGTTCCCCAACGCGGCAACGTGGCGATGAACCAAACCATAAGCGACACGGCTTTAGGATCCAAAGTGCAGGAGGATCGGTTTACCTCTCGTGACAAATGACTTCTGGACATTTCGCACAACCCGAGAAGGAGGGTATCCACTAGAAGAGCTGTCCGTCTCGCCCTCGCCTTTTATTCATGAACGCACGTTGAGCTCCTTTGAGAAACCGGAGACTTTTTTCGACACACGGGACGGTTGTGTTTTTGGAAGCCTCCCTGTGCGGGTTTGGGTTGTGAAACCACGCGGCCCGTGGCTTTGCCCCCGTGGCTCTCTCCACTCGGAATGCAGAGGTAACAATGACTCTGCCATATCGCGTCTAGTGTGGATTCGTTCATGTAACACAAGCTCGACATTAATAGAAGTCGCACAGACTGTAACACAAGCCTGTCCATGTCTTTTTAATTGATTTAGTGAATTAATCAGCAGCAGCACACAGCAACAGGATGGCCATGACACTGCTGTTAAATACTTTTACACTACATCATAAACATAAAACTTCTGCTAAAGTCTAAAGGGAAGAAAGCCAGACACTATTTGTCACTAAACAGTGGAACAAATAGGAAGTAAACGTGGACCCAAGCGGTGAAATTTCAGTGAAAGTGTTCAAACAAAGCGCGTCAGACAGAGGGACACAGGTATATTCAGACAGACAGTAAGAGTTTTCTGAACATTTAAGCTATAATATATTAACCTGGATCTGAGCAAATCATGTGTCCTTTTCAATAGACAAACGGGAGATGACAAGAGAAGACAACCTTTCAGTCAGCAGAATCAACAAGGAGACAGGTTAAGAAAGTAGACCTGAGTGCGAGTGAAAGAATACTGACAAGGAAGGAAGGTACGGTGACACACAGTCAAAAGAAACCCATTAACACAGACTGGCAAGGTAGGCCCACCTGGCGTTTGGAACGCAGCGGATGTACATGCAGCCAACGCGGTTGCCGCGGCTGGACCGCGCGAGGAACACCTCGATCGTGTCCAGCTCTCTCTGAGAGTACTGAAACTCCGCTCGCTCCGTCAGGTGGAGCTTCCATCTGCTCTCCACGGGCCCTCCGCTCCCGGCGACCGATGCACCGCTCCGCGCCCGCAGGCTGGATGTCCCTGTTGTCCCTGCTGCTGGTGCTGGTGCTGGTGCTGCTGCTGGTGCTGCGGGTGGTGCTGCTGCTGCGGGTGGTGCGGGTGGTGCAGGGCCAGCCTCTAGGTCTGGGAGGAAGGTGTAAGTGGGCTCAGGCGGCAGGAAGGCGAGCTTGGCGGCGATGCGGCCGGGACACGGCGGGCAGCAGAAAAGGCAGCAGAGCTCTCTGAGAGAGAGGCCATTCATCCTTCACTGTGCCGGGGGGGAAGACAAGAGGATCACTGTGACTCCACAACATCCCAGTGTTAAAAACAATGACATTCTTATTACGATGTTATGTATAAAGGCATCCAGTCATAATGATGGTAATGTAGCTAGAAAAGCTTAATTCCTGGCTTATCTTTTCCAGTAAATACACGTCATGTTTTTTTCGTTTTAGTCTCAGAGATGTTAACTGTGACATTACACAAAGAAACAAATCAAGTCCTTAGAGCAGAGCGGCTGGAACAGTTACATCTCAAGAATGTTCCCTTGAGAAGTGACACAAACAATAAGGGTTGGTTCTTCAACCAAACCGATAATTATTTCTGCTTTAACTTTTTGGACGTTCATTAACCGGCTTCAAATAGGCACAGACAGCGGTCTGGTAAACCATTTAATCATAACTCATCACTTGCTCATTGGCAAAAATAGTTCTTATTTTTAAAGAGTCATTGAATGCAACACAACAAACATAGAATACATGTGTTGGACAAGGACAGTAAACGTACCTGTTGAGTATGAGCTTAGGCCAAGACGAAAGTAAAAAAAGGAGTCAAGTTGAAAGAGTCAAAACAAGAAAGACTTCTTCCTCCTCTCCGGTCTCCTTTGAACGCAGGATCCTGATCGTAAATGTGCACAGTCAGCAGAAGCAGGAAAAAAAGTAGTGGAGCCGCACGGCTGACAGGAAGTGTTATTTACAAAGTATCTGCTGAGTTATCTGCGTGGGGACTAAAGTCCAGATCACATCCATTTTGTGCATTTGTTGAGCTGTTGACGAGGCACCCAAACGTGCCCTGTATTATATTTGAGGGGAAAAAAAACCCGATCACTTCTGGACTGTCTTCGAGGAGCAATAAGCGTTTCCGATGGGACTTACAACACGGGCTGCGAGCGTTTCCCTTCTCCCTCCCAACTGCATTCCCTTAAAAGTATTTCAAGCAAACGTGTGAGGTATGAAAACTACAGGTGACACATCAGCGGGGAGAGAAGCCGCTGGTGTGCGCGTAGCAGCTGACGCCACGGCGGCTTTAGCTAGCAAGAAGACGTAAACACGGCTAGCCGCTCGCTCAAAAACAATCGCCCGTTCGCCGGCCTCGCGGAGCAAAACGCCGCAAATACGCAGTTCCCGACGTGTGCGGCTTTCACCGTGAATCCATCCCGCACAGCGCTGGCGTCTCCTTTCGGGTTTTACGGCTGTCGTCTTGTCATTTAAGTTAATCCGTGTACGTGCGGGGTTTTCCTTCCTTCTCCGCCGTTTCGATGCACCCGGAAGTGACAGCTGACCGGATGTGACGTCAGGAGTTTCCATTGGACAATTAGTGGAAACTCGTCGCCGGTGTGGGTCAACGACGCCGCGCTAGAAGGTGACATTGTTGAACCTCATTGTTCAGTTGCACCTTTTGAGAAAATAAAGAGATTGTTACCGCAGTGCCTATGAATCATCACAATAACTCAGTGTCGGTGACGAAAAGTAAAGTTGGTGGGACTTTGTTACTGTTCGTGAATAAAAAAAACAGGACGTTTATCTCTCTTGTTTTGCGTCGGCAACCGTGATAATATAAAACATGACGGGAATACGTCACCTGCCAATAACTGCAAATGTCAGCGTTTCAACGTTTGGTTAAGTAGCCCATCGTGTCATTTGTTACTATAGTCTTTGTTTTGTATTTAAAAACTATAAACTAGTAAAAATTAATTGGGGCACAACTTGTGAATCTACTGGAGTAGCAAAGACGTCATATTTGCCTTTCAAGTTCACACCAGTGAATATATAAATTATATTTAGACATTTTCAACATTAAAAAAAAGACAAAAGACAAGTGTAATTTAAAATAAACTTTGTGAATTTATTGTTTTATACTTACTCTTACACATCATACAATCCTAAATCTTCAAAGAAAACAAAAGAAAACGATATCTGGTGGTGTTTCTGGGGGACTGGGGTGCCGAGGAACAAGAGGTACAGTCTCTGAACATTGTGGATTTCATTTGATGCCCCTCAAGCTCATCTTGAAAACATAGATTGAACCGAGTCACCGTCCTTCGTCTTCTCTTCCGCAGTGAAACTCAACATGAACCAGACTTGTCGCACCTGAAGGTTCATCATTATTATCAATCTAAACCCTCGCACAATGAAGACATTGATTATGAAAGATTGTGCTTAAGACGGGATTGAAGACATCAAAACTCTATCGAAGCAAAAGTACAGAGGGAGGAGCAATGTATAAGATATATATACTGAGACCATCTAGATTATTTTATGGTTGCGTTAATTGCTGGTGCCAAGTCTGTCATCCCAAATCACAGGTCGGAAAATTGGGCCGTACGCCCCAAAACACGAGACAATAACAGGGCACAGGGGTCTGATGAATGACCTTACAGCTGACTATGTGAATTATGGGGGTTTACATTCAAACTGCCCACGTTTATCAAGAAAATAAGGGGTGGGGGTTGGACGTGAGCGGTCGATAGAAAACAAGTGTGAACTGTGAAATCATCACAATTCCCACAGCTGAATAATCACCCAAAGCAAAGTACTTCCTCCCAAGAAGGACTTTCGATCCGCAAAAAGAAAAGTGAGCGACGCTGCTTTGTAAAGGTCATGAACCCAGCAAGCTTGACTATTCGCAATACTTGTTGACGGAGGACCGAGTTTCAACCGCAAATTCCCCCCGAATGTGACAACATTTAGACTGTCGCCTTTCCCAGAAGTGGTCATTACATCATCATCCTCCGTGAGGGCATTGCAAGTCCCAAGGCCACTTGTACGCCCATCACCCACCCCGGGACTCAAACCGGGAGTTATGCCCCATAAAGGAGCCGGGACTAAACTCAACCAAGGTGCTACATGATATTCTTTGCATCCAAGGAGAGGCCTCATTCACGTCCAAATACATCCTGCATTAGCTTATTTTAAAAACAAAAACACTGCAAGTTCCTTGAAACTTTTCTACGGCGCTTTCATAAATACTTAATGACGATCTAGCATCATTTACAGAGAAAGCTTAACGGCCCCTCTGCATCCCATGGGCCTTTTTTAGCGCATTATCCCCGTTGCTAAGAATAGACCAAACAGGATAAAAGCATGTGCTGGGATAACGTGTGATTCGGCGAGGTTAATAAAGCTTACGGGGCTTGATGACAGTCTCAGTAGGGTTGTAGAACAGAAGGCTCACGGTGGAGCCAGATGCTGAATACACTTTGGAAATGACACGGGCAGATGCTGCGATTAGTCACGTGTCAATAAAATGGGAAAGAAGAGAAAATTAAAATGGGGATCGATGCCTCAATGTGGCGTCCTTTTGAAAAGCACTTTTAATACACATCGGACTGTTCTTCACCGTAGTCCCAAACCGTCGTTACTTGGCAACAGCTACAATAAGATTATATTATATGAATAGGAACCACGTGGTATTTACATATGGAGGGAAACAAAACAAAAACCGTAGAGCCCTGTTAACTTGACCTAAAAGGTTCCAGCCATGCATTGTGCTACTGCTGCGTGGCTGCTCTTGTTTTTTTTTTTCAGCTTCATTTTAAACCGTGCAGTCGCTTCCAAGAACAGTAACTTGTATGTTTGAATCGCACACATGCAGGGGGAGTCCCATCGCCCCCGGGGAGCAGCTCGCCACAGGCGGTCGTCCCCCGGATCGGACGCACATCGCAAAAACACAGCAAGCGACAATCTTCAAAGCCGCCACCCAGGTCAGTTTTCATTCAGCTCGTGTCGGCGGCCTGCTGGTGGTTAGAGACGAGAAGCTTCCCTCGTGGAACAGAAAAAGAAAGAAAAAAAAAGGGATTTGGGGGTTGTGTCACCGGTCGGGCGATTTCTTCGGCCATTTAGTTAAACTATAAACGGCAAATGACCAGCGATGCTGAACAAAACTGAGCCGGCGTCGGCCCGCTTGTCAAATGACAAAAAAAAGACTATGAACATTTTGCTGCACAGTTGTGGGCGTAACGGCTTAACCGGACTCTACTCCATCATGTCAAAGCTTGTGTAATTTTTATTTAATGGTTATATAATCAAGATGGAACTACTTAAATATAATTGAAAAAGGTATTAAGGGCAAATCTGAGCGATTTGCTGACACATGCCGCCAATCCTCCAGCACAGACCAACCAAACGATAAAAAATAAATAGAATGCAATCACACAATTCAAGCTAACTACAATATATTAATATAGATCTTCTGATGTCATACACTCATTAAAATAGGGGGGAAAAAAAGAAACACGCAAGTGAGTCAAGGTTCTCTGTTCTGCCTACCCCCCCCCCCCCTCCCAAAAAAACAAAAAAAAAACTGTTCATGCACCCGATATCAGTGTGATAAGTCGATATATCAAAGAGAAACGTTTCTGGAAAATGCTAAGACTTGGGAGTTCAACATATGGTGACCCATATGGAAAAAGGTATGAGGATACGGGGGGGGGGTGCCAATTTGACAATAAGTTGACATCATTTTCGGTCCGTGGGGAGGGGGTTATAGGAAATATATATATGTGTGTGTGTGTGTGTGTGTACTCCAAAGCCCTTAGAGGTCTTGCTGATAGATGAAATCTCCTTAATTGACCCCCGTGTCGCTGATCGGGCTGTGACACATTCCCCAGCTTCAGCTCAACTGCCTGGCAGGGATTGTACAAAATGAAAAAGCAAACGATCCCCCCCGGGGTTGAGAAACAAAAAGGGCTCAAATCAAATGCCCCCCCCCCCCCCCCCCCTCCCCTCCCCTCCCCTCCCGCAGCGACATTAATGTCCACCAGGCCCCCACGGCACTCTGCCCGACTCTCAAGTAAATGTGCACACACCGGCTTTCATACACACACACACACACACACACACACAACAGCGGAGAGACAAGGAGATGCTAGTAGGGGCGTCTGGAGCATGTGGACAGCGGCTGCAACCCCCCCACACCCGGGCTTGGTCAACCATGAACTAATGAAGCCATGATTTCAGGTGTTCTCCTCCAAGTCGCCATTGTTCATATTCACAGAGTCAGAGACTTTTTCTTTTTTGTTGTTGTTGTTGGTTTGAACTCGCTCCTCATAACTTCTGGATCTTCTCCGCCACCACGATGGGGTTCTCCTTGCGTATGCGGGCGGCGGCTGCGCTCCGGTAGTCGAAGGGACAGTCGTGTTTGTCGGAGTAGCGGTGGATGGCACAGAACATGTTCCCGCAGCGACAGTCGAAACCTTCGGCAGAGGGAAGAGCGAGAAGTTACTACCGCGCGGTGATTATCGTGTAGAGGGCGAGTAGTGCTTCGATTAAGCGATGAGGTACTTTATTGTCCAATTATGCAACAGTTCGGGGGTGTTGTTAGGCCCGACGCGCATAGTATTAACCACCAAACGTTGTGTATCGCATTTCAGTAGCATAGAGAAAAATAGTCCCCGTACGAAACCGATCATTTGTGGTGTTTCTGGTCTTTTTTTCGGCGATCGCCACCGAGCTAAAAGCTGAAATGTTAACTAACGGTCGCGTAACGCGTTAATGTAGGTACATGACACATAGCTTTGTTTTGTTTGTTTTCCAGGTTAAGACATTAAAATGTAATCAAACAAATGAGTGGAGGCTGTGGAAAACTGGAGTTTATCCACTTTTTCTAAAAGGTGGAGGCAGAACACCGTGAAATGCACCACTAAGCTGCCGAATGCCCGTCTCTGTGCAAAGGCTTACTGTTTAGATCACATTTTACGGTAGAAACATGACTAAATATCCAAAGCTTGGATCCAAGTTTCAGGTCAGATGGGACGTGGCGGAATTATTTCAAGAACCCCCCCCCCCCTCCCCTCTCCTCCCCCCCAAATGTAATCTATTGTGATTGTCAGACACTGAATTGCTGGAAGCTTCTGATAAATGTCATCGCAATCAGAATTATGACGACTCTCAGGCAAAAACAATATTCGTCACTTCCTTACCAGTAAGGCCCACTTTCTTCCGGCAAGAGAAGCAACGGTTCTTTTTCTTGTTTTTATCTGGAGTTTGGTCATTATCAGACAAAGCCTGCGCTGCTTCCTCCACCGGGTCTGATGAAATTAAAAAACAAAAAAACAGACACACACAATAAAGCAACCCATCCATTGTTTCCTTCACAAACATCCTTCGGATATATACATGATAAAATAAAACTGAATATCCCAAAATTACAACGAATAGAACAAAAAGAGTCACTGCTGTGAGAAAATGTTGTAATCTAGAACAACAGACGGTATAAAATATGTTGGTAGTTATTCTGTATTTCTCTTTCAGTGCCATTTACGGCCAAAAAGCATCGCAGAGTTCACCCTCTCCCCATTTATACATTTGGTAGGATGGATTTGTGATATTAGGGGCCATGACAAACCAGTCAGTGTGACAAAGAATATATATACAAATAATTGGACGTTTCATCTTTCATGCATAAAATATGTTATGATGAGGAACCCCCCCCCCCCCCCCAATAGCATTAAAATATTATTTAAAAAGCTGATATTTGTGAATGGAAGAAAGTTAAATTAAAAAAGCACCATCCTAAGAGTGTATATTCATACTGTTTTCATGCCAGTGCATCTACGGTTTGCATGTTTATTCCTCACGTTAACAAGCAGGGCCTCCACAGCTGCGAGTGTGACTCACTTCACGCGAATAGTGGGTGGGGACGGATTCGCTTAAAAAGGGCCGCCGAGTCCTGTGATGTTTACCTGAGCTGTTGGAAGTGCCCTCTTCCTCTCCCTCCTCCTCCGCCTCCGCTCGATCCGAGTCTACAGCTCCCGAATCGTGGGAGATGCTCATCGCCGTCATCTGCTGAGTTACCGGGCTGGGAGAGCTGGGACTGACACCCCCCGACACAAATAAATACATTTCCAGGAATAGGAACTACCTACTGATTCACTGTATGGCTAACAGACACATTTGGCTGCATACATCCTGTAACGATTAAAACAGCCTCCCGTTACATCATCATCTCAAACACTACTCTCACCCACCACATGATGACCTTCAAATGTACAAATCATTTAGTGACATAACTAAAGCATTCCAGAGCCCTTCCAAAATGCTTAATTCCTCAACAATAAGCCTAACCCGCAACAATTGTTCAACATTATGCAACGGTCTTAAGAACAGGCCCCCAAGCAGGTGTACTTTGTTTCGGTGTCAACTTTAAACAAGAAAGTGACCGTTTCGCTTGTATTGACGATTAGGAAAAAAAGGCGGTTACACTTCAAACCCTCCAAAAACATCAATACAAAGGAAGCTCTGGTCGCTGCCACACAACTAGTCATCCCCCACTGGATAAAATGACTAGATCTCTTACACAATGGTACCTATAAATGCTACACAAAAACGGTTTTATTATCAGTGATAATAATTCAAATGACTTAAGTGGTCTTAATCTGCCCCCACGATGAACACGGGGTTTTTACTTAGACTCGCTTACAATGAGATACAACTAATCCCATGAGAACAATATATTCGAGGACTCCTTCCACTGGTCTGTCTCTATATACCTGGCCGTCTGCTCCTCCGGGGGGGTTCCTGCCACTTGCGCACTGGGCTCTGAGGTCGTGCTCTCCACAGTCACGCCAGACGACCCCGGCGAACCTGCTGGGGATGCAGCCGCTGTGTGAGAGGAAGGTCAAAGAGCACAAAACCTGTTGTTTTGGCCTTGAACAGGAATTTGTTTCGGTTTTATTTATGAGTCAGCAAATCTTAACACATGAAAGTTGCCGCCTGGGTTTAACCGATGCGTTTTGAGTTAAAGAGGAATAAACATTCGGTGGCGTCACTCTCCTGCTTCGTGATGCCACGGTGTCGCCACAGACAACCTGTCCCTCCCATCCCCATACCTTTCTCGTCTGGGGGGCTGGATCGCCCCCCTCCCTGTTGTCTCTGCAGGTGTTCCTTGTAGCAGACCGAACACATGCCGTTGTTGCGGGGGTTACCATAGAAACCGCATCCCATTGTGCAAAGCATTGGCACCTGCGTCTGGTTGGTCTCCTGAGCCATGCTCCGACAGAGCAGGTAGGGGGGGCTTGGGGGAGGGGGGGGAGGGAATGGGAGAGGAGATTCCTGGAAAATGGGGTGGGAGAAGTTAGATTCAATGACGTGTATTGATTGGAGTTTGCAGACCGGCATTGAAGCTCGAGAGTGGATGAAACGTGGGCGACTCTGTGGGCTCCGGGGTCACACTTTAAACCAACCAAAACCATGTTGGTTCTGCCATTGAAGCAGAGCAGGACATGGACTTCAGTAGTAAGTGTGTAAGTCAAACGATCAAATCGATCGCATACATTATGGGAAGGTAAGAGCAGATACACACTATACACACGGGTCAATGTAAAGCTGCTCCTGCAACAATGGGCCAATAGGTCAGGAGTTTTGAAAGTAGCACACTGTGGAATTGTCACACAAACCAGGTGGGAGAGCCGTGCACGTGAGTGAAAACAAAGGGGTACAAAGAGGCACGTTAGAAAGTTACTGATCTGCGAAAAAACGCCCGAGCGAGCTCAGCCGGGTTCTGCGCTCTCGCGCCGCACCAGAAAGACGTTTCGATCGGCACAAAAGTTAACGCAGGTCGACAGAAAACAAAAAGCTACGCGGACGTGCCGGCGCACGAATAGCGTCAACGGGACCGTCGACCGGTCCCCGATCGCGCCCGTGAGTTGCTTCCAGCGCAGCTGGACAAACTTCCAGCTGAGTGTCGCCAGGAAACAATCGAAGTCCTGTGCTGGCGAAGCTGGAAGCGAACCGTACCGTTAGCAAACAGCCCCGCTGGACGCTTTTTGTGTCCCTTCGACTGGGATAACACAAACAAACAAATCAAAAGAGAAGGACAAAACTCGCTGAGTGGCTTCCAATAGCGATGGCAATCAATAACAATGAAACAGTACAGCGTCCGTAGCGACGGAGTGTAAACAAGTGTTGTTTTAAATCGAGTGAACGCTAGTGTTAGCAGGCTAGCGTTAGCCCGCCGTGCTAGCTTAAACCGGGCAGCGCGCCGCCTGATCGTGTCCTCGCCGGTTTAAGGTCGGTTACGCACGGCGGCGGTGTCTCGCGGCGGTCCGGGAGGGAGACGGTACCTGGGTTTGGAGTTACCGGGGGGGACGGGGGGCACGGCCGACGACCTTGGGCTTCAGATTTGTACGAGTTGTGTCCCCCAGCGGAGCGTGCGGCCTCTCACCCAGCGCTAGCTCCCGACATTCGGAACAACTACCATGACGTCATGCCCAGCATCGATTCAGCCTTCAGTCGGTCGGGCCGACATGGCAAAGTCCACCGACCAACCAAAGAGCCCCCCCAAAACACGACCAAACACCACAACTACAACCACTGAGTGATAACGCTTTAATCAATGCATTCGGAACCAGTACATCAATGCTGTGCTGTGTCACAGCTCCATCGACAGTTTATTAAACCGCTGCCAGAAGCCCACAAAAAGGTGCAGACACAAAATATTGGAATTAAAACGGCCAGTCTGAAATAAACCGTTAGCTCTCCACCAACAGTACTTGCTTTCCATTTTTATTCACACAAAAGGAAATTTTGAGCATTGGTTTAGGTCAATGCTTGGACTACTTTTCTTTTTAGGCACCAACAGAAGTTTTGAGCACACGTGTAGTTGATCAACATTCTTAAAATACTTTTTTGATGTAAAATAAAGTGCACGGATATACAAAACCTCTATGGCCACGTCAGAGCTTTCAGTCAACCATCACAAATGTTGAGTTATTAAATGATATTTTGTGCATTATAAATATTTCATTAAAGCAAGCAGATTTTTCTTTTCTTTCTCAAAAGGTCCAGGTCCAGTGTACACCAGTCTTCCGCCCCCCCCCCCCCCCCCCCGCTCCTCCCTCCATGGAGAAAACACAAGAGAGTCTTGCAGGTCTAGTTGCCTGGTCCGCTCTGCTCCATCGCTCCATCTTCCTCCACCCTCTCGGCGATCTGGGGGGCAAACGGTCCCACCAGCCAGTTGAGCGGTGTGTTGTTCAGTAGATACTCCATGACACCGTCCAGAGACCGCTGAACCTGGGAACAAGCACAGACTGGTATCTGGAACAACATCACCGACCCCTAATCAAAAGGTTTCCTTAGAAACGTGCTATCCTCACCGTGGGCAGTAAATACTTAAGTTATGTACATGTATAACCTAATATAAGCTTAGCTGTCCTAGTTTCATAAATGCATATGAATGAGCAGACGCCCCTAGTGGATGTTTGTTTATGTGAAGTATGCCAGAGTGTCCTGTTTAATTCCAGTTCCCAGTCCAAGACTGTTTATTATTCAGGTGGCATTTTAAGAAGGTAATGGAAAGACTAATTGTAAAAAGTAATTGCACTGGAAAAGAAAAAGAAACGTCACAATCTTTAGCTAAGCTGACACAGCAAAATAAAACAGTGGTGTAAAGACGGGGTGCGATCGTTCAGGTACCTGGCTCAGGTGGTGGCGGCTCCGTTCCAGAAGGTGGGGCGTGATGGTGCTGGTGGTCCCCAGAGAGGAGTGCAATTCTTCAGCTGATCGCCTTGCGCTCGTGAGCTGGTCCTGGACTGCACCTGGCAGACCCTGAGCACTTGACACCACGTTGGAGCATGCCGATTTCAGCTGGTCACTCAGCCCGTGCACCATGGAGAGGACACGCCACTCCAGCTGCTGTGAGCGGAAGTAACAAAAACTGATGAGCGATTCACATTTTAAATAATAAAGCTGTAAGATATACATTCCTCCCAATTCTTTAGGCCGAGGTAATCCCATTCCCGTCCTGTTGATGAGACAGATTGATGTAGAATCACTTCTATGACACATAGATGTGTGGGGGCATTACAACACTTGGCCCGCCTCTGATTTATTGATTTGTTCTCATGACTTCATGCTCTTAAGCGTTCTTTTGTGCTCAAGTGGCATTCCGAGTTACTTTGGAGCGTACACGCTGCCTATGTAACAGTAAAGTATACACTCTAAAGGCTGTCAGATGCAAACATAACCCGGTTAGAAGCCATGAAGACAATTCCCCTAATGCTTCAGCCCTGACCTCAGCCTCATCTCTGGTCCCATCCGTCTCGGACTCGGCCTGTCCAGCTCCAGCCTGCTTCTGCTTCCACTC
This sequence comes from Gasterosteus aculeatus, assembly GCF_964276395.1. Lineage (NCBI taxonomy): Eukaryota > Metazoa > Chordata > Actinopteri > Perciformes > Gasterosteidae > Gasterosteus > Gasterosteus aculeatus. Next base: position 18,740,888 of record NC_135695.1, on the reverse strand, counting down.
TTTCCAGCGCTGCAGCAGCTGCTCGGAGGCTCCTCCTATCTGGTTACCGGCGGTGCCCAGACCGGTGCGGGCGATCTCCAGCAGGTCCAGAGTACTGGTGATCTGAGCCACTGTAGTGTAGGTGGCGTCTCTGGCCAGGCCGGCACGGGCCAGGGACTGCTGCAGGGCTCGCTCCTGGACTTTGGCGGAGAGTTTCCCCAGGCGGACGAAGTAGCTGGGGCTCGATGCGGCAGTCACCTCACTGGTGACCGGTTCAGCCACAGCAGCTGAGAGAGAATAGCATTGATCTCATACAGTAGCAGTTAAACTGTACCAGACTGGTGCTGTATGTATAATAAAGAGATGTTGGATAAAAAATGTATTAAATATGTAGGTTTTAGTGCTATACTGTATAATATCCAATAGTGCAGTATCGAGTTTGTGACACTGATTCTTCAAAACACAATAAATAATAGCAGTAGTGCAATGATGCTGGATATTACAGCTATTAATGCAAATGGATATCCCCCGGTCATGATTCCATAAAATTAAAGCATATTATGTTGTGTTCTACACTTTGACAGTTTTTATGAAAATGATATTCAGTAATCACGATACATCTCATGCTTAGAGTGATATAAGCGACTGACATGCTTTGAGGAGTGGATGGCGGCTCAATGGGCTCCCTCCCACGCCCCGCTAACTGGGGCATCTGTTCAGAGTCGGGCTACTTGACTCTGACCGGGTTGAAGCGCATTTGCTCAAGCGACACCGAAAGACTGGAGAGCCACCTAACACCCCCGAACCACCCGTCGGTGGAAGCTGAGGGATACGCAGAAAGAGCCACAGTAAACCACTGAGCAAATCCAAACTCCCCAGAGTACCACTGGAGGCCGTTGGCCTTGCATCATTGTCATATCCATACTCAGAAGAAGAAGAAGAGGAGAGGTGGATTGCCTCTATGTTGGGGTATGGCAGGTTGTTATGACATCATAGTAGCAGGTGTCAAAGCCGTGAGTGTTGGAAATTGTCAGGGCTTTATGGGCCAAGCTAACAGAGGGGAAGTTCACTGCGACGTCCTGCCTCCCTCTCTATGAATAGAATCAACCATTCATGTGTGTCAGATCCAGTCACAGGGGAGGAATTAAACACTTTTATCACACATCATGTTAATCATTTTGGATGGTCTCATCGGATTTGCTCTTTGATCAATAGAACAGTGAAGCACGGACAGTGTCGGCTACCGACCCTCACGGTAAATGGCAAATCGTGCAAATGCAGCCATTCACAGATATTAATTATGGAATAAATTACGTTTGAGCAAATGGCAGATATACCAGCTACAATTTATAATGTATGAAATTGAACTTGGAGCCCTGTAAGGGAGGTAAAAGCTAATCGTTGAGCTAGCATTTAAAAATGTTCCACTTAAAAGCAAGTCTGAAGCCTTACTAATAAATACTTGAAAGTAGCTTCACTTTCTCATACACCAATGTGTATCAAAAGTATGCAAAAGTAAAAACAAAAGCGGGCCAGATGCGACATGAAGGTTGTGTAGTAGTAAGTAATCGCACAGGTTTTCATGAAACATTATATATATATATATATATATATATATATATATATATATATAACAGCCATAATCTGTAATTGAAATGTCAAAGAATCACCAACATTTTAAAAGACACACAATCAACTTTAAAAGTGCTTTCTTACTATTAAAGTTCTTTTCCATCATCATAATTTATGAAGCATTTGCAGAAAAAAAGGAACGCTTATTGACGGAGTCTTGAAGCACTAAATTAGGTCATTCATAGTTCAATATTATCTTTGATTAAAAAAAACTGGCCGTTTGTTGTCCCTTAATTAACTAACTGCAGCCCCGTGCCGGCTTCAGTCGAAGCACCTGATCTGTACCAGCGCTGGGTTTATCTCTCCCATTGTTTGTGTGTGTTTTTAAATGAACTGATTATGCATTGAACATTCAACATCCGACTGACCGAGCTCCTTCTCAGTGAGCGGCAGGTTCTGGTCAACCCAGTGCTCGGACCGGCTCAGGGCCATGCCCATCCCACTGCTGACCATCTGGCCCATCCGGGTGCCCATGGCGGTGGTGATGCCTCCGCTGACCGCTGCCCGAGTCAGCTCCACACCACCCATCACAGCCCCCATCACTGCGTCTTTGGCCCCAGCCACCGACTGATACACCATGCCCACTGTGTCCGACACCACCTGCGGGAGAGCCAGCAGATTGGGAGTCACACTTGGAGAGCCATTTATGGATTTTCCACATAGCTCTGATACCCCCCCCCGAGTGTTTTATCCGACTTATACCCGCGGCGTGGTTGTTCATTACCAAGCGGCAACAGTAACTGGTATAAATATTCTGTTGCTATGGTTACTCAACGTAAATGTGAAGATGCAACTTTGTTTCAGCCACTAAAAGAGAATGTTTTATTGCGGAGGTGAATGGGAGGTCAATGTTAATTGTGCGCCTGTGTGACCGTGCTTTAATACATTTAGAAGCTTAGTTAATGACTGTAGAAGTGTCTTGATGCGTGAATGGGTGAGTTGGACAGTCCCCCATGTCCGAGTGTGACTAACAGTTAACCTTAAGGGCTCTCAATGAAAATGAAAATAATAATTATACGTTAAAAATGATTACATGTTACGGACACCATCACAGGGAATTTATGAGCGTAGCCCCCCGTTGACACTGAACACCAAGACAATTCTGACTAGTCAGTGTGAATGCAAAAAATGTCAAACGGCTTTTAAATCGATTCAGAACCTTCTTTTTAATCGATTGACTGCGGTAGGAACATTATAATGAATAAGTTCCAAAATGCACGGTGAAAAGGTGTTTCTCTCTGACCTTGTCTGCTGGCTTGTGAAGAATTGGCAGCTTCTCTTCCATCTTATCCAGTCCTTTCAGGGCGTACTCATTCACTGTAGCGACTGAAACAAGAACGCAAAGGAAATTCACTAATGACAATTCATGCAGAATAATATGTAATTCCTTCAAACTCAAAGGATAACGTGATTTGTGGGAAGTCATGTCATGTACCACAAAACAATAATTGTTTCATATTTACAGCAGAGAAATAATTCAAAAGGTTATTAAAGTTTAAAGTGACACTTCGGGTAAACAAATCAGTAATTTCTGTTCTAAGAGGAAGAATGATACTTCTATTCCCATTGTACGCAATCCTAGATGTACCAAGTGGACCAAACATTCTTTAGACACCCTTAATGTGGAACCAGCTTGCGATACTCACTGAATAGTCCAGCCATCATTGCAAAAACATTCCATCACATTTCACACAGAGAGCAGAACTCACGCTGGGGTTCAATAATGTCCAAAAGCGGCTTTGACCCCGTGGTGGCCACTGCTCCCAGGGTTCGCACACCACTTTCTGCCGCATCCATCACTCCCTTCAGCAAGGGCACACTGTCTTTGGTGCTGCTGTAGGCGCTGGAAACCACCCCGCAAGCTGAACTGACCAGAGGCAAATGGCTCACTCGGGAAACAACGCTCTAGGACAAAGAACAACAACCATTACTGCCACTGAAAAGGACATGAATGGGAATATGATCCCTTTTCATACAGAGTATAAGTCCTCGGTGCAGGATAATGCTCGATTCCCCACACAGTGTGCCTGGGTTTTGTAATACTTGTAATTCTGGGTGTAGGTTCTCCTCACCTGCTGATCTCCATTAGCTGGTTCTGCTGCTGCAGCTCCAGTCTCATTAGTCTTCCCGCTGTCTGCCATTGTGACTGCTGGAGTCAATCTATGACAGGGAATATAGCGTGTCAAAAATAGAGATAGCTTGGTATGCATGATGAAATACATCCCGGGTATTCTTTGTTTAGGTGGTTATCCTGAAAGAATTGTGTTATGAAGTCGGAAATGAAATCGCTGTCCTGTCAGAGGGTTTAAGAACGTGGGCGCAAACTCAACTCAACCATGTTACATTCATTTGTCACCCTATGATGCAATGAGGACGAAACGCTGCAGTCAAGTTTATGTCAAAGTTAAAAGTAAAATAGTGAATGATGATTCTTTTTTGAGTTACACTTTTCTCTTGTTTTCCTAATCAGGGGCTGACGAAAGGGTAAAATCTTGCTTTTGTAAATATGGAGTAATGAGTTCAATGTTCGGTAGATCTAAATTTAGACCATTTTCTGACTTGAAAGTAAGAACCTACAGTTCCGCCATCACGTGTGCGTGAAAAACTAGGTCTTGATGGGAGCTTTTGTACAGCTCCATATTCCACCTCTCAGTACGTGTACCCGGAAGCAATAAAAGGTTTCCCAAGCTTGTCGATTTTGTCCACAAAACAGGAGTACACCCCTGATATGAGGAAGTTAGTCCGATTGAAAACTATGGATTAGTTGAGAGGAAACCCATGAATAATGGCTGCCGGTAAAGCAGCCGGCCACGGTTGCTGGAGATTGATTGCTCACACGAAGGCCTGCAGGAAAAAGGGCCCTCGATATCATTTACATCCAGAGAAAATTCTGAAGGGAGATATTGAGAAATACTGACTCTACAATTGTAAAATATAGCTTTAAGTCAAAACCAGGCCAAAAGAATTACTCAAGTGAATTATTGCTACCCTATTCCATTACGTAAAGAGTTATTGCTTTAAATAGAAACTAAATCCAACACTAAATGGGTCAGAAAAGGTTGAAATAATGAACAGAAAAAGGGGGACATGAATGACTGTCTCTTTTGTAGGAGTGGGTGATATTAATAAAACCTATCATTTTAAGACTGCAGCAAGAATGTTTTTTTTTAAATCAATTTATTTAACTATAGATCATTTCTGGATCATTTAATTTAATTAAAAAATTATCAAAAATATAGAGAAAATGCCCCAAAGGCAGAGGGAACTCTCCAATTATTTTAAACATCTTCAGTAGAGTGGAAACATCAATTAAATCCTAAAGACGATTGAATAAACTTTTTTTCTCACATGCAATTATTTTGATTATCAATTAATTGTTGAAGCAATTTCTGGGAAAGAACACCAATTATTCTCTGGTCTGAGCTTTGTGCAGGCTTTGCTACTTTTCTTTGTCTGAGGCAACAGCAACTTCATATATCTCTGGCTTTCAGATCGTTGGCAGAAAAAAACCTGTAAAAGACGTTGCCTTGGGTTGAGAGAAATTATAAAAAAAGAAATTATGGCTTTTCATTTTCCGACACGCCATTACTCATCCACATGTGCTGCCAGTTGGCCCTGGGAGACTTTAGTGGACTCGGCCTGTATTATTTTACTGAAACACTGGTTCCTCGCCATTGTTGACTGGGTGCAGAGGGCAGACGGATCAAAGAGAGACATGGTTACCGTATGTGATCATACCCGTGGGAGCGTGTTGAGTGCAGCTGGAAATTTTCATCAATGGTGTTTCCGACGAACTGTTCGAATTGCGTTTTGTTGCAACATCATGGTTGAGCAACACATTTTTTCAAGAGGCAGTTGATGACATCTTCATTGGCTTTATTACAAATCAAAGTCTCCCTGCTATCAAGTGAGAGATGAACCTGGGATAACTCTCAGCAACACCACACATAATATGCCGAAGGCAACACAAACGAAGGCATTTTAGACTTTTGGAAATAATTATCCCACTGATAAGCAACTCATAAAATTCCTATTGGGTTACAAGTCAGTTTGTCATATCCTCACTATGTTAAGACACATCATCCCCTTCAGGGAAAAAGGAAACTTCCACGCTCCCGTCGGAGCTGAAAAATTATGTGACCTTTGATATTATTAGAGGCTGGTTTATCTCCAATAAAATATTGAGACACTGGCCATGGACAACAGTGTTGCAGCTGACGCAAAAAGAAAAGCTCAGCTTTGGTCAGTGGGTCAAAGGGGTCTCCAGCTGTTCTCGATCCAAGACGCTGTAGCGGCCCCTGATCCGACGAAGTGAGAATTTAGATATAAGGACAGGAAGTGCTGGGTTCTTGTGTAATATACATTTAAACTTGATGAAATATTGTAGAAAAACAGATCTATGACATCCATTTGCATTGTCTGAAAAAGTAGTGAGAGCAGACCCCGAGGTTCAGGTGTGAAGACCCTCCAGGGGGCGATAACGTGATTACAGGAAAGAAGGAATTGTCATTAACGTTAAGGCCTCTTAAAATCCCTAAAATAACACCGAGAAGAAAAATAAAAGCTCACAGGTCACTTGCTGTCTGGCAGAGGTAACAGTCTAAAACAATACAAATTATATACTAAGCACAGGCTACACATACCGAAGGTTCTCTGTTGGCATGAACTGGTATAATTTCCAGCCTGAAAAAGGCTGGAGAAGAAATACGATGCACTGCTAAACGCTCAGTTCCCGTACAAACATAACGTTACACTGTGTGTTCTGCCGAGTGTATGATTTCCAACCCTTTTCGCCGCTTTCGAACACAACATCGTGTCCTCTCAATAGCACGCGCGGTGCCGCCCGGCCGTTAATTTCAGTTAACGTTGTTGGTCGATGAACTTTACCCCAGATGAGAAACAAGGACTTTCCAGGTACTTCGGCACACAGCGACGCTCTTTTCGTCGGTTCCTCCTTATTTATCACGACTTCCGGGTAAATACCCTCCTCGACGTTAATGGTCAACTTTAAAAAAAGTTTACGTTAAGTGAACGTTAGGTTGGTTTAGCTAACTTTGGTCAGTTTTAGTTAACTTAACGTGACGTTCTTTCGGAGTTGACATTATATTCAAAACAGAGCGGTTAAAGTTCTCCACTGACCTCGCTGGCAGCCTGTTGTCGCTCCTCTGCTCCCTGCGTGACCTGCAGTGTGATGTCGGTCACCGAACCACAACAAGGCCCTCTGTGTCCGGGCCGCCGCTCACTCACACCACGGCCGAAAGGGGCGGAGCTTTGTACGTTTTTAACCAATCGAATCACAGTGCGGAAGTTGCTGTCACAGCAGTGTTACCTGGTGCGATAAAAAGAAAAAAAAACACATCATATAAATGATAACACCAACGCATTTTCTTTTTTAATTGTATGCGTTTATTGCTTTGTACACTCAGATGAAGTTTGGACTTTATCCTATCTTATAAGATATTATCTTATTATCTATTATCTCTTAGTTTATACTGAGTGACTCATTCATACTATTCTTTTAAGTTTTGTATTTACAATTTTGAAGCCTTTGAGTATATCTATGACAGATATACTCAAAGGCTTCAAAATCATTCAATTATAAAATTCTGAATATCAAAGATCCTATGATATTCAGAATTTTATAATTGAATGCTACATCTAGTCTATGCTTTTACATACAAAGCATAACCAGTTTACGTGATATGATACACATAGATTAAAGTAATTGGTACCGGCTAGATCCATAATGGAGTATTGAAGTCCACATCTGATATAGATGTAATTAATTGGGCTAAGATTTCAAAAATCAAAAGAGAACTACTTTTACTAAAGAAACTTCTGACAAGGTCCTCACTGGACATTTTCTGGAGCTTTCATCCACAGAGAACATTTTGTTCAGTTATAAGGCAGATCGTTTATTATGTTGATTGTTGAGTTTTAAAAAAAGGAGGAAAAGACCCACACCTTTCTACATTTTGGACTCTGCAGAAACTGATTCAAACCGCGCAGAACGTCATTAATATATAGCATCAGTGATATTGGGAAGAAGAGGGGCCTGCAGAGAGCCGAGAGGATATTAAAAGTATTAAAGACGGAACCCACTTCAGCCTCAACCTGTTCACTGTATATCCGCCTGGAAACAGATACACGAGTATCAGCTGGCAAAGCACCAGATTTGTTTTTAACTACTTGATTCTTCCTCCACCCGTCATTTCTAAGCACAATAATGCTTTCAAGCTTCACTTTCCCTTTAGGTTCACAAAATACGGGTAACGCTATAATGTTCACCCCCCCTCTTCAGCATTTATCAACTGCAAATACCTAATACATGTTTTATATCACACTATAATGGGGTGTTAAGTATATATATATATATATATATATATATATATATATATATATATATATAATCGATTGATTTATTCACACATTATTGTTCTTCACTATAATGTGCAAACCCTAAATCAGATAATAAACTGCAAAGAGATTCTAAAATTACCTTTTTGTTTTGACGAAGATGGGTAACACTATTATTTAAACCCCCAGTATATAATATTGCTTAGTGGTTATTATATGAATGTAATTTAAAGATATTTGATATCAGATATAATCACATATTTGTAAACTATCACTCCTCGGGTGAGGTTTGTGTAACCTTGATTAAGAATTATGTGTTTTATGTCAACAAATTATGTAATCATTATATTTATAAATCATGTGTGTTTATATAAGCTACAATCACTTATTATGTTTATGAAATAAATATCTATTCATTCATACATTCTTCTTCACTCTGAAGGTCATATGGATACCCAATCTCCTGATAAAGGCCATGAGATGCAACAAGATGCTACAAAAAAGTTACAGAGTAAATCTAGTAAGTGGACCTCGAGTTGCTTTGAGGAGCTCTTATTCATTCATAAGCTGGGTTTATACATCTGTTTTGGATGTAATATCTAACATCTATCACATATTTCTGGTGAGTCACATGTGATTCAGCATGCGCATGCTGGCGATTCTCCGGCCAGGCGGCTGATACTCAACACATGTCAACTGCAATTGACACAGGGAACCCTGAGAGGGCAGTCTTCACCCATTGAGTCAACTTCAACCTTTTTCTCTTTACCAAAGCCGCAGTTGGATTCATTCTCATCTAAATCTTTGAGATACTTTTTTTATTGCAGATTCATTACAACCACAGAGTCTATTTTCTATTAAATATTAAAGATTAAAACATATCCAGGAAAATTAGTCTTTGATGGTGCAGGAGGAATATCAATTCCAATTGCTGCATTCACTTGTTATTCTTACTTTTCTTCTTCATATGGCGCTGCCCCTCAATGAAAGACTTATTTTGATGCAACAAATTCATGAAAACTGTCAACCATGACATTTGTTTGGTAAAAACAGTAGGATAAATACACAATGAGTCCATTTCGGTGTGCGTTTTATCATCATGAAACTAGTACAGAGACTCTCTGCGTATCGCCGCCACTAGAACTCGATTAACTCTCCCTCTCCATTCACTGAGGCCTCTCATCATTCAAGCCATTACGGTCTTCATTATGTGCCCATTTGTATTTTCCCAAACGCCTGCACCGGGCTCCAGAGAAAGGAAATAGATTTCCTCTAACGTGGCCACCAGAAATTCGCTGAATGGGACCTGTTGTTGCTTTGTTTTGGCCGTGTTTAAAAAACAATCCAGGCTGCACTGGGAACAGTTTGTGTTGTGAGACCGGACTGAGGCGGTGAGAGAAAACAGGTCCCACTGACGTTTGTAGTCGTCAGCACAGCGGTGTGGCTGCTTTCCCTCAAACTGCTTGTTGATACGTTTTCATGAATAACCCGAGCAACTTCAACCTCAATATGAAGCACACACCCGCGCACGCACCGGTGCCACCGCGGTGTGTGACGAAGAGTTGGCAACATTTGCCCCGAAGGCTCTCATCTGTTCGCGCTTAACTCGTGACTGTGCTTCGCTGGATCAGTTGATTGAGGCCAAAATTGTTCTGGATATTGAGTAATTGAAGATTAGTAGATAACAGCAAAATCCCCCGTCCCTTGGAGGAAATTGATCACCCCGCTCTCCTCCTCTCCCTCGCTCTCCTTCCCTGACAAGCAGTACATTGGCCATTTTTCCAGAATTGTATTCATGTGAGTGCAGAACACACCAATTCATGTAGATTTCTTTTAAAGATATTTTCTCAAGGTAAATAGACAATCCTGCTCTTTTGGTTATAATAGAGAAGGCACAAGCTGCCATGTACATATCAGCAAATAGAACCAAGAAAATGCGGTATATTGGCTTTAATGCTACAAGAGGCCGCCCCATTTGTTGATCAACGACAGGCGGACAAGAGCAGCCGTTTCAAGCGAGAGCCTTATTGTTTTATTAATCTGTTCGTTTAAATTGTTTGTGCTCCATCAATTGATGTTTCACATAACTAATGTGCCGCATCATAAATATTTTTATATTAATTTCAAACTTTAAAAAATTTAAAATTAAAAAACTTCATTTATTTATTGTAGCCGTTTGGTACCGGGCCGCACCACAGAAAGCTTATATATATTTTTTTTCTGCAAAATATTTTATTTTGAAAATTGACCGGATTTTCCCCTAATTATGTGCGGTCGTCCCTCTGACATATTCCCCACGCGTCACCAGGCGTTTTTCTTGTCCTTTTACCGTGCACGGCAGTTTCGCCGACCAGCCAACACAGAGCGCACAACTACTAGTCCCCCCCCCCGTCAATCGTTCCCCCGCCCCCGTTGGTCGTTCCGCCCCCCCCCCCCTCTGGACCTTCTCGACCGGTCCGCGAAATATTGTCTGACATGAAACCGGTCCGTGAGGTAAAGGTTAGGGACCACTGCTCTAGAGCATAATATGCAATGCAGTAAAGCAGCTCACAGATTCGTATACGTTCAACAACATTTTTACACAATTTGTTAGAATTCCCCAATCAACATTCCCCAGGTCAAGAAATGATGAACATAGACGAGCTACAAATGTTACCGGGACACTCCGTTCAAATCCCAGGTGCACTTTGAAGCGTTTCGTGTGGAAGATGAATGGTTTCAATAAGATATCCATCATCATCAAAGCGCACTTTGGAAGAATGTGGTCTTTGCAAAGCAATGAAAAGAGCAGTACAATTACGCTGTAATGAAATCCATTTGCTCTGTTTCATGTTTACTATCAATCCGCGAGTCTCAGGTGTGCTGAAATCACATCAGAAGCATTTCTTTGGCTCAGCATTCGTTTCCCCTCCTGTTTCACCCTCTGCTCGTCATTATCAGCGGCCTCAGAACTGCAGAAATTAGCTCCCATTAATAGCTGACCAAATCTCCTTGGTTTCATCTACGCTACACCGGCGATGGGAATCTTATTTCCATCATCCTTCATCATTTCCGGCGGCTTGCAACACAAGGTATCGGTTACATGCAAAGCTACAAATCAGCTGCAGGTTGAAACTTGAGCTTGGACCTTTGCCCTTACTATATTATTATTCCCAATAACATATTAATAAGGCATAACCAAGGCACCGGCCGTGCGAGAGAACTTCGTCCATCATGTTGAAATAATAATAAGACAGCAGGTTGACCTTGAGTCACATTGGCGTAAGCACAGCATTCGTTATTTTAAAAAACCTCGGAGCTGCATCACGCAACAGGTTGACATCTTGGAAAAATCTTTGCTTTCTTGCTGAGCACCCTCATATTCCGGTTAGCTTAGCATAGCATAAAGAATTGAGTAAGAGGGAAAGAGGTTGCTCTAATACTCTAAATAAATCTAAATCTACACCTGTTGTGATTACTGTGATGTGGTAACCAGCGAGCTTTAAAGGTGCTGGTGTTTTTTGTTGTAAATGAGAATCATTTTTTCTCACCCCCCCAGTTTATGAGGTAGAATCCCAAACTGAAAGCTCATAAAAGTCATTAACTTTATGTTCAACTTTTTGCCAGAGTAACGGTCTTTAATCTTTTGTGGAGTGGAATTGCCCTGCGAGGAAAACTTAACTGGCTACAGACGTTTTACGACCGTTTGCCTTAAAGCATATTGAAAAAGTGATTTGTGGGAAACTTCCAGCAGACCTTTAAAAAACACGTCATCTACAAGAGTTGCAGTCGGGGGGGAACACGGGAAATGCCAGATCGCTGCACGCAGCATACGGAATGAAAGGCAGCAGACAACAAAGCGGCTAACAGGTAGAGCCTCAGCTGTCTGGCTACTTCTCCGTCTCCGCTGTTTTATTTTGGAGAGCTGACGTGCACCCCAGGGCCCTGACAGGGGGGGGTCAGCTGCCGCGGGGCGGTGAGAGGAAACATGGACAGAGCCGACCAGCCCTGAAATATTTATGTTTCTTTAGTGTTGTGATTGTATGAGTTTTGACAGCGGGGACCCCTGCCAAAAAAAAAGCCTGATGTTTTGCTATCTGTTGTGAGTTGGAGGGGGTGGGGGGGTCAGGCCAAGTGCATGCTTCTTCACCCCACGCCACCTCCATGCTTTGCTTGATTTCCGTCCTCTGTGGATGAATGATCCTCTTCCTGTTTCTTCTTCACCCTTCACCACTATTTTTTCCCTGTTATTCTCTTCAAATCTCCCCTTATATCTATACATATATATCTATATAGATATAAATTTATATATAAATCTATACATTTATGGGTGTGCTTGCTTCCTCTCCTCTCTGCACGTTCTCGCCAGCTCATTTCCTCCACCTTGTCATCTGTGCACAAAGTTCATAAAGAGATTGATGGCTTATTATTTTGTATTTAGACTAAATCTTGGACGTAATCCGAGCTAGAATATCCGCAATGTCATATTTAGACTGAGTGGCGGACCGCAGACTAACAAATAACAGTGGAACATTTTTGAAGTCGTTAAAATAAGTTGGATGAACATGAGTAACTAAATTGAGTTTGCTCGTTTCATAAACAAACATCCGTCCTTTACAGCACACTTGTTGTCCCTCCGGTTCAAATCCAAACACAGCTTTTCTTATTTAAAACATTGTTCCTTCTGTGTCACGCTGAGTGGAGGAGCCATTCAAAAATGAGCTTCCTCCCTCAAATGTTTTGTAGGAATATTGTAACAGAGTGCCGAACAGGGGAAAGCCCCTATCATGCTGTGTGTGTGAATGCTGTCCTATAGGTGTTACCGGTGCTGGATGTATGTCTGTACCATAAGCTGCTCATTCTCAGCCTCGCATCACTTCACAATGTCGTCAACAGTTCAACGTCAGGTTAAAGGAATACACTTGACAGAAGACAAAACACTGCCCCGATAAGTAATCACATGAGGTCCATCCCTCTTATTCAACTGTATTTTGTGTTGATTTGGTTTGATTTGGTGTTCAGTCAAATCTTCAGTTACTTGTTCTTCACATTTATTCAGTAACACTTCAGAACACTTCTTTTTAACACTTCTTTAAAATATTTATATTACAGATTTATTCACAGATTAAATATATTATAAATATGAAAATGTCCGTATAAATGATTATGATTGATATCAAAGGGTAAGCTACCCAGCAGGGAATAAAGTAATTTATTAGCCACCACCTGCAACATTACTTAACACATAAATGCATCTATAATTATAATCCAGTAATATAATATAGGCCATTTATTATAATAAAGTATAATTTGATGTTAATACTTGCATGCATTTTTAGACTGTGACATTGCTGGAGCACTTGATGGGGACCTTTGTAGCTGCCTCTGATGACAATGTTGTTATTTGTACACAAAGTCATTTCAAATTGATTTGTTCTTATATTAATGAATTTGTCAGAGTCTTAAAGCCAGAGATGATTAAATGGCTGAGCTCCATCGGCTAAATTGAGTTGTCAGAGCGACTGCTGAGCTTGTGAAGTCACTGCTTCTGATCACATGAGCCCGACATGCGGTCCGGGAGTCTTTGTTCGCAGCCTGGCGAACCATGTGATTACTTTGGTGAGGATGGAAAATGGTCACGCTGGAGACTTTTGTGTTGCAGTCATTTCTCCGCTGAATTGGAAGTCAGAAGACAAAAGCCCTTGCTGTAAAGATTTAATCTGACTCTGGCATCCGCATATATCCCTACATCCTTCCCTGCTGCTGTCTCACTGTGCTGCCCCGTTTACCATGAAAGATCAAAACGTGCCACAACTGCATCTTTATTTTGTGGCTCAGCTTTCCTTCTCTCTCTTGCGGCAGCTCTTCTCCTTTGTATCTGGCTTTGACAGGTGATGCAGGTTTTTTGTCCAACACGGGTGGAAGTTCTTGTGTCCTGAACCATTTCCATGCAAATGAGCTGGATACAGAATAATAAAGCTAATCTGGGGATTAAAAAAAAACTTTCATAGGGCCGCCGAATAGAGTGCCGTCAGCAGTAGCTTCAGTACGAGCTGCGGTGGATGCTCGCTCTGCCTTCCTGCATCTTCACGGGACATATTGAAGAAGCAATACAACCGCGTGAAAAGGTACCAGTCAGGCAGAAAAGGAACAAGTGTCTTGTAAGTATTCACTCTCCTTTAGCTCTGCTTTTGGCCCCCACTCCTTAATGGAGATATTCGCCTATCTAGACATACCAACTGTGTCTGTGTGGCGTTTGCTGCTAAGCATTAACATGTTTGCTTTGCTTTAACGATGTAGCAAGTTGGGGCATGAGCTTACCACATGTATGTAAAATGTGAATCTGCTAAGGAGCTAGTTATGTCTCTCAAATAAATAGGGGGAGAAAAATGTCAAATATACATCCTCAAATCCACTGGCAGGTAGTGTTTCGCTGTACTTCTCGGCAGAAAGGGAATATACTATTCTGGATTTTTCATAACTTTTCAACTAAATAGCTTATTTACATAGGCAGCAGGTCCTTGTCCACAGAGTCCGCCTTGTTGCACCAGCATGTTTCTAGCTCAGAACGTACAAATCAACCCCTGGCTCTAGAGAAGGACCGTCACGGTGCTCAGTCCATGAAGGCCAACGCGGTTCTCCAACACGGTGGGAAGAAGGAGGGTTGATCGGAGTCGTATTCAGTTGGTTGCAATCTGCAACATCACCACTAGATGGTAGCAGATCATTCACACTGGTTCTTTAAATGTGCAGCGATAGAGTGGAAGGGTTGTTGACAGTTATTGCATTTTATTGCATAACTTTCATTTGAGGCCAAGCAGCACGGACAAAGCAATAAAAAGTGTTGGCTCTCTCTCTCACACACACACACACACACACACACACACACACACACACACACACACACACGCAGGTTTACACAGAAGTTTACACACAGACCACAAACCTCTCTTCACCCTGTACCACTCCAAAATGTTACACTTTGGTAATCTTGTACCAGACACTCAAACATACTTATCGTTAGTTGCAGGTTATGAAAAGAATGGACACCTAAATTCTTTGACACACACACAGACACACACACACACGCACACACACACTGACAGTCTTGTTTGCATGTTAGAATGATAGAGGAACAGAAAGCAAGTGTGTAGGGACAACTTGTCATTATTCCACTGTGAATACTCTTCTCTGCTGTAATTCGATTCTGCCTGTTCAGGGAGTTTAAGCAAGTCTCCTCTGGACAAAAGGAAACTTTATTTTTAATTACGGATGCTGCAAAGTCACAGGCAGCATGGGAGGATAACGTTAGCGGGATGAGTAATAAGTTAATAAGCCCTACGGTCCTGGTGCAGGCAGCATTTTTTTTGCTGTGTAAATGAAGATAAGACGATCAACAAAACAGGAAATAACAAGCAAACCACAACGCGTCCTACAATAATATCAATGTCAGGCAATAGCAGGCCACATTTAAGCTCCACAAAGGAATTTGTACAACAACGGCCACATTATGCCAAAACAAAAACCCTTCATATCGTTCTGTCATATCTTTCCAAATAAACACAGACAATTACATTAAAGAAAGTGTTTATTTTAAGACCTTTATACAATGTACCCAGCGTACCACCATGTTATTAAATGATATGTTATTGGATTCAATCTTGAATAAAAAGACCTTCGGCTAAATTGCACTCAGCGATAGAAGGGGACTGTGTTTGCACATTCCTCCCCAATCAAAACGTCATTGCATTTGGCACCGCTGATTAGCACATTGTATCAAAACGGCTGTCAGACGGCTGCCAGTAGCTTTATTAAGACGGCAAAGAGAGTGAGCTGCACACGTGAGCCCTCCAACCCATTCGGCATTATTTCAGCACATTCACAAATCAAAGCTTGAAAGTCGCCTTGCCTCTCAGCGATTTAATGTTCCAGTCCAGTTCGTCGTAACTCCTTTCACACGGCACCGGCATTATCCACTGGCAGCATGTAAATGCTTTTCAGTGTGTTCATCTTGGCATGCAGTCCTCTCCATGCCATTTAGAGTCCGGTTTGGGTTAGATGTGAGGACGCATGTGCTCGAACGCTAACCCTAAAGTATGATAAAGCAACAATTACGTTTGGCTGGAGGCTTATTGAGATTTAATTTTAATGGGGCTAAATTATTCCTCTGTTGTGTTAATTTCGGCTCAATGAGAAGACACGGAAAATATATTAAACTCCAGTATGGAGACTGCTGCTTTTAAAAAAAAATGAGTTAGAAATTGTAGTTTAAACTAATTGTTCCATAAGTGTGTGCCATGAAATGGGCCTCTGCTGAATAAATTATGAAAGCAAATGCAAAGGGACACATATCTCCCCTGCAGGCTGAGTGATGCTTGGATTCTCCAATAAATATTATTGTTATGGTCCACTGTGAAGCTGCTTCACAGTTGGATAAACGAGCTGTTAATTGAACTCATAAAACAAAAAGTAACACACATAGACAACTAGAATTCTCCCTGAGGCCATTTTTTGTGTTCACCCAAAGTGTACAGCATGTCACCTCTGGATCTAGCCCCTGCCCACATTGCGCAACCACCCGATTGTCCAGAAATAAATAGCAAAAAAAAACAGCTTTATGGGGGAACTGCATCGAATCCCGCGTTCTGCTTACATCGTCAGCACGATTTCACGTTTGTGGCTTTGATTTTTTGGTAGAAATATCCCGGAGAATGAAGTTCTCCCCCCCTGTGCGCACAAGCCGTGTGTCTGACCTCGCGTCTGGGTCGAATCCCGCTTCTCAACACGTCGTGCCACCGTGACATTTGGGGTTTGACAGACAGCAGGGAAGTTCGGGCGGCTCCGCCTGGATTTGACCGGCGCAAATTTAGCCGTCAATTCCATTCCAGTCGCCGCATAACTCTGCTTCAGGTTTTGGCACAAGCGGGATCCAGGAGCCTCTGGTGGATGACAGCGGGGAGCAGCAGCGCTGGAGATGCTGTAGCTCGCACCGCCGCTAGAAGACAAGCGCCGCGGTCCTCCCGCCCCCCCCCCCCCCCCCCCTCCTCCTCCCAAAAGCTCCAGAGTGCAGCCTTGGGAACGGGAACTGTTCTCAATACACCCGATGAATGGGACTTTGCGCCGCGCTGGATCCAGAGCCCGGCGCCGCGCTGTGCCAGTGGAGAACATTCGCGGACAGAGGCACAGTTTTTGTTTTTGTTTTTTAATTTCAGTGTGAAACCCGAGGTGGAAAAGACGCAGCAATGACAGAGCGGCAGTCGTGCGCAGCGGCGAGATAGACCAACTACTGTGGGTACGGAAGATTGATAACGCAACTGGGCGAGCGCAGACGTCGGCAGATGTAATTTCCAAATCGCCGCTGCAGTTTTGGGGTGGTGTGCTGGACGCGCAGCTATTTTTTTTGTTTTTTTTCCATCACTCACTGCGTCCTTCGGTTCCGGGCTACTTGGAGGGGGATCGCGGACGGCTGTCCGCGAGGGAGTATTTGCCGCAGAGACTAACGGGGAATGCCATGTGTCTTTGCGCGACATAGAAGCTCTTTGTGGGCTTGTTTGCACCGGGGACAGGTGGTGGTGCCGCGCGCGTGTGTGCCTAAACTAGCAGGGGGGGGGGGACCACACGAACACACAACCCCTGAGACAGTTGTCCAAGGGATGTCAGGCCGCCGTACGGGATCAGCTTTTGCCAGAGACAGGTGCGACTGGGAGGAGTAGTTCACCAAACGCCCTCCGCCGGATCTGGTTACGCACTAACGAGCCTCCTCTCCCCTCTGATCACTCTCGGATTTTTGGGGATCCAGCGGAGCTCATCACTGACTCGGACCGACTCCCTTCCTCACACCCTCCTCGCTCCCTTACCAGAGGTAAGTGTCCGGTGTGGAGGTCTGAGGTGGGTGGTGGTGGTGGTGGCGCGCTCCGGGGCCACTATGGCTCCGGCGCGCCTTAAACCATGGGGGGTGGCGGGGTAAATTGTCTGATGAGCTGATGCGTTGAAGTTGTGCGGGCTGGTTTGAGAACGAGCAACACCGAGCCGATGTGTGATCCGCCCGCGCGTCTCGGCTCCACAGCAGCTTTCGTGGTGTGGTTCTGTATTTCATGCTGCGTAGCTCGCAGCCACGCACAAACAAGCAGCACTCAGCTGTCCGTCCATCCATTGAGTGGTTATTGACAGGGCTCAGATCGCGTGATTGAAAATGGCTGACAGTTCTAAGTGTGTTGGCTCCTTTGCTGCTGTACATTAAAACACTGGCATCAGTGTCTCACTCAGCTACTTTAATCAAACCAGCATGGTTTGAGCGAGGAGCTGTTTAATTTGAGACGTTTGGGAGGAGGAATTTAGCCCTTTTCACGTTGCAATTGTTTTCAATGGTCAATGGAAGAGACTTTTCTAATCCGGTGAGTTTCAGAACTGCACATGCAGAGACTGCATCGCACGGTCACTGTGGCCTTGTGGAAAACGTGCCCCTCTCTTTGTGTTGTTCTCACTGTTTTGTGTGATTGCATGTTAGCTGCGGTGGGCTGCGTTCTACAGTCCTACCCGCTGGGCCCCTGGTGTCCAATGCTACTTCCTTCAGGCGCTGCCATCCCTCTCCTTGTGCAGTAGCTGCTACCTTTACAGTTCATTGGCTGGCTGGATAATGTCAGAATCATGTTTCTGCTTTTTGGTGCACGGACCGGTAAACCTCAGCTGCCTACAAGTCTTCTAAAGTTTCTCCATTTCAGGAGCTGCGTGTTTTTGTTGCGGCCTCCTGTTTCAAATTCAAATTTCCTCTCAGCCGCCTTTTGTCCGTCGGCGAGGTTTGTGGACTGGGAGGAGAGTCAGAGAAGTAAGTGAAGTCCCTGAGGATCATTCCTATAATGAGCCCGAGTGTGTGTGTGTGTGTGTGTGTGTGTGGGGTGGGGGGGGGGAGAAGAGCAGGAGGACGGTGAAAGACACATCTAAAGAAAGTGAGACGCTGCTCTTTGTCCAGTGCAAAAGGTAGAGACAGCCGAGGGAATAGCTGCACTTCCAGCAGCCTTTCTGTCGCTCTGACTGTGTCAATCAGCCTTGGAGGAGGACAAGAGCCTCTTTAATTCCCCGTCCTCGGGCCTGTCAACCCGTTCTGACAGCCAGAGCTCCGGGTCGCCGCCACAGGTTACAGATCCTTCCTCCCCGCTGCTCAGATGCTATACCTCAGAGGGCGACGTACTGCACCAGACTCCTTCCCCTGGATTTTATCCCCCCCCTACGGAAATAACAAACAAGGGACAGGAAGTAGTTGGCGGAGGGGAACACGTTAGGATGAAACGTGGAGAGAGAGACCATCATACACTAAACATCTGAGCGCTGCAGCGTCTTGTGCACCACAGAGGAGCGGCGGTGGCCTCTTGTCTCGTGCGCTGACGTCCTCTGAAGGCCCATCACGCCAGCAGTAATTACGGGAGAAGTGCTATCAGAGGGAGTTAATTAATAGACAACACAGGGAACACCTGTCTGATACGATCTCTGATCCCCCATATTGCACCGGATCTGGTTTTCATTTGTTCGGGGGGGCAAAACACTTAGTGCGGAGTTAAGAATAGAATAGTTTTGCAGGTCCTTGAAGTCATTTTTAGCGGGTTTTGAAAAAGGAAATTTGAGTAAAATTGAGAAACAAAATGATCAAAAGGCAGAACTATGAGCTGCTGCACTATTCATTTTACCTTGACTCACATTCTGTAACCACGGCAGAAATGTTCGCACTAATTCAAGATTCAACCCTCTAATGGTGTCATTAAAGTTACTGTTGAAGGATTTAAAGGTAAGCTCGCCCAAAAAGAGTTGAATTTTTTACGTCCAGGCAGGGGAGGAAGGATAAATGTTTTCCTAGTTATTATATAAATAACCAGACTGTAGGAAGCCTTACTCCTGCCAAAAGCAATGACTCAGTGGGGAGGGGGGGCAAGATTGCAGAGACACGCAAGGCAAACATAAGGAAAGCTTTTGAAAGAACGCGGTACCTGATGTCAGAGCCGATGTCCTGAACGCTAAATGTCATTAACGGGGAAAGAAGAAATCAGAGCTCAACATAGGAGCAGCGTTTGGTGTCAACGGAGAACTCTGATAACGAGGCTAAATGTGGCCGGCGGGGGGGGGGTTCGCACCGCTTCAAGGTCCCAGTGCTGATGTCAGTTTTTAGCGACGTTTCCTCCGTCCCCAGCGCTTTCTTCCTCGCAGCTTAACAAACTGCTCGCTGGAGCTCGGCTAATCCTCGGCTAGCGGTGCCCAGTAATTCATCACAAAGTTAGTTAATTCGGGGAGATCCGCAACATCCCACTGTACACACACGCCTGTGACAGATCCCCGCCGTCTTCACTGCAGAGTCTGAATCCTCCAATTAGGTAGAAGAATAGTTTGTAAGTGTGTGTGTGTGTGTGTGTGTGTGTGTGTGTGTGTGTGTGCGCAGGTCATTAAGAAACAAGGGAAGACAGAGGGAGAGTGCGCCTGTGTCTATCAGAGAGAAACACAGGCGCATTGTGCCTGTTTGCCATCCTGACTCTCATGGACTTTCTGTGTGTGTGTGTGTGTGTGTGTGTGTGTGTGTGTGGGCGTGCGTGTGAGTCAGTCAGTGCGTCTGTGCCCCCATACAAGTGCTTCAATGGCCGCCCTGTTTGTGCCCCCGTTTGTGACGCCAAACAGCCGCTCTGCACCCTTTGCCTCGGAGCAAGTGTCGCTCCCTGAAATAACAGGTGGCTTTTTACACAATGACCTAATCCCCCCCCCCCCCCTCCCACCCCGACACCCCGCTGTTACGTCACCTGCGGGTCCGGAGGCAACTCCAACCCGGAAATAAAAGTCCTGTACATTAGTCACACGTTTTTCGTTCTAACAGCAGAACCTTTGTTGGAACCTGGATTCAACACTAAGGCCGAGGTGTGTGTGGGGGGGGGCGTGGGAGTGTCATTGGGGTTCTCTTATTAGAACAAAAACTTCTCAACCCATTCTATAATCTAAATTGTGGCCCTTTTGCTATCCTGACACTTCGGTTAAGGGGGCACTGGCTAAAGTTTGAATTGCGGTTCACCTTTTCTACGAATAAGGAATAACCACTTTCTCATTGTGTTTGTGCAAAATCTAAATCATGTTGTTGTCCCTGTAATTTATCCTTCATCTAAATACAATGGAGGTTAATTGAATACTTTCTTTTGTATTCTTTGATACGATGTGTTAGAAATAAGTTTTCAGAAAGAAGCATTTCCTGCGCTACTCTTTTTGATAATCAATCTGCGACGTCCGGACTATTTTATTTTTTGTTTTCTAATAAAAACAGAGTGATCCTCCCGGGGTAAGGGAGAAAATACCATTTATTGCAATTTTCTTGAACAGACCCTTTAAGCACCTGTTTGGCAGATTTTCTCTCCAAGGCAAAAATGAGTCATAACATTATGTTCTAATTGCATTTCAATATTGCACCGAACACATGTGCATGAACACCTGTGCTTCCTTGGCTGAGGCCGTATGCACCAGTCTAGTCTGAGAGTGGCAGACTGGTAGGAAATAGATTTGAGTCTGAGTGTTAAACCTGGCACCTCAGCCTCGTCCCCCCACCGCTAGTTTCCTTTGCATTTTCTGCCTCCAAACTGCTGCTCCCCTTTCTACTTCCCTTCCTTTGCAATTCCCCCCTCCCTCTTCCCCCCCCCCCCCCTCACCCCCCTCCCTCCCTCCGTCTCCTCTGGACCTTGATGTCAAGGCCTCTCAGGCAGTGTGGTCCCTGTCTGCGGGCTGTCAGGGCGGGGACACTGCCCACTGGGACCCTGAATGGGACAAATTGACCGTAACAATGTTCCCACTTAGCATGTGGAGCTGGGAGAAAGAGAAGGTGAAAAGGAGGGCCTGATGATTGAGGACCAGGCCAGCCACATTGGGGGCAGATTGGCGGCAAGGGGGGGGGGGGGGGGGTGAGCGCAGGGAGGCGTTTTGAATTGAAGACCTACATTAAACCCTACACCTTGTCCTTCTGCATCCTCTCCCCACACGTTTTCCCTGCACGTACGGCTTTTATTGTTGTCGTTTGCCTGAGGCAAACCGGGGTTGCTATGGCAGCAGAATAAACACGTTTGCCTGTGACCCCACGAGCCCTTACACACAACACACCTCATTCCCAAGGCCTTTTCAGGGGGGGTTCGTCAAGCCGGCTAGTTTGAACTGCACTAAGGTGCTAGCGCCGCCTCAGAGAGGGTCAAGGATCATCCAGCCCCCCCATTACCAATGCAGTAAGGGGCTGTAAGCCCAACGGAATCACCTCTGCCATTTAATCACACACCGCTGCCCTCCAATCATCATCTGGCTCTTGCTTTTATCTTTTAATCACTTGTTTTTCCAGGCCTGTCTTCCTTTCACTCTCATCTCTCGGCATGCTTCACACATCCAGTGCAATGACACGGCAGCCAGAATAGATGAGGGAGTTCAAAGAAGGAAGCCCGATATAGTCAATAATAAGGGCCTTTTTTTTACTCTTCTTCCAAAAAGTCTTGTTCCCATTGTTGCTCTTATTGGCAGCCAAAGGCTAGTCTCTCTTCAGTTGGTAGAGTCTAGAATATCTTCTCGTCTCTGCCCTTTAACTGTCACAGAGAATGTCTTGGAGAAATTGCATGGATATCACGTTGTGTAAGCCCGAGGTGCCACAGTATGGCGGGGAACAAAGAATGCAGCTGCTACCACCAAAGGCCAAGTGGCTGTTGAATAAAGATGCTTCCCGTTGGTAAAACCGGCATTCCATGTAGGCTTATTGTACCTCCACAGGGGGAGTGTGTTCCTGCATGTGGTTCTCCCCTATATGTGAATAAGGGAGACACCAGGGATGCTTCCATCCTCTGCAGCAATGAAAAAGAGACATTTCCAGGAGAATAAAATCAAACTGGCAGTGGACCATGAGCGATGCAGTGGTGGACAGGGATGAAGAGACGGGCAGACATGACGGAGACGGACAACAACTTTCTCTTCCTTGAGTAAAGTTGTGTGTGTGTGTGTGTGTGTGTGTGGACAGTTTCTTTTCACAGCCTGTTTGCTTGTTCCCCTCCTTGCTTTTTCTATCTCTCTTTCTAACACACACACGCACACGCACACACATTCCCGACACATACACACACCATCTTGTCTGTGTCGCTCACACTGTTATGAGGTCTCGGTGTCAGTTTGTTAACAGGAGAAGACACTAACGAGGGGCATGGTCCGGAAGAGGGTGGACAGTCCGGTGCCATATACCACCCAGAATACACAGTGGCCCATTGAGGCACACACATATTCCCAGACAAATAAAACATTCACATCTACCAAAAAAGCCACCGCAAGCCCAAAGCCTGGAGTAGCATATCCAGCTCCTGCAGCCATACCGCAATTATATTATTTTTGTTCCCCTCCGACATGATAAAAATAGCAAGCACTCGTTCCTATGATAGCGTTCTCAGACGCGCTCTGCGCACCTCCGCGGTTTTATTTCCCACGCCAGGTTGCTACGAGCACTAAGCAGATAACTAGTAAGACTCGGTTTAACTGCTGTGTGGCGGGAGACATTTCGTGGAGGATGCTGGTGCCACATCCGGAATAATTTCCCGCATCAGCGCAGCGTGAATCTGAAGAAACCACCCCCTCTGGGCCAGACTGGTATTATCCTGCTGCTGTTTTACAGCTGATTCATTTCTTCGGGGGAACTTCCAGCCCAAATGGCTCCATCCTGTAGTTTTTACGGTCGCAGAGAAGCTGCAAAAACGAAACGCGAATGTTCTCATGGCCTTGTGTGCTGTTGACGGAATTGTTTACTAGCTGCAGCTTTTGCCGGTGTTGTTGCTGTGGCCTCTTGTTGGTCTCGTTGGTTTCAGTGTGTGACTGTACTTTTTAAAAAGTCGATCTCTCCTAATTTTTCTGCCAAAGGACCACTTGTTTTGTGCCACGAGGTCATCAACAGCTCAATGCGTTTGGTGACCTGGTGGAGTGAAGTCACGTGGAAAAAAACAGAAAAAGAAAAAACGTCCTGCTGGATTCGGTTGGGGGGGGGGGGCGGCGTTGGCAAAGTGGCGGCACGGAGCCGAGACTGTGAACCGCTGTCCGCCGAGAGAGAACGAAGGCAGCGCCGTGTCAACGTTTGATGGGTGAAGCTGAACTCGAGGGTAATGGGGGATCGGGGGGCCGGGGGGGGCAGAGAGAGGGATAGAGAGGTGGAAAGAGTCTTGAGCGGATGCTTGTTCAGCCTCAGTTGCCGTTGGAAAGTGGAAGCAAAGTGGGTCCTCGAACGTACTCTCCTAAATGAACGGCTCAGAAGCACCAATTAATGTACAGCCTCACTGTGGGTCGGTGCTGCGGCGAATCAAAGGGGTCTTGCTGTGCAGTGCGTCTGCTCATCTCCTAAGCCCCCCCCCCCTTTAGAAACACACACAGTGGGGAATTTAGCCAAGGAGCTCGGGCCGCTCAGCGAGAGATGGGATGAAAGTGTTACGTGGGGCTTAAAGCTGGATGTCAAGGTTAAAGAACAAAAAGGATGATGGTTTTAGCTTTGTGTGATTGGCTAAGGGGACGAAGGGAAGGGGAAGTTTGATCGTGGAATGAGAAGAAGACGAGATGAAATAAGCAGCGAAGGAGGAGGAGGAGTGTGTCCTCCGAGGATGGGAATCACAGAACCAGACCCAGAACCCATCTGGAGACAACAGGTCCGCTGACAGCAGGCAGGTTCCAAGTCCGAGTACCCGAGCCGTGTGTGACAGCCGGACCGGAGCAAGGGTGTCCCCCTGTCCAACACCCCCGGAGAGCCAGCCAATGTACCAGCAATCTGTCCCCTGGTACTAACCACTTCAATATGACGGATCGGCACGTTTGTTATGTTTCAATTAAAAGTGGATGGCTGATATTAGCGCTGCCATCAGAGATGAGTGGACTCTCTGAGAACGGCCGACAGTCTGTATACCAATGAGTCATGTGGAACCGACAGAAAGGATTTCAGCTCCTTCACAGCAAATCTGTTTTGTTTTTTTCCTGCACTACATTATGTCCCCGGCTGAATTCATTTACATTAATTTTCACTTGATACAAGGAGGCGGTCAAAATAGCAGTCACAAACCAATAAGCCACAAAAGCAAAAAATAATTGATATCCTACACACATAGCAGCTACTTCTAAAGCCTGCGTGCTGCTACAATGGAGCAGTTGATTGGCAAGTCTTGTGTGCCGGGCATTTCCTGCTGGTTGCCGTGCATTCAGAATACCATAGCTAGCGTGCTCACAGTAGCTAGTGGGTGATTCGTATTTGCATGTAAATGTTTTTCACCCCTTGGCTCGACTGGTGGGGGAAATCAGAATGGCTCTCTGTCTGCATCACTGAGAGGGAGGCTGCGGTGACTGACTGTGACATTCAGAGCCCAGGCCGGGCTTCACCCTCTGCTTTCATTGGCTTGTTCGCTGACACGTTCGTTTCTGTCGGGAAGGAGAAGGCGCAAGACAGGAAAAAAGGGGCTGTGTTTTTTTTTTTTGTGCGTTCGTGTGATATGTCCTCAGTCGCACCGTGCCGTCCCACGTCCTCCTACCTCATCGCCCCGGAGCCCTCAGCTCGACCACCTCCAGCGTCCCGGGACGTGTTGCCACGGAGGATGACGCTTTGCGCTTTGGCTTTTTTTTTTTTGGCGACACACACAGACGCGCGCACACCTCCCACACGGGGCGATGATGGATACATGTGCAAACGCGCATCCCCCACGCCGGAGGAGTGTTTGTGCTCGACTCATGTAGCACATCCCGTGGTTTGGCAGTCTGTCAGGCTTGTGTCAGCCTCTCTGCTATCAGATGAAACGTGGCCCTTTTGTTCCCTGCGCTTCGCTAGCTGGGTCTCTCTGCTTGACGAGCGAGGCGGGTGGAAGGGGACGTTAAGGGACGACGGAGCTCGGGGGGCGGGTAGTTGGATGTTTTCATTGAATAAGTTCAGTGAGGAAACGGGCAGATTGGTGAGTGAGTGAAAGAGGGAAGATTAAATCAAAATACTGCTGTTGGAACGTGTGTTTACTCCATTGAACCGACATTATTACCAACATGTCTGTTCAGGCAACCGCAAGGCTCCGCCAGTTGTTGTTTCCTTCCCAAACACTGATGTAGGTGCATCTTCCGTCTCTGTCTGAGTATGTGAGTCCGTCTCTGCCAATGTAAGAAGTTGTTTGTGTATTTACAGTTTAAATAAACACCACTATTTTTTTAAAAAGTTTTCCCTTTCCAGTTTGTGCTTGTTTATGTTTGATGGGACGGCGCTTCAAACATTTCTCTAATCCCCCTCCTTGACATTTGAGCACTTAGTTGTTTCATCCCAATCATGGGATGGCACTGCATGTCCGCTGCCTAAACGGAAACATTGATTTGTGGCTGTCATTATGTGGTCGCTGTAGCTGCGTATTGGCTGCTGTTGTAAATACAGTTTGAGAAGCTGTGGCATCGCGTGGGCTTGAAATCGTATCTGCCAAAAGCGTTCAAGAGTTGGTTCTAGTTAGCTGTCCCCCCCCCGGCAACATGTCACTCAAACGACGTGTCTCTTGTGGCAACTCTGTTTGACCCCGTCCTCACCTGGCCACACCACGCGCTCCCCCGACACCCCGCCGTGCACATCGCGCGCATAAAAAACCAAAACCCACTTGTCACCTGATGTGGCTGCTCTAACCTTTTCAGCAATTATTCGCTTGCTCCTTATAAATAGCCTCACTTGTTCTGTCGGTTTCATTTCAAAACCGGCCGCTCCGTCCCCTGGCTCTCCGCAGCGGCATGGGCAGAGAAACTCAATCCCTGAGTCTAAACTGAAGTAATAAACAGGACAGAAAATGCCTGAGAGCCGGCCTGAGATGTGTCATGTAGCAGGAAGCTTTAAGGGTGCTTTCTTAAAGGGAAAGCTTTTACTTTTTTACAAAAAAACATTACTAGTTTTTTTAACTTACATGTTGGAGACAAATAGCAATAAAAGCCGCCTTGTTGCTGAAGTAAACAGCGGCCCTCGCCAAAGTAACCCAAATCACCACAGAAGTATGCAGCCAATCAACAAGCTTTCAGATTGGCCTCCTGCCTTCTCTGCATGCTGCTAACTACCGACGGAGCGTTTTCTGCTGCAAAATGTTTAAATTATTGACGACTCTTATCTTTAATTGCGCTATCCTGAGGGGGGCGAGCTGAGTGCTCAGTTACAGAAGTACTGGCGTGCACTATTTCTGCCAAATGTTAAACATGACAGTTATTCTTGATTTTTTTTTCTCTTTTTTTTTGCCACACAGTCATCATTTATTTATCTATTTCCACTCTTTCTCTCATTTTGTTTTGGGCATTCGGGCCGCTTCACCTGGCACGGAGATCCTCTCTGCTGTCATCAGCACCATTAACGGCCACAACAAAGTAGCTTTGAAGCTCTGCAGGGCTCAGGCAGTATTGGCAGGACGGCTCCTGCCTCCCGCCGCCACGGAAGGGAAAGCTGCGGAGTTCCGATTTCTGCCGCTTTTCATAAGCTGTGGCTCTAAAGACGTGTGGACCAATTACTCTTGTCTTTGTGTTTCTTCCACCTTTCTTACGACCTCTCATCTCAGTTTCACCAGCCTCCGACATTAAAGGGGAAGTCGACAAATGCAGCGACGCGGATCGTAGCTGCGCAGGGCGGATGGCACTGAAGCGCCGAGTGCTCTGCAGAAAAAAACGGTCGCTCCTTGAAGCTATTCTCAAGACAGGCGGTAGCAACTGCTATAGAAGCTCAGTATATACCGCTGTCTCATCTCTCAATTGAATGCATTATGCTAATTTCCTTTGCCACTTTTCAAATCTTAATCAGATGGTTAATTGCAGTCTTGCAGGATTTCACCAGCTGGCTTCCGAAAACATCTTCATCTCCGTTTCTTTGTCTTCCGTGGGTGTCGCATCGTGATTTTCCTCGCTTTCTTTAGTAGGCAGGCGGGTAGGGATTCGTGTGCCGCTGCTTGTATGTGACGCTAGGTGGGCGAACACAACAGAAAGTGTCTTCTGCCTGGTCTGGCCTTAATTCAACGAGGCCAGTGAAAATGTGACGGGGATTATTTTGTCTGCCGGTCAGTCCACAGAAAGACGAAAGGCGCTGTGAGGAACCTTCATTAATACAGTAACCCTCCTCAGCTACGACAGCTAGCATGCTCATTATGTGACACATGAAGACACCTAATGGCTAGCCTCTCCACGGCCACCTCGCATTCTTTTATATGTATTTCCCAAAACGCAAAGAGGCTGATGATGCCTCTCCTCGTATTTTACAGGCCGTGAGATCCTCGTTTCCTCGCCGTTGTCGAGTCGGTTCCCCGGCGCCGATAAGGAGTAATTGCCAGTGTGTCCGTTGTTTTGCGTCTTCCTTGAGAGTTGGCATCCGGGCATTGAGACGCTCTTTGTTCCCGTGAAAAGTCTACATCAATATCTTTGTCTGGAGGTGGGGAGATTTCGTTTGCATCAGATAATCCCTCTTTACTCCTGAAATGAGTTTCTCTCTCTTGAGGCTAACGCGCAGAAGCGAAATTACGAATGAGCCGGGATTACAAATGTAGAAGTGTGAAACAGAACAGATAGGCGAATGACTGGAGTGTGTGTGTGTGTGTGTGTGTGTGTGTGTGTGTGTGTGGGTGTGGAGGAAGCCTCTCTGCCAGCAGTCAAGGACTCTTGCTGGGATACTCACCTGATTGAAATGAATAGATTCCCTGGATAGCGGAGGAGGGGGGTGTGTGGAGTAGCTGCCTGAGGACTCATCAGTAATCACACACACACACACACACACACACACACACACACACACACACACACACACACACACACACACATAGAGGCTGGCTCATTAATGCAATTTAGCACCACTGGCTGCACCAGGCCGCATGCCAAACACGAAAACAAGCCAAGAGGTGATGCTCACCACCAGCCACCCTGGGGTGGGTAGATGGGTAAAGCTGAGCCTCTGGCTACTTTTAGGTGTCAGGATCCATGCACACACTAATGAAGAGCCAGGAGACACAAACAGAGAGGGAGAGGGAGAGAGGGAGGGAGAGAGAGAGGGAGGGAGGGAGGGAGAACGGGGGCTTTAATCAAACAAAAAAACAAAAACATGCACACAAGCTTCAGCGCGAGCAACTTCCGTACACACAGGCGGCCGCTGAAGAGCCTCAGCTAACAACCGCCGATGTTTTCACCGAGGAGCTGATATTTAGTTAGACTCAAAGCTTAGCAGTGTCTTTGTAAGTGGATGTAGCGATAAGTCTGAAAGCAGCGCTGTGTTTTGGTGGACTGGTTCTCCTTCATCTGAGCGTCAGGGGACACAGACACATAATGTCTACGAGGGAGGTGAATAGAGGCTTAGTACACAGCGGCTGGTTGAAACTCTCTGTGTGTTTTCATAGGTGCGTACCAGAGTGTTTTTTCTTAACCCACCCCACCCCAGCCCCCCCCCTCCCATGACAGCTTCCATCAGCACCATTATCAGGAGAGCAATATTGCTTTTGTCAGAGCGGTTTCAGGGGCAGAATATTGTTATTTAGTCTGTGTGTATACGCCAGGACATTTTGTTATTGTTGTCAGGCGGAGCGGTAGCCGTGCTCGGGAGACCTCCGGGTGGGGGTGTGGGGGAGTGTAGGGGGAAGGGGGGGGAGGGTGGTGCTGCTTATTTTTTAAAGATCAGCAGGTCTCCAGCCAAGGCGGCTACGCTTCTCTCTTCCGAGGCCTCCCGAGAGTCAACCCCAAGGACTTGGGCTAATTCTTCTGCATCACATTACCATTCTCATTACTGTGACTGATTATGCACTTGGAGAGCGCCAACCGGCCAATGTGTTGGCTTTGCCGACCAGTGTGAAGGATCCCAATGCCCACTCGCGTTGAGTCATTTGTGCCTGAGACCATTCTGACGGCTGCGAGCGGACCTTTGACATCTCATTCTCTCCGTTGGAAATGGATTTGGATGGCGGTTTAGTACGCGAGGTCGTGTTTGTGCGTGTTGTTGTCGGCGCGTGTTCCTACGCTCATGAAAGAGATTTTTGCCGAAGTTAACTTCATGTTTTAATCACACTATTAATTAACCTTCTTTGGCTGGCTGTTGAAAGCGAAGCACGTTATGTAACCGGAAAAGGCTTTTATGAAAGGAAATATATTTCCACTAACAAGCAGATCCAATTTTGTAAAGCTGTAGTTGTTTCCATAGTATACCGCATAACGTATCCTCTTGTGTTTATTGTTCTGAGAGCATGATGCACGAAATAGCTTTTAATAAAGAAAGAAAACAAGGAAAGAGCCGTCTCGGTCTTCTCGCTGCACTAAGTGGTGTCCCTGACGCTGAATTCGTAAAGAAAAAGTAATAACACTAACGTGTGAGCCATTTTGGTGATAATTAGATGTTTGAAATGCAGACAGACTGTAGAGAATAAGAGAACACAAAACCCCAAAGCCATCGCGCTGTCCCGACTACAGCCATTATTAGTTTCATTACAACGCCACATAAATGCCCTGTTGATTTCAGAGGAGCGTGGATTCCTTTTCTCCTCTCAGAATAGAAAAATGGAAATAGTTCTGGGTCCGTCTGGACTTCTAAACGGTATGCACCTGAATATAAATCCCTCGCCATTACATGTACAGCAGGTCATCTGCTTTGTTTGTGTCAGTCAACATTTATTTACAGTGCGGGGACACACTTAGGGGCCAAAAAAAGTGAAGTTTGGAATTGAAAAACAAGTAAAGTTAAACGTGACGCTAGAAGCAATTGCATAATCGTGACCAAGATCTGTTATTCCGGGAAAAGGAAGCAAGTGGCTCATCTAATGTAATGGTGTGTGTCCACTTGTGAAATGCAAACTAAACCCGGGCAATAATACAGTCTTTATGTTTTATGAGACATGTTATCAGATGATGGCTCGACCACCTTGAAGCTTCCCTGCACGGACATCAGTGGCTAAACTAAGTGGATATTAGCCACTGATGTCAAGTTAGCAAACGTTAACTAAATGCTCAGTGGGACAACTTGGGTCAACTGGACCCGCATTTCATTTGATGACCGTTAAAGCTAAAGTAATATCCATGTTGCATGCCACAGTGTACACTGAAATGTAAAAAATCACATCGTGAATTCTGAATAAAGTGTCCCTGAACTCTGTACTATGAATAATTTGCTTGAATGCCATCGGGGGCCAAAAAGGTCAAAAATCAGGTTGTAAATTTGAACATTGTATCCAAATGATTACCCTTGTCCCCTGTAATGTTACATGTGTGCGTTTGGTGTGAAGGCGGGGTCAGAATCAGCCCCCCTCCTGCACAGTGACCCGGAGTCCATCCTCTTAGATATTGTATCACTGCCCTCTGCCTTTGGCCTGCAGCCCGCCGGCTATCAGAAACAATTATCTAGATTGGGTCAATGGAGTCAGTGGAGCAGGTGAAGTCCCAGTTGAGGGACAGCGAGCGAGGGGGGTTAATGGCCTTCCCTCACTGCGGTGTGTGTGTGTGAGTTCAGCTGGAAGGGGGACCAGTGCCTATGGGCCTCTCCACCGGGACCTTTTGTATCAAGCCGAGCGGAGTGGTGCTTTTTTAGAGGAAAACGAGGCGCGGCGTTTGCGTGCGTATGGGTTTGTGTTTCTCTCGTTTGTCCACCCCATCTCTCCGGCTGACCTGCACTCTCTCCAACGGCCGTAGCACAGCGAGCCCCTCCTCTCTGGACTCTGTAGGCGTCGGCGGGCGTCGGCGCAAAACGATGGTGAGCCTGGGTTTCTTCCAAAATGATTGCCGTTGCCGCATAAGTGCCTCTGGAAGAATACAACTCTGTTCGCGCCAGGAAAGGAAAGGAATAAATGACCCTGGTGTGAGAGCTTGAAGTGGTCCAATCAACTTTTCTTTTTTAAGAAGAATGCGGTTGCAGCTCGCCAAGGCCCAGCCGAGCAAATTGAAGAATTTGGAGCAGCGTGGAGAACAGCGTGAGGCGGAGAAGGAGAATAAGCTAGAATAAATGAGAGATTGGAGGAAGGTTGTTGGATATAGTGGTGCTCTTGAGAGGAGAGGCCACGCGATTGCAGCAGACGGGAGAAGAAAGTAGATAGAAGCAGACAAGGAAAAAGGCTTTAAAAGCTCCATTTAATCAAAATAAGCCGCAGACGAAGTGAGAAGACGGCAAAACGAGTAGGCGGGCGGATGGGGAAAACACAAGCTAAGGGGAAAGCAATGTTCCCCCTTTTGCACGTGCGTAATTGTTTCGGCGTGTGTGTGTTCTTTTGCCCTCCTGTTGCTTTTGCAATCATCCCGAGACCAGGGGCGGTCTCCGTGGAGTTAGAGTGCTTGAGACACTTGGGTGGCTTGATGGAGATTCGCACACACGGAGCCAAGAGACGCTGCTTAGCTGATTACCCTAAAAAGACCAAAACCGACTCTCCGGGCTGACAAACGGGAGCGAGGTGGACGTCTTCTTTTCCTTCTTCCCACTCGTGAGAGGAGCTCGGCAGATGAAAATATCACCTGAGTAGTTTCAGGCCCGGTTGCTTCTCTCGCATCAAAGGAGGCCGGGAATCCGAATCGGCCGAGGGAGGGGAGTCGACGGAGTGTTTTGCTGCGGAGGGAGGAGACATCGGCCTCATCAAAAGCCATTCGCATTCGCTCGAGGTCAACGCATCTTCTGTCGGTTATGGACACTTCTATTCACGCTCTCCGTTGATAAGAGACCCTCCTCCCGCCCAGCGTCCGTGGTCAAACCTGCGTGTCACGGCCGCGTTGTTGCGCACGTGTTCCCTCTCTTTTTTTTTTTACGCGGCAGAGGGGGAATGTTGATGAGCGCGTGTAAATACACGGTTGGCAGACAAAGCATGCTGGCTTCTTGTAAACCAGCGGTGGAGATGATTAACATCCGCACCGACCCCCACCGAACCCCAACCGAACCCCACCCGCCTCATGTGTTCTCACGGTCAGTGTGCGGTCCCCATTTTCCCCCTCGCCAAAGGAAGGCCGCGTATAATTGTTTTAACCCAAGCGCTTTGTCTCAATTTGTCTTTTTTTTAAAAACATTTTCGCTAATTAAAATTGTAATGGTCTACTATTTTCATCTTTATAGTGATTACCTCAAATTCACTTCCCCACGTCCCTCGGGGGCCACGGGGCCGGCGAATTAGAAGCATTTTCTAAACAGCTCCCTGCGGTTTCGGCAGATTACGCCGTGTCCGCTGTTGTGGGGAGTGACTGCTCGCCCGCTGCTGACTCCGCCGCGCAACCTGCAGAGTTTGCATCAAACATCCCGTGACCCTTCATCCCCTTCGCAGGCGCACACAATTTGCACCGGCGGCCCTGTATATTTTGCCCGCGCCCTGACATTTTAGCTTTGCCCTCCTATTTGCCCTGTCCTTTCTCATTATGAGACTGCGTCCATTGCTGTCACAACGGCTCTTTCAGGTGGTCTCTTACTGTTGTGCTTCATTCTGCTTCACTGTGTGTGTGTGTTGGCATTCAACTGCTTTTAATCACAGTCTTTAAACTTTTATATTTGTCCCCCGCAACCCTCCTTTTTTTCGCGCCTTCCTGCCCTTTCGCTTATCCACATTCACGCATCTTTGCCCCGTGGACCCACAGTCTGCTGTATAACGCCACATCGCTGTCGCTCCACCCGTCTAGCTCCCGTCTGCGTGACCGCGTCCCGTGTCTGCGGATACAAACATTTGCCTTTGTTATCGCGGGTCTTCGCGCTTGCAGACGGCTCTGCAAATTGGCCCGATAGTAAAGCAGGCTGCGATGTTCATTGAGCTGCCGCGTCGGTAATAGTTGCCTGGCACCAGCTTTTGTTCCCCTCAGAGGTAATTGCTACCGAGGGGTTTAAGTAATGATATGTGACAAGGGCGAGGGCATGGGCGGGCCATCCGTCATCCTTTTGATCAGCCCACAAAAGGTTCCCGTGAAGTGAGTGGTGTCGTTTTCTTGACATTTCCATAGTTAGGACCGCGGGGCTTCAGTGTTAAAACCCTCCACAGTGAGACCGAATGAAAACGATATTCTTATCAGGTGCAGTTGAACTCGAGCTGTAGCTTCGGTGGTTCGGAGGCCCGACTGATCTTTTCCTTTCCTCACTTCTTCGCATCTGCACTACTATTGTTTTGTCTTCTAAAAATGTCAGCGAAGCAGTTTCCTCCAGGCTTTGCTTGACTTGGACCCAGCCACCAGCGACATTATTCTAGCTTTCCAAACAAGAGCGACATTGAATAAAATAAATGGAGGTTGCATCGCAAATACAAATGTGCACGGCCACCACCTCCCACGCCACGATTCCTCCTCTCACAAAGTTCTCTTCTTCCCCGTCCTCGGCTTTTCTCTCTCTCAGCTGTACATTAAAGCGGCATAAAACAGAGGACAAAAGTGTGTCTCGGCCCTTGAATGGCTCAATTCCCATTCTGGTAGAGGGGGTAGTGTCTCGGCCTGCCAAGTGGTGTGCAGACAGATCGCCGGCCGGCCCGGCTTCTAAGAAGAAATGTACTGCCCACAGTGTGGACTGATAATGAGTTGCACTCGGCAGAGTCTTTTCGCTTCTCCTCCCGTCACTGGGCGGTGACTCCCTTCGGAGACCAGCTGTAAAAAACACATTTAAAAGGTGCCATGTCTCTCTTTCATACACACACACACCCCTAAGAGGCATCTATCTGCGTACCGGAGGCCTCTGTGAATTACACCAACACGTCGAGGCGCCGAAATACGCTCTTTGACTATTTGACTCTCTGATCTCATTTAAGCACGTGTCTCCTTACAAACACATGGGAGCATCTTGGCCTCTCAGTGGGAGACGATAGAGAGGCTGGTGGAGGGTGCTTCACTACGGGACTGCTTGCTACTCACCGAGCACCCATCACACACACACACTCCTTGTCACTTAAGTCCCAGTGCAATTTACAGTGGAAATGAAAACACTCCAACGGCAGCGTTTGACAGGGTGTGAGTGCTTTTAAATATTGGCCCCCTTTTTTTTCTCCACGAGACGTTACTCTCAAGACGACATGAACGGCCCTTCATAGCATCGAGATAAATTGAGTTTAGGGTGTTTATAGGACCTCTATTTCAAGTCACGTCCGTCAGCCGCCCAGCTAGTCACCGATAAGCGGCTAACAACGGATGATCTGTCGCCGGGCGCGTGCTTATAGTTGGACCCAGAACTTGAATTTGTTTTGTGCATGCAGTTATGTAGACTCTTCCTGATTGAGTTACAGTAATTGGATTCGAGATAAGATCAGGCGTTTAGAGCAAAGTCTCACTCTGACAATTAGGAAGTCTCCACTCAGCAGAACAGATTGACTGAAAGCAGCGAGATTGTAAAAGTCTTTGAGTTAAAAACCGCCTCTTGTTACGATGCTAAATGGGGGGCCTTTTCCTCCTACAGGCCCCCGGCCGTCCCAATCGACCTTTCCAAGGTCCAAATCTGCTCACGTAATCCAACAACTGCCTTCTGCGGAGCCTCACAGCAGTCCATCGCATTTCTGCTGCTCTTTACGTCGAACTGCTCTGCATTCATATGAGCTTGTTTCACGCCGGGAGGGAAGCACTCTTTTTTTTTTTTTTTGCTACTTTAAAGCTGCTTGCTGTTTACAGATTACCCTGAATCTCAGACTGGATGCAACAGATGCGTGTCGGCAGCATGTGCTTCTTGGAAATGCAGAGTAGAAACACCGACACCCGGTCGGATTCCGCTCCGTGGGTTTCAGGATCGTGTTATTCAAAGGTGCCAAAGAAATACCCGAGAAAGTGTAGAGAACTGCTAAAGTACGGGGAGCTACTGTTAAACAACGTTCCCTGACACGTGTTTTGTTTGGCCACGCGGCCCAACGACACATCACTCCTATTTTTCTTGTTAACATAATCTCCCTCCTTTTCTCCCCACCTCCTTCAATTTTTCCACAAAGTTATCACCACACGCTCCGGGCCGGCAGAGTTTCTGATTAAGGAAACTGAATCAACCTGAAAACCTCCAGGCGTACAATAGGGATGGGACGATAACGCAGGGCCAGCAGAGCACACCCTTTCCCACTTCCTACCCCCTCCGAAAGAAATTAGACCCGCGTGAGCATCCGGCCGTCTGCAGATGGCCCGTCGTCCCACAGCCATCAAGAGTGTTTTATTCAGCTGTTTGTCACACTGTGAGAAATGTGAGACCTCAATCTCTTCCTGCTACATCTACCGTGACCCGCCAGCGCTCCAGCCCAAGGAGATCTAATGGAAACTTTCCCCGTTCGTGCCGCAGGATGGGGGGTGGAGGGGGGGAGGGCGGGGAGGCAGGCGGGTACGGGGTTTGCCTGACTGTCATCCACGCTGCATATTGGATAAACAGGGGGTGAAAGGTCATGTTTGCACAGCATATCCTCCATTTCCTTCACGTCAAACAGGATGTCTTTGGCATCTTTGACGCTGCATCAACATTTCTTTTTACCCCCCCCACCCCCACCTTGTCTGTCTGCGTCTAACATACATTTCACACAGATGCAGGGGGACGGGTGGAGCTCGCAGTGGGACATTTCCTCGGGTTGTCACCTGCTAACTGCTCAGTCTGTCAGTCAGTACACTTTGCATGCGCCCAAGCTAACCTTAGTATTAGCATTTAAATTGAGTAGCCAACGAAATGGGGCGGGGGGGGGGGGCTCCTTCCGTTTTCCGTCTTCTCTTTCGCTGCTTTGGCTCCGCAACGCTCCCAAAGCTCATTGCAAATACCTCCATGCTGTTGGCCGCTGGCCGTGGCCTGCTGGTGGCGTCTTGGCACGAGCAGATGTTTGGATTTGGACTCCCTCTGAGAAGAATGCGAGAATATGAGCGAGCGGTTTCAGGCGGACGCTCGCAGCGGCGGTTTTGAGGAGTCAAACCGAGGGGAACTTTTTTTTTTTCTCTCAGAGAAGTTCGAGCAAAGTACCCCTTTTGATGGCGAAAATCCTCAACTTGACTGAGCTCAGCACGGGAGATTATGGAGAAGATTTTTCTTTTCTTTTTTTTTTTTTTACTCCTTTAATCCCTCTTTCGGGTTAAGAAGCGGAAGCGTTATCTTTGGCGTGTGCACGTGTGAGTAAAAGCGAGAGAAGGAGAACAAAGGGAGTAAAGCAGCGGAGGCGATTTGGCCGGAGTGCGTCGTGCAGATCGAGGTCACGTCGCTGATCCCTCCCCCCACCCTCCCCCGCTGCTCGGGTGAGAGCGGGTGACCTCTGCTTCATTAACTCCGTAATTCCCTTTTCGCCCTCCGATCTATTTGTGTGTGTGTGTGTGTGTGTGTGTGTGTTTGTTTATCCGTGTGTGTCTAGAAGCCGATAGAAGTTTGTGTTAATGAGGGAGGCGGCATCGGGACGAGACGAGTGAGCGAGAAAAAAGTTCCTCCAGTCAGCCTTTTGATGCAGGAGCCCCTCCTCCCCCCCCACCGCCGTTTCTCCTTCTTCCCGACCCAACAGAAGAGCTGCAGGCGGAACAAGCAGACAGGCCTTTGATGCCCGAGTTGATGGTTACCAAGCGCTCCCTACCTCCACCTCCCCCCCCCCCCCCCCGTATGCCTCGCTCGCTTTCCGTCCTTGACAACCGCGTCGTCAAGCAGAAATGCGCCCAATGGCGGCCCAGGGCCGAGGGGCGTCGACAACCCCGGCACCTGTCTTCTCCTTCCTGTCCCCGTTTACGCCGCTCCGCTCCGTCTCCTCGCGTCACCTCCTCCCCTTCCGTCCCCCGTCCCTCTCGGCGATGCCGTCACGCGCTTCATCCCCCGACTCGTCTCGGTGCAGCCGGAGGAACGAGGGGTCCCGTCGAACACGCGCCCCCGGAAGGCACGGCGTCGAGCGCGAGGGCCGTGGGAGGCTGGCATGCGGGTGGAATCTTGGGTAAAAAAAAACACAGAGGAGGATTTGGTGCGCAGTGCAACATCCTTTTTATTTGTTCCGCCGCTCTGCCTGTTGGGAAGAGTTTGAAAAAGTTTTGTCTCTTAATCCGTACAAATCAACCTGGACTCATCAGTGCAACTGCACATTTTCTTGGACGGAATTTGTTTCTGGATTTGAGCCGGATAATCACATTAAAGAGTCACGCGCTTTAATCACAATTCCTTCTGCAATTTAAAAGGCAGCTGCATTATTTATATATATATATAGAAATTGATTCACCCCTCCCCAAATTCAGCCCCAGGAGGCCTCTAACTAGATAATATGTTTACTGTAGCGATCAGCTACAGTTGGAAAGCGCTTGAATGAGCTCCACTCCACGTGTGTGTGTGTGTGTGTGTGTGTGTGTGTGTGTGTGTGTGTTTGACTGAGAGGAAGGCCTCAAAGAACTGAACACAAAATGTCACATGTCACGATTACAGAGGCCCGGAGGCTATTCTGAGACTAATGACTGCATAATGGTAACGGGTCGCACAATGACAAACTCCATTACGAAGATTATTCCTCTGAAGGAGATGAAGACGCCTCACACCACCCACGACGGACACAAACTGACTTAAATATGACCAGACCAGAGCAAACTGCTGATGTTCTCCCACGTGCCTTTATTACACAAAGCCTTCTTTTCGTCCTTACGGTCCAGTTGTTGCTGTTGTGCGCAGACCCCCACAAAACGGTTATGCAAGAGAACTAAATGATAAGCACCTGTTAATCTGACGAATGGATTATTCTGAAAAATGTATTAATAGAGACGTTTCCCGGGAGGAGTCGTTTCACGATATTAGTGAAATCAAATGAGACTACGGGCAACCACGGCCTCTCGGCAGGGCAGCTGAGAGCCCACAACACAGAGGTGGGTGTTCATTGCTATTCCTGCACTGCGGTGAAACAGGTTAGTGCTGTCAGGATTGAAGTGGGCTAGCAGGGGATTATGTGGTAGGAGGGTGTCTTTTCTTTTTCTCCTACGGCGCGTACCTCCCTCCAGCCCCGACGCCCCTCCGCCTCCTCTTCCCTCGGCTCCTCTGTATAATGTGGGAGTGTTGTTTAGACCTTGCAAACCCCCCCCCCCCCCCCTCCCCTCCCCTCCGGGTCGGTGAAGACGGTCTGAAAAGAAGAAAGTATCGGTGACGACGACAAGGAAGCGTGACCTGATGAGCTGTGCAAGAGGACTCGTCATGATCTTAATATCAGGAAAAATATGGGACCTCCAAAACCCTGAGGCTTCACTTCAAACAGGCGACCGAGCGTGTAATTCCTAATGAAAATCACAAGAGCATCTCAACGCCCACACAAACACCCAAACCCCGTCAACACGTTTTTTTTTATTTTAACACAAATTCCCAGCCGGACCGGGAATCGAAGAGATAAGAGGCATTTAAGGGTGTTTGATTAAAATAAAATAAGAAACGATCAATTACTTTTTTTTTACCTCGGGGGGGAAAGTGAAGCGAGACGAGGAAACGTTCACTGACGTTCACGCTGCCTCTTTAATACCGAGCCATCGATTCGCGCGCAATTTCATTTGCTCGCAATCAATAGGGAGTGCACAGCGGTCAGCCTGGATAAAGTGTGACAAACGGGCAAAGACCAGCATATTCAAATGTCATTGTCTAGATTAGCCCTCATTGATCGGCTGCATCCACTTAAGAGGAAGTTACGCTTTGACACTTCCTCACAGCGGCCCCGCCGCCCGCTGACATGGACATCAACACTACCTTTCTCTAAGTGCACATGGGTGCCCGGAGAGACGCATGAATGGTACAAGTAGTGTGAGAAAGCCACCTGGTTCGGGGCTTTGAGAGACAGCAGGTGAAGTGCGGTGAGAGGTGAGGCCGCCGTGAGCAGAGGGGTCGAGGGAGAGAAGAGGAGGTTACGCGCAGCAGACGAGATACGCGGACAAAGCGGCATGTGGAGCGGGAGCTGGGAAATGGATCGGTGTTCGTTAGCGAGAGTCTCTCGCCCTGCACACACACACACACACACACACACACACACACACACACGCACAACTCCCTTCAATTTCTGTTCCTTCGTCTCTCCCCTTACGCAAGCTTTCCACATCTTCTCTCTCGTTCGTTCAAATCATTTCTAGTGTTTTTTCTTTCTCTGAAATTTCCCAGCTCAGTAAAACGTTGGCGGAGTGCTTTTCCATTCTCTCTCACAAACAGTGTTTGCCGTCCAGTCAACTGGCAGCACATGAACAAAGCATTGTGACTGCGAGCGGCGTCTGCTTATGGAACACTTTTCCTGACTGTGCTGCAGCTGTGTTCCTTTTCTTCGAATCTGTTGGGATTGCTGATAAAAGACAGTCAAAATATACGATTACTCTGGGAAATAGTTGAACCCACTGTGAGCCAGTTCGACCTGTTGAGCGGATTCTTTATATGTTCCACTGCTGTGCAGTTTTGCAGATGGCCGCAAGTTTCAAACGCTTTGACTAGCTTCTCTCTCGGTGGCCAAGTGGTCACAACAACGAATATTTCTTACCATGCGTGCACTGTTGTCCCCCATCACCGTCTGGTTTCTTATCATTTCTTATCATTTTGATTAGTGAAGTAAAAATGGAGCCACATTAATACTTTATACATTACGTGCTGTTTGTTTAAGTCATTGATGAAGTTTAAGATTTTTTGGGCCAATGTCCAATGCTGAGGTATCAGTAGCAGGACTGAAAAAGTCAAATCAAATCAATCAGACCTTGAAGAGTAACAAAAACTGAGATAGCAGCATTTCAATAACACATCCCAAGTCTTTCTTCTGCTACCTGAACCGCGCTGTTTGTGATCTGGCCGGACAAAAGAAAACCAAGTCAAATGTTCATAAAAAAAGACATTTAACGAAGAACGTTCCAACGCAGGTTTTTATGTTCCAGACAGGTGGGTGTGTTTAAAGCCTCTGGGCCTCCCTCTCATGTATTTCCATTGTGCAACTTACAGTTGATCACACAAAAGCACTGAGATGGATTTGGAGGAGTAATTTGACCCCCGTCAGGTGGTGTAGCCCCGGGCCGCGATGCTCTACCAGCCAGCCCGGTTCACCTAAGAACAAAGTAAGCCGGGCTTTAGCCGGCCGGCAACATGATCCGCCCTGCAATGATTCCCAGGCATCCGGGGGTCACGCACAGGGACGGGTCTCTCAAAGGCGGTGTCACGTCGGAGAGAGGACCATACCCTCGGCTAAAGAAGGGAAACCCGATACGTGCGCACACGCACACGCGCACACGCACACTCGCAACCCCCCTTTAATGGCCACGAGAGTGTGAAAGGGACAGGACTGAGTTAAGTGTAAAGCCCCAGCGAGCGAGAGAGAGAGGGAGCGTGTGTTCAGTATCGATTCGTATTTGATCCCTGCCAGTCGCTCCTCTCCTGTGTCTCCCCGCAGGCTCCACGCTGACCTTCTCTGACTGTCTGTCACACACACACACACAGGCTCACATGCAGCCAGCACCGGCATTGTCGCTTGCCACGAGCGTGATAGCTCACCCTTAATGGAGGTGGTGTGAGAGGCGTTAGGGGCCCAAGACAAAAAGAAGAAGGAAGGAATGAAAAAAGAAAGGATAAAGGCATGGGATGGCTTTGGGCATGTGATGGGAGACAAATGGAGTGACTCAATAGGTCCATTATGAGTCTTGGAGAGGAGGTGGAGAGGGAGGGAGGGAGGGGAGGGGGGGTGGAGGGGAGGTGTTGAGAGATGGATGGCAAAGACGAGGCTTTGAGGGGATGTGAATAGATGTAGGGAAGCGTGGTTAGATTAGTTAGATCAGGCAAACTGC
Organism: Gasterosteus aculeatus; assembly: GCF_964276395.1. NCBI lineage: Eukaryota > Metazoa > Chordata > Actinopteri > Perciformes > Gasterosteidae > Gasterosteus > Gasterosteus aculeatus. The sequence goes on along the minus strand of NC_135695.1, from coordinate 18,699,308 downwards.
TTAACCAGCTTAGGGTTCCTGGCCCCGGTTCCTGCTCTCCATCCCCTCGCGCTTCTTGAGTGCACTCGGACGTTCTTGGATGGCAGTTATCATCACACTGTGCTTTAGCGGTCTCCTCTGATATTTGTATTAAGCAAATTCTTCAGTCGTCTTATATTTCTATGCGCCTCTATCTTTGACTCGGGAGGTCAGAGGATTGGAAATAATCTTTAATATGTTCGGCTGGTCTCCGTATTTCTGCACGTTCCCTCCCTCCCTCCTTTAATCTTGGTTCATCCCTTGCTCTTGTTGGCCCCCCCTGTGTCCCCTTCTCCCCCTCTGCATTTCCTCAGCCCTCTTCATCTTCGCTTCCTCTCGGCCTCTATAACTGTTAAGTCATGTTTTATGGTTCTGTTTGCCGGCTTGGCCGTGCTGCTGTAATAGAATCGCTCCTTACATAGACAACAGTTTCCAGGGTAACGCTGACGGAGGGAGGGTGGGGTGAGGGGGGTGGGGGGGCGGGAGAAGGCCACGCAGTGCACTGTGCTGTAGTCAATTTTATTTTCCTTCACAATATTTTTGGCAGATTTCTGATACACTCCGCCGGCGACCTGAGGTGTGCAGAAGAAGACGCACGGCAACGCTTTTTTTTTTATCGGCGCCGAAAAGCATTACCGCCGCTTTCGATTTGAGCGATTGCGTTCACTTTTTCAGAACGGGGCCGCTGTGGCTTGTTGTGGAGGTCGAGCAGGTTGATGCATTGCCCTTTGTGTGTAGTAACCCTGACTGGCATTTGTAAGGAGGAAGAGGAGGAGGAGGAGTGAGCTGCAATGCCTCGCAGACACTCACTGGCATTTCCCTAATCACTACGACTCATCTTTTATTACCTCGGAAAGTCATTCCCCTCCTGGGTGCTGCCACTGCAGATGTTTCTACCGCCCGCAGTATTGGACATTTTCTCACTGGCGAGAATAGAGTAGAAGAGACAGACCGTAATATGACTGTCGGTAATATCGCCACTTTGCTCCGGGGGGAATGTATATTTGCGCGCAGAATTGGAACAAACTCTCACACGTCTGCAAAATCACATTAAGAAAATATTCCTTCGTCAAAGCTTTATGTGGCCTCGGGGATCGGAAATAGCTGGTGTCCTGTAATCGACATTGTTAGCGTTCTGCGAACAACCTCTCCGATATTAGGGAAACAAACATCAATCAAAGCAATGCCTCGCACTGACTCAAATAACAGTAAAAGTGTAGCCGTTATAATATTTTGGGGTAGCGTCATAGCTGTGTGCTTATTGGTCTACATGTTGCTTAATTTCAATGATTTGAAGATTCAATATATTTATGGAGCATATTCGCCGTTTCCAGCAATCAAGGTCTCCTTGAGCTGTGCAATTAATGAAACGCACTTTGTGTAATAGACACGGCAAGGTGACAACCCACAGCAGGTGGGTGATTGTGACAGAATGAAAAGAAATCTTCAGATTGAATGAGTTTGTAATTATCTTTTTTTCTCAAGTAACCAGATTACGAAAAATAAACAGCCATAAATAATAAGCCCATGTTTAATTTGAAAAAAATAAATGCCCAGCTTTACAATAACCCTTCACTCTTGGATGACAGCAGTCCAAAGATAGACAAACACACGTCGCCGCTGTGATACAGTCTAATGGCCACTTCTCTGGTGCCAGCGGATCCCCGTTTGCTGTAATGTCATCATGTTTCTATAAAAGGGGATGAGATGAGAGAGGGACAGTATAACCCTTCGGGCCCCCGCCCGGCCCCGCTGAGACCAGTTTGGTTGAAAAGAGGGGTGTGTTGGACCGGGGTTTGGGGGTGGATTTGGGGGGGCGGCGTTCGGGGTATTTCTGCATTAGAAGTGCTGCAGCGTGAGGCAACAGAGAGACAAAGAGGGACCACCGCCTATATTTAGTCTGACCTGAGTGCCGGCGTGTGGCCCGGAGAGAGGCAGAGAGACAGGTGCGGCGGCCGGTCATTACGGGAGAACACAAGAGGCCGATAGCGGGGGGGGGCCTCATTTGACAACTACCTCCAGCCCCGCTGCACCGCCTATATTTAGCTGCGCTTTGAGGCCGGCGTTTTTTGAGCCGCGCGTGTTCACGCTCCAGCGTGAAAAAAAAACACAGGCCCGCTGGGCCCGTGAGCGTGCAGCTGGGGATTGGACGCTGGCACGGGGGTGGCGGGAGAGGGGGAGGCGTCTCTAGGTAGACTGGCATCTGTTTGGAGACGACACACGCCGCGCGCTCGCAGTGTTTGCACAGGCGTAAAGGTGCTTCTGACCCGCAGGGCGACGCGTCTCAGGATTGCACCCGATTTCGGAGTTTGTCACGTCTCTGTAACATCTGCTGCTCTCCGCTCCGGTGAGCCGCGCTGTTCTCGTTGGTATTCGCGCCACGGACCCTGACTCGCTTCCGATGTTAAACTTAGTTGTTAGACAGGCGTGAAAGTTGTCGTAGTCGGCGTTGAAACAATTGACTCAGTGAGTGTTTGGATTGAAATCCACTGGTTTCAGGAGATTGTAGGGGACACTTAGGACAGCCAGAGTGTGTCTCTCTTTCCCGTCTTTGCCCGTATTTTTCTGCAGCACACAGCTTGTCGCTCAACACAGAACAAACATTGGCGGCCATGTAGCGAGCGGAGTTCATCATTTCTCTCCATCCTCCGTCCGTCTCTCTGAGAGGACACAATACTCGGAGTGAGGGAAGGAAGAAAAAAAGGAACTGGTCAGGCTTTCAGTACTGTTCAACCTTGGAATGCTCTCCGGAACGTTTTTATAAAGTTTAAGTAGAACTTAAAATGGTCTGCACGTGTCGGCCCTGCGACAGCCGACCTCTCCGGGGTGTCCCTGCATCCCTAATGGATGGATGAATTTTTGCCAGTGCCTCTGTCATGCATTTTAACGTCTGACATTACTAAACAAAATCAAGCCGAAACAGACCACAGCTCCACGGCCGGGCTGTTCATCTGCATTTTACTGCACTTAAAGTCAAATGAATGATGCGGGTAAATCACGCTGGAAGGCACACTGACCACCGTCCATCTAAGGGCCACTAACTCAGCCGTGCCATGGAGACCGACATGAATGAAAGTCAGTCAGGAGGAAGTTGGACATCAGAGTGTCCTGCTCACTGTGGCGATCCAAGGGGAGCAGCTGATAACATCCACCCGCTCCAATTGCAAGCAGGAGAAGGTAAACTCCAACCGTGGCTCTTCACAGAGAACGTTTCTGCGACACCGTTTAGGAGATTAGTTTTCCATACTCTCCATTTGTGCATTTTTATGTCCCTGTTTTGTTGCCAAACAGTGAACGCGTCCGTTGAGAATGCAGCGTGTCATCGGAGATACCATTTTATCCGCCCCCCGCCTGTTGGCTGCAGATTGCGACAGACAAATCATTTTTGCCTCTTTGATGTCTATGGACGAACGGCCGTCTTTGTGGCCGTGAGAGCGGAAGTTGTTGGACTGAATTTGAGCACCGGTTGTTTACTGTTGCTTAGTGAAACCTAATAATTGAGGCGCGGGATTTACCGATGACCTTTGGTTGACCCGTAAATTTACAGCTGCACCCTTCACCCCCCCAGCCTGGATCTCATGTTGAGGGCACCATTCAAACCATTAAAGTGTAATTTGAGAGGAAGGGGCCGACTGCACAGGGGGGGAGGTGATTTTTAAAAATTTGTCAGTTCAGAAAGCCAAGGTCACCGTCACACGAGGGGGTTTGTGTCAAGACACGTTGCATTCTGGGTAAGCAGAGCTAGTAAAAAAAAAATGGGCCGGGCAGTGAGTCTTGGTTGAGGGGTGTTGCAGAGGGGGGGGGGTCAGACAAAGAGAAGTTGTGGTTGAGGACTTTGGGGACGGGAGGCCTAACCTGCCCGAGGCAAAGGAAGGGATGGAACGCAGCCAAGATGACGGAGGGGAGAAGAGGTGAGTCGTTACGCGCTCGTAATCTAATCTCTGGTCACTGAACTGAAAGTGGGAGAGTTTGGCTGCCAACCGTGAGTGAGTGAAAAGGCGATTGTTCAATCTGTGGAGTCAATTAAAACCGCTGATAGAAATGTATAAAACCGCATTTAGTTTGGGGGGCCCATTTCTTTTTCCCAATCAAATCCTTTTAGTCCATTTTCTGACGGATGAGAATGTGTCAAACTATACGGGAATGGGGGAGCGACGGGGGGGAGGGGGGGTGCAATCAGGGCCGAGTTCACAAAGAATGGCTTGCAGGTGCCGCGAGCGTTATGAATCGTGCATCACTTCCATCAACATCTGCCCCGTATTACGGTTCGAATCATAAAAGATGTTGCCGTTGTGAGACTACAGTCCAAAACACACCGTGAAGTAGTTTTTTTTGGCATCTGATTGCAATTATCCATGCTACAAGCTATTGATTCGCTTGAGGCCAATGCAGCTTTTGGGGGTAATAGCCCGCCTGAGCTAGAAGCCCGTCAGGACCAAACCGCTCAAGTGGCCTTTCTTTTCGCTGTAATGTATAAATATTTCTCCTTTTGTGGAAACAGCGAAATCATGGCGAGCAGGGAACTCGGAAGTGACGTTCAGCCAGCGTATTGTGGGTTTAGGAGGGTTTATTTGGGGGAAAAGGGTGTTTTTCTTGGCTCTAGTAGTGCAGCAATGGTCCGTGGGTGTTTGCCTCCCCTCCAAGCACCTGTGATGTTTTTGGCTCTGCGGCTGGATGCTCATCGGTTACCTGGACTCAAGGCTGCACGTTGGTCGTCAACGTTTTCACTTACGTCACTACAGGACGCGTAAAGAAATAACTGCGTGATTCAAGCTGATGGTGTAATTTGAGAAAGGCAACTTGGAGCTAAAAGAAAAGACGGAGTAAAGGCTGGAGGCAAGAGCGGGTGTGAAGGGGGGAAGGATGTGACAAAAGCCCGGTGTGATTAGCAAAAGAAGTAAGAGTTGGTGCTGAGAGCTGTGTGCAAATGCTCAAAGCATCTCAAGATCTAATTAAATATTAATGTATTTGAACTTGTTCAAAATTATCCCGAGGTTCCGTTTTCTTCTTCTTTTTGCGCTATATAAAAGTTTAATTATTATATTGAGTAGTTTGTGGGCAGCCAAAGTACGCTGTAAAAGAGTTAAAGCCTTAAATTAAATAAATAGATGCATCTGTTGGTTAACAGACATAAGAGACCAATTAATGAAGTGAAGTGCCGGAGTTTATTCAGTCTGTGCGCGTGAGCAAGTTAGCGTGTTTGTTTTTGCTTACCATATTGATTTAACGCCCCCCCTTCCCCTCCCCCACCTCCCTTCCTCCCCCCAGTGCAGGCAATCAAAATTTGTGAGCCTGCCATAGATTTCTTTCTGTAAATCTCTGTACACACACACACATACGCACAATAACACCCACACAAAACCCCAAACTCCCCGCTCCCCTCGCTCACCCACCCGGCTCCAGATGCGGCCCCAGCAGCGGTGACTTCCGGCCAGCACACATCTCCTCCCATTTATCAATCGGCATTAGGCCGTGGTAGGTGAGCAGACAGGTCAATCCACCTCCAGATGGATCCGTATTAGACGCAGCCGCTCCATCCATCTGAGCCCGGACCAGCCTCCCTCTGCCAGGGGCCCACTCGCTCCACTTTAGGAACCCTCATCGGGGTCGGAAACACTTTCTGAACGTTTCACAAGTTGATACTGAGCAGAGGAGAGATTTTGGCGCAGAGATCCACGTGAGGATAAATAAATATATAAGCCTCTATTGCATTATTCCCTCTCAAATCACCATCGTAGGCCTGCCTTCGCAGCCACCTCCTCTCTCTCTCTCTCTCTCTCCCTTCTCTGTTTCCCCAAAGCCCATGAAAGTTGGAGCACTTTAATAGGAAGATGAAACGCGAGAGAGGAAGTGTGTGATGTGATGGAGATGAGAGCGATGATGAAATGGAGATGGATTGGATGCGGATGAGAGCCACAGGTGACAGGTCTCGTCCTCTCCTCCCTTTCGCCCCTGAGAACGTCTCCTGCAGATCCCACATGCCCATGTCTCTAGTCTCCAGCCATTTTCCCTCTGTCTCTTTTCCTCTCCCCTCTCTCCTCTCTCTCCCTCCCGTCATATATATATATATATATATATATATATATATATATATATATATATATATAGGACGTGCATGGCGTGGAGCAGTGCTCGGATAATCAGCAGCGGTTTATTCATTATGAATGAGAGCCGGTTCTGGGGGGAGCCAGTGAGTAGGCCTCTCGCAGAGACTCATCAATTAAACAACAGAGTTTCCCAGCCTTTTGATTAAAGATAAAGAGGAAATACGATGATCAATAGAGACCTGTTAGAGACCGGGCAAAACAGACCAACAAAACGCAAGAAAGCTGGAAGACAGACAGACAAACAGAGGAGTGGAGGGAAGGAGCCACGGAGAACGCGGGGTGCGTTGGCGTGTCGACATCTCGGCGGGGGGAAGCCTCGCCGTCGCCCCCGCATCAATCCCACGCAGGCCCACGCCTTGGATCGATGCCAGGGCGGCAGCGCGGGCAGAGGGCCAAACCCCGCTGTCTGTTCTCCCCCCTTTTTGCTCTCCCGCCCTCGCCCGATTCTCCTCTTCTGCCGTCTCTTCTTTTGTTCTCTCTCCTTTCCTCCCCACGCTTTTTCTCTCCTCTTTCCCGTCTGTTACTCCTCGTCTTATCTCACCTCCCACGCCCTCTCCCACCGGTTGGCCTGCGTCTCATCTTGGTTCCCCCGAGGTCTTAAACCCCTTTCAAGTGTTTATTTTTACAAAATTAATTTATTCAAGAGGGAACCAGAAAGGGCTGAATGTGCAGCTCGGCGGGAGTCGCTTTTCAGCTCGAATCCCGTTGTCTCAGGTGATGTCGCACACTCAGCAGGAACGGCAGCCTCCGGGACGCGCCGCCTCCCTCCCACATGTTCCCCCGTCTCCGAGGCCTTGAAGTTGGGGCCAAGTGTGGAGTGAAAGGCCCGGCGACGGGCTGGTACTGTTAATCTACGCCATGTCTGATTACGCTTTTTACCCCGTGAACAGGAGGTTGCTCGGCTTGTTGCTAGGCTCCTGTCCAATAAGTGGCTATGAAGGTGGGCGGACGGTGCTGTCATGCTCATCACAAAGACACACACACACACACACACACACACACACACACACATCCCGTTTCTTTATCCATGTGGAGCACGAAAGGAAATTAAATATCACCTATATTTCCATTTGAATTACTTTCTAAATGGTGTTGGTGGGAGGGAGGCCAGTAGCTGGCTGCTAACACTGATGAGCACGACGCTGTGGTAGTGACCCGTCAATCACAAGGTACGCCCCGTCCTAAAACATACACAACGGATAATACACTCAAGTTTACTGAGGTCATACATCAAGTGAGAAGTAGGGTCCTTTTACCCATTTTTCAATATAACCAGACTTCTTTTTGCTGGTCATTAGAAAGAATGAAGAAGTTTAAGATACTTTCTCATTTACTTCACTATGTTTAAGAGGATGATTTCTGATGGCAGAGAAGATGCCTAAGGGCTCATCAATTGTATTCACGTATATACAAAACTATTTCACTGTATCTCATTTTTTATCTCAATTTGTGCTTTGATATTAATCAAAGCAAAAGACAATCCGAGCCTCCTATAAACCCGGATCCTCGTCTCATTTCTATTCTCCCATCTTTGATCACCATAAACAGCATCTGGTGCCTTTGCACTAACCAGATCCGCTCCCACTTACAGCAGGACCAGTAAATTCATCGCAACATCTGGTCAGCTCAACACTTTCTGCAGCTTCTGCATATCAACAACACTGCAAGAGAAACCCAACATATTTCGGGATAATTCAAGCACCTGTTTGTTTTTGTTTTTTTCTTCCATTTTGAGGTTCCGATGCATCCTCTGCCCCCCCCCACCGCCCCCCAACAGGGAAGCAGCTCTGTTCTCTTGGCATCCTCTTGTGTAGCAACTTGCCAGGTTACATAGCATTACCCTCATTACTCACACCTCCCTTCAAAGCGCTTCGCTCGTTGTGGCTGTGGGATGAACGCGGCAGCCTCTCTGGCCTCTGGAGTCAACCAACCACTCCAGTAAGAGCCAAACTTCCTGGTTTACTTGTGGTTGGTTATGGATTTTGGCCCTCGGTGCTTTGCCGTCTTTACGGGCGCACAGCTGCTGTTTACTCAACATCGAGATCGAAGCGTTCTGACTTTTGGCTTTTTTTTGCGCCGTAAGAGAAAGGGTTTATTCGTTTTCACTTCCGCTCAGATGAGTTTTAATGTATCATGAGGGCTCTCAATTTTTGTGTGGGAAGTTTGCTATCATTAGCATCTACGGTTCTTTATGAGTGGATGCATTCACAGTGAAGCATGGCCTCAGGCTGACATCAGCACCGGCCAGACCATCCACGCTTGGTAATGGGAAAAAAAAAGCGGAATACAAAAGGCTTCACAAATTATTCTGTTTAGACTTGTTGGCTTGTTTTGGATAACAGACGCAAACATGTTTTTTCTTAATGCCAAGACATCCATTATATATACTCAAATATATGCTGAAACCTGAATTCCACGTTCTTTAAATGGCAAACACGTTTATTAATATTACTCACATGAAAAACTAAAAAGATATAGAAATACAAACAATATTTCTAAATTCATTTGCCTGGTCCAACATAAAAGAAAGTGTGCTTATGGAATAATAAGTTTTATATAGTAATGTGATGGGAATTGTGTGTAATATTTCAATAAACGGTGCAAACTCATTGTCATTAGCAACTGAGCTAACAAGTTTGCATGGTGGATTTATTTAAGCTTTTCTGCAAACTGCTCCACAAAAGGGGAGTGTCTTAAGAGATCGATTATACAAAAATGTATTTTAAATTACATTACATTACTTGTCATTTAGCTGACGCTTTTATCCAAAGCGACGTACAATAAGTGCATTCAACCATAGGGTACAAATGATGATAAATAAATGTGTATTTCAAATCATCTGTATTAGCTTTCTGGCTGCTGTCATGGACTGAGCTAACGAGTCCAAACAGGTCCAAACCCCAGAATGTGATGCTAGAGGGAATCACTAGTGCCGTACAAAGAGAATAGACAGTAGCTCAAAAGGATATTACTAATAAAATACTAGTTTAGCGGCTAGGTTCGACCAAATCGAGTATGTTCCACGGAGACAGTCAGATTCATTTTGCAGTGACACATTCTGTTTTTAATGTGTTTGATCCCTGAATATAAGGAGGCAGATATGCGTGAATATATTGAAAGACACACGTGTTTCATTCCCACGTTCACTGCGAGCCGCTCTGCGGGAGTCGATGTCTGGTTGCCATAGCGCCCGTTGGCATTGAGGAACCCAGGCTGGACTCCGCAAAGAGCGAGAGCAGCGAGAGCACGACGTGAAGCGCAGAGGGAACACAACAGGGAAGAAATGAGCGAGAGAGCAGCGAGGGGACGACGAGTCGAGGTTAACGAACGACCATCTGGCCCAATGTTCGGCGATTTAAACCTTCGTCGCTGCTTCCGTCACACTTTTTCCTTTTATCTCTCTGACAGATTTCCCACAGCGTGACTCACTGTGATTAGCATTGGGCGGCCATTTCAAAGCTCACACGGCTCGAAACCGAACCCTCTCTGCGATAAAGCAGAGGAGAGTAAAGGAAGCGGACGGAAGGCTCCATAACGGCCTCGGACTCATAAAACGGCAGCTTAATTCAGGAGCACACAAGTTAATGAACTGTGTCTCCTTTGCAACGGTCTTTAAATTCCATTTAATGTCGCTGTTGCAGCTAATCATTTGTGTCCCTCTGTGATTGTGTGAGTTTCTGTGTGACCAAGGGGGGGAAATGTTATTCAGCCAACGCTCGGGATGAGTAAAAATGGAGGCTCAGGTTGTGATGGCTGTCCTTATCTCGTCATGAGCCAAACTGTTTCAGCGAGAGAGCGCGGCATTACCACACTGCCGGCGAGGCTGCCTTCCCACTATCTTTCCATTTGTCTCCAGCCGCTCCAATCCGACCCGCTATTTTCGTCTTTATCTCCCCGTGTCATCTCGCTCTGACTCTGAAATTCATTTATGCGCTGGTTCTCGCTCGGCCCTTCTCTCATTCTCTCTCTCCTCTCTGTTGTTGTCGGCTCGCTCAAATTTCTTCTCTTAATTCGCAATCCTCACCTGTAGATGGATATCAATTTTCTCCCCCCCCCTCTTCAATGAGAGCCGCCAGGCTCGACAGCTGTCATCAGCTGTATGTTCGGCCACGTAAGACTTGAGTCCATTAAAAACAGATCCACCACCCGCCGCCGTCACCGCTGCACGTCCGGCACGCTGGTGTTCCTAGTGTGGTACTTGGTTCTCATTTTCCTTAACTGTTTGAACGGATTATAATGGCTGTGTCATTAATCGATATGCTGAGATGTGGGAACATGGTGATTCAGCTTAAATGTTCGTTGGGAAAAAGACAAAAGGTTGTCAGTGTATCTAACATGTAGTGTAATCTCAATTGGATTAACTGAAACACAAACAACTAAACTTAAATCATCCAATTAAAGTTGGCGTAACTTGGACAACAAGCGAACGTTATTTTTGCCTCTTTACAGTACATCATTCTCCATTTTCTTCACAAATACTTGGTGAACAATATATTTTGAGGATATTTTGACCTTAACTGGCCTTTGTTAACTTTGCTTAAACTGTGTGATTATCTGATTGCTTGTTTCGTCTAATGTACAGTATAATTGATGATGATTGTTAGATATTTGGAGTACACATTGCATATCTTATTGTGTATCTGTCTGAACTGCGATATTCCCACCACATTAATACATTAAGCTTTTGTCCGACACTGAATTGAATTAAAGTTCATACAGAAGAAGCCGAGGTAGATTAAATAATAACATGCTCCGAGGGCTGCACTTCTCTGTTGTTGGGAAAACCCGGCCTGACATTAGCAAGGCGGTATTGAATAGTTGGCTTTCTCACATGGTCACAAAGAACAGGGGGAGAGACGGAGAGCCGGGGCCCGACAAAGTGGCCTCGGGGCATCTGTGCTGCGGTGGAACCCGGGAGATCAGTCGATAAACAGGCAGGTTGTTGTTGCCGGATCAATGCCGGCCCGAAGCATTGCTTCACTTCTAATTGCCATGTGCTCCATCTCTACAGAGTATGAATGTGATCGCCACTGTGCCAAAATCTTTATGGTACTTCTCACCGACTTAAAACAGTCTGACAGGATTTCTTGCTTTTAGGCGCTGTTTGGAATCGAGACACATATCTAACAGCGTTGCCGTGTTTCCTTTCCGAGCTTTTACTTGGAAAAATCCATTTAAACTGAACAGCTGCCACTTTTTAATTTGTTTTTCTGTGGATTTTATTTCTGCAGATGACTGGCCACAGGTACAGGGGGCCATTAAATCAAGATCGCTATTAGCAACAGGGAAAAACAATGAAATATTTTGGAACAGTTTGATAGCAGATAAATCATCAACCAACAAAAAGATAAATGTTAAATGTGCCTCTTGGCGCCTGTTCATGAACGAGAACATTATGCAGCGCCGATCAGCTGATCGTCAGCTGCTCGCTGCCTTCTGTTGACTGACAACAAACAGTTATTCCATTTACTTGTGGATCATTTGTTGCGGTTATCACTTTAATTTCCAATATATCAGGCATTTATATCATCACATGGTTTGTTTTGAACTCGCTGGTTCACTCAGTTCCCACTGAGCGGTTGTTTCTGCCCAGCAGGACACGTCTGTCTGAATGGGACGGAAAGCTGCTCTAAAGGAGCCCCCCGAAAAAAAACAAATTCAGCCTTTTTCTTTATTCTCAGGAATAAAGAATGACAAGACCGTCTCTAACTGAATGTGTGCACAGGCAGACGTTGTGACCGGCAGTAGACGTCACGGTCCAGAGGGAACGTTTGACCTGAAGCCGTTTGATGTTTTTGGTCAGTCTGTCAGTGTACCTCAGTGTGTCCACCTACGTTCTCTCAGGGCTGCTCAGTGTCTCTCCGCCAATCGTCTGGAACTCCAGCAGAAGTAGACCGAGTGGGCAAATCGTGGCTTCGTGACAAAGCTCCTGGAAGTCTTTTTGCACATCACAAATAGAGGAAATGCAACTCTGTGAGAGTATCCAAAGGAGGATTGTTTCTTTCATGCAAAATATGTCAACGCGTTCCCTAAAGCATTCCTGTCTTAAATATTTTGGAGCAAACTTAAACTTCTGAGTTCTTGTGTGGATATTCCAGCTGGATGAGAGAGTCGCGGAGAAAAAAAAAAAAGCCCTGGTGAAATTAAACCGGGCAATCTTCCTCAACGCCTTGATGTTTGTCCTCCTCTCAGTGTTTTTAAAAGGCAGCTTCTGTCAACAGGCGCAGCAGGCGGTTTAGCCCACTGTCTGTCTGTCTGTCTGTGCTGCGTTGTACCCTGTTGCTCAGAAGCCTGGAGGAAGACCAATCAATGAGCGCAGCCACTTACCCTGTTATTCACAGAACAAAATAATGTCTGTCGCCACCAATCTGTCGCAGTGGAAGCAGCACAAAGAACCCGTGTACCAGATCAGGGCGTCGGCGGGGGGATGAGAGCGAGCGGATCCGCGTGTTGGATTCTTTCTCATTGTTGTGTGGAATTTAAATGATGAGCTGCCTCGTTCCTCCCGGATTGGATTATGTGACAGGTAACAGGTAAAAGCTGCACGGTGCCTCGCTTATCCTCGATGCGCTCACTCACCAGGCGCATTGTGCCGCGGCCTTCGCGATCAATACCGCGCCGATGCCTGCGCTGTTCCTCTGTACTGTAAATGCCTTCCTCGGGTTTTGTTCCATGTCCTATAAGTGAGAGCTCACCAACACATCCCCCCTGGGCTCGTCTCTGGATTTATTGAATTAACCTGACAGCCAGAGCGGGAGGAGGGGGGGGGGGGGTGGAGGTGGGAGGGGGATTGACTGGTTTTATATCGATTCGATCCGCTCAGGTACTCATTGTTTAACATCGCCGCTGTCGTGGAGCGAAGAGGAGACTCCCTTTTTTTTTTTTTAAACGCAGATGGGACTCGAAGGGCGCCGGGCGGACGGGCAGAGGAAACCCCGTCGAGGTGTCGTCTCGGAAGTGTGCCACGCGAACGCGCTCATCTGTTAAGTGCAGCGCGCCGGCTGGAGGAAGAGCCCCGAGAGGCTCGCGTGGCACAATAAGGCCGTTAACCATAACGCGTCTTCTTTGACTTCTTTGAGTTATTCAGGTCAAGGAAGCGACGTCTCTTTTAATTCGTGTCGCTGCCTGTCGCCATTGTAAAGGCCTCTTTTGTGCTGCGCACATGTGGGGGGCCGTTGAATGGGCCGCTCTTCTCTCTAAAATTGACTGCACTCCCCACACTTCATGTTCTCTTTCTCCTCTAATTTCCCCTTTTCTGTCCCTCCTTTGCTCTGCTCCTTCCTCATCTGTCTCGCCATTGTTTTTGCGCTGTCAGCGCGGAGATGACCACCTCCCTCCGCTCCCCCACCTCATGACTTATAAATAAATGTGCTCGGAGGGAAATCTCCTTAGGAACCGTCTCTGCAAACACACGATTGCTGTATCTCTCCCCGCACAACTGCCCCTCCTCTCCCCGTCCTCCCCATCCTCCCTTCAGCTCTCAAAGCTCGCGCTTTAAACCTGTCCTGTGAAACTCATCCAGCATCCCACAGCCACCCACCCCGATCCAGTCACCACGACCAAATCCACTTTAAGAGCGACGCAAACGGATCAGAGAAGCCTCGTAGCGGAGGGGAAGAGGAAGGGGGTGGGGGGAAAGAAGAGGGCAATCAAATGGTGAGATATCTTCAGCGAGCCCGTCTAAATAAACCTTCCCGTTTTGAGTGTCTTATATTCCAGCTGTCTAACCCAGGAAAGAGATGCATAAATATGCTGGGGCCAGTCAAAATAAAAAATAAAAAAAGGACATGATCTGCTCTGATGTGACGAACAGGAGGAGAATGAGAGGAATGTGAGATAAATAGGAGGGAAAAAACGGGGTTTGACAAGAGCGAAGACGGATTGGAGGGACGAGATGCAGATAGATGCAGCGAGTGAGAGAAAGATAGAGACATATATGGCTGAGCTGGCAGCCTCTTTGGCTGATTAACATGCCTCTCAGACACGGTGAGAGGGATCAAACTTGCACACAGCCAGGCCTGGGAGTTATGCCTGCAATGCAACGATAGTGTGTGTGTGTGTGTGTGTGTGTGTGTTTATTTCTGTTTGTTTGTTTGGTGTTTGGATCTACTGCTCGGCACTCAGGAAGGCATGTGTCTTTGTTCACAGCTGCCTTGTGTGCACAGTTGTCAACTGGAGACATATGTTGATTGACACCTCAGTGTGTGCGTGCGTGTGTGTGTGTGTGCGTGCCATGAGACGTGACATCCAAAGCAACGGGAAGAGATAAAGTAGCACCCAGAGTTGCGGGAACTCGTCTTGGAAATCGATACATTGGAATGGAATTTATCTGATGAAATTGGTCGGGCGGTTGGCTGATTTGTGGTGAGAGGAGATAGTGGGAAGGGGGGGCGAGAGGAGATGGTGAAAACAGGATTGGCGGGGAGATGCACATCTGAGTGCAGGAGGCTGATAATGTGCAGAGTGTGCGCGCGTGGAAGTGGAAGGCCGGGGAGCTGCAGGTTTGCACGTTCGTTCCTCTGGGAGAAGATCCTGAGCCTTCCTGCCACCGTCGCCTACAGAGAAGATTGCTTTTTGAGACTGTTTATGACGGGGGCGTCCACGCTGGACCGCTTGACAAGTTGATTTCCCCGTGAAACCTGCCATTATAAATATATAATGTGGACACAGCGGTGGGACACGTTGGACCTGCGTTCTGTGCCGCCTATAGAGATGATCTCTACGGTGATTCTTTACACCAAGCGCTTTTCTGCTCTGTGACAGAACCACTCAGATAAACTTTCACGTGTTGCAGTATCCAAACGTATCCGTGTGTTGTACTGTCTGACTTTGATGCTCCGTTGTGTTCAGAGGTCCAGAGTCGTCTATGAATCAATGCGGGAACGCGAATGATGCATTTTGGAAAACCCGGCTATGCACCTCATAGTTACATGAGGAGACCTTTACCACATCATGTCTGTGTGTTGAATCAGTGACTTCTTGGAGGTTGCCTGGCAACGACATGGTCGCCACAGGATTCCAGGAAGTACCTGCTCCCGCCCGAGAAACAGTCCGTCACATTACTCCTCGTAAAAGTGCCGTTTTTAAATTGCATTACATCTTTTTTTTGGTTGGCCGTGCAGGTTGAGGTATACGCGCATAGTTAGTATCCATAATCTAATAGGAACAACTCACTCTGGTCTGAGCACAGCATGTTGTGTTCTCATTCGGCTCATTATTTTCAAGGCCTTTTCTGGTTCTTTGCTGTTGCACCATTTGTTGTTGTTATTTACTCATTCAAAATGACTCATAATCAGCCGCTCATTTGCATTCCCCTCCTGTTTTTCTTGATACCTTCTATTTTCTCAGAGTCTTATTTCGATCTATGAGTAGTGCCCTTGTGTAAAGATGGGCCGTAAACTCTGTAGACGGTTCGAATTTTTTTTCCCCCTTTATGTTCTATTTTTTGCCCGCCACCCGACCTCATCCCCCGACTGACCGTCACTTGTTGCCATTACAATAAATCCACCTCTCCTCCCGGTTAACTAGCTAAAAGGGCAACCACCCTCTCGAAGGGAACATATTGCCCTATTGAGTTTCTCCTGAGTATTTACGCAAGATAATACATGTCCTTGGGGGAATTTTAGCCGAATAATCACATCATGAGGGATTCTGTCCTGCTGCAGAATGTCTCATTGCCATTAGCAAGGTTTCTGTATTATTTATAACCATGCTAGAGATTATCGCCTTGTGTGTTTTCTTCTTCTGGCTTTGTGGAGCCTCCAGTCATTGATGGATGGATTTGCTTTTAGTCTCCCGTCAGTCTCAGAGCATGTTTTCTTTTCATTCTTTACTGCGGCGTAGCTGGGTTCCTCCTACATGGATGGTTGGAGTGTGATTTATGGCTTTGGCCCCTGATCCCTGCCCTGCTAATGACGGTTGTAAAATGGTTGTAGGCCAAAGGTCAGGCCTATCTCCACTGTTGTGATGTGAGATGAAGCTTCATGTGAAGCACAGCGAAGCTCTAAAGATAAAAGAAGCAAGCAGCGTAGAGAAATAAAAGTACAGCACAGAGGATAAAAGATTCAGCGCTCCTTCCCGGAGACTATTTCTCCTGTAACACAGACCTTTAATCAACCTGCAGACAATGCAAAATCTTTGTTCTACCCCGTCTAGATGGCGCCTACTGTTCCTCCGTCTCCCCGGTGTGTCAGCCGCTGTCATTTTGAGGACTGTGAAGGTTAATGACAGTGACACAACTCCAGGGAGAGCGCCAGTAATGCTCAAAGATATCCATTCATCAACAATAAGCTAGTACAGGTATTACATTACGCCGCCGTCATTCAGCGCTCTTCAGCCGGGATACCTCTCGCTCATTAACGAGAGCACATCCGCCGCAGAGAGAACGAGTCGGAGATTATCTTATTCCAGCACCAACCTTTAAATCCCCTGAAATTATATATCCATTAGACTCACGGTGCTGTGTGAAGAAGATACTGTGCCTGGTGGCAGGTAGCGGGAGTCAGATGAGGTGTTTTCATGGTCTGCTTCGGATGGAGGAGGAGGGTTACAGAAATGTTTTTGTCCTCCCCTGCACATGCTGCACATATTTCCCACTACATAAATCCATGTTGTCTCTCAGTGCATGGGAAAACCAGTGTTCTGTGCATAAAGGTCACATTTTTCATTTGCCGTGCACTCCCCCTCTTTTCTCTCTCTCTCTCTCTCTCTCTCTCCTCTCTCTCTCTCTCATTTTAAACATGTGCGACATTATTGAGGCTCCAGGATTGCACGGCGATGCAAATATCTAGTAAACAGACCTCGGGTCAGTCGGGTCCTGAGCAAAGAGAGGAGATCATGTGGGCTTTTTGCTCTCATGGAGCTAATTCCAGCATCAATTTCCCATTAGGCCTGAGAGAGATAGAGAGGGAAGACTGTTTGGGCTTAAGTGAAGGTATAATGCAGCATAGAGGCTATCATGTATGTGCTTATGTTTATGTTCATCCATGTCAGGGAGGTCCGGCCTCAGCAGAGAAAGATTAAGTTGGTTTTCAATAAAATAAAGATAAAGAAATCCTTGTACTCTCTTCTGCATTTCTTGAGAATACTTTTCATCTTATATTCCTTTGGTTCATATGTATTCAAGTATTGACCCCTTAGGGACTCTCTTTTCCTATAACAGCGCTAACAAAACCTGTTATCCCTTTAGATAAGTCCTTCCCACAGTCTACTCTTGGCTTAGTGTGATTATAAATCTGGCAATGTGAGTTTATTGGCTCGGAGCTCTTACTCTCCCGTTTCTTTCTCTTTCTGTCTCTCTCATTTGGGACATTCTTTGGCTTCACTCTCTGTATATCCTGTGTCACTCCCCCCTCTCTCCCCTCCACCTCTGTTTCTCCTCATCGCTCCCTATAGTGTATCTTTTTTTTTGTGTGTCCTGACCTGTCACCTCCCCACTCCCCAAACTCTTTTTTTTTTTTTTTATCTGCATGAGAAATATATCCGCGGTGTTGATTTCCATCTTTGCCTTAAATCCTCCCTCACAGCGCTGGTTCTCACTCTCCTCCTCATATCCCCGCCGAACACAGCATCTTATGTTCTGCAAATTGGGGGCGCTCGCTGCAGGAGGGGCTATCACCTGTCACTGACTCCACGCACTCCGTAAAGCAGCTTCTCATCTGGTCTCTTATTTGACAATTAGGCCACTCTGTAGAAAATCTATGGGCTGTTTTTGAGTCTGCATAACGAAAACGGAACAATCACAAAACCCTTCCCCGCTCGCTTAATGCACTTTCCCACGTATCCGCACGGTCTCGGGTCCACTCTGAAGGTCGTTTCTGTGATGTGCAACAATAAAAGCAAAGTGCTGCTCACCCTTGAGCCTGCAGCAAAGGAGTATTTACAACATTAATTCTTCTTCAAACACTGATTAAGTGTTTTAAGGATCAGGCTTAAGGTCTTTTGGTAGCTCAGTGTATCTCCTTCAACAGCAAAGGTTATTAGAGCTTTAAACCCGTTGGGTTGTTTTGGCTCCACTCCAGTTCCATCTCTTTCCACCGAGCTTTATTGGAAACTGTGAATTGAATCAGGAGGTTCTGGAAGCGCTATGTCACGTTCTACTGCTTCTATATAGTCTCGGCTTCTTTCCTGTCTCATGGGGAAAAAAGTTTGTTGTGGATTTTTTAAAATAAATATTTGTGTCACTATAATGAAATTACAGAAAACGAAGACAAACAGCGAACATTTGGTGCACCTCCTGATGATTACTGCGCCTTCAGCCCGTACAAAACAAGCAAATTATATTTAAAGGATATGTATATACACATTCTGGTGAAGAAAGCCACATTATTCCACTTTTGGAAAATAATAATAAGAGGATTTGAGTCAAAAAAGACCTTGCTTGAGTTTATTCTTCCTTCCTTTTATTAGCAAGGGCGACCGGTGTGAAAAGGGATTATATCCGACAATTGCTTGAGTACCTTGTTACCACTACTGATAACTCTGTATAATCCTTGACAGACATTCTGTTTAATATTTTAATCATAAATACCCCAACCACCACAGTGCCTCCATTAACGCTGCTCTAGTTCATTACCATCTTCCCCACATCTAGGACACGCATAATCTCGCTTTGGAAATCTTTAGTGCAAGCAGCTCACGGCTGGGAAATGAAAACACACGAAAAACGAGAGGAATCAACAAAAGCGAGAAACCAAGGCGTGACGCGATGGGGAAAGGGAAGAGGTAGATCGACTAAGGAGAGGAGAAAATCGAGAGCTTCCTTTCAGAGCATATTAAGCACCTTCGTTCCATGATGTGTTTCTATTTGCATGTAAAGCGTCCGATCCCCTGCAGCAGACGCTCACTGTCTCTGCAGAACCAGCAAACAAATCCACATCGCGGACATTCTTTACGTCTCTTGACCGCCTCAAACCACTCACGCTTCTCACGCCTCCCTTTTTAAAAATCGGATTCAGCCGTTCCAGTCGGCGATTGATCATCTGCTGACGCGTTATCGAAGTTATCCGAGTGGTGAACATTACCAGACGGCTTTAATGGGGTTCGAGGGAGACTTGGCTCCATCCACACACACACACACACACCTTTGGCAGCTAAATGTTCTTTTAATGGCTTTGTTTGTGAAATGACTTGCCTAAACAGCCATAATCACATTGATCTGCGGCTGTGGAAACAGATCTACGTCAATCCGGTTGAAGGGAATGGAGCGTGTTGATGAGTTCAGGGGTTCGGTTTCATGGGGAACGCTGATGAAGATATAGTTGTAGAGCGGATGAGCTAAAACTTTCACTCCACTCTCGTCTTCCCGGTGAAAGAACAGACACGATCATTTGCTGCTGCTAACTGTGTCGTTTGTGACGTTTCTTAAATGCGTGCCGGCGTCAGAATGACTTCAGTGACATTTTACTGCCATTTCAATTCCCCCCCCCCCAAAAACTGCCATTTCAATTCCATAGCACCCTGGGGTCCAACATTTGTGTTTACTGTCTGCTCCAAATGGGAAAACGTGTATATGCCTTGTTCATTGACAACGGTGTGTTACTGCGCTGCTCGTGCCGTGCAGCGAGGCTTCTGAATGAACTCGGCTGCAGCCATTTGTCACAATTAAAGAGATGCTTTCGCGCTGAACCCCCCCCACACACACTTTAATACTTGTATCTACTTATTCTGCTGTCCCATGGAATTGTATAGCCCAGGGTGTCCAATTATACTAATCGAATGCGTACCGCCTGACATTTATTCATACATTACTAATAGCAGAAACAATAGAATCTGTGATTGGATATAGTGACTAGTCTCCTCTTCTCTCTCTCTCTCTCTCTCTCCTTCTCACTGTTTCTCACTCATCCCTCTCTCTCCCTCTTAACCCCATGACCTCCATTCTTCTGTGGGTGACTTTCCCCCTTTACCTCCTGTCATTTCTCTTGTGGGTGTTGAGTAATTAGCATGCCTCCCACTTTAATTGTGATGTCAGAGGAGGGAATGTGAGAAATGTCCCTTAAAGATTATGTGTCCTGATAAGGTTATGACTGGGACTCCATTACTGAGATGCGCTGCACAATGGCTGTTTGTACCCTTTGGGAGGCTGGGAGAGGGGTGGGGGGGGGAAACCGGCCGGGGGCTTCTGTAGCTTTATTCTGTACTTTACTGAGAGTTACTGTGAGGAACTAATAGAATAATAAGTTAAAAATGATGCGTTTTCTTTGCTTGGACTCCAGCCCGCAGCAGTCCGACCCAGATCCAATTTCCCTGTAATTTAAGATTAAGATAGAGCCATCACTTATTGTTGTTATCACCATATTTTACTGTGATATCACCGTCTTGGTCAGTTGCTGTTTGCCATTGTTTGAGCCAGGCCCCTCGTGTACAATCCCAAGGGGCCGAGTCACGTTTAGAGAAACACATTTAAAAACACATTGTGTTCGTTGGGTTATCCTCTGCTCTACTCGTGGTAATGCTATGCTAGCCTGTGTTTTAGCATTCCACATCATCCTATAATATATCACACGGTGGTATTTTACTAGCTTCCAAATTGTTGGAGCTTTTATTGAAGGAGTTTTTCTAATTCATCATGACAATGACCTTGTGCACAAGGTTTGATCATAACTATTTTATTGTCGTAACAAAATGCAAAACACTTGTAATCTTTGCCCGTGAACACAATAGGGTTCAGTGGACTTGTGCTGAATTGAAAAGACATGAAAAGAGTCTTAAGAGAGACCAAGCCTGACACAGAAGGACGGTGCATTGTGGATTCTGTACTTTGTAGTCTCTGCGTTTGCATCCTTTTACACATTGTGCATCTGTAGCCACAATAAATTGCTGAGGTGTTTTGTGTAAAGAAATCCAACCTGCAGCATTCAAATATCGAGATGTTGCAGTTGTGCATGACTGGAAAAAATGTTTTGTGTGTGCAGCAGTGGGGAGTGATTTTCAAAACAAATGACCCCGCGTTGCATCCAGTGTTACGATAACAACCTGATGACAATGGAGTTATGCGGTTTTAAAAACCTCGCCAGGGTTGTATGCAGTGAAACATGATACAGATGAGTCAGAGCTCAAGATAATAACAACTTCAATAACAGTGCCTGTTGGATGCACATTGGATTCCGCTACACACATGCTACAGCAGTAAAAGCAGGCAGCCAGTCGAGCCTGCCGGGGGTTTGTGGCGGAAGTCGATAGAGGAGCTTAAAGTGCTCCGTACGGTGTCTGGATGTCACGTGGAGGCTGACTTTCTTCATTCAAATTACCACACGAATCACATCTGGGACCCTGCATCTGCCTCTGTACTTCCAAGCTGAAAAACACCAACAGTTCATCTCCGCTGTCAGAGCGGTGATTTGTGGCCCCGGCAAGCATTTCATTTGAGTGAACCACCACTTCCCGCCCCCCCCCATCTCTCAGCCTCCTTCATGTGCTGCATAATGCTCCTTGTCTGGACCGTTATCCTGCCTTCCCTCTCCCTCAACTGGTGACCCTTTCATCTGAGGGCCACACATTGTCCTCTGTCTCGCCCAAGATGTCGCCCCTTCGCCTCCTTAGCATTCCTCTCAGATGTGTCATATAGGCCGTGTGATGTTTGATGTGGTCGTGTTGCGCCGCGGCGATCCGGGCTGCAGTCGCCGCTGACCGGACACTTCTCCCCTCTCGGATGGTTTAATCCCCCCCCCGCTCCCAGCAGCTATTTCTCTCCCCTCACATCGGAGTGGTGAGACAGAGATGCTGGGGGAGTCAGACATCGGGGTGAGAGAGGCCGTGTCTCTCTGCATGTTCATTTGTCTCACTGCTCTGTCTCATTGAGCAACAACTCATTGCCATTTTTGTGTGTCTTTTTCTTAATTCCCACAGACTACGCTGTGGTGTTGCTATGGCGACCGCGGCCCCTCCCTTCTTCCTGCTCTGTTGGCTGCTCCGAACGGCGAGCTCTGCGTTCCCGGAGGAATCGGGGCCCCTCAACTTCATCCCCACCGAAGGTACCGACCTCCCGACTTCTCTCGCCCTCCAGCCGCCTTCTCCCGCCCCCCGCGCCCCCCCCCCCCGCGCCTCCCTCCCAAGTCGTGATGTGTGAGGTGTGGGATCAGGGTGTTGAATTAGTGGGAGGGCATGGACGAGGCTTAAGGTCACGACTTGGAGGTCAGACAAGCCCTCACACGAATGGCGTCGAGAGCAGGAGGTGTGGGGTCGCACTCCGGAATGAGGAAAGGGGGGCTCTGGCGTTCGTGACTCTCCCACGCGCACATTCAAACCCTCGAGAGACGCGGCTGGGAACGCACTCAGACTCGGAGTCTCCATCCCAGACCCGACCTTGATTGATTGCAGTTCAATATCATCGATTGGCGCTTTCCCAGCCGAGTCCAGAAGCTTTCCCGACGTATCGATACCAAACGGGGATTGGCGGTTGTCGGGCTGCTGAGCGCTGCACCACAGTGGCTGATGTTTACCGTGGGTCCAAACGTAAGCAGAATACACAGGACAAATAGAGGAAGGTGTGAAAAGGGACTGAAATAGAACAATGTGAAGGACAATGAGAGAGAAAAGAACAAATCGCTGTGGGTCCCAGGACGGATTGATGTGGACATTACAGCAGAAGCTGTAATGCAGAAGCTTGATAGAAATACAGCAGAAGCACTCAAGACCTAGAGGTGAATAAGTGGAGAAAACACGAAGAGGGTGGGATTTAAAGAGGTAATGATGAAAGAGCAGAGAGAAGATGAGAGGATAGTGGTACAGCCATTCACCTCAGTCAAGGTGAAGGACAGATATGGATCGCCATCCATATGATTTGTATGTAAGTGTGATTTCCGCTCGTCTCACCGTCTTATTTCTGTATTTTTTCACATCCGCGAGACAACGTCAAGCCAATGTTTTTTCCGCTTTTATCTTTGAAATCACTCTCTTAAGGTCTCCCTTCCTCGTCCTTGGAGACACTTTGAATCTTTAGTTTTACCTTTTTTGATGATTTTGAAAATGTCACCCGCGTGTCCCTCCTCTTGAGTCATCTGAACCACTCGGCAGAACATGTCTCACCTAACGTGTCAACAAAAAGCAGAAGCAAATGAACAATTTATCAAAAATGAGTCCTAACCTGTCAACAAAAGAAAACTCATGAATATAGAGGATTTTCCGATCTGAGCCTGAGCTTTGCTCCCTGTCTTTGTATGCTTAATGCAGAAGATGTGGTGCTACTGCAAATGCAGTTCTCCAACTCGCGTCACCTTGGATGTCCGTTAATGCTGCAGAACTGTCAAAACAAACCAACGTGTAAAATCGCATTAGCGGGACGGGGAAGATGAATGACAGATTGTTGATCAGCCGTAATCCGTCTCTGTCTCTTATTCACCGACAGTGGTGAGAAGACACCCGGTGTTCCTGGGCCGACCCCATCGGACCTGGCTGAGGCAAGAGCCTCTTCACATCCAGAGGATCCTCCAAGTCAACCGGACACTGTACATCGGAGCCAGGTACAGCACGCTCGCACACACACAAGCTGAATGAATGAACTCCATTTATCGTTCTATCTACAGTGAGGATACACTTTGAGAAATCATCCCTTTCAACCATTGTATTACGGTGATTGCCTCCATATATAATAATAATAGTAAAAGAGACCTTTTTTTAGCTTCAACGCACTGCATTTATTGCACATTATTTCAGGGGTTACAGTGTTCAGAGCATCACATCTAAATGTACTGATAAAACAGACCATCAGTACTCCAGCTAGAGATATTTGCTCCTTGTTGGATGCAATAATAGCACCGTTTCAAACGTTTGCGTCAGTCTTTCAGCATTCTAACTGTAAGCAGATCAACATGTATAAATCAGCATCCAGCTGTGGCTTAGTTCTGCTTCGGCTTTGGACTGTTTGAAGTTACTATTGGGAACTTTTAACCGCTTATGAAACATTCTCAATGTCATTCTGATGGCCTCTATGTGACCCGTATACAAGGTGGGTGGACTTGTACTTGTATAGTGTATTGGTAATGTGGTCTCCCAACCCCTCAAAGAGCTTCACAAAACCGTTCATATTCACACACACATTCATATTGTGATGGCAGAGGATGCCACCTGCCCGTCAAGATTAATGCAATGTTTTAAATATACACATTTTCACACTGATGGCACGGCTTTCTGTGGAATTTTGGGGTTAAGCATCTTTCCCAAGGACACTTCTACATCCTCATGCAGAGTGGAGGAGCTTGGGATTGGGAACGAGTGGATGACCCTCTCGTCCTTATGCACACAGATGCCGTCGGTAATAAGATCGGCTCTTCTATATAGTTATACTCAATGACTCTCGTCGATACCACCGGGTCAGATCCTGGCAAAGTCCGACAAAATGATGCAGGTTCACCAGAATGCGGAGACCAGCTGCTCCTCCGGTCGGGAACAGAGCTGCTGATGGAGGCCGCGGCCGTGTTGCCGGACCCCGTTGGAGGAAATGCAGGCAATGCACAACCAGATGTGGGACAGGAATTGGCGGACTGTCAGACTCTGCTGCAGTAAAATAATCAAATGTTTTCTAAAGGGACTCGTGGGTTCGTAAACACAACCTATTTTCTGCAGGCATCGCCAAAATCCACAAGTAATTACATTCATGAACAAAGATACTGTTATTTTTGGTAACTAGCTAACATTTTTGTGGTCTGGTCTCCACACGATGCCTGTCAGTCTGGTGAATGTGCTGATACTGGACAGAAAGAAGCCGCGGTGGTCTGGAGGACAGACAAGGACGGCCTGCGTGGCTGCACCGGGTTTACGATGTAAAGCTACGTCTGCTCCCCCCAGGAGCCAACCTGAAACAGACTAAACCAACAGAACCCCCCCCCCCACAAGATTTACTGCTGTTGTCAAAAAAAGTATTTAGTTTGAAACACAAATGTTCCACATGAGGTGCTGGTTATCTGATGGAGTGGTAGTCTGAAGAAGACTGAAAAGGTTTAGACAAGAGACGCCACCGTGGGCCAGGAAATGACCCAGTTCCCGGCCTCCAGCTCGTCTAACCTCACCACCCAAAGCTGGTAGTAAATATATCAAACTGTGCAACAAGGCTCCAGCCATGTTGTCTGCACTGAGAGGGTCTATAAGCACACACGTGCACACGGCCTGACAGTGAAACTTTGCACAGTCTGCAGGTATATACTACTAGAGCCATTAAGGGGTCTGAGAGACGTTCATTTTACATTTACAGCTGCAGGGGCGGGGGGGTTTCACAGACAGACAGTTTATTTATACATTTCTTGTATGCAGCGTTTTTGCAGCTTTCTGACAGAAAAAGACACCGATATCTGTCGAAATGCTGCTGTGAGCCAGAGACAGAGCCAAGACATGAGTTTTAAAAATGTGTTATATATAAATAAGTACCTGCGTGTCGCCAGGTACGACGGCCAAAAGCTCCTGCAGAGTGCCCCGGCCTGATAAGACGCCTCGCTCATCCCCAAATCCTGTCACTATTAGCATAGCTGCTCCTCAGACTGCAAGTGCTGCTAAATCTCTGCCCCCAAGCACCTGCTGAGAGCAGCTACCTCTCCCTGTCCTCTTCCCATCCTCGCTAAATGAAAGTAAACTGTGTGTTTGGCTGGTGGCGGGTGGAATAAAGCGCCTTGCTGTGTTAAGCCCCATTTCATCGCTGCCCAGATGAGCAGCTGTGGATCCCGTGGTCTTCAGACGCATCCAAAGGGCTAATCCCCACCAATACAAACCAATTGCAGAGTGTTTATCTACTGACAAGATGACCGAAGGAACGAAGCCAACTCTTGATTAACTGTTCCATTGGCGATGAAGCGTAAGAGGGTTTTGCCATCTGGCTCGACGCGCGTACGCGTGTGTGTTTGCATTAGGCGGGGAAGTGTGCAGACACACCGCCAGGGCGGTGGTTTATTAGCGCGCGGACGCCGACCTCAGAGGTCGCCAAGGTTCACGCGGCGGTCACAGTCGGGTTAAACGCCTCGTGGCAGACGGACGGGGAGGCGCTCAGTTGCGGCGCAGACCGGCCAGCTGGGGATGCAAGTTTAGCATGCAGACGAGGACTGGTAGGCGTGGAGGGTCACCCACCTGGACACAAACCACGCTGCTTACACGCTCCAATGTACTCGGGGCTGATCTTCAGAACATACTAACACGTTTGCGCGCTTTAACCTATTACATTTTCTTCTATGCATGTGGGTATTTTGATATTCAGCGTGAGGAACAGAGCTGCATGAGGAGTCACAAGAGGAGGGCAACCATTTTCAGAATAAGTCTGGAATATTTAGTCAATTTATCAGTTTACATGTCATAACATTAAACCAAAATAGCATAATATTTTTAATTTTTCACAAATTTTCACAATTTTGTTTTGTAGGACTTTCTACATAGTTGTATTTTTACGAAGTTAAACCTTTTGCTCCTTTTTGGATCTTAGTGGTTGGTTTTTCTATTCACTATTTTAGTTTTGAGAGCAATACCATATTTACTAATAAGGACGTGGTATTAAACTAGGACACGGACACTCCTCTACACTCCTGCACATATAAAGCATGCAGCCACCCAAATATCATGCAAACTCCCTCACCGGCCCGCCACATTCTCCTCTCCCTCAGTCGAAACCAGGCGGTCAGCTCTAAACCTTTCCATTTCATTTTCATCCAGTGGAGCAGCTTTTCCTGCACAGTGTTTGCAGACTTGGAAAGGCTCACCCTGCTCACACTAAACCAGGAAGAAGAAGAAATAGAGGCTTGCTATGCCTTGGCCTCGAGTCGGCTGTTGTTTGGGCGGTCAAAAGGAGAAAGTTCATCAGCTGGTCAAGTCAGAAATTTAGGAAATATTGTCTCTTTCTGGTGTTGACTTTGTATTATCCCGGTCGAAAAAGGTCAGGGGCGTTCGTGAAATAACAGCTCAGGCACGCGCACATCCTGCGCACACGTACGAACACACTCGGCCAGTCAAGAGAAAGAAATGGGAGACTTTTGATTTGTAGGTTTAAGGGGCGAACTTTGCGAGTCGAGGCGCCTTTGGGAGTTATGACCTATTCATGGCTGCACGCACATCCAGCAACATAAAGAATAACGACATTTTACACAGCTCACATGTTGGACCCTCTACCACATGCCGTACGTAATTAAATTCACTAACACACACATAAACAAACCCAAAACAAACGGGCTTTGCATCCTTCAAACAGCCTCATACGCAGGAGGGGAGCTGCAGAGGGAGAAGGAGAGTAGCAGGAGAAGCAGCAGCATAAATAATTCCCCCTCCTCTGCCCTATCGGAGGCAACGGCGCTGGCTGCCATCCACCCTGACCGGGAGGCCTGTTGCTGTATCCATTACGTTAATGCTGAGACAACGCTGAAACAGCCTGGATGAGGTTAGGCCCACTCCGCTGTTTGGAGGACGCTTGAACTCTGACCCGTTAAGCAGGGACGCGCCCGGCGAGTGTTTTAGTGATTTTGCACTTCTTCTTCGCCGCGTAGCCCGCAAAGCGTCCAGCAGGAAGCGAGGATGAATTATTCAGGGTCTGGGGCGACCTCGGGGGCACTGGGCCCTACCTGTGGTCTCACCGCTGTGTGAAAAAAGGTAGATAGCAAACGCGCGTTGGTGCGCGCACTTAGGGCGGGGCGAATGATCACACGGGCAGGTACTTGTGCGTGGATGCACACGTGATAACCCCGGCCTCGGTCAAAGTAAAAAAAAAAAAAAAGAAGTGGAGAAAGCGATAAAATATGCAGCACTGGGAGGCAAAGCCGGATCCGAGACGCGATCGATGCTGCCGCAATAACACGCCTATGGCAGATTTACAGATTAGTTCAGAGGCCGGCCCTTTGCTGAAATGAAGCCCGTGCTCCGTCCCAGCAGATATAGCAAGGCCTCGATCAATATGCGCTCTTTAGATGTTACCAGCTGCCTCGCTCGACTCTCACTTAGCTGCTTTTTTTGACAGGAGCGTCCAAGGTTAGTGCAGAATTACCAGCAGATTAGGAGCACAGAGAGCTTCATGAATACATGTATGTTGTTAGCTTCAGAACCACGTGTATAGGCAGCATGTGGGGGCGTGCAAGCATCAGTATAACAACTTCATTAAATCATCCAATAATTCAATTTCAGGCTTAAATATGACTGATAAGATGAATTTTGGCGCCTCGGAGCAAACTTAATGCAGCAAGTAGAGTTTAATGAGAAGAAGCAAAAAGAGAAATACAAGCGATTATTATGCAGTCAGGTACCCGTTTCTCAGATATATTCAGATATGGCAGATAAGACTTTGTAGAGCTGTTTCCTAATCTCTGAGGCTCTGATCAAGTATAAACGAATAAAAGTCTCTAAGATTTATGTATTATAGCTGTATGCGCGGAATTATTTAGTTGTAAAACCGCACTGATTTAATATATCGCAGAAATATTCATACGATTTTTTTATTAAGCGTGTTGCCTGGATTTCATCCAAAAGAAAGTGTGCACCGTCCTGAGCGAGCGCTGATATCTGGGCGGACCTCGTGCCTTGGAACTGGCGCCCGTGGTTCGCTTGGTGCAGCGTCTTTCCTTTACCTTGAGCTTCGGCCAGAGCTGTGCTGGCTGACCGCCACTCTTCTCTCTATCCTCCTCTTCCCCCCGGCAGGGATGACCTTTTCCGCGTGGAGCTGGACATCGTGGCAGGAGACGAGATGTTCTACAGCAAGGTGAGCACCTTCTGGACAGACACCCACAGCATTCACAACCTCAAGGAGGACGCATGACTCGCCGTGAAATGATATTTTGCACGAGGTAGAAATGCAAATGTAGCTAACGAGCAGTGCATGTGTGTGTGTGTGTTTTTATGTATAGAAAAGGACGTGGGAGTCGAATAAGAATGACATCAGGATCTGCAGGATGAAGGGCAAACACGAGGTGAGACGGAGTTCGCTTTATCTTCTCTTTCTTGTTAAAACGAGGCAAAGCTAAATTATTAAACTCAGCAACAAGGCCATTCGTCAGTTATACATAACATATCAAAATATAAAGAGTAAAAGAAACATCTTATACAAGGACATTTAAAATCAAGCCAAAATAGGTTAATATCGGTATAAAAGAATCAGTGAACAATATATTGGGGTCCTGGACGGACACCAAAACCATTGCATGCAGTTAATAGTTAGTAAATTAGAAATTGTTTCTAAGTTTTAACTTTTAGATATTATTAGTCTCTATTCCTTGGTTTGTTATGTGTTGATATTTTGGTAGAATGAGGGTTCAAATTCCTTTATTTTTACTATTTAATATTACTATTCTATAATTCTAAAATTCTTATTGATTTGAAGTGAAGCATTTCATTTGATTTCCTCATTTTCTTTTGAAGCGGGAGTTTTCTGATTTGGGAGTCTCGAAAAAAAGCTTAAATCGCTCGTCTCCTTCTGATGTTTTTGATTAAACCCCCCAAATTATCAGCAGCAAAGACAATGTTCAAAAGAATTCCACATCAAATGTCTCGGGTGACATTTGGTGAGCGAGACGTCGGCGCGTCGGCTCTCTTTCTTGTGCACGTTATGGCGGTGTCTTCCCTTTTCCCGCCCGCAGCTCTGGTTTCATTGTGCCAGTCATCTGTCTGTCGCGCCCGCCGGCTCAGCCTCCACATGAGGATGACTGCCTATCTCCTCATTGTCCCCTGCTCATCCAACACACACACACATCAATCGTAAACAACGCAGCCCCTCCTGCCTGTACATCACCTGGGGAATGCGGCTTGCGCTCTCAGTAAATCCAGGTGGGAGGGAAGAAGTGATGGGGGGGGGGGGGAGGGGGGGGGAAACGTCCCGGCAGCCACCAGCATCCCACGCGCCTAAATACCTTTTACACCTCCAACACACGCACACTCACATCCCCCTGAAACAGCCCGTATTCAGAGCGCGGTGGTGACGGCCGGCCGGGGGGGAACATGGGCTCCGTTCGCCCCGAGAGAGCGCGAGAGAGAGAGGAGAAAAGAAAAGGCTTTTTAACAGTGAGAACACCTGACATTAAATCTGTGCGAGACAGTGCCAGACAGAACCACAATGGAGAATAGAGGGACGGAGACAAAAAGCTCAGCCGAGAGAAGGGGAGGAGGAGAAGGGGGAGGAGGTGGAGAGGGAGAGAGGGAGGGGGGGGCGCTGGCCGGCCCAGAGGAGAGCTGTGGGGCCGACTGAGATATGAAAGGTCTTCTTGCTCCCTAATGAGTGGGCTGCCCGGTGAATCACACGGCAATGTGAGGGAGATAAGAACACAGCCAGGTCCTCTCAGTCAGCTCCGTCAGCCCACAGGCATGAGGGAACACACACACACACACACACTGCACGCCATGAATAACGGAAGGCCTGTATGATTAATATGTGACTGAAAAAGTTTCATTACCAAATAACACTCCAAACGCTACATGGACATTTCGCAATTCGACGTGCTGCTGTGCAGCAGCTACAACCTCCAAAATAAAAATTCTAAATTTAAAAGAGATTCTGTTTTGGTCCAAACAAAGTTTACATTCAGTGGCTCTCAGCAAGAAGCATCGTGCTCAATTCAAAATACGTTCAAAAGCGTTTTCTTGAAAGCGTACAAGATCATAAGCCTTGAGAACAGACCCAATTAAAGGTTTCTTTTTTACTGTTACAACCAAATGATGTGAATTTGATATCATGCTCTCAATAGCAGTCCAGCTTCTCTTTTTATTGCACTAAACGCATTCAATTAGGTCACCTGTTGCTGTTTTGCACATCACGTCAAAGGTGAAACTGAATGTTTAACCAGAGATCGATATTCCTCAGACTCAAACGCACGCATACGCACAACGTGGACGTGTAGTCACCGACCTTCATGTACGTTCATACATATTCACCATTTCAAGTGCAGTTTTTATTAAATCCTCTCTCTCTCTCTCTCTCTCTCTCTCTCTCTCTCTTCCCCTCTCTTTCTCTCTCTCCTACATGAACACAATTAAAAAATCAAATGAAATCTGTCAGCAGTCATCTTCCCGGCGCCCTGGGTCGCCTCCCTTTCCCCTCTTCTCCTCCTCCACTCCTCCTGAAAATGTTCCCGTTCTGCTTGGGGGACGGCTGTGTCAGATGTGATGCATTCACCACCTCGTAATTGGTTTTCTAATTAAATGCTTCTGCATGGTTGATCACAAAGGACATAGTATTCTCCCTAATTAGGCTGAAAATTCAATACCCTAATTCTTTTTTTTTTTCACCTCCTCTCTTCTCCCGTGTTGACCAAACGAATGTTGATGAATGCAGCAGCCGGGCATCACGCTGTCGCTCCCTCTGCATATTCTCACCATATTTCCCTTTTGTCCTTTCTGCTGTCTCTTTATCTCCTCCTGTGCTTGCCCTTTTCATGTTGTTCTCAATCAATGCCCCCCCCCATTTTCACTCCTTCCCATTCTCTCCCTTTGAAAGCAAGAGGTAGAGGGTGAGACGTTCCCCCCCGCCGGGGGCGGCACTGTGCCAGCGCGTCGGGCCGCGCCGGCGTGGCATGTGCGGGCAAACAAAGGCAATTCCGTATAGAGCGCTTTTAAAGAGCGGCCGGCCGTCGTCATGAGCAGCACTTAGCCAGATTGTTTCATCAATATTGCGTTGATGTTGCTCTCCGAGGAGCTCGGGGGGGTTTCATTTGTCCAACCCAAACGCCTCCTCTGGGTTTGACGGTCAGAAGATCGAGTTTCCCCAATGAATCGTATCGAAACACCACACATATGTTGTTTTTTTGTGCGCCATATGTCCTGCACCCATCGTCTTTCTGTGGCTTTTAGGTGCTGCTTGGCGCTATGTCTACTGTTAATTATTTGTGCTTATTTAAGTCTTACTGTTAATATCATTCATTCTTTGAATAAAAGTCGCCCCACACCTGGGACATTGAGGTGTAAGGTTCTGACCGCAGTCACTTCCTCGCACTTAATGGAACGCTGGTATTGGATCGGTACTCGGGAGACACCCGCAGCCCGGGTAAAAAGTTAAATAAACTCGCTTCATCAGAGAACGCGTGCGGAGAACCTCTTTCCTCCATGGCAACCATTCAACGCGACACGTATTAATCACATGGTGACAATTAGCCGCCTTTTTCCCGGCGTGTCGTCCAGCCGAGAGCCTTTCCCGGGGTCATCCGGGTTAAGTGTTGAGTGACATGTACGTGTGCGTGTGTGCATGTGTGTGTTTTTCCACCGGGGAGCCGAGGCTGCCTCATGGCTGAACCGGCCTGGAAAAAACTCCGGGTCTCCTGTTTCCTCCTTTCTTTCCCTCCTTCCTCCCCCCTCCTGCCCTTCTCTTTTATTTTCTCCTCATATCTCCATTATCTCACACCGGCTCCCCTGCTCCCTCCCTCTGGCGTGCGATGTTTTTTTTCGTGGCCCGTGGTGGGTTTCGCTCAGAATTACCGTCAAACCGAGGCGATGCGGATTAACTTTTAACGCGCCGAGTAACGCCGCGGCGCGATGAAACGTACATTGCAGCTAATTTGGTGCCGCCGCTAATTCACCCGCCGCCTACAACGCACACCACCCCCTCGCTTCCTGCTGCGTCACTCTGTTTTCCCCCGCAATTGTGCGTCAGGGATTTTTTTTCTGGGAATGACGAGCCAGTTGTTAATGAGTGAAGACGAGCGCTCGCCAAACTCCCTGTGTGTGTGTGTGTGTTCTGGCTTGATGGCGGCTCTTTGGCAGAGCAATGCTCTCTTCTCCCTGGTCGCTAACATCAGGGGATCAGCCAGGCATGTAATGGAAACTTTTGCGATTTAGAAGAGCAGCTTGCTAAATACGAGCCTTAGATGGCTCCTTTTGCACCATCGTTGCTGAAACAGGTCATTGTGATTGTTTAAGTCGTTTTACGAGAGCACGAACGATGCTGTGGGTTTCTCTGGAAACAGGAGGATTTTACGACGTGTGCACCTGTTTTGTGTTTTGGTTAGACGAAACGAAGGGAGGGGAGGGGGGGTGATTGCTGATTGTAGCCGGCGGTAAACTCGCGTGAGTTTAAGGTTTTTCGGATAAAGCCGCAACATCAGCGCTGACATGGAACCCGGGCCGAGGCCGAGTGGAAAGCCTTGTTCATCGGGAGGTTAAGTTCCAGATAACAGATGAAAAGCAGATGCAGAATGTCGGAGCTTCCCCCGTTTTTTAATGGCGTCTGACTGCTGCGGGTTGTTTTGAGCAGACGTGTTGTAGCAACGATGGAGGAACTCTCTGCCGACCCCCCCCCCCCCCCCTCCCCCCGTGCTCGCTTGCGTTCATCGTTCTGTGTCCATGGAAAATGTCTCGGCCTTTGCCGTGCACGCACTCAGGCCCGACATCTGCAGAGGAGAGCCGACCGCGGCAGCGAGATTTAAAAACCGTCTGCATGCGCAGCGTCTACTTTTTTTTAAGCGATGTTGCTCACGATCTCCCCCTCTCTCTCTCTCTCTCTCTCCTCTCCTCTTCCAATCTTCCCCCCATTCACAACCACGTCCACTCCTGTGTAATTCATCTGTGCTGCAGATTAATTTCTAAGAGCAGCTCTGCCACTGGCACAGTGAGAGGAGGTGGAGGAGGTGGTGGGGGTGGAGGAGGAGGAGGAGGAGGAGGAGGAGGAGGGCTGCAGTCATCTGGGTGATGGGGAGGCTTGCCAGGCGGCACAGGTGGCGTTTTGTCTGGATTCCGCCCAGGGAGCGAGGGAGCGGAGCGAGGGAAGGAGGCAGAGGGAAGAAGAAGGAGCAGCCAGGACTTACAACATTTGGATTTAAAATTAATTGTTTAATTATGTGATTCAGAACTTGATCCTTTGTAATTGGTTTTGTTTTTTAACGTGGAAACCGTTGTAAATCCCCGGTCCTGTTGACTAAATCTGACTTTGAATTCTTAAAAAAAAAAGCCCCTTACCTGGAAGAGGCAAATTGCTTCCTGGAAAAGATGAATACGGGTTAATGAAAAGTCCGTATGCAGCGGGGGATGTCTGTAATACGCCC
Source organism: Gasterosteus aculeatus (assembly GCF_964276395.1). Taxonomy (NCBI): domain Eukaryota; kingdom Metazoa; phylum Chordata; class Actinopteri; order Perciformes; family Gasterosteidae; genus Gasterosteus; species Gasterosteus aculeatus. The sequence goes on along the minus strand of NC_135695.1, from coordinate 18,665,269 downwards.
CTGGCAATCGCAATTCAATATTTGAAATATCCGGTCATGAAATGTTTTATTTTCTATGTACAATCAGGGCCAAATGCGCACGTTGGTGCAGTGGTTTGGCTCTGGGAAGCGCTTTTCACCGCCCGCTCCCGCAGGCTGGCAGTTGGACCGGGTTGTTATTAAGAGTGCTTCATCTGGCTTTGTGATTACAGCTCCGACCAAGCTGACAGAACGCAACAGCATGCAAATAATACACACACACACACACGCACACACACACATGAATGCAGCCGGCACACATGAACACACGGAGTATGTGCAGGCGTGACACACACACACACACACACCTATGCTGTCAGCGCCTCACCACAATTTGTCACACAGCACTGCGCCATTAGAAATTTACACCTCACACTTGACACACACCCTACACCCCAACACACACACACACTCACACACACACACACACTCTTTACACTCACAGAATCCTTTTGCATTTGAAAATTGAGATCCCAGCAGAGAGCAAAGTCGGGAGATGGAGGAGCAGGATTGTTGTGGTTGGAGCATCTGGAATAACACTCACCCGTCTCTCATATCGCTGCTTCCCCTCTGATCTCTCCCAAACGCACAAACGCACACTCCCGTACACACACTTTCATTTCACATACCCGCTATCACCACCACCGCTCCTGCTCCAGCACTACTCCTCTTTCCGATGAGATCAGTGTGAGCGGTGGTCTTGAAGTAGAATCCATCTGGTATGTGTGTGTGTGTGTGTGTGTGTGTGTGTGTGTGTGTCTGTGGCAGTTCTGGTGCCATCCTGGCTGGGACACTTGTAGTTTGGGGGGGTTGCTGGCTGCTGTCCACCAGTGATCTAACAGAACTGTACATCGCCCCTCTCTCCACACACACACACACACACGCACAACAACAACTTTGATTACCCGTATTGTGTTGTTTTCATTCCATATTGTTTTTCTTTTTCTCCTTTTAAAATTACCCCATAAAGTTGTAAAGTTCTACAAATCAATAGATTTAATAGACATATTATTAAAACATTTTGCAAACAAATATTTTCTAAGAGACATACAAAAAAACTGTACGACAGCGAGCACTTAAGTCTAAACTAAAAGTTTAGACTTTCTGCATTTTCTGTATTATGTGATCTTAACAGGCGTGTAAAGTGTTCATCAGGTCACACGTGTTTAATCATTTCTACCATAAACACACTGACTGTACTCCTGTCGAGGCAGCGGCTTAACTTGAAAGTCATTTCTTCTCAGTTTCCCCACACCGACATTTATTACTTTTTTGGCGCCGTGGAGCTAAAGCGGCTATTAAGTCATGTGGTGCTTACACGACTTTCATCTCAAAGAAAAGGCGAGGGAGAATGAAGCCGAGTGCTTAGTCATTAGCCGGGCTTCATGTAGTCGTACGTCTCGCGGTAGAGAAATTAGCCTTAAATCTGCCGCTTGTTTGAAAGAAAAAAGAACCCTGGAGCTGGTTTAGATTACCGTCCGTCAATCAGCGGCGTGTGTGTTTGCATTGGGTGAAGGGGGGGGGGACAGTCGAAGCCTCTGCAGGCTCCGCTCAGCCTGTTTCAGTGTGATTGACGGCGTCAATGGTCTGATAATCCGGGCGACCGAGAAGCTTCAAATCACCTAGCGTTTTTTGGGATAATCACTGAAAAATAAACTTTCCCTTTTCCCCCTCCATTCACTCCGTCATTTTGTCTTTATTCATCACTCTCACCCCTCCTGCGTATTTGAGCAGCCGCTCTCTTTGTGCCTCCCTTCTCCCGCAGGACGAATGCCGTAATTTCATGAAGGTGCTGCTCAGCAGACAAGGAGGCCTGTTTGTGTGCGGGACCAACGCCTTCAACCCGCTGTGTGCCAACTACACTGTAAGTTATCCGACTGGACGCCTCATCTGTTCTTCCTCAGTAAACGGAGGCCTCGCGTTCTAAAAACCCAATCGGTTTCGCCTGTTCGGGTGAAAGTGTACAGCTTGATCGGAGCTGCCGAGGCGGCGTCGACGACTTGTTCATCCTTGTTTCCCTGAGACGCAATTGTTATTTCTCCGCGGTGTGGCTTCGCGGTCCGCCGCGCCTGTTAGCGGCGAGAGTCGTGAGACGGATAATCAAGAAGAACCCAGAGAGGTTAGAGGAGGAGGAGGAGGAGGAGGAGGAGCGGCGTGACTTCTTCTGCCCGGTTGGATTTCTTTCGCCGGTGATTTAGAAAGCTGGAGAGACACACGGGGGGGGGTTCAAGCTACAGATGTAAGAGCCGGCTGGCGTGATTCGAACCATCAGTCCTCTAAAATGTTTCCTCCACCGCGTCCAAAGCATATTGATCGTAGTCTGAAGGTTTGTGTCCCTTCGGCTCACCTGAACTCCTCGTTCGGGCCACTTTCCTCTCTCGCTGCATCACAGTAACCATTTTTAAAAGTTTTAAAAGAAAAGCGACACATGAATATGAATCGTTGATTCGGATGATCTCACTTCATTCCGCGGGAATATTAAATTAGCAACGAAGGCAGGAAGATAAACGAGAGGGAGAGATAGCGAGGATGAAAAAGTCCTCCCTCCACCAAACGCTTCTTCAGATAAGTGTTATTTTCGCTCGCTCGCATTTCAAAGACGTACCTGGCCCATTATCTGTCAGCCACTAATGACACTCCACAACAGTGTATAACACACCTGTCTCTCCGTGAAAGGCTGTCTGTTTCTCCGGGGACTAGTTAGCGATGCTAGCTACTGTTTTATTTATAGCTGCTTTTTAATGAAATGACACCTTTTCAGCCGCGGATTGGACTGCGCTGTTGAAATTGTTTGCGTTTGGTTGCCTTTCAAGTCTAGAGAGGGAGAGAGAGAGAGATATGCAGAACAACTTCACAGTGTATTCATGCATGCTTGTATGTGTGTCTGTGTGTGTGCGCGTGCGTGCATGCGTTTTATTTATGCATGAGAATGTGACTCTTGTTGTTGTTGTTGTTGCTGTCCCTAATTGGCACCAGTGAATCATTAGTCTGCACTTACGGTAACACTCCCTAATTGTCTTCCTCTTTGGGGCTTGTTTTTATAATGCTGCTGGAGATGTGTTCGCATTGTTTGCTGATTGATGCGCACATCTGTGTGTGTGTGTCCACATGTGCGCGCTGTAACAGGGAGACACTCTGGAGATGGTCGGAGACGCGGTCAGCGGCATGGCGAGGTGCCCCTACGACCCCAAACATGCAAACGTGGCTCGTTTTGCAGGTACGACGGACGTCGCTCTTCAGTTCCCTAAACAGCGGTTAAACACACGGGAGCAATTCTTTCATTTTTATTCGTCAGCTTTGTTTACTTCATGATATTTAAACACTATATTATAATCAACCGTGATCTGTGGCGGAAACTGTGGGGAGCCATTACCGTTCAGCCATCTCACCATTATCAGATATTAGCTCAAAGTAAAATGTCGTTTTTTTCGTACGTGGGAGGGCTGCGAAGTTGCAATCACGCCGCTGCAATTACGCTGTTGACTGGCCTGTAAATGTCTGCGTGTTTGATGCTGGAGGACTTTCATGAAAAACGTTGGCGCCAGCTCCACTGTTTGTAGTTCTGCTGTGTCCTTGGCGGGCTCTTCTATTAACCAGCGTCTCTGCCCGTGTTTGTCAGAGGGAAATCTGTTTACCGCCACGGTGACGGACTTCCTGGCCATCGACGCCGTGATCTACCGCAGCCTCGGGGACAGTCCCGCCCTGCGCACCGTCAAGCACGACTCCAAGTGGTTCAGAGGTACCAAAAGTGACGTGTGTGTGTGTGTGTGTGTGCGTGCGGCCCTGGCCTGTTTTACAGTGTGTGTCCTCATCACTTAGCGGATCGATACGCGTGTCCTCAGCACAGCGCTGAGTCAGCGGCGCCCTGACAACGCGCACGTCCGGGGTCAGTGGCCCAAGAAGCTGCCAGAACCAAACAAAATAAATTTCACATTAAGGTGAAATCCGCCGGCCACGACAACGGGACGGCGGCGGGAGGCGGGAGACGAGAGCGGGTCGCGGGCCCGGGCCGGGCCCCCGGGTGCGATGGCGCCGGAATGCGTAGCGTGACACCGAGTTCTCAGAAACATCGGGGAGTCATAATGCGCTTATTGTTCGGTGTGAAGTCCCCTCTCACCACGTAATGAAATTACGCGCGGCCCGTGCCTCTTTCCCGCTGCCCTCGCGGTACCTCGGCGGCGTGGGAGTGAGTGATGCCTTTCCAAATGGAGACAGTGTCTCGCTGTGTGCTTTCTCAAGGTCCGTCTTGATTTCATTAGACCTCTTCCCCTTCTTCTTTCCCTCCCTCTCACATTGTAGAGCCGTATTTCGTCAGCGCTGTTGAGTGGGGGCCTCACATCTACTTCTTCTTCAGAGAGATAGCAATGGAGTTCAACTACCTGGAGAAGGTATAGAAGTCGTCGCCTCTGTCGGTATTTACACATCGATCGTTAAAATGGACCGTGGAGGACGTGCGGTTAACAGCGTACGAAGCAGATGGCGCATTAATATCTCCCCGCTGCTATTATTTGAATGTCAATACAAACTCTTTTCCCACAGTCACGCTGACCTTTCATCCTTGGATCTGTTTGTTTGCATATTTAATGCATATTTAATCCAACAAATCACAGTCTGAGTAAACAATTAATGTCCCTTCTAACCTGAGAAAAGACCTTTTTACCAGAGCGGGGGATACCTGGGCTCAGCTTTGGGATCTTTCCTGATGAATTAGCAATTCCCGGTGCTTGTTAAAGAATAAAAAGCATCACTGTCGGATTGATGAGAATGTTCAAAGAGGCACATTTAACATGCGCTGACAATTTGATGAATAATTGATTGGATAGATTTACCTTTATAAAACAATGATGCGTCTAACCGGGCTTACCCCCGACCCGACACTGAAAGCACCTTTTAAATATGCACAAGAGGAAACCCGCCTGCTCTGTGTGAGCTATGAGATGCACCTGTCGCACTACTGCAACGGGATTTTAGTCATTTCCCGCCCCCCTCGTCTGCCTCTCCGTGCCTGACCTGCACCTCGCAGGTGGTGGTGTCACGCGTGGCGCGGGTGTGCAAGCGCGACCTGGGGGGGTCTCAGCGCGTCCTGGAGAAGCAGTGGACGTCGTTCCTGAAGGCCCGCCTGAACTGCTCCGTCCCCGGGGATTCCCACTTCTACTTCAACCTGCTCCACTCCACCAGCCCCGTCATCAGGATGCACGGCAGGGACATCATCCTGGGGGTGTTCTCCACGCCGGCAAACAGGTACAAAGCACCAGCTAACTGCTTTAAGCATTTATTCATTATCTTTAGCCAGTTGTTTATAACTTTTCAACATCATGTTCGGTTGCTTTTAGCTATTTCTTTCAACAATACTTCCTACACGACACTGCTCACCCCGAAATCTGTGGATTATCTGCCAAGAAGTGATTTTCTCGAAGAGACATTGCTGTTCAGTATCCTCATTATAGTCGAGAGAACGCAGACGTCTCTACTGCGGATGTCTCCTAAACTAGCACACTCGTACCTAAACAATCTAGATAAATAGCCCCACAGGTAAGAGGAAATATTTGAAGTTTGCGGTGAACTGTCCTTTTATTGTGAGGACACATTTGTCTGTTTTTTTTTCAAATTCCTACACAATATTTCCACGTGCAGAACCTGGTCGGCAATCACAACTCCAGATCAATAGTCAGCCCTATTTGTGTGTGTGTGTGTGTGTGTGCGCGACTTCGAGGGCTGCAGCGGAAGGATTTCAATCTAAATCCTCTCTCGAAAGACAAGAGCACATTCAATCAAACCGAGGGTGTTTTTTCAAGAAATACACGGCAGGCAGACACACTTCCTGTGCGTATAGACACCCGGTGGGAAGCGGCACTTACGCGGCTCGCCTTGGAAATTTACCGGACCACCAGTTTGTTCCATCACGTATGAAGTCGAAGAGAGCAAGGCCTCCTGCAGGCCAAGCAAAGCTCCAGAGAAATGAAAGGAGCCGTGCGGAGGTACAAAGGTCAAGACTGTGGCGCACGCAGTAATTTAAGACACATGCGGCGCTTTCATCGAGGACAAAAGGGTGATTTGTTGAAAGACGAGATTGAATCGGAAAAAGCTGCGAGCGGAGGAGAGGAGGCATGCTTGGTGGTAAATGGGGGATTACTGAAGACTGTCGCTATTTGCTCATCCATACGGCAACACAAACGGCGAGGCGGAAAGACGGGAACAACAGGGAGAAGGAGGTCGTATGTACAGTACAAATGACCAAAAGTCCATGTGGCTCAAATGAAAGCAAATGATTCCGTATTAAAGCGTCTGCGCGGCCGTCGTAGCGTCTGGTAGGGCCACGACATTGACGCAAACACGCAGGAACACACGCCTGATCTTTCGACTCCTGGTCTGGAATCAATACAGTGGCTCACTTAAACGCAGCCGGCGGCACAGTAATCATCTGAAAGTGCTCCCAGTATAATGGCCTCTATTATTTTAAGAATAAAGTGCTGTACCAGTCGCAGGACGGTGTCTCAAAGTTGTGGTCTCCCGGTAATAGACGAGAGAGACAGAGGAGAAGAGGGGGAAAAGGAGTGAATGCAAAAGGAGATAAACAGAATTAAGAGGGAAGCAGCAGACACGAGGGGGAGAGAAGGATGTGGAGCTCAAGGACGAGGAAGTCAATAACGTACAACACGTGCACCCGCTCGCTCCGCCTGAGATCTAAAACTGTTTCATCAGCTGCATCTTATCGGTGCGTTTGGAAGGACTACGCCGCGAGACGGAGCCACGGCCCGCAGGGACAGATGGACGATTCGCACACACACACAGACTCCCTCCCTCATACACAAACACACACATGCACAAACACACCTACAATGGCTCCCAGAATATGCGGCGTGCCACCAAGGAGAACCAGCTGAATACACACACACACACACACATGCGCGCACACACACTCCTGCTCGGGTAAACTACCACTTTGTCCTGTTTTGAATAACCGCCAGGCAGGAGAGAGACAAAGGTTCTAGATGGATGGATAAGGAGACGCGTGATGGAGGAAAGTGAACACAAAGGGAAGGAGAGAATGTGTGTGAGGTGAAGCTGCAAAACTCCCGCTGGCCTCGCGCGGCCCACCGCGGCCCACCGGCTCACTGCTCGCCGGAAAAATTGCTGTGGCTGGCGGCTTGCAGCGAGAAACAGCATGAAGCAGGACCTGGGAGTGGAGGAAGAGCTATTCTCTCCTGCCATTTGGCCCATAAGAGGGGCATTAGTATGGGAATAAACGGATGAAATCCAAAGTTTAACTGGGCCCTCCCGGAGCGTCCCCTGGACTATGAAGTTGCTCGTCTCCCCCTCGGTGCCCACATTCTCCGGGGATAATTTACAGCCGCATGTCAACTCCTCAAACATTATGGAGTTGCTTTTGTGGGATCCTTCATTCTTGACTTCCAGATCGCCTCCACTATTCAGATCCTTTGTGCATCTGTGAAGCCCCAGGCCCATCCTTTCCAATAGCGATGAAAGACGGGCTCGGATTTCCTAATAAGGACCCCCTGCACCCACTCTCCTGATGCTCGGGAGGTCATGGAGGCCCGGGGAGGAACGGCAAAAATGGAGAATAAAAATAGGAAACCATCGGGGAGAAAAGAAAAATACTTCCATCGGAAGAGAAGCGGCAAGATGTCAAACGGAAGGCTGGAATCATGCTGCGCTGGACGGCCTGGTACCGAAAAATAAAAACACCAGTCATTATTTCTTAGCTGTTGTTTTGGCAGCTGAACATGTCTGTTGCTGCTGGAGCAGACTAACATTGGCTCATTACGCTTAATGGAGCCACGCTTGATTGCAGGGAAAACATCCCATGCAAAGCAGAGTAAATGTGGTGCATCCTGAGGGAAGCAGGCCGTGTTTGGTTTTGGCTGTAAAGAACCCCATGTGACTGGGTCAGACATCAGGATGTCCCTCTGGGAAACGCGGCAGGGGATGGGAAATGAGGAGGATGGGGAGCTGGAGGAGAACAGGGTTTACTTGGAAGTGGGACACCGGGGACAGAGATATGCGAGCTATGTTCCCCCCCCGGGGCTGCACAAGCAGAGGAGGGATACATGGTTAGCGCTGGAGAAATGGGTCTGGGAGAGGAGCTCCGCCTGTAGTTGACAGCAGAGCGGAGTCACCATGTACAGAGACTTCCAGTAGCCCTCATAGGCCTGAATAGTCTGCAGAGAGAGTGATTGTCCCCATTGGGACCTGACGGGGAAAGGCCAGGGAAAAGGATGCAAGAATTAGGTTGCTTGAACACCCACGAAAAAAAAAGAAGCATGGGAAAGATTTCTGGGAGGATAAAATGAAAGTAAAGTTGACGGAATAATATTTAAAATAATTTTAATGAAGTTCAAGAGGTGTAGAGAAAAAGTATTTTAATATCTCAGTGGAGTCCTGTATTACTGAACAAATGAAACACATTTCTGGTTGATTGTATTAATTAATTAGGTCATTAGTTTATTCCATCATGGCGGCCAACCCAGATGTTGCTGAATAAAAACATTTATTTGTAAAAATGTGGTTGAAGTAAAGGTGAAGTTAATCAATTCAATAAATGAAACGCAAAAGACTGAAAAAAAAAACGAAGACGGTGAAAGATAAGATAAAAAAAACAGTGTGTTCAATTTCTGACCTTTAAACAAACCCTTCCGCAGAATCTATGAACATCTGAACAGAAATGATGCAGCTCCCATGTGGTGAATTAATACCACATTTCACAAGGGATTTACTTTCATATTTACAATGTGTGTGAAATGTAAACTCTCTACGATGGTTACAGAGTCAAACCCCTACTTAAAGGATCGAGATTAAAACTTCACCCTCCTCGTCTCATCATCACGTCTCCGTGAGGACCGCCTGTGTTATTCCAAGTTCCCCGAGAGCTCGTTAAACACCGAGGAAGTAGACTCTGCAGCAGTCCTCTCAAACGGACACGCTACGCGTCTTGCCTGGACGGCCTGTCACTCGACCCTAGTGGAGACGGAGAAAGGGGAAAGAAAAGAAAGATTCAAAAAGTAGAAAACGCATATGGACTAGATGACGAGCGGGAGACGCTGTTTCATCGTGAAAATGAAAATAATAAGGAAACTTAAGGAAAACGTAATAAGGAAACGCAGCCTGAGGCCTTTGTGGCCCCACAAGGGGGAAACCCGGTGACCTGCAGCCGTTTGGATGAGGCAGAGAAAAGAAGCCGGGCAAAGCTGGCCCACCTGTCACACGCAACATCTGGTGCCGGTGGTCCTGAGAGAGGCATCGTATTGTCTGCGGATAACGCCTGCAGCTCCGCCGCGCTGGGGGGGGGGGATTCGCCACCCTGCCTGTGAATGATGAAGTCCTGAGGGAGCCGGCGTGACCCGATCAAATGGCGCATCGGGAGAGACGCGGCCCCCCTGCTGCAACCAAAATGAAAGCCTCTGGGCGCTGGCCTCTCAAACCAACCCTTCCGCGGCTTTCAAAGAGCCACTCGACAGAATCACCCCTCAGAACCACGGCGGCCGGCTGCACGGACCCCCGAGCCACCGGTTGACCGTTTATTTTTCGTGAAGAAGAAAGGGAAAGGCTCCAGGCCGGTGTGTGTCTTTATTTTTTTTCTTAGCAGCAGGTTGCAGGTTACTCAGCCTCTCAGGTTCTTCTCAATACGTTTCGTGACGCATTAGCACTTAGTCTCTAACGCTCCGTCCACGCACGCTATTAGTCATGGAGGAGGACGCATCCGGAGCAGAGTTCAGTCTCAAATTCATTCCTCATTCATTCCCTGACTCTCTTTATTATCTCTGTCTCTGTAGTGCTTTCTCCAGCCAAAACACACAAAAGTAACATCAGGCTCAAAAAGGAGATAGTGTAACTTTGTGTGTGTGTGTGTGTGTGTGTGTGTGTCAGAGCTATGGACACCTTCTTGAGCAGATGTTCTGTTCCCGGTTGCCGAGTTCACGAGTAGTTAAACACCCTCCGAAGTGCACCAGGCTTTTTCCTGCAATGTGCTGTTAGGTTTACAAGAATCAGCCCCCCTCAATCACTCCCCCACCAGCACGCACACACACACACAAAAATATTCAGTGAGTCATTTCCCATTTCGTTTTATATTCCAGGAATTCCAGCCAAGATCTTTTAGTGTGTCGGATGGAGCTGTTGCGTCTATTCTTCGCCCACGGAGATGACAGCGTCTATCTCCTCCGTTCTCTCTCCTCGTCTCAGTAACACTTTCCTTTGTGGTCAAGTTCTGAATATCAAATAAATGGACGGCCCAAATCCAATTTGTCATCTCCCCAGGGAGCCTTTCCCTTTCTCACGTTCACAATCGACTTTATGCATTTTAACTGCTCTCCTTTTCACACCTTCACGGTATTATCCACCTCGCCTTTTCTTGTCACGACGCTTATTCTTTCTGCACTTTCTGTCGGAGCGTAAATCCCACTTGATCATCTCGTGCCAGTTCAAAGAGTTTCATCAGTTCATCAAACGGGCTCTGCCTCACCTCTCTGCCTCACCTCTCTCTCTATAGCATCCCCGGTTCGGCGGTGTGTGCCTTCGACATGGAGCAGCTGGCCGGAGCGTTCGAAGGGAGATTCAAGGAGCAGAAATCCCCCGAGTCCATTTGGACGCCTGTTCCAGATGAAGTCATCCCAAAGCCGAGGTACAGATGGCTGTAATCAATGAATGCATCAGGATTCAGGCTGTTATCGTCATTCCATCATTGTTTGTTGCAGAGAAGTTTGTGTTTGCAGGTTTCCGGATTGCATTTCATAACAAAAGCAAAGCAAGCAACAATACTTTAAATGATACTCAGGGGCATTTTCTAGAAGGTTTTATTTACAAGGTGATTAAAGCTGATTATACGCAAATGTAATGTAGAACGAAGGAAGATTGCAAACATGATATGATATTGAGCCTCTAGGTGCTTGTGAATATTACATCTTAGGGAGAAGGGAGATTTGTTTTTTCACAAGGATACGACGTCTCCTCAAACATCTGATGCAAATGTTCCATCACTTCACAATACTTCAAGTACGAATTTCTTTCAACTAAAATCAAGACAATGTCTTGTTGATAAAGTGCTTTGTGTCTGAATGCCTCAAATTCAGAAGTTCTAGACTACTCGACATCCTCATATCATAACTATCTTCTGACGCGTGCTGAAACTTGTTCGCCCCAGACCCGGCGGCTGTGCTGTTCAAGGCTCCAGGTTTAATTCCTCGAACTCATTCCCCGATGAGATGCTCAACTTCGTCAAGACCCACCCTCTGATGGATGAGGCTGTCCCGTCGCTCGGACGGAGGCCCTGGATTGTCAGAACCATGGTCAGGTGAGACGTAACTCGGATATTAAGGGGCAGTCGGTCACCAACCCGGTGTTACTAGGAGACAAGGAAAGTATTTGCAAAAGAACAGTATTATTTTCCTCAGGTTGCGATGTGAAACTGCGATGTACTATTAGTGTTTTTTCATACTTATTTTTAGGTTTCTTAAGGTTAGGGGAAAATTGCAGCCTCGGTGACCGATTTATCGTCAAGTCAAAAGTGACTTAATGCCACGACAGAGGGGTGATTTATTTTATTAACATTTACTGTGACAGAAACCGTGATATTTTCCTTACGCTGATGGAATTTATGCCAACCATCCACCCTGACCACCTCTAAGTGACTTCCATTCACCACTAAACGTTGTTATGTTTGAACGCAATCCAGGCAGCAATTACGTCTCCATCAAGTCATATTTAGCAATTTTAACTATCAAACGATCGAAATGTGTTTAATTTGATGGGAAAACTGAGGACTCAGAAGTACATTGAGTTAATAATTATATCAATTCTGGAATCAATTGTAATTTGTCTCAATTAGAAGGGCTGACCCATTTTGGTCCATTAGTGTAAGAATTGGTCGTTTTGGTTTCATTGGACTTATTTTTTTGATCATATCGCTGCAAAGAAATCCGCTTAAAAAGCCACTTTTGCGTAATTCTTTTTACGGATCTGTCTCTTTAATCAACTATTTAATCAGTGTTAGTTGACTAACCATATCTAACCAGGACACCCTAGAAAATGGGTTAAGTGTACATATCTGTTCCTCAAGGATCTTCAGTTTGCACGGCCAGTCTTTGTCTGTGAACTCTTGTCTGCTGCAGGTAAACTGGTTCGGTGTTAAAGCCTCTGGCAGCAGCAGCAGCAGCACATCGAGTCCCACATCAATGCATGCATGCCTCTCTCTCCGTCTGTCCACCTCCCCTTCTCTCCGCCGTCTACCACATGGGGACGAGATGTATGCGGAATATTGAACAGGCAGCACAACGCGGCTTCTTTTGTCGTGTATTGTCTCGTGCACACAGGACTGTGTGCTTCAGCAACACTCTGCTGTTGTTTCAAGAACGGCACATTTACTTGACTGATATTATTAATGACTCAACGTCTGCTCTAATTAGTTTATTATGCAAATGTGATAAGCATTTTCTTCTATATGGAATTAATTAAATTTTTGCAGGGACTCAAGAGAGAATAGCACCTCAAACTTGTTGCACAATCATAAATGTGCTTCTTACAACGGTTTGACGATATGTTTTTATCTTTTACGTGAGAAAAGTCAGTCACAATGAGCGTCACAGCGCTGCTCCGTCTCTGCAGATACCAGCTGAATAAGATCGTGGTGGATACAGAAGCCGGGCCTCACAGAAACCAGACTGTCGTGTTCCTCGGATCGAACAGAGGGACGATCCTCAAGTTCCTTATCATGCCCAACCAGGACAACACCGTCACCAACAGCCATGTATTCCTGGAGGAACTGGAGGGATTTAACCCCGATAAGTAAGACATGCCCTGTTAAAGGAGCAGTTAAAACATTTTTGGATACTATGTGTATTAGCTTTCTTTCTCTTTAGGTTACATATGAAGCTACAGATGAACTTATATATGTTTTACTACTGACGTTGATTGTTCCAGTCTTGATGCAAAGCTGACTAACTCTCAGCAAGTTGAACAAACTATTCATTTATGGCACAAACGTGTGCACTTGAGATAATATAGTGCTATAGTGCGAGTGCTTGAGATAATATAGCTCAAGACATAGCGTACAGCAGGGGAGGGCAGGAAAGGGTTAACTGACATCCGGGGTTGATGTATACACAGCGAGGGGAGCTGATGGTGTGATAACCCGAGAAAAAGAGTCACAAGGGGGAAAAAAGCCATTACATGTCTCGGAAACGGAAATGATGTGTCATGAATAGCCTCACCTATTCTTGGAGGGGCATCGTGATGGTACGGGAGAATACGAACAAGGAAAAACAAACAAAAAAGAATAAGATTCATTATCAGGAGATTTCATCATGTTCTAATGAGTTGGTGAAATACTGTAGAGCAACATTAGGGCAAAAAAAGCATCAGAAAGTAATGAAAAGATAAAATCCTATTATCCATAATCTTGACCAAAATGATTCTTATATTCAGCCTGATGCTAAATGATATTCAATATCTGGATCTGGACAAAAGATTGCAGTGGGCTTCTTGCCCCTTTCTAATTAGCATTTTGCATGAGGCTGGCGGCTTTCAGGTTTCGTTGGATGCCCACCACTACGCAATGAACACCGCGTACAATGCCTTTTCAATCTTTATTCCCGTATTTGTTCTCTCTTGGGCTGCAGTGTTCCACACGCTGGATGGCTGCAGGGTGGGAGAAATCCGATTGTCACACAGATGCAGGGAGATTTGGCTGGTGATTACCGTTTACCAAGGCTAATTAGAGGCATTTAAAAAAGGAAAAACACAAGCTTCCTCCCATGGTAATTGTGGTCCCTGATGTATACGGTACAACTTTTCCTTCTGCAATAACGGGGAAAAAAAGGATTATTCCTCAAATCAATGATGACCAGATGCACTGGTACTGTTCTTTTTCATTACTCGACTTCCTTCCTTTTTCAACCCCACCAAAATATCCTCACCAATTTGTGTCTCAGCGTGTTTGTTCAGACATGACAAAATGAGGGATAGTGATGCTAGGTGAAGAAAAAGGGATTGTGTGATGAATGAGCGGGTCTGGACCGGAGCCGGTGTGCACGGTAAGCCCAGCACGAGGTCACTGACAGTGCAGCTATTGCAGCAGGCCCCCAGCTAATCAGGAGACCGAGCATGGCCACGTCAGCACCACATTTTACTCTTTCATGCTCCAGGCGAACCCCAACCTCGCCATGCACACGCAGACAAAGAGATGCCTCGTGCCCTGAAGTTAACCCCAGGGGACGCGGGAGCAGGGCCACAAACACACTCATCTATCAGGAAGTCATCACAGAGAGAAATCCCCGCTTTGTGATTGGCCCGCTTGCCGTAATGAACATGGTAACGAGATAGATGCAGCGCTAACGGAGCAGCCTGTATCCCCGCGTCTCATCATGGTTCTGTTTTTTTCACGAGTCTCCCCGTCGTTGTTTATCTTTCCTTTCATTAGTAGTTTATTGTGTTGCTTTGCACTCCCTGCATCTCTCTCCCTCCTTTTGGCTGCCTTTCGTGATCTAGGCAGTGAAGAAGGGCAGATCAGCTTTAGCAGAATGTTAGATTCTTCATGACTGTGGTTTTGCAACAATCTCATTACCATAAACCATGCAAATTGTGCATGAGTGTACTTTTGCATAGAAAGGTATGTGGCGATTTCTTACTCAGCTGCTGGCTGCTATTTCTTGATGTCCGGCGGACCTCTCCAACCTTTACAATCAGCACAGTGCATATTTGGATCAGCATTATAACCTCTGGCTAGAAGGCTGCCTGTCATCTCGTTCACTTTTATTACGGCCTTTAAACAAAGTTTGATTCTTTTCAGCGTTTCAGCAGGAAAACAAATGCTCCTCACGACTCGATGTGAATTAATTTTCCTGCTGAAACGCTCAGCGAGGTGACAGGCTTAATGTGCAGCCTCGGCCTGCTAATTGAAACGGTCTAATCTATTTGGGCGTTTTGTGTGTGTGTGTGTGTGTGTGTGTTGCAGGTGTGCCGAAGACTCTCTGCAGGCCAGGCAGCTGCTGTCCCTGACTCTGGATCGGGAGAGCCACACTCTGCTTCTGGCCTTCCCCTCCTGTGTGGTCAGAGTACCAGTGGCTCGATGCCAGCTCTACTCCCGGTGCATGAAGTAAGTCTGCACCAAACCCTGGGGGGGCGGAGACATTGAAAGGCTGCAGAGCAACATAATAAGAGGTTAGGTGAACGTTCAAGAACAACAAGTGTCCTTGTGCACGACACTGAGCCTTTGTTATTGCAGGAATGTATCCTTCCACTATAACAACTGGTAACGTGTTAACTGGTTATTAATACTTACATTCAAAATGCAATAAATATGTCATTAAATTAAAATAAAAAACATCAAATCTAGTAAAAAACATGTAAACAGTGTAATATTTTACTGTTAAATATAATGCTGTTATTAGCTTTTAGCTATTAGATCTGGGACTTGAAGACAAATTTTAACCGTATCTTATAACACTGTCATTTTATTATTATTGAAACATATTAGTAAAAATACAAAATATAGGTATTAAAACATTATATGGTAAATAAATTGCATTAATAAAATATAATGGAGCTTAACAGAATATTCAGCACATGACACATCTTATAGTCGTATAATATGCACTTTGAAATGTGTCTATGTTTTAAAGTTATTTGTGATATTTCTCATCTCTCAAGTTGCACTTTGACAAAGTCAAATTTCCCCTCAGGGACTATACATTTAACCACACTATTACTATATTACATTACATGTCATTTAGCTGACGCTTTTATCCAAAGCGACTTACAATAAGCGCATTCAAGCATAAGGATACAAACTCACAAGAGCAAGAAACAAGAAAGTGCAATTTCATCAAATAAGTTTGCTTATACTTGCTAAATTTGCTATAAATCACTATAAATCTCACATTGTAATGATTGAACACAATTAGATCATCATCAGCTATATTACAGTACAAAGCATAACCAGTGACGAGAATGTTAATTATTAATGCGATATTATTTAGCAGCTACTTAATACTTTTACTTTCACCTCGTCTCCAGTGCGTCAGTTTGCCTGTGTGAATGTGTTTAACATTAAACATAGAAATGCATATAATCAAAGTAATAATGTTTCACCTGCATGCACCCACACAAGCCCCACGGTACTGACCTCCCCCCCCTGGCCGACATTTACCTGGTCTACTGACACACTTACACAAACCAGTGCTTCATCAGGCGCTGTGTTCGCTGAACCGGGCGAGTCGCCGAGGCGTGTGATCCGGAGCGCATTAGGGAGCGCTCACGCTCTTCCCGAGGTGCGTTCAGCGCGTGAGTTTACGTGTTTGGATCACAGACCGGGAGTTGGGATGTTTGGGATGCTCGTTGATTTCTCAGTCACGCTTCAGCGGCGTCAGGTCTGGTGTTGATACGCGTTGATACGTGCTTCCTCTCCGCGCGGCTTTCAGTCCGCCTGGTTGGCTTCTTTTCTTTTAATCTTTAATAATTCAGCGGTCTGCTTTCTAATGCATAGAGCTGCGGGTTGACGTTCAAACCCCATTTGACACCACTTGAGGACCCGCCATTGAAAAGTAATGTCGTGCAGTTGAGTGAGGATACTAGAGGTTTTACATTTAATCAGTCAAAAACTATTAATCCATTTCACGCTACTTGACATCTCTGACATCCTTTTTCAAGTGCTGCAGGTTTGGGGATTTTTTTCTCTTTTAGGCGCACACCAGTTTCTATTCATGATGCTGGTACGGTTTTAAAATTAATTTACAGACTTGAGTCCTTCTCGAGATTAGTGAACCTTCACATTGAACGTCTTTGAGCTTGTTTTTTTCATCCAGCCCAACGTTAGAGAGCATTATGCCCCCCCCCCTAATGTGTGCGGAGATGCAGATCACTACTTTACATTTAAATACATGAAATAAAGTGAAATGAGGATTATTCGCGGTCTGTTTGTGTCCCTGCAGGAACTGTATCGCCTCCAGGGATCCTTACTGCGGCTGGACCAGAGGAAGCACTTGTTCTTTCCTCAGACCTGGGACCAGGTATGACTCCTCTCCTTTGTATAGAATACACACACACACACACACACACTATCACACGGCATAGAGCACCTTCCCTGCATCACGTACCACCCTGTCTGGTTTAAGTCCACGTGCTGTGTCAACACCTGTCTCTCCTCCCTCCCCCCCTTGATCTCAGAGAGATTTTTCTATTTTGTTTTGATTTGATTTATTTCCATTTCCTTTTTATCGTGGTGGTCGAGGATTTTTTCCTCTTCTTCTACGACGGACCCCCCTTGGAGACGTTCCATATATTATTTATCAGGTCTGGAAACCCTTGGTTTCCAGCCTGGGACTCGTTGAGCATCTGGGTAACATCTGTGCCCTCCAAGTAACCTGTCACACAGTCTGCTCTTTGTACATTATCGATTCAAGATGTCCGCTGCTACCGTTTAACGCCACTTTGTTCCTTTGCTTCGCGCCTGTTATCAGCTGGCGGCCGCATAACGCCGCGGACTTGTGGGGCCGCGGGCGGCGTTGTGTGTTTGTTCCTTGCTGTCTGTGTTATGCATGACGTACCCAGACGCAGTGTTGTGTGGATGTGTGTGAATGTGAGAGCGTCTGTGTGAGTCTCTCTCTCTCTCTCTCTGCTGTGTTTTGCTCTCCCCCGGTCGTGGCGGCCTCCCTCCGGTGAAATGAAATCTCTCTCTTTAGTCAGGAGGTTTATTGAATTAGGCCTTCAAAACAGAGGTGTAGTGCCAGAAGAACAGACAACATGGTTCTTTAGACCACCTCAGGCTGCCCGCTGATACCATTAAAGGCCCGTGGGTTGGGTTTCATTTGATTCGCCAAGGTCGGTCAACTCAGCAATCGATTCTGCATTAAGTTACTGCGGATTTCCTCTTTTTGGACTAAATGCGACCTCTCTTTGCAAACTGACGCCAGCGGACAACTCAGCAGCTGATGTTATATTTCTTATCTATTTAGGCCGCTTCTGAGGAAAGAATCGTTGTATTTTTTCAAGAAAATGGTGGTTTTGGGTTTTGTACTGGGAGGAGAAATGCTTTCATGTCTTTTGCTTCTGCCAGTAATATAATATATATTATATATTGTAACTACTACTGTTCATTCATTACTTTTATCAAAGTATTCACTTTCTAGCTATTCACTCTTTATTGCAACGTGTCATTACAAGAGAGAGTGAATGGGTGTTGTAGCTGATTTAATAATGCATGTATATTTTATTTTTAGTTTTATTTGATGAGCTGAGCCTCCGGTAACTGCAGAGGTGACCCCTCGGGGTACAAGTAGTCCTGGCCGGCATCATTACTGTTAATAAGCAAGCGTCTAACATGGATACGCATGTGGTCTTAATCAAGTTCTCTTTTTATGATCAACTCTTTAAATTTATGAATGTGATGGAAATTTAAAAAGCAGTATAGGAAAAACAGCAGCACACGCACACACACACACACACACACACAGGCAACGATGATGTTTACAGAATAAATAACCCACAATCCTTAAGTTGCGGCCAACTGAACACAAAAACCACATTATTCTTATTTAAGGTGACAGGTTCACGGTGCACTTGGACTTACAGATGTCGCCTGAGCTTTCAGCTGATTGCAGAACTTCTCCCTCACTTTGTCCCATTCAGCTTTGAGTGTTTTTTTTTCTGTTTTGTCAAGGGATGTTTTTGTGTTGTTATTGACTGGCTCATGACCACAGAAGAGAAAGCCATTTATATCCATCCTTATCAAGCAGAGAGTAGCGCATGCTAATGCCTCTTGCAAGTAAGGAAAGGTACATGCTTCACACCCTGAAGGCCAGTGACTTTAATAAGCTGCCGCTTCTCTAAGCGATCCTTAGATTGGACTTGTCTGCTGCCAAGTGCTCACTTGACTGATGGATCCTTACCAAAACAAGTCTCAAGTGTTTGATCACAAGTATGAGTTACCCATCAATCAGTTTAGAGCTAATCTCACTATAACAACTGTTGCCCTGGAAACATCAATTCATAGATTATGCATTACAATTTTTTTATTAAAGGAATAATCTGAATTTTAGTGATGTACATTTTGCAAATCCAAAACTAAACTTGTTAAGTAGACATGGTCAATATGTATAGTGCTGATTATTAACCGTGTGTTTGCGTGTGTGTGTATGTGTGTGTGTCCAATCATTGAAACCAGAATGAAAACCTTGTGTGGGTCTGATTTTCGTAGGAGTGGATTGGAACTGTATTACATTATCTAATCATGATTGTACACACACACACACACACACACACACACATTCTAAGCCTTTGTTTTGCATCATGCTGCCGTTCCTCCATGATATGAGCCATGATTAAGAGCAGTTGTGTTTTTCTTAGCGTGCACCTGGTCCGTGTGCTGTTCTCATTTCCTCTCTGCTTCCTCACCTCATCGTATGTTTCTGTCCTTTGACTTTCTGTTGCTCCCCTGTTGCCTGAGTGGGAAATGAGTTTTAAAGCTTGTGGATAGATTTGTAGAAATCAGATATGTGGGAATTTCTGTTGAATGTGAGTCAAGCTGGAGGTTTTGTTGAATATTTATTCTGCGGAATAATATATTTTTCATCGAACTGATGCGATTATCTTTCGCCGTATATTTTAACAGCCTCCCTAACGTAAGTTCCATATTAATGATTAAAACACATTTCCTACCAAAATACAAATCTAATGTGGAGAACACTGACCTCGAAATACATCTAATTCAATGCATTAATCCGCTTAATGAGTGCCCCTGCAGGCATAAGTGGTTATCTTTGAATTATAATGGTGATTATTGCAAGAAATTAGGCCACTCAAGGGATCTCTGTTGCTGTTTTAATGATTTCCTTGTTCTCACAACAAAACAGAAACGATACAATCAGAGCCTTACAGCAGCTTATGGAGATACATATACGCTCCCTGGTAGCTCGTCCTCTGCTGTAACACTGAGATACTTTTCCTCTGTGCTGCGTGATTAATGGCCGTGTCTCTTCTCCTCTGCAGACTGCCGTTCGAGCAAGATGTCGAACAGGGAAACGTGGCCCACTTGGGTGACTGCGACGGTAAGAGGAACGATGAGTCCGTGCGTGTTTGCCCACAAGTGTCAAAGTTAATGGCTCTCTTGCGTGAAGGACAACACAGCAAAGGGAGCGGAAGGGCCTGGTGCGCTCGGTTCACACCGAAAAAAAATCCGCAAATAAACACAAGAGAAAAGTCCCAATCCGCCTCGGTGCTGTGTAGTTTCTGAGTCCTCTCCAGAGTGACGACAAACCTGAACACGGAGACATAGGAAAATGCCTGCGTATGTTTTTAAAGCTGACTTTGTTCTCTTCACTGTTTACTGTCTGTACCTGTCTACTATATTTGCTTTGTTCCAAATACATGTGTTTTGATTGTATTCCGCTTTAGCTCGAATTCCTCTTGACGTTTCCATCTTCTCTCTCTCTATCATTATTAAATAGAAGTGGTACACAGCAGAGGGAAAATCTCTATTCCAGATACACAGAGGTTCTGGATACTCTCTTTCATCTGAGCGCTAATTCACATGCGTGCAAATTAATCCTTCACTTCTGAAAGTTCCCCGAGTTCATGCAGCGTGCTCCTTAAAAAAAGAAAAAAGAACAGATGAATATTGCATAATCCGAACCTCGGCCTCAACGGCTGTAATCCCGTTTCGGATGGCCGCTCTGTTTGATGCTGCTCTCTCACTTCAGGTCCTCCGACCTCGGGGCCGTCGTGTGGCGGCTTGGTGCTCACTCGCTCCGCGGTGAAGACGAGATAGTTCGTCGGTCACGTGTGTAGACCCTTAAAGAACATGTGGTTTGGTCCTGCTCTGATAAAAAGGAAAACGCAGAATCTTCCAAAGGGTTCTTGTATTTGAAATATATCAGGATGTGCACGTATGCTGCTTTTAATTCCTACTTAAAAGTAACAAACACTCGATATTTACTCTCCACAAGGAAACTAGACTCCTAGGAACCTTGTTTTGCAGGAAGTTTGTAATTAAACGTACAACTCTTACACTTGTTATATGTGAACCAGTGGTGAGAAAGTAAATGACACCGATACAGAAGAACGACTTTCCCCTCCCTGCACACTGCAGATTATCAGAGCGCTTTCTTCTGGATGAGCCGTATAATGTCCACCAGCCTCAAAGGAATGGAATATCGATTTCATTTGCGTAAAGTTGAGAAACTTGTGAGGAAGATAAAGATATCAAAGCAATAAGAAAACCATTGAAAGTAACTTTTTAAACAAAACGCTGCCTCTGTCTCTTATTTCCTGTATTTAATCCCGTGCTGCGTCCTCCCGCAACTTTGTGTGAAATATAAATATAAAAGATGGGCTTGAATTGGGCTTGAATTCATAAAACGTAATAAAAACTTGCCACGCTGAACGTCTTATAAAACAAAATACTGTTCCTTTTAGATTACCAGTGAGACAATTAGGATTACATTATACATTACGCAACTTTGGTCCACATTAGACCTTCTTTCTCCTCGTCGTGTTTTGGAGGAACGACCCCAAAACGGTGCATTCCACACAAAATGCAACTGGCTCAGAAATGTGACCTTTATGAAAAGCGCCGCGATGGCCGCTGCTCTCCTGCTCCCCGCCGCGGCCTTTGACCGGTTCCTGAGCTCGTGGGTTGCACGTGCTTCTCCGCGTCTGATCCGGTCGGGAAATATCCCGAGCAGCGGGCTTTTGTCGTGGGCTGCAGGGCTGCCGTCTCTATGAAAGGACTGCGAGGCGGCATCTTTGTTCAAAGGGCGCCACTTAGACAGCACTTTGCCTCCCGACGTAGTGACGACCTCGCTCTGTTGGCCTTTCTCGTCGTGTCTCTTTTCTCATTTGACGCGTTCGTTCTCTCTGATACGGAGGATTTCCTAAGTGTTTCCTGTGCGTAGTTGACACTGACACCATCCCTCTTTGTCCCATAAGACAAAGATTCTCTATCAGCCATCGGAAAAGACATTAGGCCGTTGGAGGAAGACAAAGAGGAGCAATTTGGGCTCGGTATGACAAACTGACCCTGTTAAGACTTTAAAAAGCGGCCTCTCTATATTCTCCTCTCGGCATATTTCTCTTTAATTCTCTCCGCGCTCCTCGTTGGTAACGTACGCAGGACGCACACAGTACATCAGGCTACAAACACACACACACACACGCCAGCGAAAACTCTTCAGGGACCCGAGTCTGTGGCAGAAGGCTTTTGCCTGCTGAATATTTCATATCTTTTCATCAAACCCACAGCACATGTCTGTACGCTGACCCGGCAGACGAGAGGAGGAGTGTGGCGTCGGCCTGTGCACCTCTCTTTGGGGAAATCCAGCTGAACTCATTTTCAGGCTCCCTTTGTTTGCCTCCTTCTGCAAAGACGAGTCTACGCTTTCGGTCAAAGTTCAGACAATCTTCGGCAGTCAGCCATCCGAATATAAACATCGCGATAACTAGAAGCTAAGATAATTTGATATCCTCTGGAAGTATTCAAATGAAACAATGTCAGACGTTTACAAGGAAAGGACTAAAACTCACAAAGGGATATATTGTAGGTGAAACATTTTCCAAAGAAATGGTTTCTGTTTGACAATAGTGCTACTCCAAAAAACATCTTTAAAAATCTCAGACGTGTATCTGAACACATGAAAAGTTAAAACGTAAATGAGAATTGGGTTGTCAGCAATTTGGACCAACTGGCCCTTTAAGGTTGAGGTTTTTCTATTCCGATTTCTTAAAGAGGGAATTATGCTAGTTTTGACTTTGCAGCCAAGTCATTTATGTCTTTGCTCCTCTGCTGCTCCAGTGCTTCTCCTCTGCGACGCGTTTCATCTCTCCAGTCGGTGCTCCACTTATTCCACAGCAGCCTTGTCGTCAGACCTCAAAGGAAGATGGATGGACGGCCTTACTTAGAGCCCAGCTAACTGCCTTGCCTTCCTCCTTAGCCCGAGAGGAGCGGCTGCTGGAAGGCGAATCGATTTTCATCCCTCTTCTGGCTGATGGCAGTCGAATAGATATTAAGGGTGATTCTGCAAAGGGGAAAAAGAATGGGGGGGGGGGGAGAGCTGGGGAGATGAGACCTGGTGAATCAGATCAAGGAGTAGAGAGCGGAGGAACAAAAAAAGGTCGTAGGAAGAAGGCAAACTTTGGCGACGAAACGGGTGAAACGCTTCGGAGGATCAGAAGTCATACGGGTGAATAGGAAAATAAATGGAAAGGGAGAACGGCAAAAGTGAGGTCAGAGGAGGAGAGAATGGTGAGGTAATCACATAGGAGAGTGGAGGGGGGGGCGGGGCCTGATTCCGTCGCGGTGACTCGGACTGGGGGGCCTCGGGCCCCTTCTCCCCACTTCACAGTAACGTATTTATCTTCTATTTCGTTTGCATCATTTGGCTCTTCCACTATACAAAGGAGTACAACGGGTTCCAGGGGGTATTGGCTTGTGGTTGTAAAGATCCCCCCCAAGACACACACACACACACACACACACACACACCAAATATTCATATGTAGAGACATTCCGTTCCTCTGAACCATCTCTGATCAAAGCGGTTTGGAAGCACGTCGTCTAATCGAGACAATGTGTTGTGGGAGGGAAATCTGATGGATGAGGTCAGAGAAATAACTGGGTTCAATTATGCGTGTGCGTTTGTGCGTGAGTGCGTAGGTCTATTGGCCCGTGTGATCTTCTTTCTCGTCGGCGCTCGGCAAGCTAACTTCATTGTTGTTCGTTTTGAAGGTCCGAACAGACGCAGCGGCGTCCAGGGGCGGCGAGCCAGAGGCTCCGGCGTGTAACTCTGCAGAGACCACATCTCAACGCAAACACGCGCACAACGTTTCGGTATCCGCGCGGCAAACACAGAAAGTCCCCAACTGCACTTTGGGTTTTCACCCCTTTAATCAAACACGCACGAAAAATCACTTCACACTGTCGCGTTTCAAGGCTTTTAGGATGAGATGTAAAAAAACAGAATTCTCCTACTACTAAAAAAGCAGCTGGAATAACGTGTTTGTTCCATCTTTAGCCTGTAGTTTGAGTGATGAGTTGAGTAATGCTCGCATTCACTCTCAGGTCACACAGTCTGCGTGCGTTCACACTGCAATGTGACAAAAAAGATACACAACACAATTGTCTGTACTTCAGACTGATGAATATCAGGCACAGATTATCGGCCGTATAAAAGCTGTTTCCATTTAGCTGTTAATACAAATCTCCAGCTGCATTTTCTACTTGCTAGCTGTTTTTTGTTGCCGGAGGTGCGAGGGCCCCTGAAGGGACTTTGTAAATAGTTTTTGGGCAACGATGGAGCTCTTCAACACATGAACACAGGAAAGTATTATGTCATTTTTTTGGGGCTATTTTCATTAATGGTCTTGAAAGGTATTCAATCTAAAACAAGTCTTAAATTGGTATTGAAATGTGTGACAGCAAATCGTAAAACAACAAAACATGCGCTTCTTTGAAACTTTTTTTCTAACATTGAACCTATACGTTTTCAAATATCTGTTTCTGAAGCAATTTCAGAGCGTCTTCGTCCCTCTGGGCTCGACAGCACATTAAATTGTGGTGGACCTTTTTTTTTAAATCACAGTGGAATTGAGTCCTTAAAAAGTTTCCTTTAGCTGAACACAATATGATTTGGGCTTCTGCACCTCCTGATTCCTGATCTTCTATTCCTCCCACTAATAAAGTATTCATTTTTTGCTTCGACCTCTCCTCGCACTCCTCCCTCCGATGTGCCAGGATTGCGATTTGCAAAATAAAAAAAAAAATAGTTTGAGGCGCCAATTCTGCCTACAGGAGGAGCGAGCCGAGCGTGAGCGGTTGTGTGCCCTCTAGTATTCACCTCTCGGCAGCGACGAACAGCAGCTGGATCCGTACTGGATTCGGTTTTAACGACCGTTTGATCGGAACTCCCCCAACTAACTCCGAACCGCTGTGGGGGGGAGTGAGCTCGAGCGTGTGAGGCGGCGCGTCGACTGGCTGGCGCTCAGTTTCTCCGGGTCGCGACCCTCGCCGGCTGGCGGATCGGTTGAAGCGCGTCGACTAAGCTGTTTCTGGGCCTTTTGGGGGGAGCGAGTGAAATTGCTCATCATCTAAAGCCGACTCGGTTTAACCGGCAATCGAATGTGTGTGTGTGTGTGTGTGTGTGTGTGTGTGTGTGTGTGTGCGGGGTGACGAGTCCTTGTTGTATCGACTCAACACATTTCTCAAATATCTCTTCCCTTCCTCGTCCGGACGCTCGGCAACAAACACATTCGCCGGCGCGTTTCTCCCGTGAACTCACTCAGCCGTAACGACATGGCTAGCTGCTGCCGCCGCAAGTGTAGCTACAGATGGAAGCAATTATGGTGCTGCGAAAATATTTCCCCGAAGAAAGGCAGTGTTTTCACTGGTGGAACAGCGGGATGCAATCACTCGGTAATTGAGGGCCACTGAAACATCAATGAGGGGAACGAGGGACGGAGATTCCTTGTTGTGGCGTCACGTTGGACTGGACGACCACCAGCACCAGCACCACCAGGGAACCGGGACCGGCTCCCCCGGTGGCTGGGATGTTGTGGGGAGCAGGCCGTGGTCTCATCTGGTTTCCTCCTAATTGCCGCGGCTTGGGATCCAGGCCCGAGTTGAGCCTTATGAGGAGAAACCCACAAAGCCGCCACAGCTCTTTGTATTTACACGCTAGCTGAAAACGAGCTCTTAAGTCGGCTCGTGATAAATGAGTTGCCCTGCAGTTTGAACCCCAACGGAAGCGGGAGAGAAAGAGAGGAATGGGGGGGAGGGAGGGAGGGCTTTCGCCACTGTAGTTGACTTTTAGTTTGATGCGGTCGCCGTGACCTTGACGTCCTTCCTCCTCTCCGGAACTCCCTCTGCAAGTCACTGTGGAAAAAGGAGAGAGGGGGAGTCGGAGGAGAGACACCCTGAGGAGCATCTGAGAGCCTTGAAGAAGAGTTGATCCCCCTCCCTTCACCCCCCGGTGAATACTGAGGATGGGCTGATGAAATAAGGGGACGTGTGTGCCGCTTGCACGGGGGGGGGGAGCCAAGTGAAATGCTGCACGGCGCCCGCGTGCGCTTCTCAGAGTAAAGACGGGGAATTTCTTTTTCTTTTGGCGAGTCCTTAGAAGATAAGAATAGCAGGCGGAGCCTTCTGCCAATGCTGCTGAAGGGGCTCCGGCTCTCTCATCCAACTCCTTGGCTCCGAGTCTTTCCTTTGCTCCTCACATCTCCTTCGACACAGCAGGGGCCCCGAGGAAGAGCCTCGACAAACACAACACTGACCCCTCAGCGCGCAGCGAAGCCTCGGCGCTAGATGTGCTTTTAACAGGTAGTTTCGGGTGGGGCGGGGGGGCTATATTTGTGTTTTCATAGTTTTTGTTTTATTGAGCTTCACCAAAATACACGGCAAACTTTTAATACAAGCGCTCCGAGTTTCCTCCCATGATTTAAGAGTTCCCACACGTGCAGAAGCCATATTTTGGGGGGCAACTAATCAAAAGGCCGTCACCTTGATTAACTGTAATTGTGGAGCACAAATGTTTGATTGCTTGATTGCCGATATGAAGTAATCAAAATCCCACAGTCGACTCTAAATAATGATCAAAAATTGTACGGGGAGTAAATCAAATGTCCAAAGACAAACTCGAGGGAGATGACTTTTCTAAAGTTGAAATTTGAGTTATGAATTAAAATTAGCTTCACCTTGACCAACACTTATACTCAATACTTTAAAACGAAGCATGCAGGGCTTAAAATGTATTATATATCCCAAAAGTGTGACGCACCATCGAGGCCAGTATGTGTTGTCTCATGCGATCCAGACGCCTGCCTCAAAAATGGTCGACTGTAATTGTGTGTGTGGCTGGAACCTTTTTTTACTTCATGCGAGCTTAAACCAGCCGAAGCCACCAGCTCTTCTCTATTTGTTTACTAAATGAACGCCTGACACTGACATTGAAGGAACTGCGCTGAACCTACAACGCACACAGACCCACTCAGCGGATACAGAAACGGGCCCTGTGGCAGGTCTGTGGCCACTGCCGAGCTGCAGTGGCGTGATGGAGTGCGAGCGGGCCCGGAGGCCTTGTGTAATGCCTCAACAGAGCCTCCTGCAGCGTGACATCCTGTAACTACTCTTCACTCACACCGCTCCCGATTGTTTTTGTGCCCGTCATTCAGACACAAATCGACCACGGTGAGACTCAAACGCGTCACTTTTCCCAGCTTCCTGTAACACATCAACAGCACTGCAGCACACATCCGCGTTCCCTCCGTCTCCATCTCGTTGTTTTGCACCTCCTTTGTGCTTCTCCTCCCCCCTGCGGCTCTCTGTCGCTCCTCTCAGCCTCTGTTTCTCCTTCTAGCTGTCCTCTCCCTCACTCTGTCCATCAGCCTCTTCAGATATCTCTCTCTCTCTCTCTCTCTCTCTCTCTCTCCCCGAGCAGGTTTTTGTGTATTGATCCCCTTGTGCTCCCCTGGGCGGTTCTGGACCAGCGTTCAGCCCGTGGGCGTGTCCCCACGTGCACTCGCGAGGCCTTGGCCCGTGCCACAGACGGAGACAGGTCATTAAAGGGAACCTGTAAATTACCAGAGCGGGATGAGGGGCGTGGGGGGAGACAGGGGGGGGTGGGGGGGTTTCAATCAGCCACCCAGACGGGGTGCCGCCCCGTCATAAACCCTGATGGTTTAATCATTCCGTTAAACCTCTATACATTTGTAGCAGGAACGGGTCCGACGCTGCAGCGCTGGGGGACTTAACATAAAAACAAATTGGCATGTGTTTTCAGCTGGTGGGCGCGTAGCGCAGCACCGTGCATTACCCAAAGTGATATATGGGTGTAGCATGTGAGAAAGATTAAGCTGAAATGGCTCGGGTCATGATTTGGGAAGGAGAGATATGAGCCCTCTGGGCAGGTAGTTGGACTAATGCTGCGCAGACCTGCTCTCCAATTTATTTCCCCGTGACGTGTTTGTGAATATTTATTATTGCTCTCCGCCGTTTGCTTTTGGCTTTGCACCTTAAAATTAAAACATCAATTACCAGACAAAAGCACAGCCACGTCTGTAACCCGTTACTTTGAGTATGTCGGGGGAAAATAATGAAAACTGCGTCCTGCGGAGAAACATGCACGGACACGCGTGCACTCCGAGAAACTCTCAGGAACACAATTAATTTCGCCCCGGTGTTCCGCCGCAGCCCAGTTGCTTTGTTTGGATTGGATGCAGCTGAAACTGCTAACAGACCGGCCCCTGTTAAGCTGCCCCTCACTAAAGGTCGACCAGATTGTCTCCTCCATTTAATTGAATCCACAAATTCAATGAGGAACATTCCTCGCAGCAACACGTGCCCCCCCCCCCCCCCCCCCGTCCAACCCCGTCAGAAAAATAACTAGGCGTACATTCATTCACCCCGAGCTGAGATTTTCCTTGAGCATTAAAAGGGAGACAGAAACCAGGATGGAGTTAAAGATGGAGATGCGCTGGGCGTGGAGGAGAGGAATGCATCTGCAGTTATGTCATTACGCAATCATCATCCTCCCCGTCCCTGACTCTGAGCCGGATCTGCCCCCCCCCCCCCCCCCCCCGCTAATAGACCCAGCTGAAGACCTGAATCTATTAAAAACACGGTTTTGTGGTGGAGAATCTATGGAATTTTAATTGCAAACACACGGCCGTCGCGAATAAATGTTTTAACAAATTGATCGGTCGAGCACGTCCGACGGGCCCCGAGGAGCTGAGCTCGTTGGGTTTTTTTTTGTTTTTTTTTCAACCATTTGAGTTGTGCGGCGGCAGCCGGGGCCCTGAAAACGCTGTCAGGGAGCGACTGTAAACGGCTTTACGATCCCCCCGAGGGTAAACACGTTTTTACGAGCAAGCCACGTTTAGTCCGAGCGAGGATCCTGCTTCTTTTCGAGGAGCTTTAATTTCTTTCCCAGCTCGCCTCCATCTTCCTGCACACGCCTGTTTTTAAATCTGAAAGAGTGAGAGACGCTGTGGTGGAAGTAGGGAGTGAAATAGGCAGCTGTGCTGAAAGAGAAGTAATGGGGATGGGGATGGGTCGGGGGGGGGGGCGGCAGGAAGGAGGAAGACGAGCTAGAAACAAGACACAAAACAGTGCCGGCAGTCTTTCAACGGAAGGGAAGGAGGATAATGAGCAAAACCACGGCAGCGTATTAACACGCACACATATTCATAGTTCTATAAACGTACATTCACACCGAGCCGCGCCTGCTTCGCCACGTGCGCCCCCTCTTCCCCCCCCCCCCCCCCCCCCCGTCACAGCGTGCATCAACACACTAACATGCAGAGAAATGGTGGATTCTGGAGATGAAAGGCGCTCAGATCAGTCTGCGGTGCGCTGAGTCGTAACCTCAGAAGCTGGGAAGTGTGCGTTCGTGGCATCAACAGGTCCTCCGGGAGGCTGTGAAGTCTTTTTGTTCTGTTTTGATGTGCTGCGTTTCCGATGCATGTATTCAAGCTCTCCGACTGCATAAAGGTTCCCTTGCTTGGTCTTTTGATGAGGGAACTTGTTGAACTGTAGGAAGCCTCAAAGGGCTCAAAAAATACTTTGTTAACATCTAAACTGGCTAAAACCTGCAGGCAATAATCAATAACAGGACTCGTATCATTTGCTTCATGTAGTCCTGTGTTACAACATGTCCTGTTATTTTATTGTTTTGTGTTTCACAAAGAAACTTTAATTGATTAAATTGCAGAGTTATGAGTTGCAGAACAACATTCTCTGTAAAAGGAAATCCAAGAAGACAAAGAGCACGAGGCGTCAGACCAAAGGGTGCCCGGGCAAGCGTCTTTTTGATTTCCTTTCAATTTCCTGTCTGCTGAAATATCCAGTTAGCAAACTGACGACTTCCTGCCTCACTTTATTGACACATGGAATGCAGTTATGAGAACACACAACTTTCCTTTGCAATGACGGATTGTGACCCACCTTGCGTGCAATTACTTTAAAATAAAGTAGTTGAGCTCATTGGTTCCCGACCTTTCGGCCTGCTACGAGTGACTTTCCCTCCACATCGTTAAGGGTTTGAGTTTTTAAAGGCAGGAGGAGGCCGAACTCTCAATTAGTTCACAAGAGGGAAAACAGACGGAATCCTTTTGTTCATTAGAAATACGTTTTACTCCTCGTCCCTCCGAGGGGTTGGGAATCACTGGGCGGATTCTCCGGCTTTTATAACGTCGGCTTCGTTTGACCGCTCGTGTCTCTTCCGGCCAAACTTAATTATGACGATGCTACGGCGTTCCCAGATTTACGCGATTACGCAGAGCGCCGTCACGCTCGGGGGCCAAATCTACGAAAATTAGACTTGAGTCGCAATCAGATGCTGGCTTTAAAAGCCCAACCCTTCCCCTCCCTCCCGTCTCTCTTTATCTCACACACACACACACACACACACACACACACACACACACACACACACACACACACACACACACACACACACACACACACGCTAACAAAACCATTGTCAAAAGCGGCGCCAAACTGCGAGCGCCGGTCGGAGCGCGTTTGGCCGAGTCTTCTGCCAGTGCTCTAATCAAGGGGGAATGTTTAACAACTGACATTGAGCTCGCGGGGGCCTTTCATTAGTGTCCCTCAGTCACCGGCGGAACGGAGGAGCGAGAGAGCGAGATGAGAGCGGAGGACACGAGGGAAACGTTTCTGAAATCACCCAGATTAACACCAGCACGGCTGTCACATTCGCCGGGGAGCGGAGCGGCTTTTGCTTCGCCGGGCAGATGTTAAATGTGATGGAAAGTTGTAAAGTTGGAGGGGGGAAAGTTTCTCTTTCTAAGGCCATCGCTCCGGGCGGTGGAGCCAAACCCCCCCCCCAGCTGATCAAAGAGAGCGAGAGAGACACACACGAGGGGATTAACAGAAAACAAGAGGATCGGCGGGAGGCTGTGAAGGAATAGACGACTCCTCTCCTCTCCTCTCCTCTCCTTCCCAACCATCTACTCTTTTCTTCAGCTGTGTGACTTCCTCTCATCTTCCCAACTCTTTCAACTCTCCTCCTATTCCTCGCATGTCCCCTGCTCCCCTGGCTTCTCCGCCCTGTTCCACGGCCCACATTAAATCTCTCACCCTGCTTCTCCTTCCCTCTCCCCCCCCCTCCTCTCTCCTCTCGTTGCTACGCTGTAATTGGACCTGGAAGCCTAAAGACAAGCAGCTCAGTGTGCGTCGGGCTGCCTGACAGGCGCGTTGGCTTCTATTAAGCTTCAATGAGTGAGCAGGATTGGAAGAGGAGAGAAGGAGTTTAAAGTGCACGGTGCTGCTTCGGTGCTGTCGCCTCTCGGTGGGACGCACGGCAACAAAGACGCACGTTCACATCCTTTCCTTTCCATCGGCTCTTTCGGCTTATTGCCTGCAGGTTTCCTTCGGCGTGTTGTGTGTCTATGTGGTAGAATAAAATCAATTCAACGTTGAATAATAATATCCGGGTCAAGGTGAAAGACAATCGAGGAAGCACGTTGAGTGGGAGAAGGCCGGCCCGGTTACACACACACACACGCACACTCACATACACACACACTGACGTCAAGTCGTCTCCTCCTGCACGAGGGTGACGGCGGTGTTATTGCACCGTGCTGAATTTAATCCGAAGTGCCACACAGCAACCACAGAGCCCAGTTGAGGTAAATGTTAGAGAAATGTCTACTAGCTCTGCAGCTGAGTACAGCAAGAACAATTCCAGATGTGTGTGTGTGTGTGTGTGTGTGTGTGTGTGTGTGTCTGTGTGCGTGCGTGAGCGAGAGACGCCGTTATCTGGCAGATTTTCTCTGAATTTTGTTGCAGCAGCGCTTCTTTTTTGTTTACAAAGTCATCACTGTAGCGGTTCCCGGGGGGGGGGGGGCATCTCGCAAAGAATCAATTGATTGTGTTAAGAATCCAAACTTCTCCACTGTGCGTGAGTGTGTGTGTGTGTGTGTGGGCAGTAAAAAGTAACATATTGATAACCTTCATTTGCGTCCGCCCACAAACATAGATGATGTCGTTTAAACCAGCAGTCTCTCCAAACTGAATATTGGCCTGAAACATGAAAATGTAAACAGCGAAGGATCTGGCTTTTGTTTCGGCTGCATGCAACAAAAATGTGTTTGAGGCGAAAAAAGAACCTCCGATAAACAAATGACAAATTCAATAGAAACTTAGAAGTACACAAGTGTTTAAATGAACACGCAAAGACGGATGGCACCACGAGCTGCGTGACAGCGCGAGTCCAGGGATCTGAGTTATGAGCTGCCATCCGCGCGCGGGGCAATGCTGAGATATTGAGCCAACAAGTTTTTACATCCCGTTCATTCAGAAATAAATCCTAATAAACACTTTAAAATGCCTGAATGGAGCCTCATGCGACGGCCTACTTCACAACGTTAAAAGAAAATCCCTGACTTTGTATTGGACGATACTTATAATACTTATTCTTATACCATACTTATACTTAGTAATTGGTTTGATTTAATGGTATTTTTCACGTTACTCACTGTAAACAATGACTACCTTGAATAACTTATAATCATGCTTTAATTCACCATAACAGTGATTTTAATGCATTATTTTTAAAAATCTCATAAATTATAACAACAATGGGAATCTGGATACACTATAATCTTTAGTTAGCGAGTCAGTGACCAGTAATTATCAGTATTATGATGCTTGACCTTCTCAGTCATTATAAAACGAATGTGTATGAGAACATGTGACTTATTTAGTACTATAAGCCGATTATAACA
Organism: Gasterosteus aculeatus; assembly: GCF_964276395.1. Classification (NCBI taxonomy): domain Eukaryota; kingdom Metazoa; phylum Chordata; class Actinopteri; order Perciformes; family Gasterosteidae; genus Gasterosteus; species Gasterosteus aculeatus. The sequence goes on along the minus strand of NC_135695.1, from coordinate 18,632,509 downwards.
CGGTATATGTTCATCATGCATAAGCGCCATAGAAAGTGCTTTGAATTATCATTCAGAGGCGGTGATGAAAGGGAGAAAAGGCAAAGACAAAAGGAAGATAAAAGGAAACGAGGGAAGAAGACGCTGCGCCATAAAGCAAACAAAGAATTAAAATATAATACGCTATTGGACCGAAAGAACAACCCCGCTGATGGAATGTGATCTCCGGTCATTCACCAGGATTTGGGCGCTGAACTGTGCGTGTTTACGTGGCCCGTGTGCACGTGTGTCTCTGAGCTCATTGGATCGGTGATGAAGGGCTGATTCATGCTGAAAAGGACATTGATTGACCAACAAGGCCGGCTGATTAATGTCGGGTCTGAGCGGATGGATCCCGTAAAGCTGTTGAGAGGATCGAGGGGCATCGGAAGTGTCGGAGTTCTCTTTAGGGTGAAATAGCAATCGACAGCGAGGGATAAATTATTGACTATAAATCTGGCTATTTGTTAGTGCGATGCAGCTGGTTATACAGCTTATAGGGAACTTTTTTAATTTATTTCTGTTTGACAAAATGCTGCTGAGTTTGGTGATCTGGTTCGATATTTGGGATTTTTAGTTTAGAACAACTATTGACTCAGAATGAATTCTACAAACTGGTGATCCTTTTCTATTGAGAACCACCATCGTTCAGGTAAAACATGTAATTCCTCCACTGCTTTTGATTTATGACCAAATATCTGTAAAACTAATGATGTCCCATCAGCTCCAGCTGCTTTATGTGTTGTACAAAGATAGAAATATTGGTATCCTAAACGCCCAAATATTACCTGCTGCCTTAATAATAACCATTGTGCGCGTGTTAGCCTGCTGATTCTCTTTCTGTTTGCACATTGCAGAGCACGGTCGCCCCTTCAATCGAAGGATGGGTGGTTCGATCCCGGGGTCTTGACCCCAGGTGGCTCCCGTAGCCGCGGTGTGTGAATGTTAGTTAGAGTCCCGATGGGCAGATGGCGTCTTGCAGTTCGTTTAGCACCGCGCTTCAGTCACGACCTCCAGGAGAAATGAATGTGCTTCTTTTTCATTTGGAACCTTTTCCTGCCAAAGCGGTTTCCAGCGTGTAATTGATGTATTTATTTTAACCAGCTTTTTGGCTCGAAGCGTTTGGGACGAGCTTAATCGGTGCATAAACCTCAAAAAAATTCATTTAAAATTGAGCGATTACTTTCTGGGTAAAGACGAGTACAGATTTTACTTTATTTTTGTGTTTTTGGTAAACTCCTTTGAATGTATCTGCCGTTCCCCCGGCTCAATGTCAATGTGTGGAATAACGCTGTAGTTTACCGAGCCACAGGCGCATTAATTACCCACCAGGCGGCCTCGTGTTGGTGTATTTGCACCACAACCAGCTTCATTTGTTCCCATTAAAAATGAATTTGTCAGAGCGTTAGAGTATGTTTGTTTAAAAGGACGCTGCTGTTCTCTGTACGTTCATTCCGTCTTCCGCTCTCCGTCCCGGTGGTGAGTAAGTGGCTCCCGATGTCTATTAATGACGTCCATTTATTTCACTGTCCCTGTGCAGACCGTCCTTCCGCTGCCTCTATCCCTGCCATGATTTAACATCTATTATTATGTTTGTTTAAGGCCGCAAATGTTCCAGTTCGCTTTGGGCAACTTCTCCCTCTCTCTCTCTCTCTCTCTCTCTCCCTCTGGAACGCCCTCCCTTTCCTTCCTCTGTTCTTCTCCAATCTGCTTTTCAATCGAATTCCCTGTTCCGTTGTATTTGCTGGTGTTGGTCTCAGGAGCTCACGCTGGAAAGAACAACTTTTCTTTCTGGCATTTTCCTAATTGATCTGTGGCAGCCGGGGCCGTGGTTCAGCTGCACTCAGATCCTCAATTATTCATTAAAAGTTCCCTCTGAGGAAGTTCATCATTTTTTTTATATATATAAAAGAAATAGATTCATGATGTTGTCTGCTGATTTTTTTTTTATCTCATGTTCAGCTTTCGAAAAGCACAGAGAGGCGGGAAATATCCCTCAATGTTACTGCCTTCACTCGCTTTGAGTGAAAAGAAAGATGTTTTCTTTAAGCTCAATAGGTAATTATATGTTTTTACAGTGGAGTCACAAGTAGTCCAAGCAACACAAACTCGTGTGTGTCATTTGAAACCTTGGAATTATTACTCACCATTAATGCCCGACTTGGCATCTCTCCCTGTGAAGCCGGTGTTGTGAAACACGTCAGGGTTGAGAGCTATTCTCAATCAGGACGCCAGTTATTACAGCTATTAAAGTCACCATCCACTTTACGTAATCAAGGCAATTGCACCTCGGCTGCAAGCATACGACCATTCCCACCCGCAGCGGGGGAGAGAGAAAATGGGCCCTTTTGTCTTGCTGTTCGTTAACTCCCACATGTTTAATACAGGAGGTATCGATTCTATTTCCCCCGGTTGACTTATCTCTGCGATTGTTTTTCTCCCCGCGTAGGATTGCTGCTCCAAGAGAGTTTCATCGAGGAGCCGGACGGTCTGGTGTCCGTGAACCTGCTGGTGGTGTCCGCCGTTTCGGCCTTCGCCACGGGAGCCGTCCTCTCCGGCCTCACCGTCTGCTGGATCATGAGTCACCGCCACCGCCACCCTCGGGGCCCGGGGGCCGGCGGCGCCCGCCGCAAGGGTGACAAGGAGCAGAGCATGCTGGGGCAGGGCCAAGGCGGGTCGGTGATGAGCGTGACGAGAACCAGCGGCGGCGACCGGCGGCGCTCGCAGGCGGACAACCCCTTCGTGGTGCCCAACGTCTGGCCCAAAGTGGAGATGGACCCGGGTTTGCTGCCCACGCCGGAGCAGACGCCGCTGCAGCAGAAGCGGTCCCTGCGTCTCCCCGACTCCGACTGGGACCAGAGCCAGACCTTCCTCACCGCCGTGGGGACGCCATGCCCCAACAACTCGGTCATCTACCTGAGCTCCAAGTTCCTGCACGGAGGCGGTGGGGGGATGGTCCGGATAGAGGACCAGGGGGAGGTGCTGCTGCCCCCGCACGCGGAGCGCCAGCGCTACCTGATCCTGGCCACCCAGCGAGGCGAGCACGGCGGCGGTCGCCCCAGCGGCGCCCTGAGGAACTCGGCGGGAGAGTACATCTACCCGGCCACGCCGCAGGACTCCCCCGACCGACGGAGGGTGGTGTCCGCCCCCACGCCCCACATGGACTACGGGGAGCCTCGCTGGAGTCACGAGGCGCTCAACTTCAACAGCAACAACGGAGCGCCCTATCACTCCCAGCGGCCGGGCCTCATCAGGCCAGATGTGCACGGGCCGCGGGGGCTGGGAGAACTGGCTGACTTCAGCCATCTGCTGGGCAAGAACATGGGAGAGCGCGCCCCCAGTGGCCAGTGAGGCAACGTGCGGGAGCACTTCTCTCAGACTGGAATGAACGACCCCTCAGACTCACCGTCCCGGTCCCACCTTTCCCCGTCTGTCCTCTCTCACCGTCATTCAATGTCCTGACGTCATTCAGCTGACCGAAGAGAGAGACCAAGAGACAGTTGAAAAAGAGGAGCAAACTCTCCTCGCGTCTCCTGCTCGGAGTCGGAGGTGCACCCCTCTGCTCTGTAAGCGGTACGGCCCGCGGGAGCTTGACTTTGGCACCGCCGGGCGAACAGTAAGCTAAAGAGAGGGGTGCCCAGGAAAGGGAATCTTCTAAAAGTACAGTGTGGAGATTTAAAAAAAAAAAAAGAAGAAAAAAAAGAAGACCATGTCCCTTGCAGCGCCAAATGTGAAAGGTCTCCCTCCACCATCTTGTTTTGACACCCTGGATCTTCTTTGAGTGCAAGTTTTTGTTTCGGCTTTTGTTTTTGTTTTCCAGCAGACAACAATGTACTTTACTTTGGATTTCAGAGGAGACTAAAACCATCGTAGCCGCGCCAGAGGGCAGAGACTCAATGAATCATGCAGTGTGTGTGTGTCTGAGTGTGTGTGTGCGTGTGCGTGTGTTTGTGGCCACGACAACCCCAACCAGTGTCCCGTCTCAACTGTGAAACTATGTGAGGACATTTCTGTACGGAGGAGGTTGGCGTTAACATTATTATTTTATTTTTATAAACTAGGGCACAGAGACAAATGTATCTCGGTGTGTTTACCAATCAGAGAGTCGGCCATTTGGCCAGCGGAGGGGCAAGATCCCCGTTTTTATTTTTGAGTACCTCGTTGGACAGAGCCATCGCGAAGTGAAGGAAAGCAATAATGAGACATGTAAGGACGAAGACAAAGACTATTTAATTCGATGTTTTATAACGCGACCGTTTTCTCAGCGGAGCAAAGTGATGTTTAGAGCTGTCAGGAAGAGACGCCCCCCCCCCCCCCCCCCCGGGACAAGGAACAGTATCTCCCCTCCATTCTTCCCTCGCTGGCTCTCAGTACGCCCGGGCCCTACTGAACTGACCCGAGGGCCCCCGCGGGCTCCGCCGTCCATTGGAAGGAGGGAACGTGAGCTGAGGCTGTCTGACGGGGGGCTGTGTGAGCCCCCCCCTCCCCACCCCCCCTTCTCCCCCGCTCCATTCAGCCTCCTCTGCCGCGACACTGAGCCTCCTTTTGTGCCCCAGAAGCGGGAGGAGACCGCGGGGCGGCGAATAGCCGTTAAAGACTCAGGCCCCCCCCCTTCCCCCCCCGCCCCGGCCCTGCAGAATATCAATGAAGAGGACGGCGGCTCCACCGCGTCATGTGAGACGTACCCGCCCCGGGAGCGGGACACCTCCCCCGGCCCGCCCCGGACGAGGCCCCGCTCGCCGTCACAATGGTCGTCCCCCGTGGCTTCGCCTCAGGGTTGTTTGGCGACGGCAAAAGCGGCGGGAAGAGAGAACAGACGGGCAAATGTCGCCCCGGGTGTGGAGTTACTCTTTCGGTCCGCCGTCTGGTCTTTTGATGTTTATCCGGTTGTTGTTGTTTTTTTTCTGTTTCTGATTCAAATGTTCAAATGGTTCATCCTGGTCGTGGTGCGTTAGAGGCGGCTGCGTTTTGTAACCGTCGGCTGCTGTGTGTGTGTGTGTGTGTGTGTGAGTCCGTTTGGGTTCGAGTGCGTTACTCACATTGAGTGCCAAAAACTGCTTTGATCACTTGTGCTTTCGTTCTCACCCTTCATCTTTTATTCCACCCCCTGGTTCTTTCTCTATTGAGCCATCAATGTTTTTCTGCAACCCTTTGCTCGACATTCGGAAAAGCCTTTCGGAAACCACGACTGTACACAAAGAAGTAGGACTGAAACGGGAAAGCCGGGCTGTGCTTTGATAGACCTGCAGTGCACACACACACACACACACACACACACACACACATGAGAAGGTAGCAGAATGTACAAATAATAGTGCAGGGTATTATTTGATTATTACATTTGATTAGAAAGTTTGGAATTATTGAAACATTCCGAAGAGCCAGACTGAATAGAAGGGTCTTTAGTTTCTGTGAGATCTTCTAGATGTATTGATTCATTGATGCTAAACTTGGTGAAATATATACATGTTTCACTATAAAAATCATATTTCTCATATTATGTGGTTTTATAACCCAAGCAGTCGCACGATACCCTTGTCTGAAAAATATATTTTGTCTAAATTTCTATTTAAACCTAGGACTGTTTAACCCTGAAAAAGTAAAAACAACTCTGTAAGTCAGACCAAATACCAGCTGACGGTTTTCACTCCTCGGCCCCGCGGACGCATTTTACTAAAACAGCACTAAGGTTCAGCGCCGAGCGTTAGAAGGCAAAAGACAAACACGCAGCCGGGGCTGAAGGTTTGCTGCGTGAGACAAGCCAGTGAAAGAGATTTATGAAAGCAAGGACAGAGGAGGAGGTCATGATGTTACTGCATTACCGCCTCAGCACATCACTACAGTGTATTCTTTACACATTCCGCCCTGAAACAGGTCATTAGTACCGAGGATACGCAGCCGTCCACCAGCCACGACTCCCTTTATCGCCCTGCTGTGACCTGAGTGCTGCTTGTCTGTGCGTGTGTGTGTGTGTGTGTGTGTGTGTGCGTGTGCATGTGCGGGTGTGAATGAGGCCTCTCCGTCTCGACCCGCCTCGCCCAACCAGCCGTGTCCTCGCTCTGCAGCTCCTCCGGTGTTTCGCTAAACATGCTTGATTAGGCAAAGTATATTTTCCGAGGCCCCTCTAATGGGCCGATGAGCCCTTGAGGAGATTACTGCAGACACGAGGGGGAGAGGGGGGAGGAACTGGGGGGGGGGGGGGGCGCACGTTGGACCGGCTCGTCACCCCGTTTACTAACCGCCGGCCTCGCTCGCCCCGCTCGCATTGCGCACCAGCAAACGCCGTCGTCCATCGAACCGAATCCGCGGCGCAATTGAATTACGAGGCCTGACATAGGCCGACGCCCACTCGCTGTAGGGGAGGTCCTGCTCGCGATGCCGCCTCACTCACCGGGTCGTTTCGTTACATTTGTTCGACACTACAGGGCGGCTGAGGAACTCAAGTGTGGCCTCGTTAAAGTGGAGTCTGTTTATTCAAGTCATCATCCTCCTTCTTCTCTACAAACTTGTGTCATTCCCATCCGTCCTCTTTTAACGGCTGCACTTTGTCTCCTTTTTTCAAAATGCTTTTTATAGCTGACTCACACTGCTCACACACACACACACACCTAATAATTCAGCTCAATTTATGTGCAGGCTGCACCTTCATCCTGTTTGTCACCGTTAAAGGTTAGCTTGTTAATGTAATGAGGCGGTGACAGAAACAGAAATCAAATAATTCCCCAAATCAAATCCATAAGTGACAATATTTCATAAAACATTTACAAACCCTCTTATGCGGTAAATTGCTTTCCTTTCCTTTGAAATCATTTTGTTTGGAGTTTTTCTTTTTTTGGGTGACACATATTGCCTCCAGTTCCACACACACATTCTCCCTCTTTATCTCTACAGCACGTATCAACACACACACACACACACACACACACACACACACAGAAGAAATGCCCACCCATCATGACCCAGTCTGTGTGTGCTTATCCGGTTGTGCCCCCCCCCCCCCCCCTCCCACTCCCCTCCCCAGCCAATAACTGCCATCTCGCCCAGTACGCGGTCCATGCCCCACAGAGAGCCCAGGAATGGGGGCTATTCCTAAATCCACCGTCTCACTCGAGAGCACCGACATGAGAGAGCTCCGAATTAAAAAAAAAAAGCACAAAACAAGGCGTGAAAACAAAATCCACATTTGCATTTTTACGTAAAGTCGTGGACGTGTTTACTCGGCTCTGATCCTTTCCGTCATGTTTGCTTTTTCTATAGTTTGTTCCTGTGCTAGATATTCGGGTTTGAAATGATTATGGAGTATTATTGTGTATGATTTCAATTCCTCCGGCGCGCCCGGATTCGACGGCGACGATGAAGACGAAACCCCGAAGACTCTCGCGAGGAAGCAGCGCCGACCTGAACCTGAGAGGAGAGCAAGAGGACGAAGAGTGAATGGACTGAAGTTCTATAGCTGCAGAAGGGGATTCTCCCACTACTGTGAAGGACCCCCGTCCCAGACCCCCCCCCCCCCCCCCCCCGCCGCGGCCCTCGAGGGCCCGCCGCCGTCCAATGACAACACATGTCCCTACTGTGTACATAACCTTGATGCTTACATGTAATTTAAGTGCAGTAGCTGCATGAACACACGGCCTCTGTGTGTGTGTACAGAAGTAGCGACGTGTGAATTTGTACAGTACATGCAAGTGTGTGTGTGTGTGTGTGTGTGTGAGTGCGCTTGTGTTCGCAAAGAGATCTGTCCGTCGTCACGCTAAACGAATCACGTGCATGCACCCTCCCACAACTGCCCAGTACACACGCCTCCTCTACACACACACACACACACTCCAGCAGTTGTTCACCATTCTCCACATTGTCCTGAGCTGTGCGTGTCACTCCGCATGGAGACTTTGCTCTATGTCAACTTTCTTATTCTAATAAACCTCTCAGACGTTGATCTCGAAGGTGACATCATTGACCAGCGCGTGTTGTGATTTGTGTCGTTTATGAACATGTGAAACTCGCCGAGGAGGGGTTGTACTGGGACAGAGTGGAGGGGTTGTACTGGGACAGAGGGACAGAGGGGACGGGTTGTACTGGGACAGAGGGGACGGGTTGTACTGGGACAGAGGGACAGAGTGGACGGGTTGTACTGGGACAGAGGGACAGAGTGGAGGGGTTGTACTGGGACCGAGGGGACGGGTTGTACTGGGACAGAGGGACAGAGTGGACGGGTTGTACTGGGACAGAGGGACAGAGTGGAGGGGTTGTACTGGGACCGAGGGGACGGGTTGTACTGGGACAGAGGGACAGAGTAGAGGGGTTGTACTGGGACAGAGGGACAGAGTAGAGGGGTTGTACTGGGACAGAGTGGAGGGGTTGTACTGGGACAGAGGGACAGAGGGGACGGGTTGTACTGGGACAGAGGGACAGAGTAGAGGGGTTGTACTGGGACAGAGGGACAGAGGGGACGGGTTGTACTGGGACAGAGGGACAGAGTGGAGGGGTTGTACTGGGACCGAGGGGACGGGTTGTACTGGGACAGAGGGACAGAGTAGAGGGGTTGTACTGGGACAGAGGGACAGAGTAGAGGGGTTGTACTGGGACAAAGTGGAGGGGTTGTACTGGGACAGAGGGACAGAGGGGACGGGTTGTACTGGGACAGAGGGACAGAGTAGAGGGGTTGTACTGGGACAGAGTGGAGGGGTTGTACTGGGACAGAGGGACAGAGGGGACGGGTTGTACTGGGACAGAGGGGAGGGGTTGTACTGGGACAGAGGGACAGAGTAGAGGGGTTGTACTGGGACAGAGGGACAGAGTAGAGGGGTTGTACTGGGACAGAGGGACAGAGGGGACGGGTTGTACTGGGACAGAGGGACAGAGGGGACGGGTTGTACTGGGACAGAGGGACAGAGGGGACGGGTTTAAACATGCTTAGCGATTGAACTGAGAACAACAACATCACGCTGCTGAACGAGCTTAAAGTCTCCAGATGAGAACGTCATCAAACACTGCGATGCGACCACGCTGTTGCCTAGCAACGCAACGGCGAGAGCGCGCACATCGTTGTGTTGCTGAAGCTGCAGCCTCTGCCGAGTTTTTATACCGTATGCACGTTAACCTTGTCTGCTTGCCGATATTTTATTCAACTGCTCATTCCACAATAAAGAGTCTCGTCTCTCTTTCTGGCTGTTTTTCTAGGCCAGTTGTTCATAATTAATCGCAGTTGTTTGCGCAGGCTGCAGTGTAATAACATAGTGTAGTTCCATTTGTGCATTAGCTGACATTTGATGCAATATATTGTGTAGCCTACTATTTCATTTAACAATAATATTATATAAATGAACCTCCCACGGTTCTAAAGTGTAATGCAGTCAGTGACCTACTTTTACCTGTAATAAGACCTTTAAATGACTCGAGTAGATTTGAATGAGTGTGTTCTCTTGTATAGCAAATTTCAACAATCAAAACCATTTAAGACAAAGGAAAACTACATTTATAAAAACAGAGATTTAAGTCTTACCTCTGTAATCTCTGAGCAGCTTAAACGGCTCATATCTGCACTCTGTTAACGTGTGATACCACCAGTCCTCATTAGAGGGCGCTAGAGCTCTGAATTACATTCTATGAGCGTTAATAAACGCAAAAGACTTCAGTGCAACAATAATAAAAATGTGCAAATCAGAATCATAAATTGTCCCTTGCCCGTCCTGTCTGGACATTTCCTCCTCCCTCCCTCCCTCCGGACCAGCGCCTCTTCTCTCCCGGGAGCATCGGCCCATTTCACATCTGTTGAGTGGTGGAGGACCGAGAGGACCTGTCGGGAGCTTTCTGTCGCTGATGCTTTATGGGTCCTCAGTGCTGCAGTGCCGAATTGATCAAGGAATGAAGGAGGCCGGTGGCCGTGTGTTCTCTCTCCTCTGCAGATTTAGGGCGACTTGTTGTGCCGCTTTGGGATAATTTACAGCTTGTTTACGCCAGGACCAGATCTGTGTTGAAATATGAGGGCGTGTGCATGACACTATGCAGTCCGTCCATCCACCCATCCATCCATATGGGTCTCCATCTGTCTATCTATCCGTTAACCTATCAGTCTATCTATCTATCTTTTTTCCTCCTTCCTGTCCTCCCCCCCCTGCAGCCTCCACACAAACACGCACTCGCTGTCGTTATGATGGATCTGATTGATGAAGAGGCTGAAAGAGTGCCAGTGGGTGAACTCTCCTTGATTTCACTCCCTGCTCCACAGCTGAGCTCCACCTAATGCCAGCTGGCGTCTCAATATTTGGTCTCCCAGAAGCTGCTTTTCCACAAAATAAACATATTTTTTACTGTACTGTTTGTTGGTATACAACAAACAGACAAATTAATAACAGATTAATTGTTTTATTTACCCAATTCTTAACCACCGGCAAACACCTTGAAATTGTCAAACGCGTTTAACAGTTAACAAGGAAAAGTTATTTGATCATCAAATCTTTTAAAAAACGTCCGGTCTGACAGTTTGGTCGGACGTGAACAGCAAACGCTCTGTGATTTAACAAACAGGAGGCCGACGCGTTTGAGCTCGTGGCCTTGAAGACCCCGGTGAAGGATGAGACGTGTTCGGCCTCTCAGTAAAAGGGTTCTTTTCAAGATAGCGGAGCAGCTTTCGAACTCCCACACGCTTTGATGCCAATGAAACAACGCGGCTGTTTAACTTTGTAACTCGTGACCGAACGGAGGTCAAATGAAACAAAAAGCAGCCTGTGCAGCTGGCGGCCCGGGCCTTGACATTGGGTCATGCAGACATTGGTCAAAGGTCGTGATGTTAACTCTTGCGTGTGTGATTCATCAATGCAGGGATGCTTAAATTATAATCAAAAAAAGATTATATATGTAAATACATAAATATATAAGCATTATATATCCATGTGTGTGTTTGGTGTTATCTTCACATTGTGCTTTGCGATAACAAACAGTGACCACTAGGGGGCGATGCAATCCACTTAACTACACGACCACTCAGGTCCGCAAGAGAACATTCGATTATTTAGTCTCCTCCAGCGTTTATTCCCATTTGTCTCGAAGAGAGATACGATCAGTTTAATCCGAAGCACGTTTCCTATTTATCACCGGAATAGTTTTGATATTTTAAACAAAATGCGAAAGGAAATTTAATAATGTGAGCCGAGAGACGCACGGCATTAAAGTGAGGTAATGAAACAAGAGCTGCATGTGTGCAAAGGGGAGAGATGAAGGGGAAGTTCAGTGGAGATGTGGTAATGGACACTACCTTAAAATAAAATGGGATTTGGCACTCAGTGGGAGCAGAGAGCCCCCAAGTGGACACACTGCAAAGCTTCCACGGAAGTACACCTCATATTGCCCATGATGTAATTCTCCTTTTTGATGTATATTCGGAGGTGATCTGGTGCTTTAGAGGGGAGTCTGTGGAAGCAGAGGTAATGCTCGAGGTCCTGTTCCTTTACAATGTTATGTGTTAACTTGTTCATTATCCGTGCACAAAGCATAGAGATACACAAGGTAAGTAAGGACGCCACTTTAGTTCCCTTCACAAAGAGAGCGACCACATGTTTAATTCACTACTCATGTGTCACCGGAAAAAAGAAACCCTGCCTGTTTGGAGGAGTGGAAGCCGTGCAGGGCTCTGCAAACAAAACCTCTACATCCAAAAACATCGTCCCTCCTTTTTTTTGTGTGTGTGTGTCTGTTTTCAACGTGTCCAGGTGTCTGATCGCTGTGCATTACGAGCAATAAACCTCAGCAGCAGCCGCACATCATACGCACATCTGTGGCTTTAGGCCTAATTACAGTCAGGCAGCATGCGTGACTGGATAGGTGTAATTGGAAAATCAACAGGGTGCAGTAAGTAAATGTGTGTCGGTCTAATTGGCAAGTCAGCAGGGAGCGCAGCTGCACCCCGTGCAAACTGTGTGGGAAAGACACGACACACACCTTCATGAACACAAACACCTCTGGGTTTGTGCTTCAGCGTGAAAAGCAGACAGTATGTGAGCTGTAAGTAATGTTTATCCTTCTGGTGAGAAGTTGTGCTGTGTGTAAGGCCTCAGGCACAGCAAACAAAAGCATCACACACAGTGTTATGGTCACACGAGGGATTTATCTGAGCAAATCATTCGCGCTCGTCACCTCTAAAGCGTCGCCGACCACTCAAAGGTTCTTCTACATAGATTCCAAATTTTAAAAAGGGAAGCAAAAGACACCGAAGCCGATTGGGACGTAACAAAGCCGCTTGTTGTCTTTGTTTCCAGCAGCGTGATGATGCAGCAGTAGTTTGATCATTTTCTCACATGGTGCAGTTTCGCCCGAGTTAAGTAAGCAGCTTTCGACAGGTTTTGCATATCAAAGTGTCCGCGGCAGTAAGGCGGCACCAGAGACTTGTATTTGACAGATAATACTGCATTGTGCAAAACGGGCCCATCGCCCTACAGTCTGATATCATAACATTACTGCAGTGTCCAAAGAAAACAGGTTTATTTTTAAGTTGCACCATTTATTTTTCTAAATAATAGTCTTCATCCCGTCGGGGGCGTGAAGAAAAAGTACATTTTCATTTACTCTTGAACTGAGAACAGAAGAAATTGAGATACTATTTGGCATCACATTCAATCAAAATGTCATTAACTGATGTTCTTCATTCACACACGCTGAATGTTTTTTCTCTGATGCCTGTGCTGCCTGTGTAACACGGCGGCAGGACACGTGGGGCTGAACTTGATGAAAGAGTTTATCGGCAGAGTGGAGCAGAGTTCTCTTTGCTTGATGGTGTCTTTTGTCCCGTTTCGCCTCCCTGTTTAATACATTTCTTCCCTCAATCTCTTTTTCCATTTTCCAGTAAATTGTCCTCATTTCTCCTTTCCTCCGGCACACAAAGGTGTTTTCCTGCTTTATGTGATGGCGAGATTACCTCAGCCATTGTCCAGCTTTGTTTGTTGTCGAGCCAACCAGGCGTTTCCATGGGAACCAGGTTCAGGGGTCAGCATGTCGCAGATGCACTTTGCCAAGCCAGATGTACAAATGCGGTAAATTGAGCAGTCGTGACTGGAGTTTGAGTGGATTCTGGGTGTTCATGCTGTGCTGTTTCCTCTTCGTGTTAAAACAGACATATTGCTGTTTGTCCGCTCATCCAGTTTTCTGCAAGTCAAACAAAGTGCAACGATTTCATGCCCCTTAAAACCCTCGCGCCGGGGCTCTGCGTTCAATTTAAAGCGGCAAAATGCTCGATTCTATTAGCATTCAGCTGACCTTTTCGTTGAATCTTTTTCTTCTTGTCTTTGTGTCGTCTGCGTGTTCAGTCAGACGTGTGTGTGTGTGTGTGTGTGTGTGTGTGTGTGTGTGTGTGTGCAGGTGCACTGACACGCCGTGGCTGTATATTTGTGTTAGCGTGTCATGCCCGGTTCCTGGTGATTATCTGTGGCGCTGGTGTGCCGTAACACAACGCCGGCTGGATTAATTGAAAGCCGAGCCTCCTCCGGGCCTTTAGAGATCATTGGCCGTCAAACGTCCTATCTTGTGCTTCGTCTTACCACGTTCCCCGAACTAAAATGGAGACCGGCCCGACTGCTTTCTCTGACCTGGCCACCGCTCAACGCCGTCGCTCACTGGCGAGAGTCGGACAACAGGAACAGATAACGTCAATCGAATCAATGCAGGATACTTCACATTGTTTAATGTGACGGATTCATGAAGGTCATTACGGCACAATATCTCACTGCCATGTCGATGCCTGTAAAACGTGGACGTTCACCCGTCGGTTTGTGGACAAGCGACAGCTCGGCTATTTGACACCCGAAGTGACACAAGGAGGTGGAGCTAAATACAACGCTACCAAAATAGTTACAATTAACTTACATGAACTGGAAAAAAAACCCATTGTGGCACAGACACAGCTGGCAGCTACCTATCAAAGACCCGGATACCCTGCGTACCATTTACAGGATGAACATTCTGCTGCAGTGAAGAACATTTGAAAGTAGTCATGAAGATTTTAAACCCATGTTCATAATGTTTACTGAGGAAACAAATCTCAGGTAATATTTGAATTATTCCACAGAATTCTGTACAATCTGACTTTGTAACCAGAGGAGTCGCCCCCCGCTGGTTATTAAAAAGAATTTCAAGTTTAAGGTACTTGTGCATTGACTTTGCATAGTCACCTGCAATAGGTGAGGGTCAAGGTTCATGTTCTTAAGTCAATCTTGAACCATCTGCGTGTTCGCCCTCGCTACGTGGTGCATTGTTATGTAGTCTCATGGGTGACAGTTACATATTGCTTCCTTTTAAGGAGCTGCCAGCATGTCACTCTGCGTTTAAAACGTCCTCTGAGCGCGCAGTTGTTCAATATGTGCACAACAGGTCCAGATTGTGGCGTCTCCATTAATAATGTGTCACCTTCCTCTTCACGTCTCCATTCATCGCTGCTCTGCGTTGCACAAAGAGCCCCATGAGAAAGGTCGTCGGTGACGGGAGCAACGTGCTCTCCTGGTGAGACTCAGAGAGCAGGTCCGACTGGCCCTCTCTGTGTTTACATCCTGCATAGTGCCGGTTTCTAATAGCAATGTGTTAGTCTCATCTCACACGCTGTGACGGTTACAAAGATTATTAGCTGGTAGGTTGTAATCAGACAATAACACATCAACATTGTTAATAGCCAGCTTGTAGCTACTTTTACTGTTGATATGCTCCTTTTTAAACAGATTCGATTCCGTCATCACGGCCACTGGGACGTTTTATAATCTATTCATGTGTAACTGTGTACGGTTTCCTCCTGATTGCCTCTGTTCAGTCACATCCAGTTAGCGCAGAGGAGAAACCAAAAGATCACCTCATCTCAGCGACTTCCTATTAACACACGCGGAGGAAGAGCCAGTCTTCCCTGTGAGAACAGTCCGTCTCCATGACGATGCATCAGCAGCATGTGTGCATGCGTGCTTCCTTGTGTTCGATGGTGTAAGACTCCAATATTCTCCAATAACCCATCGAGTAACACAAAGCGCCACCCACCGTATATAATCATTGTATGTACAGGAAATCTGTTTATATGTTATTTTTTTACTATTTTTCACATTTATAAAATGGCAAACCTCAAACTCCCCCCCTCTCTCTCCCCCTCCCGTCCATCTTCCTCTGACTGTACTTAATCCATTTACTTCTTCTATCCACAGATTGCTAAACCGATCACAAGTTGCAATCACAAGATGTGGAACAATCACAGTGTTTGTGAAAGTGGAGGGAAAAACACAAATATCTTTGTTGCCTTGACAAACGGACAAACAGACAACAGATGAGATGTCCCAGTTGCGTGCAGTCTGTCTGTAACGCTCGGCTGTGCTGCACTGCTCACAAACAGCATGTTACAATTCAGCTAGAAACACTGCAGTTGTCTGCTCTGCTCTCACCTAACGTCTCTACACTGAATCAGACCGTTGGTTTGTAGCTCCTGGGGATGTCTCTGAATATCACTGGGTGGTTGGTAAGCAGGAAGTAATGAATCCATGGCAGAATCCCTCCAGGAATCCAATCAGTGCAATTGATAGAGAATATATCCAAAGAAATCCTGGCGTTATGTGTGCAGCCGTTTATTCAGTTCATACAGTTACAGAATAACGGTGTTACCCACAGATTGGTCACATGTCGGCCCTGATTCATCTCTGGTATCGAATGAACCGCACACAGCTGCTGCGGTCCAGCTGCCACTTACAAAACAGACATCGATGCCTCCCGTTATTCAAACAGTGGAAACGGGCGCATTGAATGCTTCTCTCTTGTGAAATACGCCGGCTTTGTGTGTGAATTACGGTCCTGTGTCCCGTGTCTCCCTGACGTCCCTCGCTTCTGTCCCCCTCGTTCTCTGTATTCATCTTCACCCTTCTTTCTTCTCTCTTTTTGCCCACACGTGAATTCGGAGTGTCTCTGGTGTTCTCTTTGCGCATACAGGAGTATAATTCATATTAAAGGCACAAACCCACCTCTTAAATGGATACGCACATATGACGTATGACTGTTTCCCTGTATATTAAGACCCACAACCAAGATCAGGGGGAAAAAATAGCACATAGTAATAGTTTTTGCTTTACTGAAGGAATCCAAGTGGTCTTTAGGACCGAAGACGGCACACGGCTGCTTCATTCTCTGATTAACTTGTTTTGCAGACTGGAGATCTGACCTGAATAAATGTCACACATCAGATCCCTCTTCCAAAACCTGTTGGGGGAGTCGGGACAAGGATCAAAATGAAGCACTGAGATTGCGCGGCAGCGATGCCCGAGGTGGCAGAAGCGACCCCTGAAGGCCCGCGCGCCTCCAGAGCCGTTGCGTCACGGGAGCTACTTTAAATGCGTGTTTGCAATTGATTAATCCGGGCTTAGAGAGAATATTAATGCCCGAGTTCCCGAAAACACACATGAGCGGAATCATAATGCTCACATTATAATCATCCGGCGCTCATTTGCATCCCGTGCAGAGAGCAGCTGTGGAGCTGAAGTCTGTTACGTAAGGAGCCCAAAGGGCCTTCGCACTTCTCCTCACCACGGGTTGTAGTTTTGTTGCAGTGGGTTATTATTCAAAACAATCCTCCACCACATGACTAATAAAACCAGAGAGGAGGGTGTCGGGGGGGGGCGTACATAAACAAAGACAAATCTGTCCTGCTGAGTTTTAAAGTGGAGTAACCAAACAAAATTATCTAACAATCTACTGTACCCCAGCGAGCCCAGTGAGACGTGTTTATTTCTATCCGGGGGGGGGGGGCATTGAGGCATTAGGGGTGCATTGTATAGAAACAATTCAGTTTGTCGCAGACATGTCGGAAACACGTATACAAACACACGTACACAGAGACGTTACAGAAAAATCCCGTCATTTTACCTAAAAACCCGGCCGTTAAGTCTCGGTGGTTTTATCCAAACATCCAGCTGTTCCGAAGCCAGTAAACTAAAACTTAAAAATAGATTTTTGTTTTTTTAAAGATTGATTTCTTGAAAACAAGACAAAGGCATGACTATAAGTGGATGATTACAGCTTGTGCATCATAATCGAGGGACGGTGGAGAAATGAGACGGTCTGAAGGAGGAGGCCACCAGGCTCAGAGAGAAGTGGGCACTGCAAAACATTACAGAGAAATAAATAATGGAAAGTCATTGCTTTATTAAGCTCATATATACTAGGACTCTTATATCTGGCGGCGGGGGTTGAATCTTTATGTAAATTCTTACGTGGTTGAGAACAGATGGAAGGAGACACGAGTGACAACAAGCTGGGAAGAGATCTTAGATTGTGGCGTTGATCGGCGGCGGGAGGCGGCTGTGTTCTGGTTGTTAGGCGTGTGCAGCCTATGTGGCTTCATGTTTACGTGGGTCATGTGTTGGTAAGTGGGTCAGAGCACATGGCCTATCGCGCTGATTCATCAGCGACAAGCAAATCCTCAACAGCATGGCGCCGGCCATCTTCTTAATTCTCCTTTAAACGGTGAAAATGGAAATTTGGGACAAAGCGTTCTGTGCGTCTGTCCATCTGTGTGTAAAATAAATACTTTTAACGTCGAAAGATTTATTCATTATTTGATTGTTTTTTGGCATGTGTGATAAATGCCATTTGATTTACTTTAAAATCCTTTAAAATGTAAAACACTGTAGTTAAATAGCGTTTGGACTCCCTGGTCTGGATGTGATTCTGATCAACACTGACATTATTTTGGGCCGCTCCCGGGTTTCAGCCACCAGTCGTGCTCTGTAATTACATCTCCACAATAATTGTCATTTGCATGCTTCTAATTCTCTACCTGGTTGACAAGAAACAATGCAGCATGTGATCCAACTTAAGGTAGAGTTACTGGGGTAACTAGCCAGCTAATCACGTAATAACTCCTTACACACCTTTTCAAAAATGTTAACAACTCTCAGTCAGGGCATCTGGTTCATACAATCTGCCTTCTCATTACGTGACTTATAAATATGCTTTGAACTATCGAAGTTGTTGGAGGGCGTTCGAATTTAGCTCAAAGGGAAAAAAATGCCTTCAAGGGAATTGGATTCTCTCTGATTATGGATTATTTAATAAATGAAGTCGTTCTTCTGTAGTCAGTCTCCATGTCAAAGATTTAAAAAAAATATTTTAATTTAAGACTTCTCAAGTGTCAAGTTTGAAACCGAAAACACACGTCGGCCATTTTGAATTCAAAGGAAACACATCGCTGGATTGTGCGCGCTCCTCCTTCGGCTGCTTCCTTAACAAAGGTGTCAACGTCTGTCCCTGATCGTCCCCGTCCCCTCATCCGGAGCGGCCGGCCGCAACAAAATGAATCTTTTACACGGAGACGTGCAGGTAGGCCATGGATTATGTCACATGACAGTTTCCAGGTGTGGCTCCAAAAACCAGTAATCAAGGAGGTCATTGATCACAGAGGTTTGTCAACCGCTCTCATGGTTGAACTACAAGTCCACTTCGAACTCAGGTCAGCCAGTTGAAAAACAATCCTTTTTCCTGTCGGTGTTAAACAAGCTGTGAGAGCCAATCCGTCCTGGAAGGAGAATAATGCGTCTGTGTATGTGCGCGCCAGCTTTTGCGTGCACATATGTGTACATTTGTGGGTGTTACCACACTTTTCAAGGTAGATGATTCACTGCAGGCAAGCCAAGGCGTCGGGGGCCCAGTCGGCAGCCGTTGTCATGGATGCGAGTGTTGGAAACGGCAGATCTGCTTTCAGTATCATCTTCAGATTGTTGGGACATCGGCTTTTATTCCATTTCTCTTTATTGCCTCTTTGTTTTTGTTTTCAGCAAATATAAGACATTTTTATTTCTAATCCTATGCTAAAATGTGTGGTGGATATGTAATTTCTAAGAATTAAAATGGCTCCATGAAGCACACGCACCATGTCAGGCTGGTGGATCCACAGCATCGGTTAAAGGTACGCACACAAAATCACACTACACTGATGCATTCTCTATCGATCTCTCTCTCCTTATTGATGTTGGAACCGATGCAGGCCTTGGTAAAGTGGTTTGGTAAGCTGTTGCTTTCATAAAACACATGAAAAGCAACAGTGACCGATGAGGAGGATTGTGTTTCCTTACTTGAATACTTGTATAAATGTCATGTGACCAAAGGCTGGTTCATAATGTGTCTCTAAGGGATTGTTTTGTGTCTCTTTGCAGCTGTTACAATTCTTTAAGCTCTATGTTCTCTTTTTGCATCACTTTTTGATAGAATGCATCTCTGTAGTCGCTTTGCGTCTCCCGGTTGTCAATGGCCATCCCTTTGTGGATGTTGTGCGTCTTTTTGTGGTCTCTTTGTGTCTCTCTCGTATTTCGTGTCTCTTGGGAGTCATTTAGATATTTTATATGTTTTTTTGAAGAGGAAGAGATGTCGAAAATTACGGAAAGGGTGGTTAAGGAGTCACCGTAATTTGAATCCTCCATGTCACTTTCCCTCGCCGGCGAAAGGCTTCGAATTAAGAGGGTTAAAAGACAGACAGTCCATCTGTCCAATCAGAAGGGTCCGTCCTCTACTATCTGCTATAAGGCCCTACCCTTTCCGTAAGAAGTTGATTTCGTTTTGTTTTCCTTCTTGCCGTTGTGTTTTGCACTTCAGGGCCACCGTACTCTTGGCACGTGTTGTACCTTGTAACCTAACAGACAGAAGCCACACAAATGCCTTTGGATCTTCTCAGCTGACTAGTTATCCAAAGGTAACTGGAAATGAAGGGACTTGCGCGTAGAGACGTGCCCCCCATGGACTGCAGCAAAAACGCGATCTGATCCGAGCCTGGATCAGTTTCATCATCAGAAGATGAACTTTCAGTCCCACTATGCTGGCATACAGACGTAATCTCTGCCATAATCTTTTCTGGATCCCTGTATTATCTATTAGGCTGTCCAAACGTATCTTTAGGTCCTCTATTCTTTTATCAGAACCCCGTCACAACTCTGCAAAATGCCCGTGGTCGCTTCCTCCTGTCACGACTGTCGGATGCGATATCATCTGATGGAGGCAGAGCGCCATCGACAGACAAGGGGGCAGGCACTGTGTGCGGAAGCAGCACGGACAGACTCCCCACGGTAAATGTCACCTTTAATTGGATGCCTATCATTGAGTTATTGCCCGTCAAGACTAAACAAACAGCATGTGAAGCTAACGTGTACCAGATGGGCAGTAAATTCAGCCATCTCTAGTGTGAGCAGCTGCTGAGAAAGGACAAATACCTGAGTCAAAAGTGAGATGAAGGGCACTCCGGCTCGCAAATTGTCTGTCACAGCCAGTTCTCCTGGCCACAAGTATAAAACGTAGAGGCCATTGGTGAGCTGCATATACTTAAGCAGTTTTTTATAATGACATTTGGTACACACATTAACACATTCTAAAACGTTAAAAAATTCTACGCAGTTTTGGTACATTTAGCATTATCATCGTTGTTAAATAATTTAAATGTTAAATGTAAATATAAATGTTGAATGTAAATATAAATGTTAAATGTAAATGTTAAATGTTATATCTAAATGTTCAATCTAAATGTAAATCTAAATGTTGAATGTAAATCTAATTGTTAAATCTAAATGTTAAATGTTAACTCTACATGTCAGACTTGACGACTCAACATTGCAATATTTACGATAATTTACGCCGCAGCAAGACAAGCTGGCAAGTCCAAATGCATTAGCTCTTGTTATAAAACAGGGTGTCAAACTCATTTTAGGTAGGGGGCCACATACTATCCACATTGACGTCATGCGGGATGGGGGTGCACGGGTGCGGATCGTCGCGCAACCCCCCCTTGACTGGACCGGACCATCGCTGAGGATTTGACCGCGACCTTCCGTTTACATTTACATTTAACATTAACATTTAACATTCAACATTTATATTTACATTTACATTTAACATTTAAATTATTTAACAACTTTGTGTTACTGCCAAACATTATCCTTGGAAAAGTTATTGCATAAATTTACATGAATTTCTCTCTAAATGTTTGAAAAATTAATGTATGAATATTGTTGTGCTTTTTTCTTCATATAATAATGCCAAATGTACCAAAACTGCGCAGGATTTTAGAACGTGCAACATTTTACAAACGGCGCCCCATAATCGTTTGATTAGTGAGGAAGTTGTACTTGAAAGGAAAAAAGCACGTTTGGCACACGGATGCTGGTTCAGGTAAAAGATATATGGGTACAAACCAGATTACGGCCGCACACAGGGTTGGAAGGGAGACAGATTAGTGGGCATTTGAAAGGGGAGAAGGGAGAGGGTTTAGCTGGATGAGGGAGAGGAGAGAGGATTAGGGAAGCCACAGTCTGAATCCTAAAATAATCCTCTCAGTATACTGGGCTTTGTGCGCCGCGTGTCCAGTTTGAGCTGTAAAATTGCCATTGCTGTTGTGCGCCACAGTTGGAACATGTAGAAAACACTTCCGAAGGTGTGATGTTCACCATACCACCACCTGTGTGCTGTTTAGTTTACCCTTTAATTTCCAACCTCCTTGCCCCGACACACACACAAACACACACACAGTGCTCAAACACACACATACACACACACACACACCTACACACACAGGCGCGTTCATTCCATCTGCCTTAATCTGGAAAGCTGGTCAGGAGCTGCATGCCTGTATTTGTAGCTCTAAGCGCCTCCTTCTTTCCGTGCTCCATGTTCTAATTTGGGTATCGCCATGGTTACATAAGATCGAGGGTTAGGGGGTGACTGACGTTGCAGACGAACACTGAATGGACGTGTAGCTGCTTTTTTATGGCGACAGAGGGACAAAATATAACCCGAGAAAGACTGCAGATGAGGATCAGGAAGGAAACCATCCAACTGACAAAACCCTGTTGAAATGGGAGGAAAAGGAAGTTTACAAGATGAAAATATAATTAAACAAACCCTTACTGCCCCTTTTCCCAGCATTGTATTTTTAAAAGTGTGCATTTGGTAAGAAGCGAACACAGCACTGCTGTGCATTTATGTTCAAATGTTGTTATTTTTAAGCATTTGAACAAGTGCAAGAGGGAGGATCTGCAGAAGACTTTAGGAACACGACTGCAGAAAGGAGTGAAAACATGCAGCAAAGAGCACTGAGGTGATGAGAGATCGTACTTATAAGCATGAGCTTTGGTTATAATGTAATTCAGGACAAAGGCGTTTAGAGTGGGAGAAGAGAGAGCGACTCACGGCGCATGCACATCAGAGAGTCGGGGAAGGGAGGGGTGTGAAAGCCCTGTGTTGCTCCACTAACCCACTTACCATAATCTACCTCTTCTCCTCATTTCATAACTGCGCCCGAGTTATGTGATACACCCGTCATCGTACCTCGCCAATCAATTATTTTCATCTGCACTGTTATAATGGATTTTTGTTTTTGTCAGTGTGTCCCTGCTTTCTTTGTCTTGATTGCAAAGGGAAGCGGCACAAATGAAAATCTGGCCAGTGAACTCTGCAAGCATCCAAACATGTTACGTCCATACATTTTGCATTATGCATTAAGCATGTTTACTTTTGCATCAGAACATCTGAAAATATTGTTTTAAAATATAACACACAATTATGTTTAATCATTGCATTCATCTTTGGGTTAAAAATTGTTCACCCTCGCTGATTTAGTTAAAAATTTGCCAAACAAGCAACCTGGTCACACTTAATTAATGTTTGTTAGGCCGGTGATTTGCCAAAGGGGAACTGAGGACACAAAAGCTTCTTTCATAATAGATATGGCTAATTTATTCACAAAAGTAAGCCAATGAATCCTATATTATGTCTTATGAAATCTATTCTACAGCTTTGGTATTCACTAACAAACAAACAACAAATATAAAAAAATATATTAAAGCAAACATTATGTTTTCATCTTGCAAATTGTAAAGGTTTTTATAGTGTATGAGTTGTAGGCGTATTTAAAAAAATGCAATCCAAGAATGTGTTGCCTGCAATGAGGTCGCCATAGATCATTCTTATTTATATATAATTTTAATTGTCGCATAGTTCTTTTTTAATACGGTTTTTGGGGGAGTGGAGGAAAGTACCCGGGAATCTAAACGGCCCGGTTGTTATTAAACAATTCCCATGCTGGCAGACGCTCGGGCCGAATAAGTGACACACTGCCACACTTTCCCACGCACGCGTGAACGTCGATCCTTGAAGCGCGCGGGTGGGCGGCGCGCACGCGCACGCGTCAGATCACGGGGCACGAGGCGGGCGGGCCGCGGGTTTGGGGATCAGGTGTAGTCCACGCGCTGCCGAGAGCAGGTTACAGTCACCGAGCCGCAGAGCAGCACGCAGCCACGCGACGACCCGTGTGCGTGTTTTTGGTTGGGTTTTTTGTTGTTGTTGTTGTGCATCACAACAGTTCGTCCGAGACCGCGCGGGGCAACGACATAACGACGCACGACATACGACATAACGACGCTCCACGCGCCGGTGCCCTGCTTTGTTTTACGGAATTCAGAGGATTCGCTGCAGCGAATAAGTGCGCGTGGCTCCCCGCGTCGCTTCCAGCCGGAGGCGCATGACTCCAAGAGTTGGTCAGACTCCACCGCCGACATGAGAGGTGAGTTGGTCGAAACGTTTGCACTTAGTTTTGAATGCCCTTTGTTTGGGGGATTTTAAGGAGTTGGACACGTCCGGCGTTCTTAAATAACTTTTTGTTGCGGGGGGGTTGAGCGCGTTGGAGGCAGCGCGCGCCGTGAGAAGGTCCCAAGTGCGTAGGCTGCAGCTCTGCACCGGCAGGGAGACACACCGAGACACACTCCGCGGGGGCAAATAAAAGAACCGCGTGTGTGGGGTCGGCCGGTCAAACTGCCCCCTTAAGGACCTTGAGCATTTGTCAATAAAACGGCCTGAGCGTATTACGCACCTTTTAAAAGTGTTTATTTGAGTCGCATCGCAGCAAAATATAATATAGTTTATTCCTATAAACTCTGACGCTGTTTTGCCCCCCGATGAAGGGAATGCGTCGTTGCGTTGAATTACTTCGTTTCACCGGTGACTCCAGTTACGTAAGAGAGCGGATCAGGCAGGGAGAGGGGGGGAGGAGGTGGGAGGAGGGGGGAGAGGGAAGCGGGGTAGCGGAGTGGTTCTGATGCTGTCACCGCGAGAGTTTGTTTACGGTCCCCCTTTTCTTAGGGTTTCCTTTATGCTTTACTCTGACTTTTTGAAGGGCCACCCATTAGTTTGACCAATTTTTCAATCTCTCTATTTATTTTTAGTGCACTAGATTTTTTTACCTCAAAAAGCTGAGTTGAACTGTGGTGTAATACAATAGTTATAATTCATGAGACGACTGCTTTTGTTTTTCAACGTCAGCAGTATGGCGGCGAGGTGCTCCATTGACCTAGTTCTGTCATTGAGGATTACAAGTGTGTGTTTGTGTGTGTGTGTGTGTGTGTGTGTGTGTGTGTGTGTGTGTGTGTGTGTGTGTGTGTGTGTGTGTTAGTGTGGTGGTGGAGGGCCAATGTTTGTCGTCCTTATTAAAAATGTCGTTTCAGTCGTAATCAGTGATGACAGAATGTTCCTCTTTAGAATATTGTAAATACAAACTGCAATCTCTGAACACAAGATGCCTGCTGCGTTTTTATTCCAAACCATATTTTTCGCGTGACATCCTTTTTATAAAGATTCCACGTGTGAAATTCAGAAAAGGCGCCATCTCACCACGTGTTTTGAACTAACGCCGGTGGAACAGGTTGCGATGGTGAAGCCATGCACCGCTGCGACAAGCCGGATACTGGCACAGCGAGTCCTCGAGAGCCATGACGCACAGCGGGATCCGGTGCAGCTCGCTTCCCTCTGCCGGCTAATGTTACTTACATCCACCCGAGCACGCGTCACTCTCCGGTCGGGCGTTTTCAGCTATTCAATCTCATCGGTGGACTGATGTTGTGCAGAGGTTGCGCGAGCCGTGTAAGACAGGCAGCAGTATCAGTATCTTAGGTCATTTTGATCAGGCCCCGCTTACTACCTCCTAACTGTGTTCCAAGTGTGCATGCAAGGGGAGTTTTATCCAAGGCATCTGTTTGCACATTTGTTGCTGCGGTTTGGACCCGCATGCAGAGGTGCATTAACAGCCCCATTAAGTGAATGCACGTTATCTTCTCGTGTCGATGGGAGGGGATTGCAGAGGCCCAGCGTGTGAAGACTGGTTTCTTCGCTGGTTTCTCAGCATTCTTGTCCTGCAAGGAAAGTGGGAAAGGGTATGTAGGACTTTCCTTTCATGTGCTTGCAGCAAAACAAAGTGGCACACTGGTTGGATCAACCAGGATTGGAAGTTGGAAATAAAAAGAAAACCTGCAGTGCCATTTTTAAAGAGTTCTTAGTTAGCGTGAGGGGGGGGGGGTTAAACTTCCACTAGGTGAATGGTTGAGGAAGGAAAGAATAGCTGTCCTCACTGTTCATTTATAGTAACTAAATACAAAACACACAGTTTGGGCCCTGGATTGAGTGTGCTGTAACTTATATATTTCACAATACCCCTTATCTGCTGTTCATTCCATGGAGGCCCCAGAAGCCCCTCAGAATATAGGCGCGGTATGCAGCATGTCGTGTAAATGCTAAGTGCAAGGTAAACAGGACCTTGAACCCTGTTTGATTTGCTGGATGAGCGAGCAAAGTCTGCAGGTTAAAACCAGCGGCGATGGAGGAAAAAAAGCGCTCGCACACAAAAAGGCTTTTTTAAGATTGATTGTCACGGCTAAAGTGTCGCCACCATGTTGCAATAGGCTTCTACGTGATGGTATGACAATTACCGACGGGAGGGGATTTCCAACTCGCGTAGCAGGAACTGCACAAGGAAGCGTTCAATTACTGCTTTGTCATTTAATTATACACTGGGTGTTGTTCAAGCTCCACCAAAGATGTTGCTTTAAAAAAAAGTCCAGCGCATTTAAACACACAACACAGCCGCTCTTAGGAACCAATGACGTTCTCCAAACAAGCTGCGATGAGAGAGGCGCCGCATCTCTCGACATGCCACGTGACGCACGGTGGCAGCAGATTAGTTGTGGAGACCCCTTTAATAATCTGCACGCTGTTATTTACTCGAAACAGTGTAGACGTCTGCGACGCGTTGTGATTAGTGCGATATTTATTTGCAAATAGACCAGAGCGGCAGAAGGAATCTGCGGGCGGCCAACTGCACCGGAGTAAAAATAGATTTGCGGTCCAGCTCAAACACAGCTGAAATTTCACTCAAATACTTGACATGCTGCAACAAGTTAAGAGCCGCTTATAGCCATGTTAGTTGCCCCTGCTGTGGCCTAATGTACGAGATGTTTCCACAAATGTTTCCAGATGTTGCTACGGTCGTAAAAGGAGGCAGTTTCAACCCCGTCCGCTCGGGAGTGATCATCCGGTAAATCAAGCCTCACATTCTCTTCCCTCCAAACCAAAAGACGACTTAAAGCCACACTCAAGATTTGTTTTCCGCCTTCGAAACCTGCTAGAAACCAGATTGTTTTCCTTGCGGGCCCCGCCCCCTCTATCTGCTAAATGAGAAACTGTGTCAGTGGAGCAGCTCTCGCTCGGTGACGGTCGACGGCTGACAGGTGAGTCACCGGGCAAAGCTGACCCCACAGCCAATGGCGGCGCGGGAGAGGGAGGGAGGATCGTTGCCCTGTTGCCAAGGCAACCACCTCTGGATGAGCGTGTCTGTGGAATCCAGCCAGACGGGCAGTTACATAACAGGCCAAAGCGGGATGACGAGGCGGGGGGGCTGCGCTCCCCTTCTGGAGCGCATAAATAAAGGCAATTTTTTCCATTGCCTTTATTTATTTATATCCCTCAGCTGGCCGGGAGGAAACACTCAAAGATGACTCGTGCACTCTACTCTTTGGTCTTTGTGGAGGGAAAATGTTGAAAGATTTTTCCTTCCCTGGTTATGTGATTGGTTTGCTTGTGAGTGGTTTATCAAAGGGCCGTCAAAAAAAACGGCATTTTCTTTGGAGCGCTGCTGATGGCCGGTTAAAGCCATCGCCGCGACTTACGGGTTACCTAACGCCCCTTGTGACCCGGCAAAAGTGGTTTAGGGATTGTTTACCACACCCCGACATGCACGGTGCCCGAAATCCGATTTTGCACACGGCCCGCACAGTCGAAAGCACACTCGCACCCGTGGTTTTGAGGGTTGCGATCTTTGCGCAGCGGTAATCCTTCTTCTCACAGCATACCTGTTAACATGTTGGGTGACGCGGAGAGAGCCGTGAAACTTTATAACCCCGGGCCTCAGCTAATGCAATTGACCCTGCTATTCTGGGCCCGAGGAGGCCCGGCTACTTACATAAACAACGTAATGAAAAGAACAGGCCGTTCCCGAGTAAGGAGGCGTCAGGCCTCCACAATGCATTCAAGGTCTACAATGTAAACTCACGTCAATCTCATCATCTTGACAATTCCAGTTTCTTGACAATCCGGCGACATTGGCGACATTTCAAAGCTTGCGTCGGACAGACGACAGAGAACTGGACGTCTTGTGAGAAAAAGTTTAACATGCATAGCTGCTGCTCGTCTTGTTTGAGTTTTAAAAACATGGTTGTCTAGAGTAAATATTGATTTATCACAGGCTGCCCGCTTATTGTGATGTGACTGAGGTGTTATATATGTTATATTGACAATAACTGGCCTCGTCATGATACGCCTAAAAAGAAAATATTGAATGTTCCAGTTACTTCTCTATAGTGCAACTGTGACCAAGCGACATTGTTATTTTACTGCGGGCTGGTTTATGAAGATGCAAATTCACCCAGGTAACCCGATTAACTACCT
The DNA here is from genome assembly GCF_964276395.1 of Gasterosteus aculeatus. NCBI lineage: Eukaryota > Metazoa > Chordata > Actinopteri > Perciformes > Gasterosteidae > Gasterosteus > Gasterosteus aculeatus. The sequence continues at coordinate 18,604,738 of NC_135695.1, read as the reverse complement.
TCTACGCTTTGAGGCCTGTGACTTATTTCACTGATTCATCATTTTTCTCTTTCCTCTCTCGTTCTTCTCTCTGCAGCTCAAATAGAAGTGATTCCCTGTAAAATCTGTGGGGACAAATCCTCAGGGATTCACTATGGTGTCATCACCTGTGAAGGCTGCAAGGTGAGGAATCTTCCATCGCCCTCGCCGGTTCTCACTCGCAGTGCTGAAAGTGGCATCTTGCAGTATTTTGCTCGTGATTCATTCTGTGCGTGTATTCTTTTGGTCCGAAGGGCTTCTTCCGGCGCAGCCAGCAGAACAACGCCACGTATTCCTGCTCACGACAGAGGAACTGTTTAATCGACCGGACCAACCGTAACCGCTGCCAACACTGCAGGCTGCAGAAGTGCCTCGCACTGGGCATGAGCCGCGACGGTGAGTCCAGCTCCTCCATCTGTACTTACTTAACTCACTCGTCGCCGTCGCCATGAACGCCGCCCCGCCTCCCCCGATCTTGACTTCTTTTTCTTTCCGGCCCCTCGTTGCAGCGGTCAAGTTCGGCCGCATGTCCAAGAAGCAGCGCGACAGCCTGTACGCAGAGGTCCAGAAGCACCAGCAGTCCCAGGAGTGCACGGGGCTGCTCGGCGTCTGCGAGCGAGGGGACGGCGACGCGCCCGACCACGGCCGCGCCTGCCGGAGAAGCTCCACCGCCGCGCCGTTCGGCGACCCGGACGACATCAGCATGCTGCCCGAGGGCCTTCTGTTCGACCTGCCGCTGACCCTCGAGGACGCGGCCGAGGACTACTGCCGCCTGGACGTGCCGGGCGGCAGTGCGGGCAGCACCTCGTCGTCTCAGAGCTCGCCGGAGCAGACCCACTTGGACTTTGTGGACGGCAACATCGGCATCAAGCACGAGTACCAGCTGCTGCACGACTCCGGGCTCTTCTCGCACGCCATCCTCAACCCGCTGCCCGAGGGCTGCACCCTGCTGGAGATAGGTCAGTATGGCTGCCCGGCTGCTGCTGTGTGTGTGTGTGTGTGTGTGTGTGGTTTAAAACGGCATTATTCTGATGGAAGAAACTTTCTCTCCCTCGTTCAGAGCACATAACTCAGAGTGTGCTGAAGTCCCACTTTGAGACGAGCCGGTACAGCACAGAGGAGCTGAACAGAATGGCGTGGACCTTGTACAGCCCGGAGGAGACACGCGCATACCAGACCAAGGTACATATCACCCCAGCAAATGACGTTTAGCACGACAACAACTGCAGTGTAAATACCAAGTCACACGTCAGACGTTATCACGAGGGATGTAATCCGTAAAACGTAAGTGTACTAAAGCAAAAAGAGGAGTTCCCTTGGAGTAAATCAGAACCTCCCCGTCTGGGCTTTTTGGCTCAGTGATCAAGGCTGTAGAACACGGCCGTAAGGCAAAGGGAGCAAATGTTTTCCAACATACGGCGGGTCAGGGCGTCTTCAGGGGGAAACCTAGTCCTAGATACGCACCGCAGACGACAAGCGAATACAACTTGAATCCCGATTCTCATCAAAGCCCCTCTGTCTCCGGCCTTCTCCCTTCAGTCAGCTGAGGCGATGTGGCAACAATGCGCCATTCAAATCACCAACGCCATCCAGTACGTGGTGGAGTTTGCCAAGCGCATCTACGGCTTCATGGACCTCTGTCAGAACGATCAGATCATCCTCCTCAAAGCAGGTCAGTGCACGGCACGCCGTGGGGTCGGCGTCCGCTCGGTGCTCCGCGTTCACAGTCGTGGCCGCCGCGCAACACAGCCAGACCGCTGTGGGCACGGCGGTGCGTGTCGACTTTGCAAACATTGCGCTGTGACAAAGGCGGCTGTTGTCGTGAGAACGGTGCATTGACCTCATATTTCGCGGAGGTAAAACATCCCACGCGAGCATTGAGCATCGTGGAGCAGGCGCTTCTGTAGAATGGCTCACCTGTGTGATACTTTAGGTGTGAAGAGGATGTAAAGAGGATTCCGCGACGGCCAAAACCAACAAATCACTCCTAACAATAGATGAATTGCTTCCACGGTATTGTTTATGCGTCCACACCCATACAGGACCGTAAACTACAAATTATAGCTGTCACAATTAATTATAGCTGTAACCATTAATTAAATCTAATCAGGTTACCAGTAAAGAATGCTTTAATTAATGTGACCATGACAGAGTAGTTTCAACCTCCATTTTTTTCATTTTTTTCAGCTATTGTATAACAGTTTTAAAGAAGCACCCACTGGTAAAGTGAGAGAAGTTAACTTAACTTAAGTTTTCTTGACTGAGTGTGTCATATTGTTCTCTCAATGACTACATTATCCAGCACAAAACCAGAACTTTAATGCACAATGTACCTTTTCCTTTTATCAACAACAAAAAATTGAACATTTCACATATTCCAACCACTTATTCCTTTTGGCATTTCTCCGGGCTCCTTTTCCACTATTTCAAATACTTAAACACGTACACACCACTAATTGTATTCTTCTTTTGTTTGCGTGTGGTCCACAGGCTGCTTGGATGTTCTTCTGATCCGGATGTGTCGGGCCTATAACCCCATCAACAACACGATGCTCTTTGACGGAAAGTTTACAGCCGCTCATCTTTTCAGAGCACTTGGTGAGTGGACTCACTGTCAAAATCAACTCTTTTTCCATGTGCCGCATCTGTGTCAAAATCGTCCGGAAGGTTCTGTTTCGATAACAAAGTGATGGTTCTCCCTCCGTCCAGGCTGTGACGACCTGGTGAGCGCGGTCTTTGACCTGGGTAAAAGCCTGAGCTGCGTACAAATGTCCGAGGAAGAGATGGCCCTCTTCAGCGCTGCAGTTCTGCTCTCGCCAGGTGAGATTATATGTCTTTAATTATATATATATATATATATATATATATATATTTCTGCTCATTGCCGTGTTTACAACCCTACCAAACATGGTGGAATCAAGACTCCCCCCGTCATTAAGGTCATTTGATTCAATAAAATCTCTTGGCTTGTTATGGAACTACCTAAAGTCGCTGCACAAGTTTAGTTACTGACGACAACGCGCTACAAAAATAAAGCTAATTATAATTGATTACAGGTCATTAACATAACACAAACCTGTTCCCCGCCTCAGCCTGAGCATCTTTTCCAAAGAAACTACCGCTGTCACAGATTGGAATGCATTTTAAATTTCATTCCACACTTAACGTCCGTAGTGCTGCACCCGTGGAGACACTTCAGTGCCGGCGGCAACAGATCTGACGAGCCTACAAACAATAGACAAGTCCTTATTTGATCTCACCTGTGTTTTTCCGCGCTGTCTCTTTTTTTGTTTCATTGACGTTACTGACAGTCGTTTTTTTTCAAAACACTAATGAAACAATCTTGTCGCTCTGATTTCCCGCAGACCGAGCCTGGCTGACGGATGTTGAGAAGATACAGAAGTTGCAGGAGAAAGTGTACGTGGCGTTGCAGTTCTGCCTACAAAAGGAGGGAGGAGCCGAGGAGAAACTGGCCAAGGTACGAACCCTGCTGCTGCCAGTTTGCTGACGTGACGCTTTTTGCTCGGTTACCGAATTAGTTGGTATTAATTCCTTTTTTTCTAACTTGTTCTGCTCCCCTTTGCTGTCTTCCCAGATGGTGTCTAAGCTTCCCATCATGAAGTCCATTTGCGACCTTCACTTTGAGAAACTGGAGTTTTTCCGCATGCTGCACCCTGAAACCGCCTACACCTTCCCTCCTCTTTACAGGGAAGTGTTCAGCAGTGAAATCACCTTCCCCGACTCCACCCAGGGCTAGAAACACCTGGCCCACGGAGAGGGATTCAAATTGAGACATTGAGGTGTCGGGAAGGGTGGAGGTGGAAAAAATGTGGCAACCAAGCTGAGGCCAAAACCAACCAGCAGCTCGACGACAATCCTCCACGCTACACTTTAGGACAACACTCCTCCCACCCGTGAGCGCCCGACCCCGTGGAGGAGCTCCCACTGCCCTGCAGGCCCTGGCCGTTCGGCGTCAGCGGGACGCCACGGGAACTGCAGCCGCCCCGCGCTGTGCATGTCACCTCTTTCTCTAGGGACTTATTGACGAGTAGCCTACGTCGTTTTTTTTTCTTTGAGACGACCGTAAAACTTCTCTCGTAAAGATAGGATTTTGACCTTGGCCATTCTCGGAGTTCCCGTGAGCTCCGCGTTGAATGTATCTCCTTCTCCCTTCACCGTTTCAGCACAGCTCAAGGCTCGAAGTAGAATGTACATGCTTAAAATTGTGGAGGTTTGCAGTATTTACGCCTGTTTCAGTTCTCCCGCTTATTCTTTCATCCGACGTTTTTTGGTAGCGCCCCATACTTTGCAGTTTTGTAATGAAACGAACAAACTGTTTAAAGGGACCATGATCAAACTCACAAAGAGGCGGGTTGGTAACCGGTGTGAATCGAGTGTCTGCCACCGTGCACACACAGAACAAAACAAAGCACTTAAATTATCTTTGTAGGTATTTGTAACAGCACACCCACCGACACTGATGGAAGAGAGCTCGCTATTTTTTTTTTTTTTTTTGCCACCTGTAGAGTGAGCGAATCACAGAGGTATTTTGAAAGTATTTTCAGATGCTCCTTTTATACATAATATAAACAATTACACCAATTTAATCATGCAAGATAAGAGCATTGGAGGGTGATGTGCTCGTGCTCAGGTCTCTCAAACAGACACCGCCTGCCCAAACCTTTGCGGTCCGGGGTGGTGAGGGGAAAAAAAAGACTTGAATGGATAATTATGGCACTTTTGAGTCCTTGTTAGATTCCAACATAAACTCTTGCCACATGTTTTTTTTTTCTTTTTACGGTTTATGCCATCTGTGAAGCTCGTATGAAACCCAGTCCAAAATGCCAGCTTACTTGGGTAGAGATACATCTGAGAGTGCGTGCAGATGACACCTTTTAGGTAGGGGGGGGGGACGTACGGGACTTCTGTCCTAGAGAAACTACTAAAAGAGAATAGCTTTTAAAAAACAATCGCACAGGAGACGTCGCATGTCTAGCTTTGTTTAATATGTCCGCCTGGTTGGCTTCGCACTGCTGGGACGGTGCCGTTCGGCCTTACTTGACCTCACACAGCTTGAAAGTGGGTATTACCCTTCTCTGGGTACGTGTGAAACAGCGGCGTGGTGGGATTGTGCAATAGCGTCTTTCCCGCTGGTGATCTCACTCCAGCGTCGTTAACCTCGCGGCGCGACAAACAACCTTGTTTTAAAATATAACGTACCAAATACTCCGCCAGCCGCTACACGGGTCAGCACTCAGCTGACGCGACCCTCAGAGGACACATACAGATTGTAACAAAGTGCACTACTCTGTGTGTGCAGAATGTGAGACATGCTGCTTTGAAAGGACTCAGTGTAGTCTGTTGCATGCCTAAAAGCTGCCCGGAGGGGAGAGACGGGGGGGCAGATCTGCACTCACATTTCCCGGGTTACTCAGGGTGATAGCTTGGCTCTCTGTCCCACAGTGTCTGCAGTTAGTCGAGCTAGCGAGACACCTTGCACCAACGTAGAAGACCTTAAAACCTTGATCACTGTGTCCAGTACATGTTCTTGTGAATGTTTTATTTCAAAGAATCAAAGATTTTACCCCCGGCCACTGTCATTAGTGCAAGAATATTTTTTGAGTTCGAGCCATAGATATATAGTTATAGTTATAAATATATATGGTGGGTTATTATCTCTGAATCATGTGTTGGTTTTGTTGTGATCTTTTGTTTCGGAATTTTTATCCCTATGTGTTACCTTTTCTCATCAGTTTAGGGTCCTTTTTGTCTTGGAGAGATGTAATTCTATTTTTTTAATGACCGTTTTTAAAGATGTCACCCTAAAAGTTATCTTTTGTCATGATCCTTCTGTTTATATGTTCACAATATTTTAAGATTATGGTTATTAAATCAATATAGATTTTAATAAGGAAGCATTTATGACATGCTATGGATATACAGCCTAAGAGTTTTTAACACAATAATGTGTTCTTGCACAACGGTGATACAAAATGTGGATTTAAGAATGTAATAAAAGTCTTTTTATAATTAAAATAAAAACTTGTTGCTTCACTTAATGTCTCATGAAACTGATTGCACCCAAAATACGCTGCATGGATGAACCATTTTATTTTCCATAACAATGTGAAATTATACATTTATCACGGTTTTATTAGATACCGATTGCTTTTATTTTGGTCGTGTAATACCTACAGACAAAAACGCATCTTAATTTGCCACTTAAAGACACTGGAAGAAAACACTTTCTGATTAAGTCACTTGGATGGCTATACCAAACACATAAAAGCAGAGTGAAGGACGCCTGTACTGCATTATCACCACCATGTGGTAGATAACAGCCGTTCAGTCACAGTTTGTTTGTATTCTCGATTCACAACCCAATGCCTTTTATGTTTTTTTTGTACGAGTTGCATTTTTATTTTCTGCCCTTAGCTAATAAGCAATGTTTCAACCCGTGACATATAACAATCTGATCTAATTCAGAACACCCTACGCTCTTCATTCGTGTCTTTAGATGGACTCCAGCTACAGTACCCGAGGATGTGAACATCTGGCCTGCAGTTCCCGTGTGTACCCGCTTGCCCCCAGCAGGGGGCGCTGCGCACCAGCACACCGCCCGAGTAGGCGTCCGCTCTCTCTGGGAAACTGATTTCCTCCTCAAGTGGCTGCTGCGGATTTCGTGCACTGTGAGAAGAAAAAAATCGGGAGATCATATTTTTTTTGGAGGGGGGTAGTTTTTAAACACACGTCGCGCCGTTGTCCGCCGTGTTAGTGGGAACAATCAGCCTCGACGTGGACGTGTCCCGACTCGGAGTGACGGCTGTGCGGTCCTATGATTCCTCCTAGACATTTATTTCGGGCTGGTCCTTTTTTTTCTCAAAAACTTACTACACCGTTAACTTTTAGTTAAATCGCAAACCGATTTTTTGCAATTCGTTGGAACGCCGAAGACAACCGGGGGGGTTCCAAGATGTCGGTAGCGGGCTTCAAGAAGCAGTTTTATAAAGCCAGCCAGGTTTGCAAAACTTTTTCTTTTAAGCTAGCAACTGTCACGTAAGAAGCTAGCATCATTTAGCAACATTAGCTAGCGTGTTTACGGTCGGCTATTTTTTTTTTTAATTAGCGGGCTAACTGTGCGGTGACAGCAGGAAGCTAACGTTAAAAAACACTCCGTGTCAGTGTTTGCAATGCCACGGTAGCTTTTAGTTTGACACTTGTGTGTGTTCGGCTAGCGTTAATAAAGTGGATGAGCGCCTCTGGGACATGTTTTGTCACTTAACGCTAGCTCGACTGACGTGCACCAAACGGCAGCTAATGCTAAAGAAGCTAACGTTAGCGCTGTTACGCTGCCCCGGCGGCTCACAGGCGTCTCACGTTGTTGTGTTTGCAAGCGACGTTACCCGGCATGTGCACCCAAATCATGCCTCAGACACTCATCTGGGTCATCGAGACATTTGAGCAAAAATATTTTAATCAAGTTTCATTCGGGGGGTGTAAGAATCTTCTTGTGTGTGCGGTGTCACCACAGACGATATTTTCTACTAAACTGTGTTCTGTGTCGGTCTTTTGTTTTAGAGAGACGGATCGAGTGGACACAATCACTGTCTTAAAAGTGTCCGACTGCTGATGTGAATGTCTCTCGTAGTCATGGGCAGGGAGGGTTAGAAATATTTATTTTTTTAGGGGGGTCGGCTCTTCCTACCCCTGCTGAGCTAAGCAGGAAAGACATTTGGTTTCTGCCCAGCTTCCTGTCAGGAACAGGCTCGGATCCCTGTGGGTTTTGGTGGGTTGGGTTTGGTGTGTGGGGGGGAAATAGCTCGAAGCTGTCCTGTTTGGGAGTGCAGACACTGACCGTTATTAAAGCAAAAAGTTAAGGTGTTCGAGGAGAGATGCAACAGAATGCTGCATAGGAAAGTGAGCCAAGGAATGGTGCAAATCATTTCCCTTTTATTTATCTGCAGCCTTTTCTGGCCCGAACTCAATGAGAGTCAATAAGATTTTGGCACGCAGGAAGTTGGCTGTGGAAACGGTATCTGTGTCGAGCAGCTCACACATCCTTGTTTTTCTCTGGCTGTCCTGTCCTACAACCCCCCCCCCCCCCCCCCCCCATTATTAATCTATCTACGAAATGCTTATAGACCTGAATTGTTGCAGGTGGTTGGAGCGCAAACGACATGACGCACACACGTTTTATGTGTATCGGGGGAAGATTGTAGGTCTAATCAAGATCAGAATTATAATTCGCTTATAGCCGTTCATAGCAACAAGATTTCCTCTTTGAATCTGGTCCCCTTCAACTGTGCGGTTGCAGAGCTCCCTTTTGAATGTTGTATTTATACCACAACATCCAGACGACATCTGTTGTGTGGATGTTTTTGGACTGTACACATTTTGAGCCTGTGTGCGTGTAAACATTAATGTCACGTTGAAACGGGTTGTGTTTTCATTAACAGAAGAAAAAAAGAAACATTACTTAGGTGACAAAGAAGACAAAAGACTCTTGAGTTTAGCGGCTTAAAGTCTTTTAAAGCGGACAAAGATAAAGCGGCACAAACGTAGGACTGCGGTCTTGACTGAGGTTGCTTAGTAGACCGAGCGTTGCGGCTGTATTTTTACTTGTGACCTGAATCCCCCGCGGCCCCCCTGTCATGTGCTGTCTGCGTAGAGCAAAGATTCAGCAGTAAAGGCCCCTGACTGTTGAGATCAGGGGAAGCTCACCCATTGCTAAATCTGTTCAACTGAAGCTTCGTCAACTCCCCAGTTCACTCTGATCTCATTATATTCTTTAAACATGCATTTCCCTCCAGCATAGAAAGTCCTGATGATTCCAGTAATCACAAACTGCCGTTTGCGTCATGTAGGAAGTGACTCAAACTGCTGTTACTGTCTCAGACAAGGACATTTAAGTAAGGTGAAGACAATGAGGCCAAAGTTTCCACCAAATCATCGCGTATTATCGAATCTACGTGCCTTTTGTACTTTAGGTCAGGTCTCATTCATATTGTTTATATGAATATTCTACTTTGTGAAAGAAGTAACCTCACCTCAAAGTCTTCTGCAATCTGCTGTTATACAATTTTTAAATTCAACAAACTCAATCGTCTGTCCCATTTCCACGGCCGCCTCTCCGGTGTTTCATTAAGCGTGCAGGCATTTTTGAATCCTCCCGGTGGACGCACGATTAAACATTAACATCAGAGTTGTTTCAACCTCCCTCGAGGCTCAAGTGCACAACATCAAAACCGGCTAACTAGGTCTTGACGGGACAAATGTTTTGATCCAACAAAAGAGTCGTGGGGCACTTTGACTTAAATCGTGAAATCTGCATTGTGGTTTGCTTTGATATCTTACAAGTGACTGCAAGCAAAACAATGTTTGACTTGTGTTGATGGGGGGGGGGGGTGTTTTCATGGCCATTCTGCTTGGGGAAACCGATATGGAACCACGCACGTAGTTCATGGACACAACAATCTAAACCAACCACTATGAATCTAAACAAGTCCTGCTCCACAGTTATAAGAATTGACCTAGAAGGACTTTCAGGAGTACTTGTACTGAGAAAAAGTGACTGTTTTCTGCCTGTGGCCTAAAAACAAGCTGAGGGATCTCCCTTATAAGTACATATGCCTTCAATCAACATGTTTTAGTCCACTGACTTAAGTTGCAGCCTGTTGTTTTTAAATGAAAGCAACTGCTCTAGCTGGTCCAACGTCTTCCTCGCCGTGCAAATGGTTTTATTGCATTTTCTACACAGAGCAGGCGTGTGATTGTGTATTGGAGAGATGCTTGCAAGAAATAGTTAGCTCTCTCTGTCTTTCCTCCCCCTTCTCTCCAGATGGTGAGTGAGAAAGTCGGCGGTGCTGAAGGAACGAAACTAGACGAGGACTTCAAAGACTTGGAGCGGGTAAGAGAGGCACCTTGGTTTGACCTTAAAAGAGCCGCATCTTCCTTCCAAAGCTGTCGTCCTCGTCGGTTTCACACACCGCAAACAAACCTACAGCCGTTTTGTCAAAACAAGAAATCAATGCAGGCGGTGTCGGGTTCAAATCGAGTTTGGAATAAATGAGCCACTTTGCCAACTCCTAACATGAATTGCCCTAAATAGGTTTATTACATTTTTCAAGCAAAAATGCCTAAATTTACGGTTTCCAGCTTCTCAAAAGGTTTTTCTTGCTGGATTTCTTGGTCTTCTGTTGGGCAGACAACAGGCAGTTCGTAGATGCCGCAAGACGCAGTTATAGACTAAACATTTACTTATTATTCCAAAAAATAAGTATTGGATTCTTTAAATCATCGTCGGCTGCAGACCTTGTTGACATTTTTTATTTTGTTCATTAAAAACATGACCAGATCTAAGATAAATACAAAATCTGAATACTAAACAAAGATAAACATATCATGTTCTGTATCCGACTATGACGTCTGTGACAGCAACGTATTTCACTGTGAGCAAACCGCTCATAATAAAAGGTCGAAAAGCATCCCTCCTCTGCTGCTCCCTGTTGTACTTCTGGCTTTGTGTTGCAGTAGCTCTGTTGTTGTACACTTGTCATGTGAGCTCGCTGTGTTTCGTAGAAAGTAGATGTGACCAGTAAAGCGGTAGTGGAGGTAATCTCCAAAACATCCGAATACCTTCAGCCCAACCCAGGTGAGAAGAGCGCCTTGCCTTCGCGTATTTGTTCACACGGCGGGAACTCCGTGACCCAAATGTACTCGCGCTCCCTCGTGCAGCCTCGCGGGCCAAGCTGTCCATGTTGAACACCATGTCGAAGATCCGCGGCCAGGTGAAGAACCCCGGCTACCCTCAGGCCGAGGGGCTGCTGGGCGAGTGCATGGGCAAGTATGGACGGGACCTCGGAGAGGAAACCAACTTTGGTAAGATTTCTATCTGTGTGTGTTGTTGTTTTAGACAATCAGTAAGTGGAATAGGAATGTTGTGTACATGTACACACGGTTGTCCTTGTGTTTGATAGACCCACACTGGTTTTAAAGAGCTTTTTTGCAGTGTTGTATTTGTCACTGTGTTCGGCTACTATGTGTTATCTGGCGATATGATTGTCTGGCACTGCGCTGTTGAAGAACCGTGTCACTGAGCTGCTCTGCTCGGTCTGTGCGGTCCAGGCGGAGCGCTGGTGGATGTCGGAGAGTCCATGAAGAGATTGGCGGAAGTCAAGGACTCCCTAGACATCGATGTGAAACAGAACTTCATCGATCCGTTGCAAGGGCTCTGCGACAAAGACCTCAGAGAGATACAGGTACGTTGACTTCCTCGTTCCTCCATACTGGCGCGTTTGAATTTAAGGCGCTAAACTATCTATGGCTCCTGCGGCCTCAGCATCATTTGAAGAAGCTGGAAGGCCGCCGCCTGGACTACGATTACAAGAAAAAGCGCCAGGGCAAGATCCCCGATGAGGAAGTCCGACAGGCGCTGGAGAAGTTTCATGAGTCAAAGGAAGTGGCCGAGACGAGCATGTACAACCTGCTGGAGACTGACGTGAGCAACTTATTTTTACTAATCATCTAGATGCAAAACTCGGCAACGAACAGCTTCTGACTGTTGAAGTGAAAGCTGGCCGTAGTCAACGCTGCATTTTGTACACCTACCAACTCTGAATCCAATATTGATTTGATTTAAATCTATAAAGTGATTGGATCCGCTGCCATATCATGTTAACGTTTTGTCAGTTGAGCTTCCCCTTTTGTTGCTATTCAACACGCCCGCTGGACAAACACGGCAATCGTTCCGCCCACAGAGGTGTTCAAACGAACACTCTGATTGTTATAAAGATCGGCAAAAGTAGTTTGACAAAACAATCTTGAACCCTGGTAAACAACTTCACTGGCATGTAATCAGGTTCAGTGTTCAAGGAAAAGTGGAGTGGCATTTGAAATAAAACAAATGGATGCTAAATCATGATATCGCATCTCAAAGGTGCAGTACATGCCGGCATGCTTTTATGACCCAAATCTTGTTGTAATCCAGAATAATGAGCAGTTTATCCATTGGAATAAAAAATATGTGTGTGTGTGTGTGTGTAGATAGAGCAAGTGAGCCAGCTCTCCTCCCTGGTGGAGTCCCAGCTGCAGTACCACAGACAGGCGGTGCAGGTGCTGGAGGAGCTTTCTGACAAACTTAAAGACAGGTGCAGTGATGACAAACACCAACATACTGTCGAGGGCATCTGGGAGCGTTCGGCCTTCTGCTTAAAGCTGCTTGTGGTCTGGATCAAAAAATAAAACCGCCGTCAACCTGTCTTTATGAATAGGATGAATGATGCGCAGACCCGGCCGAGACGTGAATACACACCCAAACCCAAACCCATCTATGACTTCGGAGAAGACAACCAGTCGAATGGCGGCTACTCCACCTCAGCGGCTCCTCCCCCTTCACGCAACTCTGGTAAGAAACAGCCGCTGTGCCGAGCGTTGGTGAGGATCCACGTATCCTACTTCTACCGCGGACCTTTGAGTCAAATACATCTACTGGTCGGAATAATGAAGAGCAGCAGAGATGCTGTCGTGTCACACAAAGAGCGAAAGAAACTCAACTCCGAGGCACGGTTTTGTATTCAACGACGTCACTCCCAAAGGGGCAGCACGAGATTTGTGGAAAAGAGTTCAAGCAGTAAAGAAAAAAACCCATCCAGCTGTTTTATATACACACACACACACAGAAGATGTACCGAGCCGAAGTAGCATGCCTGCATTGAACACATTCCTTAGAAGCCTGACGGAAACTAAACTCGAGATATAACTCTCCTCTTTGCCAGATTGATTGCTCAAGACCTGCAACCTATCAGAGACACTCGGCACAAAAATGTGAAACAAACTCTTTTTTTTCTGTCGTCTTATTGGGGCTCACTGAACGTTTGACTCACTTGGAAAATTCTGCATGTGGGGGGAGGGGGCAGAGTTGTGTGTGTGTGTGTGTGTGTGTGTGTGTGTGTGTGTGTGTGTGTGTGTCCTCTTGGCTGGCATTTCTCCAACTGACTGTGACCCTCTTTCCTGTGATGTCATCAGGGCCCTTTTTTCCACTTTTTGTCCACATTGTCCTCCTTATCCGACATCGTGTCACTCACAGATTGTGGGGCTTTCTCTTTTTTTGGGAGGCGTCACAACTCCGTTGCGGTGGTTCATGTAGGAAGTGGGATACGAGTGGCTTCTCACAGGTGTGACACATAATTGGTGGTTCATGTAGCACGTATACTGTGATGTCATTGGTTTTGTAACAGATCAACATCCTGAACTATAAATTGTTTACACATTTCCAACCACCGACTCGGTCCATAATTGGTTGAAGCTAACAAATCCTAAATGAACAGTAAGGATCTTGTTTATTCGAACTTCAACAAACCTCCAAATTAACCCTTTGATGGCTGAATCAATGGCCACATATAACATGTAAGACACAATTAAAATTAATTATTTGTATATTTGTAGTGGTTATTCGGTTTATATTTACGTCCGTGTTTTTTTTTTTTTTACAGTTTACTAGTACATTCCGCCTTAAGCTGTTTCTCTCTGTCTGCTCTTTTGTTCTGCACACCAGCTGTGCTCTACGTGCTCAGCACCAAACCGCACACTGAATGAATTAGGATTTGTCTCGTAACTACTTGCTTACAAGTAACCGTTTGTCCTGTATTTCAATCATTAAGACTGGTTATTATAGGAAGAAAACAAGGCCGTTATTTTTTGAAGCAACCTAATCAACATCATACGGGTCATATGGGTCACGTCGGCTCACCAGCCAATTACCAGAATTTGTCTATTTACCAAGAAAGTTGGTTCCTTCCAACTCGGTGGTTCGCATTGGTTTCTCTCGGCCGCTGTAAGTTGATACAGAGTGTGAGTGAGCCGAGCTCCCCCCCTCACCGTGTGCGGACCCCCACTCTCCTCTGCCGGAGGGAGGGCTGCATGGAGGCAGGAAATTGTCAGCACTCCAATGCCATGTTGAAGTTGATCTGACTGCGCCCCATGCTAATGCTATGCTAACACATACAAACAGTTAGAAGTACGGTTTACAGAAAAGCTACTTCTGGTGAGTAGCGGGACCGATTTTCATGAAAATGGCTCCGCTCGCTGTGTCAAGAGAGCAGCCTGGGTGTTATTTTGGGGTTGACTTAATGCTGCCATCTTCCTTTCTCTTTCTGCCCTGAATTCTTCTCAGCCCCGGAGCAGCCGTGCTGCAAGGCGCTTTACGACTTTGACCCGGAGAACGAGGGCGAGCTGGGCTTCCGCGAGGGCGACGTCATCACCCTGACCAATCAGATCGACGAGAACTGGTACGAGGGAATGCTGAACAGCCAGTCGGGGTTCTTCCCCCTCAACTACGTCGAGGTCCTCGTCCCGTTGCCACACTAATTCATGGAGAGAGCCGGGGAGGAGACTGATGAAGAGGAGGAGGAGGGAGGGAGGGAGAGAGAGCGTTAGTTAGGAGTGAGGGAGGAAAGCGAAGCCGAGTGCTGGTCCGCAGAATATTCATTTTCACCTTCAGCTCCGACGTCACCATCACAGTCGAGCACTTTTTGATCTGGAGAAGGTCCAGAGCAGCGCATCCACCCGTTTCCACCCAAAGGTAAAGAATCTCAGGTGGACACAGAGCGTCGTCACCCGTTATCTGGCAGTCAGAGACATTTCCTGAGGACTAACTGTTGACACATTTACAAGCAATAATTTCCCATCACTGAAATCATTAATGCTATTTTTGATGGACTCCGGGGTTGTGATGGTGGCGCCGCATTTCACATCATCCGTTTTGTGTGACTGCAGACTTCTTTTTACAACTCTGATCAGTCAACAGTCTGTTGTTTTCAAACTGAAGAGGCCTCCTCAAAGCTCTTCTGCGCGTGGAACACGACTGAATATTGATCTCATTCCAGGAGCCCCTTGAGGCCTGGAGCTCTTTATGCCACCTGCTGGCGAGACGGACCTGCTACTTTAACCTAAACTTAAACTACACACCACCAGGGATGTAGTTTAGTTAATTGCATCTAAAATACAAATACAGAAATGATGAAAAGAAATGATAGAGAAACGATGCAGAATTAGCCCCAGATGTAGACCATTTCCCGTTTTTGGCCTGTTAGTGATGCTTTTTTTTAAAAGGTCTATGTCTAAGCTGTGCTTTGCTCATAGCTTCACAAGGCCACAGTAATATAATAACATTTTAATAAATGTGTTATTACAACACAGGCCTGATATAGTGGTGTCTCGGTATTTGAGTTGCGTTCGTGTCAACCCACTACAGTAGTTTTTAAAGTGGAACTGAATACTGAATATGTGAGAAGACGATGTAATTGCACCTTGGTCCTCAAATGAGATTGATGTGTCCACCGTTACACGCAGACCCAAAGTTAAATGCAGACGTTGCACCGTTTTGTCACTCAAGGGAGGCGTGTGTTTGTTTAGAGATGCAGGAGGATTCGTTGTTTAGCGGTTGTCTGTTGGTCTGTTCGATAAGAGGAGACGGCCAAAAAGTCTTTTATAAAATGCAATAGAAACATTTCGCTTGGTGCGCCTGTTTGTTACACTAAGTATTCTGTGGCCATATATTCATTTAGTTTAAGGCCTGCTTGACTCGGCATGTTCAGCCTTTCCCTCTTGTCGGGTCCCTCGACGCGCGTCAGGCGCCTGTTAACTGGGTGCCCGATCGACGGGGGCTGCTGGTCAGTCCCTCGCAGTCGTCAATGTGTGTCCCGCTATTTCTGTCTTTTTGAGAATGTGAAGCTCCTCTGCGCTTTGAAACGTATTCTAACCCTGTGATGTTGATGATTCGCCGCGCCGCTGATGTGGTTTATTCGTCCGTACGTCGGGCTGTTCAGGTAACCCACGAAGACGAGGCCGGTTTCTCGTTGTGGACGCAGCCCTCGGACGCGACGTACACTTTAAAGTATGAGGGAAAGACCTGGAGTGAAAGGGAAAACATCATGGTAAAGTAATTGTCATTTGTTTTTGGTGTCCACTTTTGTCATTGTCTTTTTTTTTTTTTTTTTTGCCAACACAAGAATCCTAACCAAACGCGTGTCGACGGTCCGGCTCATTTTGAATTGTCGGGGGAGGGAAAGGTTTTAGTCGTGAGTCGCAAATGTGTTCACTTTCTGCTAAACATCCCTTTTTGTTGTGCGTTTGTCCATCGATCCACGGTGCCGAACTCCTCCCCCACTACTGGGTTTGGTCCTAATATGTTTACATCTCTGATCTTACTACATTTAATACTTGTTCTGGGTAAAGTCAAAGGAGTGTATGAGGTGCTGTCTGGATCACACTGTTCCAATAAGGACTTTGATAGCTTTGTTTTAGTGCCTTTTGGGAAAGAAAAGAGGGAAAGCACCGCTACTAATCCAGCAACCAAAACCGTACCTTGCTACTTAAGAATATGGTCATGAAGTTTCTTTTCTACTTTTGGTTTTTATTTCCGGCCGTTGGCACTTTTCCTGTGTAAAGATGAAATGTGTGATGCGTGCACATTTCTGCACAGTTTTGACACTACAGGCAGTTTCCTGGACATGTTGTTTGGTTTTTCAGCAGACCACCAGCCAAAACCGACCTTTATGCATATTTGAATCCATGTTTTAAAAAATATGTCCCACTGTTGTTTTTTTAAGGGCTATGTATTTGTTCAATCAGTCTTAAATGCTTTTTGAACAGCATTTAATCATTCTGGCTCTTTATAGTATTATTTTTTTATAACATTTAAATTAATGTTTGCATGTAGTCCTACATTAGACCTTTTAAATGTATGTCTTTAGATTTAAGTTGCCTTTTTACTTCCGGTATGAGTACAGAATTTAACCGCAATGTTTTGTCTTTTATTATCAAAGTATTTGTACGTACTTCTGTCACCCCCCCCCCGCCTTCTTACAATAAAAAGAAAACAAAGACGTTATTGTTGCGTTATCAATGGAGAGGTCTTCTGACATTATTATGGCTGGCATATGAATATTTACCAACATTCAAATGTGGAAAACAGACCGGAAACAAGACGTAGTGACTGATTTAAATGTCAGTTTCTATTTCAAATATGTTGATTTTTTTTCTATTGAGTTTACGCTGCTGCTCGAAGCAATTTTTACTGTTAAACCTTGAAGATGAAGAGAAATAACATTGATATAGGCGTTTTGCTCTTCTAATATCTCGCCAGCTATGAACCAAACTGCCACATTAACACAAATGTCTTTGATGACAAGTTGGACTTCTTTTCTAGCGCCACCATGAGGTCAGCGTTTTTATTTTTTTATATTTGAACTGTTAGGACGGGTAACAGAGTCATTCTGTTTGGTCTAATAACAAATACTTTGAACTCCAAACCAATGACCTCAACCATTGTCATCATTGTGTTAAGTGCTAATAACAAATTGTTAGCACGTTAGCATTCAACTCAAGTTCCTGTTAACCCCCCCGCCCTCCCAAGAAACACTAGCAGGGCTTAGAATGAAGTAAAAGATCCATCAGTGGTGTTTAAATAGTTCCAGTGTGTATATTTTAATGCTTTGTGGATCTTCAGCAGGCTTAAGGCATTGCTCTGTCTTCATACGTGTACATCACACAATCCACAGCTTGTAATAAATACAGTACAGATAAAGAGCCTCACACAACCTGACAGGGAGACAGTAGAAGGGCACGTGCACGCACGCACACACACACACACACACACGCATGTTTTGCTCAGCACGGTGATTTCACCCATCCAATTTCACTGCACATTCACAAAACTTATTGCGGAGTTGACTTTAGGTAAAATCCAGAGACTCTTACGTACTTTGCTATTGCAGTAAATTAAAAACTACTAATCCCCCCCTGCGCTACCGCTCCATTGGATTAGTCCATAAAGGCATTAACAACACATTAAACGTTTACATCGTACCAGGACAGGAGACCGGCACAGACAGGCACAGAGGTCCAATCGGGAAGAGCTCCATCCGGCAGGTTGATTTCTGGTCCCTGAAGGTCTCCGTGCTACATCTCCTTTAACCTCACGATAACGCCGCATCACAACTACTCAAACGTGACAGAATTCAAGGCATCTATGTTTTTCAAGCAGTTTTTTTTTTTTTTTTACATGGTACATCCATCCCAAATGTTTTTTCTTTGAAATGGAAGGACTTGCGGTGGAGAGCTGCCCCCCCTTCAGTGTGTGCAGCTCAGCTGACTGTAAACGTGCTCTAAGATCTGCGAGTAGGCCTGATCTTTGGGAGCGTGACAACTCAGAGAGCCCTGTGGAGGAGGAGACAAAGTTTTACCGGTGGCCAGGTGATGTCCATTGATTTTATGTCTCCTGAGGGTCACACTACCTTGATCTTGTCCATCATAGTGGTGTCGGGACACCAGTACTGGCTGAAGTGGACGATGTCGGGAGCCGTCCTGTAGTAGTCAACCAGCAGCATCTTTGTTGGAAATATAAACACCTTTTTTTTTTAAATAGTGATTTACAACATATTTATGAAAAGTCAGGGCATTATCTTCGCTTTGGTGTCCGTACCATCTCATTAAGAACGTCGCTGGTGAGAAAGTTGTCCTGCACGTAGGTGACCTCCACAGCCACCGGGATGCCGTGGTCATTGGGCCGTTGCTGCAGGACGGCAGACGTGTGTGTAAATGAACAGTATCAGAAAATACTCAAGTAAGGAAGAGATGAAACACGAAGGGGACTAGTCCTGACCTCCGGCGGTGGGACGACCCAGAACGGGGTTATTGTGGACGCCACGCCCTGATTTCCGTGATAGTACGGCCCTGGAAGAGGGAAAAACAAAGAAAACCTCTTTATTGATGTTATTATTATGACTTTTTTTCCAGCGCATCTCCTGGGTCACTATTTCTGACTTTGGAGAACCGTTCCTTAACCCACCACGTTCCTGACCTTCACCTTCATCACGTGCCACAGATGATGAAGGTGAAGGTCAGCACGTGCCACAGATGATGAAGGTGAAGGTCAGCACGTGCCACAGGTGATGAAAGTGAAGGTCAGCACGTACCACAGATGACGCCCAGACAGGGCTGGAAGCCGTTGTTCGATCCCTGCAGCCTCAGCTGATGGTCCATCTGGGAGTCGATGTCCTGCAGGGACGGCAGGGCCGGACCTCGCGGGTGGCTGTGGTACCAGCCCACCAACGACAGCCCGCGCATAAACAGGTTCTGACAGATCTGGAGTCCACATGACAAGCGTCTGATTAGAAGGAGAACAAAACAAAAAAAGACTACAAAAACGCAAACGTCTTTATCTCGAGCTGGTGTTTGGTTTGTCCGTTCCGGGCTGCCGTAGAGACACGGCAGCAGGCTGTGTATGCACGCTGTCAGTGCGCACTATTCACTGTGTGCGTCAGTGTGTTACCTCCTCCTCAACAGCCGAAGCAGAGTCTCTGTCTGCCAGCCTGGTCCGACAGGGGAAAGCCCTCAAGACCGTCAGCACTGAAACACGTCGACCACACAGAGGGTTAAAATGCCTGAACCTCCGCTCGCCGCGTACATCTCTCATCTCCACTCACGTTGTGTGTTTGTGTCCCATCGTCCTCCGAGGTATCCCACCACCTCACTGCTGGTCAGGTGACAGTGGAAGTCCTGAAGCGGGGGGGGGGGGTAAAGGAGCAGGAGACTTGGGTCCGCTGGCTGGTCGTCGGTAAAATGTGCAAAGGCTTTTCACTCACCATCAGCAGCAGCACATTACTGGACACGGCTACGTTGAACGGCTGGAATCTGTTGATGGCCGAGAAGGCGGACAGCTCCACGAGTGTGTGTGGATCTCTGAGGACGACAGTTGAGAGTCCGTCTACACACACGCACACACACACACACACACCCGTGGCCACGTGAGGCTGCGTTGATCTTTCAGAAGTAAAGTCGGTACCTGGCGGCATCTCTGGTGCCCAGGGTGCAATATCGGACGGGAATTCTCTCTCGGTCGGTTCTCCGTGAAACCACCACGTCTGTTGAGATGGACATTTTTGCTTATTACGGTTTGTTGAAACTGAAAGTCCGGAGACTTGGGAGGAGAGAAACACTACCATTTAATCCAGGTTTGTGATTCTTGTTCTTCTCCTCTGCCTGCACGGCCGTCTTCCCTTCCTCTTCGTCCTCGTCGTCTTCCTCCTCACTCACCAGGCTCTGGAGTAAACATTGAATAGTGTACAGATATAGAGGTGCACAGTCTGAACAGTACAAAGTTGTGTTGTGCGCTCACCATGTCTGCGCTGGGTTGGTACTTGTGCAGCCAGGTGGTTTTGTACTGGACCAGCTTCTGGCCCCGGTAGCGCACCGACGCCCAGCCGCAGCCGGACTTCTTGGCCGGGTTGACCAGGCGTTTGCAGTGCGTCGCCCAGGCACTCGGGGAGTTGAAGATCTGCCCTGTCTCCACCCACCTGATTTTCCCATCATTCAACAGGTCTCCTACAAAGTTCTTGCCCTGAGAGAGCGGAGTGGAAAGACTTTTTTTTTTTTTTGCTCCTTCACCTCCCAGTGCCACCAGATGTGACACGACGCACGCGCATGAATAACAATCTCACTGCGTAACCGCGGCGTTTCGCTATTACCAAGTAGTGGATCGCCAGCACGCCGTCGCCCGGCTCCACCAGGCCGTCCTTGAGCAGCACTCTCAGGGTGATGCCCCTCCGGGTCAGCAGGGAGCCCCGGCCGGAGCTGGACCGCAGGTCCGCCTCCTCTCCTCCACTCAGTTCCTCCTCGTCCTCCTCTCCTCCGTCCTCCACCACCTGCGGAGAGCTGGGTGGCTCCGAGTCTGAGAACACACACGCACACAAACACACACACACATGGATGGATCATAATGAGCTGAGGTCTGCAGGACTGGCATGTGGGTGCCATGCAATGCTAATAGTAAAAGTCATAATCCGTGGCATGTTGGGATGCCTGTACAATGGTTTCATAATTAGTCTGAGCATCTGGCTATCAGCATATAACATCTGTGCATCACAGCTGCACCCGGAAACAAAGCCAATGCAAATGACCATTATTATGATTATAATGACTTCATAATAAAAGCTGCACTGTAACGGCAGTCAGCCATTATCGTGGTTAAATCATCTCAGGGGACCAAAATAGGGAAAGTAAATCATCTAAATTGGCGTTCCGTTAATTGCGGCTAAGCTATGCGGTCGGCCTTTTGTTTCCACCTTCCATCGGGACGCGGTTCTCTCCGCAAGAAGAGGCCCGTCGCCCCCCCTCCCCCCGCAAACCTCTGTTAATGCCCCCTCCGAATTACTATTAAACCTTTTATTTCATCATGCTCACCCATAAGCGACGCAGAGCGACTTTAAATCCCACTCGGGTGAAAACAAGCGGCTCCTTTTTCCTCCTCCGGACGCTCGAGTCCGCGTGTTCGAGCTCCGGTGCCGCTTCCACAGACGCCACTATTATTAAAACACACACACACATAAAATGAAGGCGTCTGAGGCTGTGCGGTGTAGTTTCCTTGTTGTGTTGCTTTAATGTCAGTTCCCCTCCCCTTCCTTCCTCCCCCCCCCCCCCGTCTTTGTCACCCTCCCTGCCTTCTATCAGCCATTATTAACGGGACTAAAAAAAAAAAAAAAATAGCTTTTTTTTTCGCTTTTTTAATAATGTGAAATACTCGGTTACTGCCGGCGGGGAACGTCCCGAATGCTGTTTAAGATAAAGACAAAAAAACGTGTCGATTATTCTGTCGCTCCTCGCGGGAACGTCAACCGCTTTTTATGCGGATTAAAAGTGCCTCGTGGAGAATAAAGTCTCTCTGTCCACGTGTTATTTGTGTGGTGTTTTATTACCACGGTACACCCGTGCTTAACTGTGTTGTGTAGTGGGGTTTTTCCCTCACTACACTGAGATGTTCCGTCTTTATATTTCCGGGGGAAAAAAGAAGCGCATTTACCGGGAAACAGCCTCCGGAGGGCAGCAAACCTCCAGCGGATTAAGATCCCTGTTTCTTCCACCTGGTGGTTAAACTGCGGTCAACTCCGCAGACACTTGATTCTGAGTGCACGTGTATGCTGACGTTTACGGTATTAAACAAGTAACCCGAATAAAAGCTATTTAATCAAACATTCTGGACAATGACTGAAGTATGTGTGTTCAGGACCATTCCGACTACTTTTGTACAATAAAAGAAATACATTTACTCTACAAAGTTAGATAATTATCCTATATTTCAAATTTCAAAAGGACCAAGTTTAAACTGCAATAAAAAATACTTTTCTCAATAATTCCAATCAATGACTGTGTTAAGGACATATCTGACTACTATTGTAAGAAAAATGAAACATTTTTACTGTACAAATATAGAGAATTATCCAAAGTAGAAATGCTATTTTTGCAATGTCAAAAAGATAATTCCTCAATGTTTGAATTGCAATGGAAATAATTGTCTCAATAAGTGCAAACTATGATTAATGCATGTGTTCAGAAAACCTTTTTATCTTCCATTACAAATTTTCAATATTTTCACAGAACAAATTTGGGGACTAAAACATATTTAAAATGTTTTTAATTCCCCTAAATGCTTTCATAAAACCTAAAAACATCCATAATTACACACCTAATATCTGACAATGAGTTACATATTTATTAACCTTCCGAACAAAAAAAGATGAAAAAAACATACTCATAATTTACCTCTTGAATCTACCTTGAATTGTGTGCCATTCCCTTCATCATCTTAAATATGACACCATTCAATCAGTTATGTAAGATGTATGCCATGACCTTTCTGCTGCATAACATATGAAAATGAACCCCGACTAGACTGAACTACTTCCCTTTCCAGGAAAAGGTTCTCAGGTCGACCTCCATGTGCGCGTGTTTACTAGATAGTACGGTAAAAGCAGGAATTGACTTCAAAATAAGAGCCTAGTTCCGGTAAACGTATGCAAACTGTTTTGTTTTTTTAAGGAAAAATGTAATTCTAATTGTTTGAATACGTAGTCAAAAATATTAATGAAGAATAGATGTACACATAACGGCATGAAAACACTACATCAGATTAAAAAATGTAAATTTAAACTACCCACGCGGACATTGTGAGTACGTTGCTAAGCAACCGTTAGCTAGCTGCTGTAAACGAAGTTAAGGAGCAAATCCAGCTATGAGACTCCATTAATCGAACTACTGAAGGGGCAGGACGGGAGGAGATACCATGTCAACACAGACAGACGAACAGGCAAACATCGGCCGGGTGCTGAGTTTTCTTCGAGAGTGGGACCGCGGCGACGGGACGGTCCGCGGCCGTATGTTGAACACCTTCCTGACTCTAAACTCGGGGAAGACGTTTTACGAGCTGGAGCTGGAGTTCGCTCAGGTGGCCAGTCTGTTTCTGGCCCGACTCACCACCTGGATGAAACTCACGTATCCTTCGTGTGGTTTCAGCGGAAAACTCCATAGAAACAACATATTTCTAAGGAACGATTACCAACACGTGCACGTTCTGATTCATGTGTGATGAATGTGTGATTCTGCACACTGTACTTTATGATCTATAACGCGTTCACAGGGTGAATCAAGGATCTGCAGCTTCATGACAATAAGGGGCTGACCAGATTTAATATATTAAAATATATATTTAAATATATGTTTCTTATTCTTTTACACAGAGTATGTGTTTACTATATCGTGCTTCCTGCACTCGATTGACTCTGAACATAGAGATCCAGTCCTTAAAAGAATATTTAGATACACATTTGGGACGTTCTTGGGAATACAACTTAAAGCGATTGGGATTTTCCTCTCGGCGTCAAGCCAGTGAGTGGAATGAAACTGATGATCATGATCTGTCGTGAGACTGAACGTGTGACCAGTCATGCAGATTTGGTCTTTGACCCGCTTTTTAGTGATCAGTACCTGATGGAGTTCCTGGAGGATGGAGGTGTTCACTCTCTCCTCGACATCTTGGGCCACTCTCGGAGCAACGAGGAGGAGAAGACTGAGGCCCTTCGTCTTCTGCTCACCGTGTCAAATGCAGGTCGCAAGTACAAGGAGATCATCTGCGAAAGCCATGGTAAATTAATGTTTTACCTTTTATTGCAGTTTCTTATTCAAATAGCAAAGGACTTAAGGCCATATGATACAGCAGCAGCTGGTGTTGTTGTTTTTCTTAATGTTCATACCTAAAATGCAGATAAACTAATTATTTTACCAATAACCATTTGGATAACAGGCATTCCAGCTTCACCCTCTATTTTTGTCACATTCTTACAGGTGTGACAGCCATAGCAGAGTGCCTGGCTAAGTCAAATACAGATGAAACCCAAGAGACAGCCGGTGCCCTCCTGGAGTCCATCTCCCATGGAAACCCCAAATATCAAAACCAAATCTACGACGGTCTGATTGCTCTCATGGCTTGTACCTCCCCCAAAGCCCAGCAGCTGGCCCTGCACAACGTGCACACTGTCCAGGTAATCCCCGCTCTTTCACACAATGGATATTTTGGCAAAACTTGAAATATTCAACATATGTGTAGAAATATAAGAGTTCTCCAGCTACCTCCTCTCACAGTGCAAAATGAAAACAGCCCATTGCAGCATTGTGGAACCTCTGCTGAGTATGCTCAGGTCGCTGCACCTAGAGGTTCGGGATGAAGGTAAACTGAGAAAATGTAAAAAAAAATACATCATGGTAAACCTTTATTGATGATTATTAATATTCTTTTTTTAAATTATTGCTTGAAAATGACCAGCCATTTTTGCATTGAGGCAGAAGTACTATCCTGCCATATACAACCACCTTTGAATATTTTGTCTAACACGCTTCTCCCCCCGCGCGTGTCTCTGGCAGCTATAAGTTTGATCTTAGACCTGAAGTGTTATGATGTGAGGCCGCTGCTGCTCAATGGACTGGTGACTCTGCTGAGGCCTACGAACAAAGTGCAGCACCATTTGGAAGGTGATACTTTAGTCTTAAAGGGACACCCATGTTAAACTAGTTATGCATTATTATTACTATTTATTATTACTATTAATGTGCTGGTATTTATCATTATATTTTGTTGATTCATTCATCCCATCAGAATCTGAGATGATCAAGATGACTGGAACTTTGCCTGTGTTCGTGCAACAAGCTGCCGCAGCCAAAGCTATACGGTGTGTCATATTCGTCCGTTATAACTACACGTGTAATTAATATTACATAATATAATTGAGAAAATGTGATGTTAATATCATGTGATCTATAAAAAAGTATCTATATATAGGGAATTAATATTGCTTTAATAATCTCAGTGTAATATTTCTTTAGCGGTTGTCATACACTGTATATATTCATATGGTGCTGGATGTGTTGAAGCTTGCTGGCCAAAGACAGTGAAGAGCTTTCTCGTGAGCTTCTCTCTCTTGGAGTGATCCAACATCTTCTGTACACAATGGGAAACAGAGACCACGCTGATGCTCAGATACAAGCCAGTCTGGCCTTAGAGGTAGGCTTCAACCTACATCCAGACACTGTATGTCCACACACATGCACACACACTACAAACACTTTCATAAATTCCTTCATCTCCTTCCAGCACTTTATCCGCTCATACCCGGTTATTGAGGAACATGTGCAGAGAGGCATCGGCAGGACACTGTTTCAAGCCTTCATGGTAAGCTTTAATTTATAAGGTCAATGGGAAAAGTTCTCGGAGGCCGCACATAACAGATTTAATCCCCTATTTTCTACAGCACCACACTGACACTTTGTACATGAATATGGATGAAAGCCAAGCAGAAATCCTGCTCACAAACAAGGTTCACATTACTGAAGGTAATGTGTGTGATTTGTTCGTTGAGGCCAGTCAAACGTTTCTTTTCACTAGTTGCCTGTATCAAATGAGAATCATTGTTTCTTTGTTTTTTCTTGTCAATCTTTGAATTGCAGTTTGAGACGGTGACTACTCTGAAGGCTGACAAGAAGGACAACTTTATTTTGTTGATGCAAATAAAAACATTTTTTGGATCTGCTGTCTACCTTTTTTATTTAAACTAAATTGTGTTTTTATTAAAAGGTGATTCATATGGAACTTGCTTTTACCTTATTTGTAATACGCGCTAATAAAATAACTTTCCTCTAATCTGGTATAACGATAATCAAGCGACACCTTTGCGTATTTCTTAGTTTGACCCTCACACCGGAAATGACGTACAATGTCCTTCCGCTGTGTCCTCTCAGCTGATTGGACAACCAGCCACGGTGCGTCATCGAACGTGGCGGGAGGAGAAATGACTTCGTGAAGTAAACAGTTGCGCTGGTGCTGTTCAGAGAGAAATTAAATAAGTCACGCCGTGTTTGAAAATGAGCAGGTTGCGTTCAGCGGTGCGTAACGGAAAGAGAGCCGGACTGGAGCTGTTAGAAGCGGCCGAACCAAAGCGGAACAGGTCCAATAAGGCGGCGAAAGAAGGCACGTTGCAACTTTATGTTGTTTAACTACAAAATATTTTGTCAAACAAAACCTCACCACATACTAACATTGTAATGTGCTTCTTCATTTTAATTTGAAACTGTTTGAGAAAGTTTTTCTCTTCAGTAATTTAGTTTACAGCTTCAGAAATGACCTTTAATAAATATGTTTCCTGCTTTCTAGAAGAACCCGTGAACGCCTCCTCGCCATCGTGCGCGCGCCACACCTTCCATCCTCCTGCAGATGTTGAGCTGCTGCGCGCTCAGCTGCTCCGCTGGTACGACGAGAACCAGAGGGAACTTCCCTGGAGGACGCTGGTAAAGGAAAACATTTCTCCCACTGGCTCCGACAAGACAGTTTGTCTGTTTGAATCCCCGTATTTGGGTTTTAGAGAGACGTTTTAATTGTGCATCATCATGAAAGTACAGGAGGTGAAGTAGTGAGTTTGGTTCAGACATGAAACTGGTGGGATTTTTGTCTAACTTCATGGTTCTATTTTGTTTTTACATCTCATCACTATACAAATACTAAAAGTTATATAAAAATAAACAAGGATTACAAAATAGTAAATTAAACTAGTATATATGTATAGAGTATATCTGACCCCTTATGTTTTATTTGAAATATAATAAGATTAACTATTGAATGCATAGAATGAGGTACTTATCTATAACTGGTGTATTAACTACTCCACTGTCAAACCTCCAGTTTGGTAAAACAACCCTGAATTTAGAAAATCAAAAGTATCCCTTCCAAGTCTTTTCTGTTGTTCCATAGCTTTTTTCAGACAATATTCTCATCTAATTGTTAACAAAAATGATTTATATATACGTCAATGTCTAATTTTATGATGAGTGAATGATGAAAAAAAAACCTTGAAAATTCCCAATTGCAAAAGGTTGATCCTGATATCGAGCGATGCTGCTCTGCCTTTAATTATTGACACACCAAAACAATGCTGAATTCTTTAACTGCTCTCTGTATTTCTTTACAGGCCGTGACGGAGTCAGACCTCAACATCAGGACATACGCAGGTAAGCAGATGGTTTCACGCATTTAACAATCCCAACACTTCTTATAAGACTGTTTTTCTCTCTTCTTTTTGTCTAGTCTGGGTTTCAGAAATCATGCTGCAACAGACCCAGGTTTCCACAGTTATAGACTATTACAACAAATGGATGAAGGTAGGTGTCTTTGTCTTGTGATACGTTAACTGTAATCAATATATCTCATTCTCTGTAATCTAATCTCTTCCTCCCCTTTGTGTCCCAGCGGTGGCCCACTGTGCAGCACCTATCTTCTGCGACGCTGGAGGTGAAGACCATGGACATGATGGGGATTTTTCAATAGCATTGACTTCAATCTTAATTCATTGATTTTCACCCGTGTGTAGGAAGTGAACCAGATGTGGGCGGGGCTTGGCTACTACTCCAGAGGGAGAAGACTGCATGAAGGGGCTCAAAAGGTTTGTGTTGGGTTTGGCACATCTGCCCCGGCTGACTCACTTGCTATGATTTTATGCAAAAAAAAAATCCATAGTCCATCACCTGACATTGTGAACTATGGGAGCCGGTTGTGTATTTGTATTTTGTCTGCGTCAGGTGGTGTCGGAGCTTGAGGGACAGATGCCTCGCACGGCGGACAGCCTGCTGAAACAGCTGCCCGGCGTGGGACGCTACACAGCTGCGGCTGTGGGCTCTATTGCTCTCGGGCAGGTGTGTTTCTATGGACCAGAGCGAGAACCAGCTTCGCCGCCCCGTTGGTGACCGCAAGGATATCTCTGTTGCCTAGGTTACCGGAGCGGTGGACGGCAATGTGGTTCGGGTGATGTGTCGCCTGAGGGCCATCGGAGCCGACAGCACGAGTCCCGCAGTAACAGAGGCCCTCTGGTGAGACTCTACTTTTACCATGTGATCCCAGCAGCTTTTCTAACGGCTGCGATTGTCACTGTGATGTTATCGCACACGTCTCTGCTGGTCTATAATGAACTCTGCAGGCTTTCATAAACACACTTTGATCGGTTCAAAGTCTGTCTGGAAAGGACATCTTTGTTGTATCAGATGATTCCAGCCAACAGATTTGAGCTTTTATTAGATTAAATATATTCAGGTGTAAAACAAATTCTGTTTAAAAAATATAAAATAAGAAAAATGGAGAACAAATAGAGAATAAATGGATTTCATGCGAGTCAAATTATGATCGTTGATATTAAAATCTGCTTTCTATGTGAAATTGTATTAAAGTGAAATTGAGGTCCTAAAAATAAAATCTTCAATTCAATGTGGAGCAATAAATTGTTAATGCAAATGGGCCTTTTTTTTTCTTCTCTATTTCAGGGGACTCGCCAATACGCTGGTGGACCCTGAGAGGCCCGGAGACTTCAACCAGGCCATGATGGAGCTGGGAGCCCGCGTCTGTTCCCCTAGAGGCCCCGTGTGCAGCCAGTGTCCCGTACGGTCTCACTGCCACTCCTTCCGCACGGTGAGCCGAACTAATGCCAGGACGTAATGCCTGTAGTTTCATCTGATCAGATCTGAATTATCAATGCTTTGAATCATATGGAAAACTCGTCTGTGTACGTGATACAGTGTGTGAATGTGCAGGTTCACAGAGAGAAAGAGAAAAACGCCAGGAAGCCGCCCGCACCGCCCGATATAGAAGACTGTAGTAAGTGTCAGGACTTCTCATCTCTAAGTCAGAGCTACAGGTATCAAATGAATATACTGTCTCCTCTCGCTCAGTGAACAGCGAGACGTGTCCCCTGTGTCCCTCGGAGCCCTGGGACGAGGCGTTGGGGGTTCAGAACTTCCCGAGGAAGCCGCCGAAGAAGCCGCCTCGCGTGGAACGAACTCTGACCTGCGTGGTGACGAGACGCGGAGAGGAGGGAGGGGACGAGTACCTGCTCACACGGAGGCCAAAGAAAGGTCGGTGTGTCCTAACTTAATAAATACTCAGGTGGGCTACATTAATAAATACAACAAATGTGACTTAAAAGGGAACGTCATTTTAAATTCAAATCAATCAATCCACAGTACACCTCTACCTAAATCACACATACAATTAACATCTGTGGAGATTTGATCCTTTTTATCGCACCAACAGGTTTGCTGGCAGGCTTGTGGGAGTTTCCGGGTCTCCTGCAGGGGGAGAAGAGCTCCGAGTCGAAGGACAAGGCGGCTCTGTGTGCTCAGATCAGCGAGTTACTGGCAACCGATGTGGCAGAAAGCCTCATCCAGTATGCGGGGGAGGTGAGCTCGATGTCACCCGCCTCTCTTCATCATGCACACTTTTAACGCTGCGGCGTGTGTCCCTGCACTGACGGATTTGCCCGTTTTCAGGTGGTTCACATCTTCTCCCACATCCACCAGACGTACGTGGTTCACAGCGTGCGCCTGAAGGACGCCGGCACACAGACGCGGGCTGAAAACGCCAGGTGGCTCACCAGGTCGGCTCTTCAGGAAGCCGCCGTGTCCACGGGAGTGAAAAAGGTTTTTATTGTTGTTTACAAGACGGGCGTGAAGGAAAGCTGTGAGCGCAGCAGTGGGTGAGCGCGCACATCTGCTTTACCTTCAGCCTTCAGAGTCAATGAGACCGATGTGTTAATTCTCCTGCAGATTGTGAAGCTCTGTGACTCTGTGGACAGTGAAAAGGAGCAAAGCTGCAATGTAAGTATACGTTTATCTGTGTGTGTGTGTGTGTGTGTAATAAAAGCAGATTCCACCTTTTATCATTTGTCTCTTCTTGTCTCAATTAGGGCGGGAAAAGGCAGAATTGCACCGGCACGAAGAAGAAAAAGAACCAACCGACCTCCAAAAAACCCAAACTGAGTGCGGCTGACAGCGGCAGCAGACAGCTCTCCCTCAGCGCCTTCTTCAGCCGCGTGAAGCAGGAATCTTAATATATATATATTAATATCATCAAGTATCGCGTGTCCCTGCAGGGACTTCTAGTCCATCAGCTGTGTCGTTACATTTCTAGCGACCTCTTTGCTGATAATGTTTTCATCACTACATCATGAATAGTCTTCATGTTTTACCAGCAGTGTGTATACGTGTTTATTAAAATGAACAGTTTTTATTTCGCCATGAACATAACTTTTGATAAATGAATAAAGCCCAAACACAAGAAAAATACTTGTAAACTGTTTGTTTATTATGTTGTTTTTAAGGTAATATGACACAAAAATTCATCTGCATCCATCCTTTCATTGATGTGTATATATATATATATATATATATATGTGTGTATATATGTAAATATGTGTATATATGTATATATATATATAATATATATATGTGTGTGTATGTCTGTATATGTAAAGAATAATTAAAGTGTGTCCCCTTATGGCGGGAAACAGCGCCCCCTGCTGTGCTGAACACGTGACGTCCGACTGATCTCAGACCGAAGATCTTGGTGCCGGAGGAGACGTGGAGTAATACGTGCGAGCGATTCGGATCTCCTCTCTTAATGACGCATCTGTCTTTTGAAATGACGCATCGTGCGCATTTTTGGCCGCGGTTTCGTTCGGTCTGCTGAGGTGGAGTTTCCGGTCCGGCTGGTTGCTCCGGTCCGTCCTCTTTTCACCGCTTTAGCAGGTTTGAACTTTGCTTCCACTTATCGCCAGATAACGTCGGTGTCCAAAGGTCCTCCGGTTCGGTCCCCGGGGGTTCACCGTTCAGACCGCCGGCCGCGAGGTGCGCATCGTCGGGGGGATTGTTCACGTTTGATGCATGTAGACGTTTTTCTTCTTCGTTCTCCGTGAACTCTCGTTGTGTTTTCAGATGGACTCTGCTGCGTGGACACGTGTCCTCTCAGTGCACCAGAGAATAGTGGACAATGGAGGTGAGGCGATGTTCCCCTAATAAACTTGCTAACGTCGCTGCAGTAAACTTGCAATAAACCTGGATAAAATATTGACTTTATTGAAGGAATCCCCGCTCTTAGAAACAGGCCTGTGTGTGTGTGTGGGGGGGGGGGGTGCAGATGTTCTGGCCGACTTGTCTTCACAATGACCGCTTTGTGGCTTGTCACGTGATATGTGGTCACGCCACTTTTGGAAGGAGAGGGGAGGACCTGCTTTTGTCCCCTCAAACTGTTGAACTTTTACAAAACTGAACAAACGGGTTATCAGTGCAAAGAAAGACCTGGAAACGTACAATCGGGGCAGCTCTTATAATGGGGACTCATAGCCAGAGATGTGGGCCGCAAAATGTGCGCGTGAACATGACTCCCTGACGCGAAGCTTCTGTGGCGTCTCCAGACAAGAGGACGGACCCGTGGCTGCTGGTCTACTCCCCCGTCCCGGTGGCGCTCATCTTCCTGGCGTACCTCCTGGTGGTCTGGGCCGGCCCCCGTCTGATGAAGCACAGAGAACCCTTCGACCTCAAGGTCGTCCTGGTCCTTTACAACTTCGCCATGGTCGGCCTGTCGGCCTACATGTTTCACGAGGTGGTGCAAATGTTTCACAGATTGTAATTTCTGTTTTCATGTTGGTGGTGTTGTGTATGAATATTTGTAATGTTCGCACCAGTTCCTGGTCACGTCGTGGCTCTCCAACTACAGCCTCCTGTGCCAGCCCGTCGACTACAGCAGCAGGCCGCTGCCCCTGAGGGTGAGCGAGCCGCACGATCGGCGTTAAAAACCAATCTGCTGGAAGGTGGAACAGTATGCAACAAACTCACATTTCAACCTTCCTGCAGATGGCCAACGTCTGCTGGTGGTTCTTCTTCTCCAAGGTCATCGAGCTCGCCGACACGGTGCGTGAACTGTTAGTAGCGTTTGGTGGCATCCGCGGAATGCAGGATGCAGAAGTTCAAACTGTAGCGGCCTCCTCTGCTCCCAGATGTTCTTCATCCTGAGGAAGAAGAACAACCAGCTGACCTTCCTTCACGTCTACCACCACGGCACCATGATCTTCAACTGGTGGGCGGGCATCAAGTACGTGGCCGGCGGACAGTGTAAGTCAACGGATTTAATCACGTCATCTAAATGTTTCCCATTGCTGAACCGCAATCTTCCTCATTCTACCGTTGATGTGCTCATGTACTACTGGAGAGCTTTTTTTCTTCTTCATTCCCGCCCTGTTTCCACATTCCTGTGTTCGCTTCCGGCAGCGTTTTTCATCGGCCTGGTCAACACGCTGGTCCACACCGTGATGTACTCGTACTACGGCCTGGCGGCGCTCGGCCCCCACATGCAGAAGTACCTGTGGTGGAAGAGGTACCTCACCTCTCTGCAGCTGGTGAGTGAAGAACCGTGACCCCCCCACTTACAATAAGTATATAAGTATATATATATATATATATATATATATATATAAAAATATATATTTGTACGGTAAACCTGCCTCAACTCCCCCCCCCCCCCCCCTCCTGACTGGCTTCCCAGCTGCAGTTCCTGCTGTTCCTCCTGCACACCGGGTACAACCTGTTCACCGAGTGCGACTTCCCCGACTCCATGAACCTGGTGGTGTTCGGTTACTGCGTCACGCTCATCGTGCTCTTCAGTAACTTCTATTTTCAGAGCTACCTCCACAAGAGGAAGCAGAAATGAGACGTGCGCGCGGCACTGAGGTGTACCTGCCTCATTGTTCTGTGTGCAGTAGCCAGTAGTGTCCACTAGGGGCGTCCGCTCTCTACTCTTCTTCTGTTGCCGCTCATCATTCATCGTGAAGGGAAAGATGCTTCACACAGTTGAGGTCCTCAGTGCGACGTGAGCACTCACAGGTCACGTGTGGGATGCGAGTGCTCTGCGGTTCATTTTGCGTGGAATGTCTACGGGAACAAAGAGAAGTATGTGTCTGGACCGCTGAAGTGTGAAGTTGTGGCCAGCGACAATAATTTGAATTCCTGAGCAAGAATGTTCCTCTGCAATTTTCTGTAGTACTCACAGCAATATAGTATTTTGAGTGTAATGAATGAGCACATCACATGACACAGTTATGCTGCGTTTAGATGAAATGATTGGCCAAAGCTTTATTTGAATAAATTCAACAATATTTATGGTAATTAGTTCTGGATTACTCTTATTGTTGTGAGATATAACACATGCATAACACTAGGTGAACAACCTGCAAATATGCGATATAAAACCACCTCAAAGGCACATAATATATACTGCAAAATATAAATGTACCCTGAGAAAAACTAATTCCTTTATGGCAATGTTTTTTTGAGCCTGTATCAACTTCTCAGGTTAAGCTTTTTGGGTCAAGCTCAACAACTGCATATCGAGGAAGTGGATGAACTCACTGACGCCGCCATCAGATCACATGGCGGCGCCTCCACATTCAGAAAGAGCAACGAGCAGTTGTGTAACAGCAATCCAGTCACTCACTCACTCGGTGCGAGACACTGAATAACCTGCATGTGCACGAGATGTTAATCTGAGGTTAGAAGCAGGTTAACCTGCAGCACCCGGAGAGGAATTCCTCCTCCTCCCCCGATGTCACTCTGCAGTCAAAGTTAATCATTTTCTGAGCTGAGTTGTGTTTTCAGAAGGTGGGAAGCTGCAGTCGTTGAGTTTGTTCCAGAGCGAAGTGACAGCAGCAAACCTGCAGCTATTGTGTGACTTTCCTTTACGCACACATGCATTATTGCCACAGGGGATAACAGTGTCGTGGTGCCATCGCTTGTAATTAAGTACAAATACAAATTATTTTAAAAGTTCATTTGTATTAATGTTTTGTTTTAAAGCAGATTGCTTTGATGTGCCTTTAAGGTTTTTTTATTCAATTAGTTTAAAAGACCAAATTGTACATACGGTTTAATTTCTACATTGTGATTATAAGATGTTTTTACAAGCTGTGGGATAATTGTCGGGTTTATTACTTTAATAAAAATGTAATGTTAGTGGACACAAGAGTGCCGAGAGTGTAACTTTGTACAATAAAGCACAAGCACCAGAAAAATCATCATGATTAAAGCCAATTATTTTAGGTTTTAGTAGCTTTGTTTATTATGGACAGTTAACAAAGCATCTGCTGTTTGTTTGTATTGGTTTTTTTTAATTACTTGGTATGTGATAGGGGTCACTGACTGTGACATATCAAATAATACCTGTTACTATTACGACTAAAAGTACTGCATTCAAAATGAAAGACAAATACACAAGAGGATTAGCGTCAATATAAACTTCTCTACCGAAAATAATATGACTCCTTTCAGAATGATAATTAAATAATATTTTTGATTGATGGATTTCAGTTAAGCATCAATTTAATGTAGCAGCTGCAGGGGCTGATTTAAAGTACTTCTTCTTCTTTCCTTCGCGGAGACGGAATAATTGGCTCAAACAGCGAAAGTGGGCGTCGGTGACGTCGTGGCGGGAAACAGCGCCCCCCGCCGGCCGCCGCGCGCAACGACACGCTCATTCTGTCACCCCCCCCCCCTCCCTCCCCCCAAAAAAAATCCAAAACGCAGAAGTGAAGACAAACAGGAAGTGATTCAAATCAGATGTCAGTACTTTCTTCTCCGCTCTGTTTCAAAGTTAACCGCGTAGGAGGCAAGTCGCCATTGCAGCTCCCCGCGTGCGGCAGCTTCTCGCTTTAACGAACTTTAATCCACGCGATCCGGTTCCGCGGCTCCGCGTCTCCCCGCGAACGCCCTTCATTCATTCATCGACCAAAAAAAAAAAGGCTCCGGCACCGCCAGGTGAATCCAGGCCAACAGGCTGAGAGGCTCCAGCGAGGGAAACGACGGCGAGTACATTTCTTCATCTTTAAACCTTTTACGTTTGTTTGTGAGGGTTTTTTGTTTGTTTGTTTGTTTGTTTGTTGCCTCTTTTTCTGCTTCCTCGTTGACTTTCTTGACGTTTCCAGATGGCTTCAGCGTGGCAGAGCGTCGTGTCCGTGCACCAGACGATAGTGGAAAGCGGAGGTATGGGTTGTGATTATTATAATTAGTATTATTCGTTTTCGTTTAGTCACTTAGTTCCCTGCGAACAACAAGCCTTTGTGTGTCCGTTGGCGTGTGGGAGATGCAGATGTGCTCCACGTCTCGACAATGACGGCTTTGTGGGTCCAGTTCCACGTTGGGCCTCCATGACACTTAACGAGAAACCTTGTTCAGGAGCAGGGAAGCTTTTCGTTGCGAACGTTTGTGGTTGGGACTCCCAGTGCCGGAGGCCTCAGCTGAACTGGGACTGGGAACGGGGGTTCGGCGGGGGGGGGGGGGGTTAAATAAAATTGTCACAAGCATCTTCTGGGATGCAAACGCCGCTGTCCTGTGATGCGCGTGTGAACGTGGACATGAACCCCTGACGCGAAGCTTCTGTGGCGTCTCCAGACAAGAGGACGGACGAGTGGCTGCTGGTCTACTCCCCCGTCCCGGTGGCGCTCATCTTCCTGGCGTACCTCTTCGTGGTCTGGGCCGGCCCCCGTCTGATGAAGCACAGAGAACCCTTCGACCTCAAAGGCGTCCTGGTCTTGTACAACTTCGCCATGGTCGGCCTGTCGGCCTACATGTTCTACGAGGTGCGTCTTCCTTTGTTTGTCTCGGTAGAAGAAGAAGAAGAAGCAGGTCGGTGGCATTTCGTGTGGCCTAAGTAACCGTGTGAATGTCCGTTTGTACCAGATCCTGGTCACGGCGTGGCTCTCCAACTACAGCCTCCTGTGCCAGCCCGTCGACTACAGCACCAAGCCGCTGCCCCTGAGGGTGAGCGACACGCCGCGCGCCCCCCGCTTTTAAAACCGTCCAACGAAACGACGCGTCAGACTCACATTCCAACGTGGTTTCCCTCCCCGCAGATGGCCAAGGCCTGCTGGTGGTTCTTCTTCTCCAAGATCATCGAGCTGGCCGACACGGTGCGTCGCTGTTTCAAGAGTGTTCAAAGTTGCCAGCGGGCTGAGTTGAAGCGATAACCCCACCTCCCCCCTTGCAGATGTTCTTCATCCTGAGGAAGAAGAACAACCAGCTGACTTTCCTCCACGTCTACCACCACGGGCCCCTGATGTTCAACTGGTGGGCGGGCATCAAGTACGTGGCCGGCGGACAGTGTAAGTCAACCCCTCCGGCCCGGTATGACAGGAAGTGGAAGTCATGTAAAGGAGAGCCGCGCCGATGCGTGAGATTGTTTCTTTTTAAATGTGCATTGATCCAAACGGAGTTTTAATGGGTTACTTGGGAACAAATGGATTTTGGATTAAGTGCCGCGCACAGATTAAGGAAGTGGGGAAAATATTAAGACCGAGTGGCTTTTATTGACGTCCGTTGGCAATAAATAAACAGAAGCTGTAGAATAATTGCTCTGACTTGTCCGGTCCTTCCTGTGAAAACGCCCCTTTCGGTGTTCCTTCCCATTCTAAACATATTTCCATCACACGCGTGCTAATTTGAATGAAACAAAAGACCTGTGCAACAAAACAGCCGACCTCAAAGAGTCGTTTTGTTTCTCGTTTATTTCAGCTCACTTGTTGAAATCCTCGTCTTGTTGTGGCCGTTTGCCATCCGGCCCTTTTTGTATTGAAGCAACGGGAGGCTAATTAAGCCGCCTCGCGGGACCCGAACGTTCCCAAAGCTCAACCGTCGAGCCGACAAGAAGTCTGTGCAACCTCTGTTGGCTCTTTGCGTCATTCTCCTGCGTTTGCTGCCGCGCAAGTTTGAACACGCAGACCGGCTCCGTATCCAAGTTCCCACACAGCCGGCGCGTGACCTTTGTAACACTTTAAGGCCAAGGACTCCAGTAAGACCTGAGAAATCTCCAAATAAATGTTTACAATCACACGTGACAACTTTTAACGACACGGTTCATTGGATGTGAAGTTCAGCTTTCCATCTTTTTACTGACGTTCTTTATGACTTTCTTAATTTCTCACATTGTATTGTATTTTTTTGTGTTACTAAGAGCATTTTATGACTTGCAATAATCATTTACATGACGGGTGATATAATGTACAGTATTTCTTTATGAAACACCTCTGTATGACATGTCACACTGTGGGTACGATTCTCCAACTTTATGACGAATAGTACAACTTTTACATCTTTGGATCTCTCGTACTATGACATTTTTTTACCTGCTAAGTACTTTTTATGAAATACTTTGACAAATTCTTTTATGAAACACTATTCTTTTAAATGACGTTATTATTGACTTTGTGTACAATTATTTTTATTTGACATATACTATCAACCGAATATTAGTTCCATGCTACACAAGGAACGTCTTGTATATTGTAACTTTTGCAGTTTCTTTATGATCGAATATGACGTTATGACACTTAACTACAACAATACTTTTACCATTAAGGACACACAATCCTCACCTATTTATCTTTTTCATGACCAGCTATAATTTGCATTTTTTGAGGGCTTACTGTACTGACTTTTACATTTATTTATAATTTTAATGACAATTTTCCAGCATGCTTAACTTTGACCTTTTAACATAACATGCAAAAGGACGCTTTCATTGATGTGATGATTTTGTTTGACATACGTACTTCACCCACAACCATTAATTCAATATTATACCAGAACTACTTTTATTTCCCTATTTTGTTTTAAGCTTCATGAGCCACATTACTATGAATGACCTTCTATGGCTTAGGTTTAATTTCTTTAAGCAACCTTTTTTTCCTTGACATCGGGAAGACGTTTTACGGCATTCTTGTCGTAATCTTTGACGGTTTCCTTCCACGACATGCAGGCATTAGATATATCTAAAGTATCTAAGGACAACTCGCTTTGTTCTCCTACATACCTCCACATGCTCGAGGACGAAAACGACCAGTTCCTTATTAGCAGGTTTATGACTCATTCTAGACTTCTCCCTCTACAAAGTGTCCATGTCTTTTCACACATTCTTCTGTTCGCTTCCTGCAGCGTTTCTCATCTGCCTGGTGAACACCTTCATTCACCTGGTGATGTACTCGTACTACGGCCTGGCGGCGCTCGGCCCCCACATGCAGAAGTACCTGTGGTGGAAGCGGTACCTCACCTCTCTGCAGCTGGTGAGCGGCTCTTGCAAAAAAAAAAAAAAGTCAACCGTGGCCGCGATGACGTTTTTTTTGTGACGCGAACCGATCTGAACTTCTCCCCGAATGACTTTTCCAGGTGCAGCTTTTTCTGTTCCTCGTGCACTCCGGCTACAACCTGTTCACCGAGTGCGACTTCCCCGACTCCATGAACGCGGCGGTGTTCGGGTACTGCGTCGTGCTCGTCATCCTCTTCAGCAACTTCTATTATCAGAGCTACCTCAACAAGAAGAAGCAGAAATAAGTGTTTGTGTCTGTTTGAGGGATCGTTTTCCGTCTGCAGTACTCGGCTACGTCCACCAGAGGGAGCAACGGGCCCGCCGTCTGCGCGTCATTCCCCCTCATTTAAGTTCTCTGTATTTTATATCAAGTGTCAAATGCATAGTTTAAAAAGACATGATCATTCAATTATTTATTTCTTAAATTGAGAAATGACAAATATTCAAATGATTGCTGTAAACAAACTGTACATTTTATACATAACAAAGTAGGTTTTTTTCTGCATTACTGCAGAATTAAAGAGTTCACACTTTCCTCAAAGGATCCATCCCCTTAATAGAACAAAATATGGAAATTAACATTCCACTGCCAAAACACTGCAAAATGATATATTCTTTTCAACACTTCAGTCTAAAATAGATTGAAACATGTAAAGTCAAAACGAGAAGGAAGACATTTAATTTCCATTCACGAGTTTTGTGTTTGAAATGTATATATTGATGCTAAAAAAACCCTACATGAGTTCTGAGTTTAAGAAATAAAGTATATGGAACCTTTAAAAGCCTAACAAAAATGGGCTTCCTTGTGATTTCTTTGACTTTCTTTTGACCGTTGGGACGTCCTCATTCGCACACACCGCATGAGGCTTGTTGGGAACCTACTTTTGTAAATAAAACAGTCAATCAGATTGCAGTACACGTCTGTTCCATCTCGCCAGTTTTACGTCCATCCGACATCTAATTGTGTCGGAATGAGATCGCACAGGGAGGAGACGAGAGGGGGGGGGGGGGGGGGGGGGTCTACTCGGGAGAGGACGAAGGGCCGCTGGGGAGTCTTATGTCTCCGTGTACACGGAGGGCATGTGGCTCAGGCCGCGGTCGAAGTTGCCCACCTGGAAGAAAATGCTCTCCTCCGGGCCGGAGAACTGGCAGCCCGCGCCGCCCTGAAGCTCCTGGGTCAGATTGAAACCTGGAACAGACGCAATTAAGAGAGCGGTTTGTTTAAAAAAAAAAAAACACATGTAGATGAAGACGTCGGCCGTCCCGGTGAAACGCTCTCACCTGCAGCGCCGGTGTTGCCGGCGGACATGTGGTAGCCGTTGTGCTGGTGGGAAGCGTAGGCGAGGGCGTCTCCTGGCACGTGGACGCCGCCGGCCGCCTGCTGCTGCTGCTGCTGCTCCATCCTGTACGAGTCCCCGAAATGGAAGCAGCTCTGAAAGCTCCCCTGGTATTCTGGGAAACGAGGGAAGACGTCTGAGCACAAAGGAAAAGGGAGAAAGACGCGACCAGACTGTGGGCGTCCGCTCCATCCGGACGAAACTCAAAAATCAAGACAATGTTATATCTGTTTTTGTGCTAACTGCTCCCGCCGCATAGTGTGTAACATTTATCCCCGTCGTCTCAGTTTGGACCGCAGGACTCGCAAGAATGGGGAACGCAGCCTTCCCCGCGGCGCTCTTACGCAACCCCCCCTGACCTCAGCGCGGTTAGCGAGACGTCCATGTGTAGATCTTTACAGGGAAAACAGTGTTTAAGGCATTAGTGGAAAAGGCTGAGTGACAGCTGAGTCCGCCATGTACTGAGAGACGGAGGAACACATGAGCCAGCAGTTTGTTGGGCTAATTCAGCTCAGGAAAAAGACTTCCGGCGTGCGGTCTCTTCCCCCCCCGCCCCCCCACTCTGTCTCCACAACTCTAATCTCCCTGTGTCCTAAAAATGCTCTGGCGGAGACTTCCTCCCTCCCTTTGAGACCTTTCATCTGGGTCCGCATAGAAACAGCGAGCGTTTGAAAAACGCTGCACGGGGAGCGCTGCGATGTAAATTTCCCTCACAGGAAGTTCTAGAGGAGTAAATCTCCGGCTACTGAATCACCTGCAGGATGTTGAAGTGGAAGAACAAAGAGGCGTCGAGCCAGATGTGCGCGGGTCGGCCTTACCGTCGCCAGCAGACTGGTGGTGGTGGTGATAGTAGGGCTTGTGGTGCGGGTGGACATGCTGTTTCTCCAGAGGAGGCGGCGGCGGCGGCGTCCCTGTCCCCTTCATTCCTGGAGACATGAGGCCCCCCGACACCCTGGAGGAGACACAGAAAGATTGAAACCGCCTCCATCCGCTTCGATGCTCTCTAGGCCGCCTCAATCATTTGTGACGCTTTAGTGACGGCGCCGATCAAAGCGGCGAGCTCTACCCGCTGACCGCGTGACGCCCGAGAGCCCAGCGGGGCGGTTAGCGATCCTAGACACACGGAAGATGAAACATTCCAGGCGTGTGGAAAACTCGGGCTCCCCACATTTAATCGTCCTCCGACCACATATTATGATGTTGAGTCAACAAACAGCAGAGCGTGCATTGAAGTGAAAGCAACGCCCCCCCCCCCCCCGACCCCCCCGACCTCACACACACCGCCCACCACGGCAGGAACCAGAGAGGCGAAAGCACGACACCGTTTACATCTTTGGAGAAATGACAGAGAGCGATGACGTGTTTGTGCCTTTGTTGACTCAAACAGCTGAGAGGACTTTTTTTCTTTGTGTGGAAATGATCATTTGAATAAAGTTCTGTGTGTAATTCGAAACACCGCCAGTATCGCATGCGTCACGGGGTAGTATGTGGAAAATGACAGTACAGCGTGTCAAAAAAGGTATTTAGGTCAAAAAAAATGTTCCCGTGTTGTAAAAGTCATGAAAATAAGAAAAAGTTATAGCATGTTGATAAATGACAAAAAAGTCAATGTAGTATGGATTTAAAGAGTATGTCATTAAGAAAGGTCAAACAGAGTCACTAAATAATGTCAAAATGTAATTTAGTGTAATATGATATTTCAAATGTTTAAAAATCCTGTGTTGTACAATATACATGTACGTTATGTTGCATCTTCATCAGATCACACTGATTGCATCAGTCAGAAATGGTCTTCAGGTATTAATTCATTAAAATATGAGACAGTGGCCACTGATTCAACATTTATTGTGCCCCCGACATCAACTTAATCACTGAGCGCCGTACGAGTGTGATGACCGAGTGTTGCTGGAGCCTTCAGACGACTGCGCCCCGCCGGCCTGGACGGATGGAGCTCGCTACGTGACTGAGGGGGGCTCCACCCGGCCCCCGGGCGGCCAGAAAACCTTAATGAAAAATATGCATTAGCATATTCTTTTTTGGGGGGTTTCGATGCCTTTGCTCCGTTTTTCCGGTGTGGTGAACGTATGAATGGGTCGCGTGTTATGTGGAGGACACACGTCAGTGGTCATCAGACGACCACGTGTGGGAAAGTAACAAAGTAACCAAACGTTATACAGTTTTGAGTGTATTTTATAGGAAAATTTGTTCCTAGTCGATTTCATTTTTCACTGTACTTGACCGTGTTGTCAGTCGAGCTTTGGAGCAGCTAGCTGTTAGCTGTTAGCATGGCGAATCCCCGGCTCCTGCAGAGCGCGTCTCTCCCCGAGGAGCTGCTGTCAGCACAAACTCAGGAAACAGTTATGCTGTTCATATTTTTACAAGCTGCCTCTACGTGCAGCTAAAGTGAATCTTAAGCTAATCACTGCCAGCCGACCCCCCCCGGGCCCTGCTCTCCAGCTCGCTAGCGACTCCGGCACGAGACATGAGGGGAAACTTTCATACGCCACATTACCCCCCCACCCTCCCCCCCCCGATCTTCACTGACCGCTCTGCAGGACTCCTCTTTCTGCAGCCGGCCCACCCACTCCTGTCCCACCGCCACGAGGGAGCGATTCCACCGCTGACCCGTGGGTCGCCGAAGGTGGAGATGGAGGGGAGGGGGGATTTTAAGGCGAAGCCGTCAGATTGATGGACTACGTTTAATAAATATCTATAAGGTCGAGAGGTCAAAGAGAGTGGGAACAGATACGTACAATACCCTCGTGTGGAGACAAGGAGGAGGTGGAAGCGGTGAGCGGGACGGTTTACGAGACCTCCCTTTTTTCCGCTCAGCGAGAACACAGCTCGGTGACTTCGGCCCAGTAAATGTTCCTGGGAGAAGCTGATGTCATTCTTGGGAACACGTTTCATGACTAAACATCTAAGAAATGCTTCAGCAACAAGGTGAAAAGGTCTTTCAACCTGGACTGTTTGCTGCATCACAGCCACACGAGACCAGACAAAAAAAAGACACCCTGTGTTCTAGTACGCAGGCACGGACGTCGACTGCAGCGGTTTTTCCAGAAACATCACAAGTGACCCCGGGGGCATGATGGGACGGCAAGAAACCCGAAGATTCATGAGCAGTCCCGCTCTGCTGCTCGTTCGTCTTCCTTCACCTGCCGCTGGCCGTTCCCACGAGGGATCGAGGATCAGACCCTGTCCTCCAAAGACCCCTACGCTCTCCCTAGACACCCCCCCCACCCCCTCCCACACACTCACACCTCTCATCTCATCCACCATTAAGCCCCTTCTGATGGATGACGACGGCTTCTCTGGCACGGATTGGTGGGAACACTTCTGGTTCTGGTTAGCGAGCTAAAGCCGCGCTTGAGTGGCTGAAGCTAAAGCTAAAGCTAAGGCCGCCCTGCAGGCCCCAGAGTTAAGAGCGCAGCCAGGGCTCTGGATGTTGCGCCCCCCCCCCCCCCCGAGGCCCCCTGTTAAGAGAGCTACTCGAGACGAGGACTCCCGCCTTAATGAATAACTCAGCGGCACAAAAAACGAGCGGCAAAACCTCAGAAATGTTTTTGTTCCGGCTGTGAGATCGAGAACCTGTTTCTGGATCATCGCAGAATGATGATGGCTGGAGGACGGACAGAGTCGAGTTACGCGCCTCGAACGCCCCCCGCCCCCCCAAACTTCCCCTCCCATCAGAGCGGGAACTCTTAATGTAGCTCTGTGCCGTCTCTGCCGCCACTCTAATTCAATTAGCCCGTGTCACTCACTGCTGAGGTATCAAACCACCCCGGACTAATATTTGCGGAGGGGCTCTAACATCAATACGCAGGTAGAGGCCGCGGACTCTCGTCTCCGTAATTATATAAGCGCGTACGGCTGAAGCAGTGAATGACAACATTTACCACCCATCGCTCAGCGAGAACGCGCCGCCACGGGCGAAACAGCCGCCTCTGTGAGAGGGGGCCCCCGCAGTCACATACACTTGTGCATCGCCGATCGCCAAATGTATTTTAACTAGCGGATTTTAATATTAGCTTCAGAAAAAAATGACACTGGTATTTACAAAGTAAAAGGAGTCTAAATGGCCCATTTCAGCCAGAGTAAACACATTAAGCCATGAGGTCAGCGGCTGCCACACTAGAGGCGGGTTGGTTTGATAATTTTGTCAAAATGTTTAATGTCCTGCTAAACCGTTTGGGAAAAACAAGTGCGGT
The DNA here is from genome assembly GCF_964276395.1 of Gasterosteus aculeatus. Lineage (NCBI taxonomy): Eukaryota > Metazoa > Chordata > Actinopteri > Perciformes > Gasterosteidae > Gasterosteus > Gasterosteus aculeatus. The sequence goes on along the minus strand of NC_135695.1, from coordinate 18,560,849 downwards.
GCTGATATTGACGTTGGCAGCGGCCTGTATACTCAAGGCTTTAAACATGTAAATCAAATGCTCCATCTTCAGGCAAAATGTGAGTAGACGTTTCATGGCCGGCTGGTTGTACTGCAGCTCTCCTGCCACAACTTTCCTTTTACCCCTCTAACCCCACCCTCCGTCCACACTGCGCCATGAACAGATACGGCCCCACAGTGTGCGCGAGTGTGTGTGTGTGTGTGTGTGTGTGCATTTGGGACTTGCTTTTAGGTCAGACATCTTGATTTGATGAAACCCGTAAATTGGGCAAACTGCGGCGATTTTAACGCATTGTCATCACGTCACGAGTATGGAGGCGTGCAAAGTTGGGGAAGGAACGCGGGAGATTACTTATACGGCACAATAGGCCCTCCGGTTGCATAACTCACACACAAGAGTGTTCAGATGTTCCTCATCAAGCCCCCCGGAGGCACGGACACCGCGTCTCACATGCAATAATGTAACTCTTGCCAGTGCAACCGCCGTAACGGCATGTGTTTCCTGGGTAAACCTTTGTGTGAGCCTGAACGCCATCGGACCTCGTTCTGCATATACGGCAGCGTACGAGTGCATATATATATATACACACGGGCGGACCGCAGGGTTTAAAGAAAGCATGTTTACGCAACACGAGAGCTTTTGTAACGCAGCGTTTATGATGCTCGATTCCATCCACTCTTTCTCAATGTTATTGCACCGTAAAAGACTGTTTTCCCTTTACCGCCTCCCTGCTTTTCGGCACACTGTTCGGTAACAGCACGCACTGTGCCTTCTGGCGACGCGCGGCCTCGGTGACTCCGCTCCGCCGGGCCCTCGGGGGAAATCATCGGCATTAATCCGAAACATGCTGGGAGACTCACACGCGAAGGGACGCGAGGAGAAGACTTGTCCCCTTTTAAGTGTCCTTTGACCACTCGCTCCTGGATCGCTGTCTGGTATCAAATGTAAGAGGCAGCTTTGAAAAAAGTGTGTTTTAGTGCAAAGATTAATGTGCTGTTGTCACAGTCAATTCATTGTTTCATGAAGTTTTCAAGAAATTTAAAACAGGACTGACTGGAAACTTGTTTTCTTATTTGACAAAGATGTGGTGCTTGTAAAATAATTCTAAGTTTACTTGGGTTTTATTGCTTTCCCTTTAAAAGTATCCCCAGTTGAACTTATTTTCAATTGTTTAAAAAAATCTTTTAGGATGGCAAAAAATATAACGCAGTGTTAAATGACGCTATGGTAAACAAATACCAAATAATGTGTTGATGGATGTCATTTGACCAATGATCCTGTGACTCAGTAAAACCCCGTCCAGCCAAAAGTGGTTTGGTCGTCACACCGATGCTCTCTCCCGATGTGTCGCGCTGACCCCGCGCTGACCAGCGCGGCGCCTCGTCCCACGAGGACGTCGTGGAGTTGAGCTGGTTTTCCAGTCGGACGGCCAAATGGGTTCGTCAGTAGAGGACCGAGAGGATTAACATCATATGATCTAAGGGGGTTCGCCCTGTGGATCTGCCTCCATTCAGGGAGGAACGGATGAAAACCAACAGCAGAGGCTCATTGCCAGGGATTCAAGTTGTTTTTATAATTACACAAATACTAAATGTGACTGGTTTGTCGAGGGATACAGATTAGCATCTCGATCTCCATCGAGTTTTTTTTTTTGCTCATTTCAGCTTGAAGAGTTTAGCCTGCCAGGTCACATGACTTTAACCCACGCATTTTAGTTTGGCCAATAGGAATAATGAAACTATACCTTTTTCCAATTAATAATTGGGAAATGTACACTAGTACTAGATTTAACTTTTTCACCCCCCGTCCACAGTGACAAAGTACGACGCCTCTCGCCATCCTCACCCGTCTCTTGCGCCGTCCATGGCGGCCAGCGGCGACAGGTGATGAGGGCTGCCGAGCTCCCGGTCCAGTCGGTGCTGTCGGGAGGGCAGGTCGCCGGGGGGCACGGGGGTGGGGTTGGGGGTGGAGGAGAGGAGCTCCACCGAGGCGCTGTGGTGGGGGGTGCCCGAGCCGGCGTACAGGCCTGAAAGACAAACACAGCTAATTCAGTAAATGGGCCAAACAAACCCGGCGCTCCGTCTGCCCTTTGAGCAAATTAAAAGCCATTTCATGGCAACGGGGTCGTGTTTTGACAACATCCATCCAGCCCGAGAGCTTTGTAAAATGTTTGCACTGTTTTTACATTGTTTGCGCTGCCACGGGGATCGGGCTTGTTTGTCCTTTCAGCCAGTTTGTTCTCATTAAACAATAATAAACTAAAATGTTACAGGTGTTTGAATGTTGACTTTGAATAGAGGGGATCTAGAAGGTGGAACATGGTTACTGTGCATAGTCTGTATTGTGTGTCTGTGTCAATCATAGTTACGTTATGTTTGTTAGTACATGCAGGTGTACATGTCATGTATTCCTGCATGTGCACGTCTGCGTGTAGATGTATTTTATGATTAATATTTTGTTTACACAGGGACTAAGAACCCAACGCCTTGCTCATAAAAAACATTTATATAGACGGGGTTCATGCTTTTTTTATGTGGTTGCGTGTTGCCAACTTTTCTAACATTTCAAGCTGCAGAGTCCAATTTAACACAGATTATTTTCCCATTTAAGATGCACTGCAAACTACAGTTGCTATAAATAATTACCACATTATAGATCTGGGATATTTTTGTTTGACCAAAAACCTAAAAGTAGTCACTTTGCAGACATGAAATGGGGGAAAAAAAGAGTGTGTATCTTTGCATTTGGGAAACAGACATTTGTGGCCGAGTAAAGATTTCCTGAAATCTGTGTCAATTTGTCAGCACATATCAATCAACAAATACGCTGAAGAAACATCTGACATTTCCATCAGTGCCCTCCAAAAGGTTTTCACGGGTTTAATCTGTTGTTCCACGTTTCTCTGGAGAAAGACGAGCAACAAATCACACCGAAAATACAGAACCGGAAACCAGAAAGAATCTCCGCTACAATAAATCTACTCTCTCCATCTTCTGCTCCGTTTCTCATGTGATTTCTTTCCCGGCGTGCAGGAGGAGAGCGACGCGCTGGCTGCGACGAGCGGGGACGCCGGGAGGAGATGAAAGGGAGGAGGAAGAAAAGGTCGGTGCTCCTGCTTTTGCCGTTTCCAGGCCCAGCTGTTCTCAAGTGGAAGCATGCAGGGGCCCGATCTGACAGCACTCCGAAATGGTTACAAGCTTGATTCATTACCCCCAAATCATCAATCACAAAGCTTAAATGTTTTACCCTTTAGCCCCAACATCTGCCACCACGGCGGCAAAAACAGTCGACAAATAATGGCCGTGATTGCCTCAATTTCATCCCAGGTTCCTTGTGGAAGGAGAGTGCGAGGATCTGGTGGTGCTGATTGGTGGACGGAGGATTACGTTGGGAAGATGATGTGCTTTGGCTCTGAAAGGAAGAACGCTCTGCCTGGGAGGGACGTGGAGAGGGGTTTCAGCCATCCGGCGTAAATAGCAGGAGCATTTCAACTTCTGCATTAAAACTAGGCTACATTCTGGCTCTGGGTAATCAGCGAACACTAATTACGCTCTATAAAACAGAGAGGGGCTCCTCGTAAGTCTGCCGCCGTGTGAATGGGAGCAGACGTACAACCGGCAAACAGGAAAGCGAGTTCATCTCTGACTGGAAGCGTGACTAATTTTCTGCCTCACAAGTGTTAATGATGGGGTCGCTGCCCACTTTGCTCCACCTCCTCCGCGCCTCCCATTGCCCCCCGGAAACAAAGCGAAGCGCAAATAAATGGCCGCGGGTCTCGAGTGACACTTGCATCACTGGACGGCTTTGCCGTCGTCTCTCGAGTCGTCTCCTTCGGGCCTTTGAAGCGTCTAAAACGGGCGGCATCCACTCACGAGCCGAGGGAGGCGGAGGGGGAAGGAGGAGGGGGAGGGGGGGAGACCCGAGGCCCGGTTGGACATCCAAAGGCGAGTTGAGCCTACACAGTTGTCAACGGTTCGCTAAGTTGCCAGCAACAATAACAAAAGAGCAACGGGGAGACGTGATGGAGTACAGGCAGAAAAAACAAGGACAGATGTGTCCATAAAAATGAAAAAAAAGAGGGGGAGCTGCGGGGAACCTCTCTCTTGTCTTTACGACGGTTTGAATCCATTTATCTCTCTCTCGTTCCCAAGCAGTGTTGACATTTGGTGACGGTCAAATTCATCAATTAGAAAGCCGGGAGTTTAAGGCCCACATGTGGTGGATAAAAGTTACCGTTTGTAATGGATTTTGCAGCACACGCAGGAGAAGCTTCACATGATATGGGTAGGAAATACAAGCCAAACAAACAAAAGTGCCAGGCTGTAAGACTTCTAAATCTAAACTTAAGTAAACAAGTGGAGTTGATATAAAAGCTGTATAGGCATTTAAATATAAATTATGGTGGAATGATTTGTTTGCGTTTGTCCTAAGGCGCCATAAGTACGTTTTTTACAGCCCGATAGCACAAATTTACCATCGTGCATCCACAGGAATGTTGAACATGGCGGCCGATGACCACCAGTGACTCGGTGATTGCTTTGCCGGGTGTCTGGGCTTCTGGCGCTCTCGCCGGCCTGTTCTTCCGTTTCGGGAACAAATGTTCCCTGGCCGTCGATGTTGTGAGACGCGGCCAGTCTCTCGCGCTCACGTTTTCAATTGCTCAAGAACAGTTAATCGCGCGGCTTCTGGTATCATGTGACGTGCCAAAAAGGAAATGATAAAAGATGTAGCACACATTGAAATCATTATGGCATGAGGAATTCATGCCATAATTGGAATATATTCTAAAACCTTTTTGTGAATGGAGGTTGCCACTTCTAATCAATGTGGTTTAAACTACAGCCTGAATTATAAAAAATATTGATTTGATGCGTATGATATAAATGTATTAGAATGGACAGTGTACCATAGTAACCAAAAGGTTGTTGGTGCACTGAGAGAGAGAGAGAGAGACTAGACTTTGATGATCGCTGAACGCCTTCATAAGAGGTTACGTAATCATGGTGTTGGATGCAGCATCCCGTCTGTGCACCTGTGAAGATGTCCTGGCCCAGTCCGGAGGAGCGGCCGTCTTTCATTCCGTTGTAGCGGTGCTGCGCGGAGGTGGAGCTCTGCAGGTGCTGCATGGACAGACACTCACTCAGGACGTCCTGCTCCAGGTGGGGACATGGCCGAAGCTGTCAATCAAAAGCAGGACAATCGGAGAGAGAACAAAGAATGTTCACGAGAAAATGATGGTGAGTCACTCCATCTGGTTTGCAAGATTACACAAGGACGAAAACACAGCCTCAGTTGTGTCTATTTGTGGGCTGCACCCTACGTGGGGGGTGTTTTCTTGCTGTTTTGTGTTCTCTTTTAGGGCAATAACGTGATAGAAACGGTAATTCAAAACAGCAACTGTACAAATTAAAATACATATTCAGTCAGGGGGAACCGCAGGGAAGATCACACACTCCTTTTTGAGTCATGCGTTGGCCTTGGACGTTGTGGGCAACCGATCGATGTACCAACTCGGGGCCAATGCGAGATCGCTCCCGTTTCTCCCACTGCCAACAGTAATGGGGGCAACTGAAGACACATTTCAGCTGCCGGGTTGCTCACACGCAACGCAGAAGAGACCTGAACCCAAGGACACTTGTGTCAGTTGGAGAAATGGAACATCTGCCTCTCGGATCAGTGGAACAGCTGACCTCTGTTGTATACATCAGCAGATGTCTCTGTAATGAAACATTACGGTTGCCGGGCAACACGACAGGCCGGAACTAACAGCCGCATCTTTCCTTCGCTTTGGGAGATTTACCTTCAAAGAAAGAAAGAACCTGCACATTCCACCCGCGGACTGATGCTGATCATCGGCAGCAGGCAGAAATGACACCACATCGATGAGACATCAACTCTGCACTGGGTTCTTTGGTTGTTATGAAAAAAAATGCGCATTTAAACTAACTCACCAACCACCATTGTAATCAAAATCCACCCAGTTTATATCACCGTTTATCATTCGGACATTGATTAAGTAACATCGGATCTTTTTCGGACATAATCAGTTCACTCTTTCGTTTTTCAATTGAAAGGATTCAACGGCAGCTGCATCATTTAATTTATAATGCTTTATTCAAAAAGAAAATAATAACTCCTAATTTGATGCGCAACTGTCCACTGCAACACTAATGTTACACGGTCGGCTTCAGAACAACTGGCTCCTAATCAATTGCATCCAACATACTAAGGAGATCAAAACGTAAACCCATTGTAAAATCAACTACTTGTTCCTGTCACCATGATGTGACATTAACCATGCTGAGTAACACACCCGTTTTGTACAATAGTGTAATAACACAAGTGTATAAAAGAAATCGCCCCAGTTACAGATGAAGAGGTTGGTGTTTGTTCACCACCTGTTTCTCTGTGTCGGCCCGTCAGTCCTCCCGACCGCAATGCCGGCCTTTGTCATCTCGCAGAAAGACGTTCCACACTTTACATTTTGTGGTTGGAAACATTCTTTTGCATTATCGCAACAACCTTCTCTTCTCTCTCTGACCGTCCCCACCGAGGACGGATAACGGCGTTATCTCTGCGTCACTTAAATCTTTTAAGCCCCTCCGCCTCACAGATGATTCACTGGTTCAGCTTGCATCATCCACGTGGTGATTTCACACTTGCGTCGGGTGATTCAGTGAACGTGTATGTTTTTGTTCTCCCGGGGACCGTTACGAGTGGCCTGCAAAGCATTCATCACGCGTAATTGAGGCCTGTTCCCCACACGGCGACACTCCTAACACTTTCTCCGGGCCGCTCCAAGAGCGGAGCGAGAGCGTTTGTTTGACATTTGTCCATAACATCTGGCCGCTGGGGTATTCCGCGGCCCAGCTTATTAACAATGCTACGAGCACACATGTGTTTCCCTTTACAGCGGCTGAGCAGAGAAACGCATCATCCAGACCGCCACTATCCAGCCTCTTCCACAACAATGAGCCCTTTCTCCGTTGTTTACCCGCTTCCACTCGGGGAAAGAACGGGCTTCTGACCACCAACACGACACAAATGTGCTCAAACCTGATCTATTGTCTATTGTTGGGGAAACGGTTACCCCCCGTTTGTGAGACCTGTAGCACTACCGTCCTGACGGATGCAGGAGCTCTTGAGCAAGGCACTGCAGAGATCTACCCCTCATGATACACCAACATGTATATGCATTACTTCAAAATGTAACTTAATACTGTTCCTATAAATGTAATACTATCAAGTGTTGATTCAGATACACATTATTTATCTCTCAGTTGGTTTTATGTGAAAAAAGTCAACGTCGAGTTACATATTTCTCGCGGCGGTTTCTCTCGAGGTCACTTTTCTGATTCCATCACTTTCCTGTCGGAGGTTCCTTACCTTTCTACGCACCTGTTGCTCTTTGGCCGAGTGGATCTTGACATGTTTGCGCAGCGAGCTGGGGTCCGTGTAGCGCTTGGTGCAGCCGGGGATCTGACAGGCGTACGGCTTCTACGAGCAGAGAGAGAAAAAAACAAAAACATACTTCACATACCCGGGTGAAGTTTGCAATTCATTTAAATAAACATTGTCATTGGGAGACACGAGGAAAGAAGGTGGGCGGGTATTTAAAGAAGACATGACGGAAATCGAGTGTGACGGCAGCCGCGGGGGGGTTTGTGGGGGGGTTACATGGCGGGAAACCTAGTGTAATCGTTGTTTTATGTCAAACGGGAACGTCCATGAATGACTTTTGTTTTGAAAACTAACTTCATTGTCCTGTTCGTGTCAGTCAAATCAGCACCGATGCGTCCGGCTTCTTCCATCACATCACCGCTGTTTGTGACTGATGAACTGGGGGGAAAACTAAGCTCACCACGTTGCTCAGGGCGACATTAACGTACGGGATGTGTACCGAGGACAAACTTCTCCAGAGCTCCCGTCGGCTCTTCTCCCGGCAAAGTAAAGGGAGGCGAATCAAAGGAGTGCTCCAAAGCAACACCCCCCCGCGGCTGCAATCAGCCTCTGAGAATGGGGGATTTAGGGTGTGAGTGTGCAAAATGTATACACAGGAAGTGGGAAATCTGTTGATGTAAAGGCAAAGTTCAGGTCCTACCTTTCAGCTGAGAATGACAGAATTGGAAGTAAGTAGGGGGGAAAAAGGCATGAAAAAGAAAGAAAAGATGCATTATAAAATGATCAATACCGACTGATCTCCCTGTAATGTTTCCTTTATTTAAATCCAGGCCTTTGAAGTGTTCCCTTGCTGTTGCATGTATGCATATAGGTCTATGATATTTTTAGGTGTAGTAACAAACCCCCTCTCTCGAGACATCAAAAGGGCATGATTAACAATATGTAACTTGACAATATGTGTGTAAAACATTCAGTTAATATAAATGTTACACAAATAAGGAAATATGTTTGATTATGGACCAATTTGGAGTACCTCTATTCACAGTGACATACAGACTTGCTGTAAGCTGGGACACGACATCTCGAAAACTCACCACTTGACTTTCTTAAAATTAAAACGTTAAACCAAGTAAATACAGCATGCATTGAAAAATATATTTTCCCTCACTGAAATTTTTGTTTCATCATCAGGAAAATAAGATGGCTATTAAAGTGTAAGGGGACACCGGTCTTTATTTTTGCTCTGCTTCCATACCTCACCCTTAAATAAGCCTTCGTTATTGCAGAGCGCCAACAGTGCCAGTCACCTCCATGCGGCGCGGAACGTCAAATTTTACACTTCTGCGTAAAATAAATACCGTTAAAGATTAAAAATGATTTACTCTCAGAGTGTTTCTGGCCGGGCGGGCAGCCGGGCAGGCACTTTGAATACCACGGCGGGGTGTTAATATGAAGCTATAAGCATCGCCGTCCCAGATTAGCTGTATCACTTGCCCTATTTTGGAAAGACCGGCTGCTGAGGAAAAATCTCAAAATGATAGAATAACACAAGTCTGGGTTCAACGTACTGCTTAAGTAAAGGTTCGGAGTGATTTATTGTAACGTGTACCAAAAGAACGGGCGGCTGGCCAACCCAGGAAGGAACACAGGGGGAAGATATTCTGGAAAAATATTAAGAAAGAAAATAAACATCTCTTTCAATTAATGTTTTGCAGAAAGCGGGGAATTTGAGCATTGACTGAATAAAAAAAAAAATCATTCACACTGTTTGCCTTCAGCTCTCTTTCTACTCGCTCAGCATCACTGAACTTTTATTCTATTTGGAGTTGAAGAATTGTTTGGAGACCTTTGGTCCGTCACCGAAGTGTAAATATGGAATAAAACCCGAGGTGCTCGGCTTGTAAAGCTCTGAGAAAAATAAACGTTAAAGTGCTATATGACAATAAAAGTGTATCGACCTATTGAGTTTATGAGAGACTAGTCCCCATCGCTGATGTCCAGGGCTCCTGAGACTATTTAACTATTTAACATTTTGATGTTAAACAGTTTCACATTGAAACATTGAGGTGAAACAGTCAAATACCTCAATCTCTAAAGAATTTCAGCAACACGTACCCGCTAACTGTGCTGGTATCAAAGTGGGGTATTTGCGAGGTTACCGAGACGCGACGAGCGGCAGCCACGTCTGACTCAACCTTTCCCTCCGCGCGCGGGGTCGGAGAAAACAGGCGATGCTCTGTGTGATCTCGAGCCGATCGCTTAACGCGTGAGAGCGCCACGCCGCAGGTGGAGGATGGCGTGAGCACCCACCCTCTCAGTGGGCTGGGTAGAAAGTGGATGAAGCTGGTATCCAAACACACGCAAACATTTACAGAGCATCATCTCACGAAGCCACGCCTTCCGCAACGCGGCGACCACGCAGACCATTTCAACATGTCGGCCGTGGATCGACTCTGGCGAAAGAATCGGGAGGTGGAGGCCCGGCTTCAGCTTCTCACCGTGTCCAGGTGAGTCCGCTGGTGCTTGGCGCGGTCGCTGGAGTTGCTGAAGGCCTTCTGGCAGCCGGGGTGCTGGCACAGGTACGGCTTCTCTCCCGTGTGGCTCCTCAGGTGGATCTTCAGGTTCTCCAGGCGGGAGAACGCTTTGTTACAGCCCTCGAACTGCGGGGAAAAAGGGAAAGACGGCTGTCACGGCAGGCTGTCACGGCATATATATGTGCACCCACATGCACATATATATATATATATATACGTGAATCAATCAGTGCAAAACCGGCACATCCCTGTATGCCTCTGTGAGTGTGCACTTGTGTGAATCACAGCTGTCCCACTCCTTCCCAGAGTCCCTGAATCACTCGCACAGCTGGAGGAGTTGGCTACACCACGTATTCATCGCCAGCCGTGGAAAAGTGAGGGATGCTTATGAACATGGGTGGTGTAATTGCGAGCATCGTTCCCCCCTCTGCCCCCCCGTGCTCTTGAATTACGCAGCCAATCCAGGGACCTCGGTTTGGAACCACGTCCACTTGAAGGACGGCGGCGTTGCGTGACAGCACACCTGCCTCGGGACGGCGGGGGGAAACCGGAGTGTTCCGTGCGGCGGCGGTTAATGGGCTGTAATGCATAGCGCGGGATAAGTGTTCTGCTGTGTATAGGGCAATAGACTGACAAGTGACAGCGGCTGTAAACAGGCTCGTATCCGACCCAGCTCGGCCCATTTGATCCAAACCACTCAGCCAATGAACACCACAGATTTGTTAACATGTGCATGATTCATGAGGCGTCTCGCGTAACCACTCCTGCTCTTGAGTAGAAAACGAGGCTGATCGGCTGATGAGGCGGTCAATGTCAAGACCCCCCACAGGGGCTGCTGGGTAAAGAGTCACGGATTGTGTATCGTAATATAGGAAGTATAGCTCAGTGTTACTTATATCTACGTAGGGTTAAACTCCTTCAGGTATTCAGCCGCTGCAGGACATCCACACGCTGGTACTGTCACAGAGCACAATAGGAGCCGGTGAAGAGCTCAGGTTAGCGTCCCTCTTCTTTACCTTCAGATGCATGTCTTGTAGGACTGTACATCAGCACAGGTGGATGCCTTAAAGTGGAGACAAAAGGGTGCAGAGGCCAAAGGCAGCGTCGGAGAGGAGGCGGCGCCGCGAGGAGTAATGGATGCGTAAACCGGTGAAACAGACAAAGGAGATCAATGACAAATTTAAAAAGAACCGACGCAGCAGAAAGACATTCGGTCTGATAAAAAACAGGGTGCAATTACTCAGACTTTATTTAACACTTAAGTTTCCCCTCAAATGTAAATATGACAATATCTTCAAAAATATTTGCTCCCTCGCTCTTGGATCTCGCGCAAAGCAATTCCTTGCAAAAGGACTTTTGTGGCGCCACCGCGGCCTCCACCTTCCATTGTAGCCTGACCTTTAGTGAAGCCCGCTGACGACAGGTCGGGTTACGGCTAAGGAGAGAGTGACACCATCCCTCTAATGGGCCTTCAGCTTCACCTCGGCTCAATACTCATCCGTGGTCTCCTTCAATCACGCAGGCGGGGCCTTCTATTCACCGAGGCTCCATTTAATAAAGGCGAAACCTAAGCCAGTCATGGTAGAGGCGTGTTGGGTGACCGGGCTGATCTGTGGGTGCACGTGCTCCTGTGGGTCAGTTAGGGAGTCTTAATCTGCCCGTTTACGGCTACAAAACGCACATCTACTTTGTGAAACCATTTAGATGTTTCAAACTGAGCTGGAAGTTGAAAAACAACAACGGGGTGAGTACACATGCACCAAAAATATATGTAGTATAATTATTATTATATTGATTATTAAGTAATTTAGAACTGGTTCAATAAACAGCCTTATGTACAAGGGGAGATCTAAGTTAGAACCCGTGTGCCGTACAACAGAAGCTGAGAAGATAAATGTGTAACCGAAATATAACTGACTTCTCGTCCCGATGAGGCACAGCACAGGACTCGAATGTGGAATAAAAACACTTAACCCCGGATTCATCAGCTCACGTCCCTGGAAAAAGCCGTCACGTCGCCCAGCGTTGCACGGCCGGAGACATATTATTTCTGAGTCCTGCCAATCAAATGCTTCGGATGGAAGCGGGAGACGCGGCGAGGGTGGGGAAGTTTAATGAAAGCCTCAGTGCGGAGGAACAAACGCGCTGCCGCGCCGGTCGTGACAGACGTGGTCTGCGCTGACGGCGCCGGGCATCTGGGTTTGGAAAACAAACACGGCTATTATTGACGTGCCAAGTTTGAAGGCTAAATTATAATTACTCGCCCCGTGGAGGAAACCGTGTTAATCGCGTAGAGCGTATTATTACTCTGGAAGCCGGAATGGCAGCCAGGCGGCCGAGTATGATGGTTTTCATGCCACCCGTGGACATGGACGTTACCCAGAACCCCGTGCAGAAATGTAATGCTACAGTCCCATGTTCTAGCGTAGCCAATGTGTTAAAAGGACTTACTGTATTTCAATGAGTTCACGGACTGTGAAACCTACTTAGGTTTGAAAATCTGCTGTTGAATCCAGTATTGCTCTTCTATTAAAACTGTATTGATGTGGAAAGTTTGTGGTTTTCTTTTGGGAACCTATACATCCAATGTTATGGATACGATTCAAACTACATTAAACAAAGTCAAACTATATTGATGAAAACCTAAAAAACAAAGGCGTCAATGTGGTATATAAAGAGTCTGTAAACGCTGTAGAAATAAATCAACACATTACGGGTTAAAGTGGTATGAAGGCCGAGGCACAGGACGCGGCATTGATTTTGCCGTCGATATTATCTATGAAAACAGTTTAGACGGCGCTGATCACATTAATTGCTTTAAACATGTTTAGTTTTCCTCTCTCGCTCTCTCCCCCTCCTCCCCCCGTCTGAAGTAAACCGGCAGATCGCCGCGCGAGTGGAGCGCCACCGGCAGCGCGGAGAGACTTGAGCCCTGCTTGACGCCGTCTCACTCTTAAACTGGAGAGGGGGGGGGGGGGGGGGGGGGGGGGGGAGGGGGCGCTTCAGTGGCTCGGTAAACATTTGGGATGACAGCGGGGTCTTGACGTGGCTGAAAGGGGGTGAGAGCGGGTTGAAAAGGTGGACGGGCAGCTGATCACAACGGACAGATTATGGGCCCCGGCGTGCAGGCCGGCGTGCCGGAGGCCTCCATGGGAAATGACTCCTGACTTGGCGGGGAGAGGGCCAAGCGGCTCGAGGGGCTAAAAGGCAGCAGTGTGTGGCTCTCTCTCCCCTCGCATGCGGCGGCTCATTAGCAACCGGCAGGAGCCGTGGAAACAAAAAGGGCCGTTATAGGAGGGCACGGCTACCGACATGGAGGGCAGCAGAGGTCCGATTAAGAGCATTAACGAATGGCATGTGGAGAGAAATGCGGTGACAGGAGGCAATCAGGGGTACGGTGGAGGTGCTTCACTTCACTTCACAAAAAATACCACTACGCTCGTTGCAGCCGAGGTCATCACCCGACAGGAGCCCTTTTATTTCCTCAAAAATAGGCACCAGAATTTTCTCATTGGCCGTTCGTCTTGTCTGGAGGTTGCTTTAGATGCCTCAACTGTAAAATATCTCAGTAATTGTACATCGGCCCACTGAGTAACGATGGCGCAATGGAATCCAGCTTCTTAAGACCATGACATTTACTATTACGCACACTCAGGTGGAAAAAAAGCCCTGCACCAGTGATCCACTGTGATTAGGTTTACCGATTATATCCAGGCTCCTTTACAGCCGGGCCGGGCCTGACAGACACCACGAAGGGCAAAGAGCATTAGTGGCGAAAGAAAACCCGGCCAAATAAAACAATATCAAGAAACAGCTTGTATAACTTTTATAAGTATAAAAAAAAGAGAGTTTGGGGAGGGGGGGGGAGTTGGTTTATCACAAGGTGTCTTTCTCCGCCCGGACCTGCGAGGGGAAAAACCACCAACACTTCAGGATCTGTCGGGAGGGGAGGCCGTGGAGCTGCGGATGGGAGGAACATGTGCGTTTAATCTGCCTGCTTGCAAATGCCCTGTGGCAACCACAGCAAAGAGCAGAACGACGTAAATGGGTGAAATTATATCCATATGATTCAACGAGACAGCTAAGGGGAGGCAGGTTTCTCGTGCGCTTCGTCAGGATACGAAATTAAACACAGGCCGGCTAAAACATTCGCATTACATAGTTTACACATATCATTTCCACGGCGGAGCGGGGACCCTTTTAGCAGCCAACCTCATCTGTTGCAAATAGGGCTTTAACTTCAATCAAAGATAGGACTTGTTTCTGTTGGGCAGCAGAGATATGAATTCACACACAATTGCCTCGTCATCGTCACCACGAATCATCGCTTATTTCCTGCACTTTTGTCAGATTTTTTTTAGGAGGCCTTGATTTATGAACGGAGAGACACAGGTACACACACACACACACACGCACACACGCACACACACACACACACACACACACACACAGAGAGAGTGTTGTCCAGATGTGCACAAACAGGCCGGCGGAGCAAGAGCCGATGAATTGGTGGGAGGAAGTAGTCATGTAAATGACTAAAGAAATTGTTCTAAACAGCCATTTTGCACCCATGCCTGAATAGTTTGGGGGGGGGAGGATTCAAAACTACGTGGATGGCACAACAGGAAGCATTGGTATGATGACTAAATGAGGCCGCTTACATAATTAGCCTGCCCAGCAGTTTTGTCCCTCTCACAGAGAGTGTTTGCTGGAGATTGAGGAGGAAGTGCAGTGATGGAGTTGAACCCTTGTTCCTGCGGTGGGGTGGGGGAGGGGGGGGGCAGAGTGAGAGCCGGGGCTGCACAACAACACGGCGCGGCTTCATGGAAGCACTTAACCTGCTGTGATTCACAAATGTCTACCAGCATCAGATTAGAGAGGCCGCCATGCGATTTCCTGTGAAAGCCAGGCGGCCCGGGGTTTGCCGGTTCACCAGGTGGAGGGATGAGGATGGGGGGGTTTGGGAGGAGGGAGGGAGGGGGGGGGGGGGGGGGGGGGTCTCTGTCAAAGAGGTGAAGGCAGGCCGAAGAGGAAGAGCATATATCTGGTGTGCCATCATGCAGCGTTACTCAGCTGAACTTCCAGCTCCCGGCTTCCTCCGTTTGACCCGACGTATTACCTTCTCCTTCCGCTGAACACAGGGTCATAGGTCCTTACCGACGCTTCTCAGTGAGGGAGGAGTTTTCAGACACGCTTTTGGGGGCCCTGCACATACTGGGTGTCCCCATAATGGCTCTCTTCAAGACTACAGTGTTAACAAGATATCCGGCCCCTAGTGGAGAAACCAGCTGCCCTAAAATACCTTTTACAAATATTAATTCCATGAATTATAATCAAAGAAATTTAAAGAAAATGGAAAAAATGATTATCAATACACTCAGGTTAAGAGACTGATTCTTTTGTGCTCCCATTCAGAGACGGCATCCTAAACACAACGATGCCGCTCGGCCTTGGGACAGCGTTTCCTTCTCACAAGCCAATCCTAAACACTTAGAACGGCTGATTAGAACGCAACACAAAGCTTCCAGCGCCGCAGCCATTAGAACCCATCAAGGCATTAATTATAAACCCCGTTCACGAAACCCGAACCCGCCGGAGAAAAAGGCGGACCGGGGGGGTTACGCAGCGAAAATCCTAAACATGATCTGTGTTCCGGGGCGGCGCCTGGACTGATGTTACTGGCAGTCAATGCGGGATGCTGTCCGTCCTCTGACGGCCGCGGCTTCAATCTGTCCAGCACCTTTCACTCACACCTGCCTCTGTTCTCTCACACTCCCTCGGTCTCTAACCCCTCGTGCCAGTGAGGTCCTCTCGCTAAGGCCCCTCCAGCCAGTAATGACAATAATGTGGTGTTTAATTGATCCTATTAATCTGTCTTTTGATGGACTGTTAGACACATACTGCCGGGTCCAACGAGACGATTGCGCAGTGACTTGAAGTGATATTTTTATTGGATCGCTTCTATCATCCATCATTTCTTTGGTTCCCTCTCTCTATGGATCGACTTTTTCCTCCTTCAATAACTTTTTGTTTAAGCAGCTTTTGATCATATTCTAAATCGCAAGAAAGGAAGTAGCCGTTTATTTAAACCCGCCTTGTCTACTTATACTTATAATGTCAAAAATAAAGAAAGTGTCTTACTCGCTCAAAATGCAACATATCTCGTGATTGCATTTTATTTTGGTCTACAGGCTGCTGAAGCTTTGCCACAGCTCTGGAAAGATGCCACAGTTCTGACAACAACTCCTGACAATAACCCGCTCAGGCTTTAAAAAGAAAGAAATACAGAGTCTCCATTCAGAAAACGCAATGAATTGTCAGTATCTGATTTCCAAAGGGGTGAAAGTCTTATTGGGAGTTATTTTTACAATGGTGTGTTATTGCTGTGTGGTTATTCACTATCAAATGAAATGAAAACAGGACTATTTTCTGTTGTATTGACATGTAGTGATTGAAGTCCTTTAACATGAAGATGTGTTAGTGAAAGAAATGAAAGCCCATCTCCCTTTTTTTCGGTCATAACCGTTCGCCGTCCGCACAAGAGTTGACACAGCTGTCTAAAGACCCACCGTGGCAGACCGAGCGACTCTATAACTCTGACTTGACAACAACAACAACAAAAAAAAAAAAAAAACAGAAGAAGAAGAAGTCCAGCGAGCTGCCAAGCCAAACAGCTTGATGCCAGAAGCACCGTAGCACTCAGACAGAAAACATGCCAGCGGAATTAAACAATAGGTCAATATGGCGTTGCGATCAACGCCAGCTCAAGCACGGCGTGTGGGAGGAGAGAGCATTTTATGCAACCCTCTGGAGCGGGACCAGACCACAAGGCCTTCTGGGTAAAACAAAAAAGAAATACGTGAAAGAAATGTGGTGCATCGGTGCCCGTAGATCAGATTTGTCCTCTAGGACGCCACGGGTGTGTTCTTTTCTGCTCTCTCTGCGTTTCAGGGTCCGCTTCCCAGTTTGTGTGGATATGGCCCGTTGCAATACATCACAATGTGCTGGATATTCAACGGGTCGAGTCAATCCCCCCCCCCATGCAACGGGCCGCTCTCTCAGCGAGCACATCGCCGCTCATTCGCATTTCAATAAATCAATTCACCACGTTTCGGTATTTGGTTCTCTATTCATATTCAATTATTGGGCGCACACTGACACGCTTGTGCCCGCCGTCCTACAGGAAAACACGTTTATTTGAGTACGAACCAACTCCCCCATTCCTGTGCAATTACGATGGACGCGGGCGACCTCGCCAACGGCAAGAATCCTGAACTCCTCCTATTCACTGATATTCTAAGGTAAACCTCTTCATGGGACGTTTCCTTCAGCTTTCTCACCGGGCGCATGTTTGCGGTAGCCGTAACATGAGTCCCAGCCTGCCGCTCATACACAATTTGCCAGTTAAGAGACTAGCGCGTTACAATATTGCATTTTATCCACGTATAATATGCATTTCCTGGCCGTATCCTACGCCGTGCATGACTTGATCTCAACTTCTTGGCCTCCTTTCAGAATGAAATTGGCACGCGGGTGATACGCGATCATTGCCGGTTGTGCCGCTGACACGGATGCAGTGCGATCGGAGTGACAGCTGCTACGTGGCACAGTATGAAAGATCAACGCTGTGAGAAAACTGGAAGAACAGGGGATAAAACCGAGGGATACGCTCCGACTTAAAGGCTTTTTACTTCCACCGTAATTCTGCCTGAATGGCCGAACCAATCTGGTTCTAAACCCCGCGTAAACCTTTTTACATCGATGTTAAACCAATTCCAAAGCTCAACAGGCTGAATGTGAAACAGATGTTTTAGGAACTGAGCAGAAAGCGAGAGGGCTTCTTTCTGGAGACAGTTAGAGATCATTGGGGTGTAAACCTCTATGGGGGAGAGGTAAATCCCAATTTAAACACCAGAGTCCGTGCTGTGCCAGCTCTTCTGGGTCACACAATCATAAAATAGGGTTATATGAAAAACGATCCTTCTGTGGTTCCTGTCCTTACATGTCCCAATGCGAAAGATTTAAGGTCCCGTTTTTCCGGATTTTATTCTCTAATTATCAATCATTTTGGGAGGTTATGTGGTTTTGGAGAAGACTCCACTGTTTTGATATATGTGCCATTTAATGCCACAATCCAACCGGCACGATTCTTCTTGGATCGTTCCCTTTGGACCTCTCTTCAGTCTGTCAGTCTCGTGTGGGCATTTAAAAACACACTGGAAGTCTCCATATTGTAAACAATCACAGGTCTCCGGCTCGGAATGTTTGGTCACCTTGAAACAAACACTTGAGTTTTGTGTGCAACCGCACACCAACTGAATGAGGACTCATCAAGTCCTCATTCAGCGCATACCAAATTGCTTGTCATGCACAACGCCGTGTGAGGAATTCTGGGCAAAAATGCTGTGTTTTTTAGCGGGTGGTGGTGGGGGGGGATGACATCAGTGGAGCTGAATTGTCTGGCTGCGTTTCTTTCAGCCTTCACTTTTTTCTCCTCAAACACGCTACAAGTTAAACCCGGCACGCCAAGCACAGAACGCCGCGGCGCATCATTTAAACATGACACCCTGAACGTGAACTCGTCGTACCGCTATTGGTGTTTATTCTGCGCGGTAGCGACTCATACGTGTGTACATGTCAGCGGCGGGTCTGGCCTCGTCCGGCGTGGGGCGGTGTGGGTCCGGCTGGGTGGAGGGATACGCGTCGTCCTGGCCCGCGGGCGGCGCAACACTGAGGCAGAAGTGGTCCCGCTGTGTACAAACAACCCTTCTTGTTTGCGTGTTTGCGGTGGCCGATGTGAACGCGGCCTCTGAACTCTGGACTCTGTGGGTTCTGTGCGGTGGCCTCTGCCGCACCGCTGAGCCAGCGGGAAAAAAACAAACAATGTGGGTGCTTTGAGAGATTCCCCTCTGTTCAACACACATACACACACACACACGCATCACCCACGAACCGGGCCGGTGGCTGTGTTTACCAGATGGCTGCGGTGGCACAAAACAAGGCCGAGCTTCTCTCTGCTCTGTTTACATGGGCGGTTTTCCTTAAAAAAAGGCTCATGATCTAACCGGGCGATCCCCCGGCTCTCCTCCGTCCATCCTCCCTCCGCATGAACCGGGTTTTGCATCCCTGCAGCAGCCCCCCGAACACGAGGGAGAGCCCCGAACAGCCGCCCCAGCTTCTTGCATACGATGTATAAGTAACATGATCTGGCTCGGTAAAGAGGTTAAACTGATTAAGGTTTTGGATGGGACACAATTATGACACACTCTCTGCAGCGTGTAACCAGCCCCAGCCTCGGGTCTTCGGGTTTCCAATACCAGAGCGGGATTAAATGTTGAGGAAATGGGGAAAATCAAAATATCGCATTCCAGACAAATGCAATTAAGAGTGTATCACATGTAGTAAATCCTGCATGCTTTGATACCCGGTTATGAGGTTCAAGGGAAGTTAGCTTTCAGATCTTTCATAGCTTGGGTTTATTGTGGCTACATATTTTTAGGCAAATGCTCCGCTGATTATAATGTGCATTTTATGCTTCTAAAAGTCACAATCACACAGGGGGGGAAACAAGTTTGGGAGTTCACAGTGCATGTGCATTAGTATCTTCTTAAAGATCTCCCTGACAGTAGCTGGCTTCTTTCCAGCTCAGTTTTACTTAACTACAGGTTAACATCATTTTTTGTTTGTCGCTAGTTGTGATTTCTAATTATAATGCAGTTGCACCAGCAGTTTAAGACATGTGAACTTGTGACACTTTCTGGAACATGAGCAGTACGTTGCAATGCAAAGAAGGGTATGTTCATTCTTTGATTCTTCGATGTGCATCGTGCAGACCGAGAGTGACCGAAACTTCAGCGGCGAGTTGAAAATGTACAACTTTAAATCAAATAAGCAATTAAGCTTGAACAAAACTAGCACGGCCCTGAATTCAGATCTAAATGATAGATAGTGTGAGTGAAAGAGAGGAGTGCTGGACTACATTACTGCAAAGGATCGACTGGAAAGCTTTCTCTCGGCCTGACAAGAAGTTGGCCCCGCTCACTCGACAAGGAAAACAAGCAAGATCCATCCATCCAGGGCTTTCCTTCGAATGCCAAAACATCAGTCGCACAGCCCCGCCGCCAGAAGTTTCATCATACCAGCGTCACATATGGACAGCGTTGTGTTACTACTAGCATGACGAGCGAACTGCCGACCCGGCAGGAAGACGGAGGACAACCGCAGGGCAGGGTTGTGGATTGGTAGAAATTAATTAGACTTTCGAGCTACCTGATGAACTCGTTTGCCTGGGGAACGGCCGACAACAATTAATTCTGGAAATGAATCAACGGGTAGCAGAGCGATGGTAAAGCGCTAAAGGTTGATCTCTTGCGTATGTGGCCATTGAACAGACTCTAGGACGTCTGTTTCTCAAGCGTGCGGTTACTCCCGACATGCTGAATCAATGCTCTTTTCTTCGCCTGTTGACCATTTTTGCAGCTGCTGGCCACTCAAGAGCACTCGTGCGTTTCTCTCCTCTTTAGGCTCAGGTAGTTCCGGGCTCCGATGGTTTCGAAGCTCAAACTGTGGAGACCGTGGCCTCTAAAGTTGCGCGGACAGGCCGGAGTGTCAGAGCCTCGCTAAATGCAAACACATTAATATCAACGTCACTCGCCACTCGCAACCCGGGCCGGCTCCGGTTTCACGCGCCATTCAGGGGGAAAAGTCGGGTCGTGTGCCGAACCATCGGTTTTAATTAGCTAATGGCAGCCGATGGCTCAGCGAGGAGTCCTTTTACTCTGAAAACACGCGCCACCTATCTTGGCGCTCTGCGTGCCGCCGTCTGCTGCCGAGCGGCTCTTGCCACTCTCCTCCCAAAAATCAGCCCGGTAAATCTAAGTACATGTTTTTGCTGGTTTCACACCAGTTTTCAGGGAGCCTTCCAACTTTCCTTCAACAAGTGGTTTGACTGCGTCAGTGTGTGTTTTGCTGTTTGTCTGTGTGCGCTCCCGTGTGTGTTTGGACGGGGTCCAGTTAAGCAGCTAATGCCGGCTCTTTTTTATCGTCGTGAAAACGGGCGGCGGCTTTCTGTCACGCCTTTGGCTCTTAACATATGACTAATGCTGAAGTATGCGAGTCTAGCCTTTTATGGAGGAATTTTCTTTTGCTTTGAAACAATGACATCACATCAATGGTACGAAGCCTGGCAGAAGAAACTAGAGACTTCAATCCAACAGCAAAAACAAGTGGTAATGTAAATTACTATGGACGTGCTGCAGAATGCTTACCTCCTTACTTTAACAAGATTTAAAACTAACTTAATAAGCATACCTCCTCAGCCAGGTGAAAAATATCATTTATAATAAAGATATAATGAAGCCTTAAGATTGTATCCAAGCTTGCAACCATTAGCATCTACTATGCACGATTGATCTGAATTATGTTGAAAAGTACTGCATTTCTGCCGTTAAAATTCAGCATGTTAAAACAGTAGCCTAACAAAACCCCCGAATCGTGTTTCATGCCTTGAATCCAATACAACCTATCCCAAGCACCCGATTGCTTTAGTACACAGAAAAAGTCTAACTGACCCCAAACCGCACCCGTCGTCGTGCCCTGTGAAACGCTCCGTCCGCTCCACACAGACGGCTTCGTGCTCCAGCAGGATATTATTTGACCTCCAGAGCCTTCAGACACTTCAAATCCGCTGACAAAGCTGAACGACATGCAACGTCTGGGTCCACGTCGGGGCTCGTCTCGCTGGATATATTTTTAATATTTATGCAGACACAGAAGAGAAAATGTAATAAACTGAAACAACAAGTGAATTAGGAATGAAACACAACAGGATATTGCAGGGAGATTATGTTGTTTCCTCTTCGCAATGCTTGCACGCCCTACACAAAAGCGCCGGAGGCCTCGCTGGAATCAACGGGAATAGGGGACCAAACTTGTTCAGTTAAAGGGTTTTCAAAAAGTTTAAATCGTTTTTAAGAGCCAGAAAAACATCCATCTACATTAAGAATGAATAGGATTTCTTAAAACATGAGGCGGGTACAGACCACAGTCTGCAGAGGTATGACTTGTTATAATGACGTTTTCCTGCCAAGACGCAGCATGAAGTAAATGAGGAAAAGGAGATACAGCATAAATATAGAGGGAGAGAGGTAGGACGAGGGAGAAAGGGGAGAGGTGTGTTATGCTTGGATAGGAGGAGAGCCGCGTTTCACGAGCGCCCGTCGGAATCCGCTGCTGGAAAGATAATAAAGGGATTAGCTCATTTTTGTTTCTGCAGCTTTTGGTCCAAAAAGCTAAAATGTCTCATCCGCTTCCTCCATACGAATTTCGAAAATTCTTCAATGCCTTCGGCTACTGCATGAGGACAGTAAACACCACCAGTGACCAGAGAGCGCACAAGTTCAGACAAAAAACACTTGGGATCCTTTCTCAAGACTTTTGGAGCTGAGAGCAAGGAAACACCGGTAAATCCAAAAAAAACTTCCACACCCAACACTTAAAAGGGAGTGACGCTCGGGTAGGAGTATCCGCTCTACACAAAGGAGCAGATCCTTTTGTGTTCAGAAATTGAAGTGATTAAAATCAAGGAGCAATCGAGCTTTTTCGCCCCGTCGCGCGGTGCGACGCCTAGTGGGCAGCTGTTCCAAACGCACTCTTTTGCATTCCTAAGAATGTGAGGCTTATATCAATTAGAACTTTTGCCTTCGGCGCCAACTTGCTGTATTTCATGTTGCGTAGATAGAATGGAATGTGTTTGTGTTTATGTGAAAAATATCACTCAATCATTTGTGATGCTTCACAGAGATAACATATCTTTCTAAGGATAGAGCCTGGGCGTTGAATTAAAATGTTTTTTAAAGGAAGTCTCTGGTGGTTGGAACTAAAATGTAAGGAAAACTATAGGGGATACATTAGCGTATTGAGAGCCCCCCCCCCTTGCCTTCTAAGTATGTAGTACTTAGTTAAGTCTACATCGCCTATACACAAACACAGTTACAAACACATAGAGAGTGTGTTTATTTCTCCGGCCCTCCGAGTTTATCCGCTGAAGTCCCAGATCAGCATACGTTCAATCGTTGCTGATCAGATGTGTTGATTCAAGCTCCAAAACATTTCACCTTTCTGTTTACGCGCCGCCGGAAAAAGCCGGAGCGTTACAGCCCAGCGCACGGCACTCGGAATCAATACTTCCTATTGTGAGACTCAATGGAAACAATATTCCCATTTTCATATATCTGCGTGGCTGTGAATACGTAGGTGTGTGTGTGTGTGTGTGTGTGTGTGTGCGTGAGGGTGATCGGGAGGTGAGGGTGTGTGGCAGCGTTTCACGGTGCCTCATGTCGGCAGACAGAATCCAGCGGCTCCTCCACACTGGGCCGAATTGTTCCAGTGCTCACATATGGCAAACATCTCCAACAAACACACGCGTACACACATCTTCGCGGTGACACATTCCTGCGTACACCTATTCCGCATGAACACACAAACATCCCCTCGGCGTCCGCTGGCTGCGTGTCACTCGAGCGGCACCGAGGCCACACCCGCACAGCCCCACGAAGCGCAACAAAGGAAAGCCTTTAATATGACACAGTCCTAAAGCACGATTAACAGCCGGGAAACGTGCAAATCAGCAAAGCAAATTACTCCCCAATGTTTTGTTCGCGCTGGGCCGAGGAAGCAGGACACTAACAGGCGAGAACAGCGGACACACGTTTCAGAGTTAGTTCAAATTTCTGATCCAACGCTTAAGAAAACGGCCAAAGAAAAATTTGACGTGCCACTTAGAAAGGAAGGGAAAAAATCTCCAGGTATTATTTATTTTTGGAGGAATAAAAAGGGCAGAGAGGTAAAAAAAAAAAAAGGTGTTGTAGCGGAACTGCAGACTCAGACTTTCAATAATTAGTACCTGGAGGGGTTCCTGAGCTGGAAGAGAACCACTTCTGACATTTTCATTTAAAGGGATCAAGTGTAGGCATTGTTGGGTTACGTTAACCATATGTGTCGGCTTTTCATGATCTGCATCCCGTCTCAAAAAACAGAGTGCTCGTGAAAATAAACATGGCTTCGGCCTACGCAAATTGTGGACCAATTGTGTATTTGGACTAAATCATTCGGTTGGAAGGTTTTTTTCCATTTGCTAAAGGAGGCGGGGGAGTGACAGCTTGACAGTGATTAGTGGGGGTGACTGGTGGAATTGGAGCCTTAACTGTACAGAATACAGCCACGAATGTATTTATTCTGACGAGGTAATGCTGCTTTTACAGCGGCTCATATCTTCAAAATAGCAAAGTAAAAAAAAAAAAAAAATCACAAAATAAAGGTTTCTGTTGAAAAGTAATCAGCAGTGAAGCAAGTCCATTCTTGCTTTTTGGACACAATGGACACTCCTCTTTTTGAGGAGAAATCCCCTTGAGGGTCTGTATTTCTTTGGGAAATATGTGCTTGTGTTTATTTCAAACAAAGAAACATCTTTAACAGACTGATGAAATCACGGGACGAACTATATTCATAATAAACCAATAAATACAAACAAATCATTACAAAAGAGAGGAAAATCGGGCTGCTGACTATGAGGGGATTTAAAACATGTTTTGACTACGACTGACCACAGGGGTCCGTTTTTTTTTCCGGGGGTCTGGCACATGAATAACTTGACCGGATTGCGATCACTCACCATACACTTGTTGGGCTTCTCCCCCGAGTGGACTCTCATGTGAATGAGCAGTTTGTAGCGGGCGTTGAAGGGCTTGTAGCGACGGATGCAGCCCGCCCAGAAGCAGGTGAAGTCCTCACCTTTGCGCTGGTCGATGTGGACCTTCTCAATGTGCCTCACAAGCTCCTCCTGCTGCTCGTACGCAGCGCTGCAGTCGATCCAGCGACACACCTGCTTGTCAACCGCTGCTCCTCCTCCTCCTCCTCCTCCTCCACCGTCTTCCCGCTCTGGGGCCGCGTGAGTCCCGGGGGGGCCTCCGGGGGACGGTTTGAGTCCAAGGGAGGCGGTCGGCGCCGCTTGCTGGCTCTGGTGGTGCTGCGGGCCCCCGTATTGGTGAAGGTGATAGGGCGGAGGCATAGCAGGGCGAGAGGGGTGGTGAGGCTGCCGAAGGTGCCCGCTGCGACCACCCAGGTGGTGGTGGTGGTGGTGGTGGTGATGGTAGTGGTGCTGAAAGAGTTCGTCTTCGCTGGGCGAAAAATCATCCATGGGCTCCTGTTTGAGGGCGGCCCCTGACCTTTGGCCGCGGTCCAGGAGAGGCCCGACTTCCAGCCCCGACTGCAGCATCCCAGACATCAGGGCCCCGCTCATCAGTAGCCCCAGCCCGTCGGAGCCTCCTGCCCCTCCTCCCACACCTCCCCCGCCAGCTCCCCCGGCCCCACGCCCCGGCAGCATAGAGCCCGGCTCCTCGCACAGCCCCTGGCCCTGCTCGAGCTCCACCGATGACACCGAAGAGGAGGACGATGACGAGGAGGAAAGGGACAGCAGGCAGGTGGCAGGTGAGGATAGCTGACAGCTCTCCAGCAGCGCGGCCTGCCGGGGGCTGCCGTGAGGCGGGGGCCTCTGGGGGGCTTCCCGCGAGCAGGGGTTAGAGAGCGGGGACGTCGAAGAGGAGGAGGAGGAGGAGGAGGAAGAGGAGGAGGAGGAGGAGAAGCCGGCACTGCTGGCGTGGTTGGGCGAGAGGTTGGTGCGGAAGCCGTTGACGCAGGCGACCATCGACATCTGGGAGGAGGAGCAGATGATGGCGGTGATGTTGATCTCGGAGGAGGAAGCGCCGGTGACCAGCGGGGAAGCTGTGGCAGCGGCGTCCGCAGCGGAGGTGGACGGCGAGGCTAGGGACAGGCAGCGTCTCCTCAGACTGCTAGCGCTGACTAGCCGCGCTGAATGACGGGAGCCAGTCGGGGACAAAGCCAGCGGGGAGGAGCCATCTTCATTATTAAACGGCTGCGCCGCGTTGCCTGACACGGCGCCGCCTGCGCCGCTGCTAACATGTGCCGCTCCAACTACGTCGTCCCTCGACGTGCCCAAAGCGTGGCCCGCCCTGCAGTTCTGAAACCCGGCCAGAGAAGTGCTGTGGACCCCGGACGCCAGGTTGGAGATCTTGTAGCCCATTGAGTTCTCCTGTTTGATGGGGTATAGGAGTGAGGAGCGAGTCCCGCTGGCAGCGCCGCAGCCCGGGCCGGGTGAGGCCCCCGGCAGGGTCCTCTGGAAGCCACTGGAGGATCTGTAAGGAGAAAAACACACAAAGAGGAATATGAGCGCTATTAGCTTGTCGGCTGATGACAGACACTGGCCGTTTCATCCTTCCCACTGGCGGCACAGTCAGAGCTTAGCCTCTTGCTAACCCCTCCTCCTTCCGACCAATCTCCCAGTTTACATAAAAACCCACCGGTTGAAAATAATTCGGCCAAGTCTTTCATACACCTTAAGGGACCTCGAGGGAAACAAACGTTAACGTTGAGTAGGATTCAGTGACTGAAGGACATGTTGAACACTTGTCGGCAGAATCCACCGAGTGCTTACGTGAATAAATGAAACAGGATCTCCTGGTAGTGAGAGGATATGAATGGGCATTTATGACTAAGAATAGAGAGAGGGGGAGGGACGGACGGCTACTGAGACCGAGAGGCCACTGGCTAGTGTGTCCATCTGACAGGCTTTGATGACACAAAGGGGTTAAACCCAACCCAATATTGGGGATAAATAGGGAGTCACCTGTTTTGGTGGCATAATTGCGGCCTATGAAGGGTCATCGTTTACAATACTGTGTATTATGGTGGGAATCTTTGCCCCACTGAATGGGGAACCCAGGTCAGATTTCTCCATGCGTCGCTGTGATCTCCTACATAATCATTCCTGTCATTTGGCTCATTATGGATTTTGTCCAAAGCCCCTGAGTGATGTGAGAAAAGCTCCCTTTTCTCATGAAGGTATCGTCTTTGTCCCCCCCCCCCCCCCCCCCCCCCGAGCGAGACGGTGGGGGGGGACTGAGCTAACGTTAGCTAGGGCCGGAGACCTTTGTCATCGTGTTTGTTCATAAAGTATTCCCCCCCCTCCCACCACCACCACCACCACCACCACCCTCTCTTTCTATTCAGGAGCACCGTTTCCTGTTTGGCTATAGAGAAAATATTGACAGAGCATATGAAAGAAGTGAATGGCTGTCCAGCTCGGATGAGGAGGGGACAGGAGGGACAAACCCCACATCGGAGAATTTGACTCGAAACTGTTTCTCACTGGACCGACGGTAGTCAGAGAATTTCACAACACGAGAATTGCATTAGTGTAACATAAATGTTGTACTTTGTACCCCGTCGGTGTGTTTCACGAGACTGCGTAAACATTTTCCTGCTACATATGTGTGCACATCTGCTCCACAATAGCAAAGATAATGAAAAACAGATTGTACCTGCATACATTTACTAACACAACACCCGACAGGAAACACTTGAAAAAACGATGACGAAATGGCAGTGGCGGTTTACCTGGTGTCTTGGTGAGGGCCGTCCTGCGGAATGAGGTCGGACGCAGGTCTGTGGAGGCTCTGGGTGTAAAGCCCCCCCAAATGACCCCCCACCAGCAGTGGCAGGCTCTGCCCACACCGCATCAGGGTGCCCTCGACGTCACCCAGCTCGTTGTCCAAGTCCTTCTCCGAGCAGTAGGGAGCATTCGCTGAAAGAGGAGCACAAGAACTATCACATAACTGAATAAATCCACAATTTGTGAAGCTCAGCGGTGACCCGGTGTCATTCTTCCATTCAGAGTGGGCCGAGCAGCGGGGATCCAGTGAATCCTACTGACTGCCCTGGAAGAATAATCACTTTATATGGGATCCACGCCATCCGTGACATGTTGAAATCCTATTAGATTATCCATATTCTCTTGAGGAATGATTGCTGGCTGCCACAACTGTAGTTTCTAGTGATATATGGAGAGCTCTTTGGCCAACGGATGACGGTAAGAATAAAGTCCGAGAGATTTATTGCCAAATATTATTGCTGGAGCGATTGTGGAATTGGGTTCCAAATGGCGATGCGTCCATTTTGCTAAAATAAGCAAACTCCAATTAATGTGCCTGAACGATCCAGCCAGTAAAAAGTGTAATGAAGACTTCATGTGCTGTCCCTTAAGATTTACCACCAGTTGTTCTAATTTTATGAAAGCAATCATTTTGTAATAATGCTGACGTCACTTTGATTTACTTAATTAGATCAATTAAATTGGTACATTTTTAATAAAAAATAAATATATTTAAAGTGTGGCAGAAGCACTCAGCGATCTGATCTAGAGGCACTATGCGAAGGCCAAAAGGCTCACTTTAGATTATTGATGATGTTTCATTCAAAAGGTTCTAAAAATAGAATTACGGTGGAGCAAATAAAGGGGTCATATCTGCATATCACCCATCCATTTATTTATTTATTTGGATCAACTACAGCGATTTTTCTTCTTAGGATTTTTCATCACCCCAACCTTGGTAAGAAATAAAGGCTTTATGAATGGGACCCAAAACATAATGGAAATAGGAGGGAGCGAGATGAAAGTGACCGAGGGAGGGGGGCGAGGGGGGGACCTCGTGTATGAAGAAATATTTGTGAGGGGTAAGATGATATCTCCACACTCTAGTGTGTAGGCGGCCACTCGTCCCCCGTTCCAACTTTCCTAACTCAATTTCTCAAATTGAATTTTGTCCTAATAATATTATTGACAATGTTATCACACACTAGGACCTATTAAATAATAAAGTCACCTAAGCACCCCGTATGTGAAAAAAATGTGTACTGGTGGGAATGAAGAACTGAACAATGGACTGAATTTTGAAACAGTCGGAGAAATATTCGTGCAAACTTGAACAATGAAGAGGGACCAACAAAGGGGAAAGATATTACAACATGAGTACCAAATGGAAAAGGAGAGTAAACAGTAACAGGGAGAGAAGGGAGGGGCGGGGGGGGTGTTGCAAAGGTTAAAAAGACGAACAAAAGACAAGAGAAAACAAGGGAGCGTTGTGATCCATGTTACGCTCACTGTGAGACACATCTCTGCACAGCTGACGGCCCCACTTGTTAATCTCCTCTGCGTTTGTCCTGTCGCGGGTCATCGCTGAAGCACAAAGGAGAGGAGAAAAAGGCAGAGCGGGCGACGCTGGTTTCACTCAGAGCCGTTGACGGAAGGCAAGACGTCTTTCGGCTCCGCTCTGCTTTCGGGCAACGCAAACCGTTGTGTTTATAATAAATTTGGGATTGTTTCTTCCTTCGGTTTTGTATGAACGTTTCAAGGCCCGCTGACGTGGAGCCAAGCGCTCTTCCGCCTCCAGTCGACCGTAATTCAATCAGGATGGCCTGAAGTGACATGATGGAGATGACTAATAGATCTCTTAAATCGGGCGTCGACTGTCCATAAACATGCACGCAAAAACAACCAAATAAAACCATGGTCATCAAAAAGCCCCGCACGGGCTTGACTGAATGCACATGCTCCCTCTCACACACATACACACATCACAGTCGCCGCGTAGACCCGAACCGGGGAGCCTGGTAAATGTAACCCGAATTATGAGACAATGCTCGCCGTTTCACAACACGGAGCGGATGCTCGCCAGGAAAAGTCCACCGTTTAAATGAGTTGGACATAAAGAAAAGACGGGGAGGGTCCCGGGACGCTGATTACCTGTCTGCAGATAATTTCACCACAGCTCGCAAATAATGCAGCCATTGTTTTCCAGCATGATGGGAGATATCACTCGAGTCTTCACTGAGAACTCGTTGAACTGAGGTGGAGCTCCGTTTTTGAGAGTATGTAAAAAAAAACACTGCGCCTGGTTTTGGGGTTACAGTATTGAACCTGAATATTCACAAACTGTCAGACATTTTCTTTGTTTCGACAACATCTTCTCTCAGTGAACATCGGGACAGATCTTCATGCTGTCTAGTTAATCCACACCTACATCAGCAAAGACTTTACTTAAACCGTTGATAAGTTGAAGGCAGATGAAACCAGAACTTTAACACTGACGATGCTGCTTTAACATCCATTTGAACATCTGGCAGCAACATCGCAACATTGGCCTTTGTTTTGGATCGTACAAGGTTTTCAACACGGATTGGAGGACTTCACTCTTTGCTCTGGACGGATTACTTCACCACAACTTTGCAATGAGCGGCTTTAACGCGACCAGGCGGGGGCTGCCTTTGCGTCTCCCGTAACCAACCTTCATGGCGACGGCTACCAAAGCTCAAGTGGACTCGGGTTGCTCCATCCGAGAGGCACCTTCTCAAGGGTCTCCGGGAGTGTTATACCAGGGTGTTAAGGTTCTCGCAGGAGAAAGCTAGCGCTCCGGTGATTTAGAGCTTTGCTGGATTAACAGCATCAGTCATGCTCTGGTTTGGGAAACGGGCTCCTCGAACACATGGTGGCTTGGATGGCACCCAACGGCAAATTTGGTTTATATTGAATGCGCCACGGTAATTTAGCGCTGAACATTTCATTGTGTGTTCTGAGGCAAGATTGATCCAGAGGTGGAAGCCCGGAGGAGCGTCAGTGCTCTGAGGGGAAATGTCAGCCCTCCAGCAGCAGCGCCAGGAGGAGCGAGAGCGTAGCGCGTGTGCGTTAGTGGGAATTAACGAGTGAACGAGTTTTAGAGATCGATGAGCTTTTCTTTCTTTTCTTTTTTGTTGTGCAGTTTGTGGGTGGTCTGGTCAGCAGATGTGCTTTCATCATACTCTACATTCCTTTGGCTCTGGATTTGAATCAATTTTTTTCTATTATACTGTAGTTTCTCGGGAAAACGTGAGCTGATCCAAATTGCCGCTGTGTGAAATCGAGTTTATTGTCCACTACAGAGCAATGTTTTCATGAGTCTTTGCTTCATGCGCTTACGCAAGCTCACTGGCGACACCGTACTGCCCACCGCTGGTTTCACAGATCAACAATGGGGGGAAATAGCGATGCAGTGGAGCGATGCAGTGCAGCGATGCAGTGTAGCGATGCGGCCATAAAGGCCAGAAACCAGAAAACTAATATCAAGTTAACAGGTTTTAAAAAAGTCTAATAAGTCACCTTTGCAAAGGTTACTTCAGCAACAAGGAGTTCAAGGAAACACAGAGTGTAAAAATGTTTAAATTGGTCTGTAAGCACAGTAATTTAAAAGAAATCTTCACATTTTCCATGAGAATATAGTTTACTATTCAGTCCAATTCTAGCAAGCACCTTGGAACAAGCAGGGTGGCGATACCTACTCTCACAGAAAACACAGTTGCAAGCATTCAGGCCCAATTTGCCTGAGAAGCTGTTAGGGGCGTGAGACCAGGGGTGCAGGGGCAGGAAGAACGAGGCAGGACGATGCCAGAAGCACCGGGGGCAAATGTTGTGTTCGGGGAAGAGACCGGGTACAGATGTGCTGGCTCATCCTCACAAGGAGCCACTGATGTCAGCATTGACAGTTAAAGACGCAGGCACATATAAGGACTCTATTGTTGTTCGCCTCTTAAAAACAACACACACACACACAAGAAAAAAGAGAAGATTTTGTAACGAGGACTGCGAGCAACAAACAATCCCTGTGGATAACCTGGTGTCTAATAATACTGTGTAACAGTGGTATCTTCATCACATGGTATCTATTGCTCAGTCTGCCTCCCCTCCTGTATAATTAAAGCAGCACGTTCTTTTCAGTGAGGATCAGTGCAGGATGACAGTAAACCGAGGAGCTCAGTGAAACATATGAGAGGAGAAGTCAAATTAAAGGGAGCAGTTTGTAAGCTCCATAGCACATGAATACAAAAAGGAATGAGAGCCATTCTAAAAAGATAAACATTGTTATTAGAGAACTTGTTTTGGGATGCATGTGATTATTTTTTGGGCTTGGGTTGCAGGGAAAGAGGGTCCCAATCACCCTGCAGCACGGCTGCTCTGATGTCATCCATTTGTCACGCTTCCTCCTATGACGGAATCCTGTGTGAACGCAGCGAGCCTCGGAAAGGGCCTTATCATCTGATCAGTGCAGCACCCCCCCCCCCCGTGACCGAGGAGGCTAAACCACTAAGACAATAGACGGGAGACAGTTGAACGAATGCACTGCCGATGATTCTGGCGATCAGCGGCCGACCCACTCTTCAGAGAAAGGTTACGGCCACTGTGACGGCGAGAACGTTGGCGGTTGAACACGCTTCACGCATACTGGAAGAACGGATGGTGGCCAGTCAGGGTGCATCATAACTGTACACCTATCCAAACTGCCTCGGGGGCTGACGATCAGAGTCATGTTCAAGTCCAGCAGTGTTGTGCCTCGGCTATAGGAAGAAAAAAAAGCTCTCTCCTGACCTCAGTGACTAATAAATGACTAATAAAGCAGAGCAGACACATGTCTCCAATCTAGCAGGACTTAACCCCTCGGAAACAACACGGTCATTATCCCAAGATACAAAGTTCTGACTGCATTACCATACAAAGCATTCCTGTCCGGACAGTGAAGATCAAACCACATCATCGCGTAGTTAAATATGTCGCTGTCTCCCTCAATGAATCTCCCGACTTCTCGCACTTTGGGGTACAATTATTCCTCCACGGACAACGCCAGCCCTCCATCTGATCAGCAGATGGTCCGGAGAGCGTTATTAAGTGTAATTGGTGGTAATCTGGGGCGATTTTTTATTTCGGTGACACTTCATTTTCTATAATTCTCGCCTCCCTCTTTTAAGTCACCTAAGCGTTGTGTTAAGTGCCAGAACGAGGCAGTGCTTGTGCCAGCGTTTAATGCGTCCAAGTCCTAAGAGACATGCAGGCCTCAATGAAAAGCAGATGTGAAGATTGATAGATGGTTTAGGGAGAGGGAAAGGGGAGCGATCAGAGGAGATCTGTGCTTAAAGCAGGAGGCTGTTTGGGGGGGAAGAACGGGGGGGGGGGGGGGGGGGGGGGGGGGGGGGTTGTCAGGAGTGTGATACAAACATCTGAACCCAAGGTACAACACGCTGCCAAAACCACAAGACGGATGCCTCTGGAAATCCAATGTGACACCCCAACTGGCCGCACTTCGGCTCCATAAATCATAACATTCAGCACCTAAACAGTTAATAACGATCATTTTACTCCCGTTGGCCCCCCCAACACCCCCACTTGCCCATCTGTCTCCTTGACTCCTTCAACACGAGACAGGTCAACAGTTACAAGTGTGTGACGGCGGGCTGTGGGACTTCGGAGAGGGATGCTCCGGTTGTGCGTCTTGTCTGGTGCAGATGTTGTGTATTAAGGGGTCCAAAGCCTTTCCCAGCTATTCTGAAGTCTCATAACTCATGTCTATATTTGTGTCTGCGGCAAAGGCCCGGAACTTATTTGTTTGCTTAGTAAAAGATGTATGATTGTAAAGCCTGAGGGCACAAGAAAATGAAAAATAACAACGTCTACGAGGAAAGATCCTCTTAAAGCAGGTGCGCAGCGAGGGAAGAAGAAAACTTCTATTAAATTACTGCTGGAGTGCAGAGATGTCAGTGTTTTTGCAGCGGGATTACCGAGAGCAGAGGACATGAGAACTGAGGATAAAATCAATTTGTTCTCGCGGGTTTGGATGCTCCCAACCAGGTATCTTGGCTCCTCCCGGCTTTCTCATGGTCAGACGATGACCTTGTGACCCGGTGAGGTCTCACTAAGTGGCTACAAGGTTTCTAATGAATGCAGCGGTCGGTAAACGATCCCTTTGAGAGAAGAGGCCACATGTTGTGGCCAGCGGGCTCTTCACATGGCACCGTAACCACCACAGTCGTGAGCACAGACAGTTGGCAGCCAACAGCGCTTCCGTCCCCGACAAACCGGCCCAACCTCCATCCCAGTGGCATGATCGTCACACCCCCCCAGGTGCCGAAGACCAACCCCTCGACCGCATGGCGTAAAGAGTCAAAACACAGGAGAAAAAGTCTTAGACTGCCGTCATTCCAGATCTCTTAACTCACAACATCTGACAAGCCGTCACAGCCGATCACGTCCCTTCTCTGTCCTCCCCAATTAACATAATTAAAACTTTACACTTGTGCATGTCACCACCTGGTGGCAGCCCCTCGTCACTGTTTGTGGCCTCCAAGGTGTCTCTAGAGAGAATACATCAGGTGATCCACAACAACAGAAAACAACGGTGTAAAGAGAAGGAAAAGGTCTGCCAGTCAGAAGTAACATGATATTCAGTCTGGATGTCAATGCACATAATCAGATACTCATTATAAGCATGCAATACCTCAAACTTTAAAAAACTATCATATTCCGTTAAAACACATTAATCACACTAGAGATACAACAGAACTACATTGAGTAACAGGTTTATTAAAAAAGTGCCAAAAACAACAGCTGTGGAGTAAATCCTACCAACTTTGAATAGTAATGTTGGTGTTTCCAGATTGTGGGGCTGTTGAACCGTAATACGTGACACGCAGGTCTCGCTCATATTCAGTCCACCCTCTTTGTTCACTAGTTTGTGCCGAGTGAAGGTAATAAACGGACTAAGAATATTCTGAGGGGCTGATGTAAGATTTGCACTTTTTACATAAATAAATGGATAAATTGCTCCACTCTTTTACAAACTAATATAAGGATTGCATAAAGATTGCATTTGCTTTTCTAAACCCTAAAACGTAAGCAGGTCTGACAAAGAAGAGGGTTATAAACCAACAGTTATAAAAGAGGGATGATCAGAAACAACAGAATCGGGCCATTAGCTTAAGCAACAATAACCAGATGATGATATCTGAACAGGAAGAAAAAACAGAGTGCAGTGTACAGAAACCCGGACTTAATCACCAGGAAATCCAAGGAGAACATCTCATCATGCTCGGACACAGTGTTTGCCCACTGACCTCTGGGAAGGGCCATACAAAAATAAAAGCACCACGGCAACGATTGATTTTGACCAAAAAAAGCACAACACCTATCCTCAAGTCAAACTTGTTTAGAACCTTAGTTAATCGAACAAAAATGTGCTTGGTTAACAGACCACTTTAAAAGCAACTAGAACTGGAATCACAAAGCTTTACAAGGAGTGCTCGGCCAAACCACGTGCTAGAAAATGCAGAGTCCAAACAGCGCACTGAGCATCGGGGAGGCCCACGGACCGACTCGCCTAGACTGACGAGACGCGCTGCACCTTAGTGACGGACACCTTTATGGGGCCGGCGAGCAACCCCGCCAACGTCGCTGAAACCTCGCCATGGGAGCGGGGAGGCGCTTCAAAGCCAGACAAGAGGCTGCTCTGTTTGGGGAGGCGGCGGTAAACACTGGCATCGCGGCACCTCACCCTCGGCGAACATGTTCAAGGTGAGACTGGCACACTTTTCCAAAGCATCAAGTTGTTTTCTGTCACAACTTGCTTTATTTGAAAGGCTTCAGTGTGCGCGAGCTGCTTTTGAGAGCCTGGGATTTTTTCTGTGTGTGTTCGCCTGTGAGAATAACCAGTGTATATAAATCTGCTGTATAAAATAAACATGGAGATTTAGGGAAAAAGCGGTGTTTTCCCCTTCCAAACAATAGGCCTCAGTCCGTGTGGCCGTTCGACTTATAGCAAAACACAGCCAACGTCACACTGAAACGGGAGTGAAATCAGATCCATTCGTCAAACATCCGCTATTAGTCACAATTATTACATAAGCACAATAAGCTGGGTTATTGAATTAACTTTTTTCTGATAAAAGTCATTAGAGCTGGTGACAAAATAAATGAAGACTACTGATATTATTATGTTATATTTCTCCTTATGCTTTAAAAAAGTACATTTTAAGAGGAAAAGTAAGCTATGTGATCATTAAGTGTTTTGTGTTTTTGCCACAAAGAAAAATCTAAATCTAAAATTGAGTTGAGTTTGTTGTGATCACGATCCGTTCTATCCAAAAAATGTTTGGATTTCATGTTCATATTGACTACTTGTGTATATTAAGACTTTAGTTGGGTGTGAGTTACGTAAATAAATGAGAAGTATAGAGACTTTCAAAGATCCGAACATGCACAGTCGCTTGAGCGAGTTGGTTCCAAGGTTTCAATCAGGCACAATGTAAGACAATTTCTACCTGATGGTCGCGCTACAGTAGAGAATAAGGTGTGACCAAAGTAATTACTGAATAACTGAATACTAATATTAACTCATAGCTCATACTAAATAAGGAGATCGTGATAATCCTTTACAATATCCTTGTGATCCATTAATTGGTCATCGAGAAATTTTCCTGAAGGCCACACGTGTGAATCTCATTGTGATGCAACAGGTCCAAAGTCATTTATCCTCTAGACAGCATGAACATATCTGCATGTGGTGGTGATCCATCCAATGATTGAATGCTGCGAGCGCCGCTGAAAATAGGAGGGAAAGAAACTACTCTGGATAGGATACAAATCAGTGAGAAAGATTACGAAGTGATCTCAGAAACAGAATCTTTTCAGAGCAGCAGCTCATCTCTGTAGCCTAGCTTATCTCTGTAGCCTAGCTCATCTCCGTAGCCTAGCTCATCTCCGTTAGCCTAGTTCATCTCAGTTAGCCTAGTTCATCTCTGTTAGCCTAGCTCATCTCTGTAGCCTAGCTCATCTCCGTAGCCTAGCTCATCTCCGTAACCTAGCTCATCTCCGTTAGCCTAGTTTATTTCAGTTAGCCTAGCTCATCTCTGTTAGCCTAGCTTATCTCCGTAGTCTAGTTCATCTCAGTTAGCCTAGTTCATTTCAGTTAGCCCAGCTCATCTCTGTAGCCTAGCTCATCTCCGTAGCCTAGTTTATCTCAATTAGCCTAGTTCATCTCAGTTAGCCTGGCTCATCTTTGGTCTTAGCCTTCCGTCTTCATCCAGCACCCAACAATTACAAGGCATCCCGAATCTGTGAAAGGATTTGATTGAACGCAGATGGCAGGAAATTCCTCGGAAGTGACAGTGGCCAAAAACTGAACCACGAGAACATGAGAGTATCTCTATGTAGCAGAAACATCTCAGCCCATCTGACGCATGGGCTCTCTTTTTTTTTCTTTTTCTGGCCATCACTCAGATTTATGCAACTTCTGTAAAACAAGTGATCAATTTGCAGCAATTACTGCATATATACATATCAGCGGCAACCGTGGGGGAGAAAGAAATGAATAGTTAGGAAAACGTCTGGAGGAAAATGCCCTTGATGGTCGGTGGTCCGACTGAGAGCTTGAATTTAAGGGATGGTAATTAGATCAGATTCGAACAGAGCTACATTTGAAAATGATTATTTTGTTACCTACTCACAGTGCACATAACCTTCTGTTATTCTCAGAGGGGATGCTAGCTGTTTAGAACAAGGGCCAAACCAGATGTTTTTGGAACCAAAAGCGGAGTCCAATTTCACTTCCTACTTTTTTGTTACTTTTGTTTTTTTTAGCGCAGGAAGAATAATGGAATGTTACTTTGAGAAAAGGATATGTTCAAAGCATGCATAGTAATTGCTTTGGCCTTTGAAGTTTCTGGTTAGACTTGAGGCCTCTCCACGGTGTGCACAATGAATATTAGGTTGTCCGGATGATTAGGAGTTAAATCGTTCCCAAAATGGAGCTCTTTTAGGAAAATGTTTTTTTTTTTTTCAATAGCACATGAATTTGCTTTGACAGCAGAGGCACAGAGGGTCAGCTTTTATTTTGATTTAATTATTGGTGTTGTTTTATGTCCCCGGTTTATAAAACATTAGATTCCAGCACGCAAAATAAGCGGTTCATGAAGAGCCCTAAACCCCTTTGCGTTTCCCCAAAACAAATGTTATCTCACAACACGGCACACGTCGCAGAAGATAAACTACATCATAACATTGTATGATGTAGGTCATCGTCTGACCATTCACTGTACTTTGGTTATGAAGGGAGAACATTTTAAGGGATTCAAGATTGATTCAGAGGATTTTCTTCAAACAACGTCCTAAAATGAGAAATATCACAAAAGCTATTTTTAAGAATAGTGACAATATTTAGATTGAAAAACCCGATGACGCCTCTGACACACACGGTTAATATTCTGCAACTGATTCAAACCAGCAGTGAGGGACTGTGCAAAAAAATATACAGAACAAATAAGAGAGGGCCCCAGGTTTTCCACTGAGTGGACCTGTGTTGAGTTTCAAACCACACATACCTAAGGAAGTCAGCAATTCCATTCTTTTATTGTGTGGCGAATCCTTCATTCACCAAAGGCTTTGGCCGCCTCACACAACCACACACACACACACACACAGACGCACACGCCGATCACACACAGCGACAGGCGCACGGTAACAGGTAACCTGAGATGGACGGCCCTTCATATCAATCAGAGCTTTCCGCGAGGAACTCGCCGTCGACCTCTCGTCTCTCCACAACCTCGGGAGAAGCCCCGTGTCGGCCACCGCTTGAGCAGCGGTGGCTCTTCCTGAGCCCCCCCCCGTGGTTCCAGGGATTAAGGCCCAGTAGGGACTGTAAAGCCCCCCCTCTCCCCCCACCAAAAAAGGTACCGAATGACACCTAAGGAAACACATTCAATCTTGTGCGGTGGGAGGTCAATACACAGATATTTACCCAGACAGCGGCGCTGTGCGCTGGAACGGACAGGGCCACCATCAAAGAGCTTTACGAGCAAATATATTCTCACTGCGTAAGCATTTTAGATGTTCGGGCATTAAAGCCCCCCTGTGTTTTCCCTTCTCTTGTTTAATGGCCGTAATAAGATTCCTTTTGGTATGATTTCTGCGCTGGCTGCGCGAGGCAGCCGATGGCGATACGAGAGTTTACACAGTCAGGACTTGTTCCTCCGTAGTTTCACTGTGGGTCAGCCACCACCACACTAACCGGAATGGCTGCGTACCATTAGACTCTAACCAGACTGTGATGAAGTCAAAGGTACAGTGTGACGGTTGTCTGTTGATAGATTTTTGGATGCGCTCGTGGTGAGAAGAAGCCTAATCAGACGTTAACGAGCAGAAATAAATAAATCGTTCTTCACAGTCACCATCTTGGCCTCTGACGTTTGTGCTGCTTGGCCCGAGAGTGCGAGGCGGGAATAAAGAGGGAATCAAGAGAGCGTAGAACCTTCCACCTGGCCTGGCATTCATTGTGAAGCTCCCCTCGCCTGTTTTCCAATATAGTCTCCAAAACCATTTATTTTCATTTTTACGGTGTATGAAATACAAACGTTTCTTTCCTCGCACGTTAAAATTGAGTGAGGGGCCATCTTAAAAAAAGAGAGATTTCATGTGAAATATGAATTCTGGCCATTTAGCATCATCCCCAAAATAAACATGCGGGCTCTCAGCGCTGGTCTTTTGGCGCTGTTAAACGAGTGTACTTTGGCACGCAGCAGTGTACATTTACCGAAGCATCGCCGCTCTCGCTGGACTCCTTCATGACTCCGAGCTCTCGAGGCCTGTAGAAGACTGGCGTCTTTACAGGGGCCTTGATTGGCCATATTTTCGTGTCAAATGACAGGGCTGGTCTTGTAAAAGCGGCCACTGTGGTAAAACCGTGCATCTATATTTACAGCTAAAGCCATCAAGGGCCCGGCTAACAAGTTCGGTTGACTTTTGTTGAATTGCGGTTTTAGAGGCTACACATCTTTGCTAAGCTTCTTTTTTTTCTAATCATTAATTCATAGTTACTGCTGAACTGCAATATCTAGTTGGAATAAAAAGCGGCATGCCTTAGAACATTAATATGTTATCGTAAAATTTGAAGGGGAAATTTATTGTTCCCACGGTAACAAATAATATCATAAAAATAGAAGAAAAAAAACACATGTAATTTATGCTGGATGCCAGTACCATACTGACATTTATGTGCAATTAGAGGGGAGTACCAAGACAGTCGAGGCACCAAAATAAACTTCAATTATTCATAAGTATGCATCAACATAATTTGAAATACTAAACAACAAAGCTGGACCATTCAGAAATTTCTCCCGAGACAGTTCGCAGCACTGTTTAACTCAACACGTCGGCCGCGTGCACAAAGTCCGACTGTGCCTGAGCCTGGCGAGAGGCCTGGACTCTTTGTGTTTGTTTGAAGCCCAGAAGTGGTGTGAAAATGGGACCAGGCCCACATAAACAGCAACAGCGTATAAGGCGAGGCAGGACGGCAGCGGCGGCGCTGTGATCAAGTGGGGTGAGCAATGTGCGAGGGAGTGAAACCAAAGGGACCCATCGGAGGAGACGTCGGGGGGTGACCATCAACGAAATGACAAAACACAGACACGTTTCGTCCGCTGTACCTTCTGGCCAAAAAAACATTGGTTTGGCTTTTCCCTGTGAAGCTCGATGGCCCGGAGATGCTGTGAGGACACTAATATGTTACCGAACCAGTTAATCCTCTCCATTGCAAAAGCTTTCCTTTCCAACCGGAGAGTTAGAATCTTGGCGCTTTGGTTTACGGTTGTGTGAATTGTTATTTAGGGATTTCGTGAGTGATTTAGTTTCACAGTAAATGTTAAGCACAGTTTGAGTGGAGCAAGTGCTAAAAAGAAGAAACAAAACATGTCAACGCGTCGTTCGGTTCTGTTTTAGCTTCTCTTGTTAAAAGACAGGAAATACAAGAAG
Organism: Gasterosteus aculeatus; assembly: GCF_964276395.1. NCBI lineage: Eukaryota > Metazoa > Chordata > Actinopteri > Perciformes > Gasterosteidae > Gasterosteus > Gasterosteus aculeatus. Next base: position 18,520,379 of record NC_135695.1, on the reverse strand, counting down.
GTTTTCACAGCGTAGCACAGTAACAAACCTTTATGCATTGAGTTCTTTTTCCAACTCTCACAGATTAAACTATTAAACTATCGTCATTCGGTGCAGTATTTTCTTTGCCTTCGGTCCTCCATTGTTCCACCCTGAGAGGCCCGCGTGTTCCTCTGCAGGACGGCAAACGCGCCGTGGACCTCCGCGGAGCGCCGCCGCGTGACGCAGTGGAACGGCCAGCAGGTATTTGTTAGTCAATCAGCGTTTGACTGAAGCTAGAGGCGGAGGTTGTGTTCAGGAGCAGCGGGGCTGTTTTGACTAAGCCATCTCAGCGAGGGCCCGGTCATGGAGACTCGGAGCATTTGTTAAAGATTAGCGGGCCTGAGTCCTGATGTTCCGAGCCCGGGTCAGGCAGAGTGCACGGCTCGGACCTATCTCTGCCATCTGCAGCGCTCGCGCAGCAACATCTACTCGCCCGGGCACATGAGACACACTGAATAATGTGATTAAAAAGGGTTTGGAGTTCGCTGAGGGGAGATCGTACAGAAGTCGACCCTTCAGGAAGCAGCATTACCCCCGTTTGACAGAAGGTCACAGAGGTCACGACACAGAGGCACTTACACCATATACAAAGTAATACGCGTATCAAGATCGCCCTTTCTTACCCGCGACTAAAGTTTCTTACTCTGCGTGCCATCTATGTGCCCTCCGTGTGTCGCGTCTCCATCGGCTTTCCGGTGCAGGGGAGTCAGATGTGAACGCTCGCAGAGCATGTAGGCCGGATAAAGGAACAACAATAGCCCGCGTCATTAGCCGAGATGCTAAATGAAAACCAACTGTGTGGGAATAATAAAACAATTTGTCACGGGAGAAGGGTGCGGATAAATTCTGAAAGCATTTTCCAATTGGCCGAGGCTCCCAGGCGCCGGGCCAAGTGCTCAGCACCTGGCTGTCACGGCTCCGCCGCTGCCTGATTCATTCTTAGCCTTCCAACACACATGCCTATTAGATCCAGTCGATCCGAGCTGAAAGTGCCTGATTAGGCTTTTTATTGGTGTCCGTCATCATGTGCTATAATCACACTTTTTTTTTTAAAAAGGGTGAAAGTTAGATGAACGGAGAGAGGTGAAACGTTGCTTTCCTCTACTTTCATCTGTGACTTACTGGGGAGAGCGCCAGTTACTCCTCCCAAATATTCTTTTCAAAAACCCCCGGTGATTTATTGAAGAATGTTTATTGGTTGCCGAAGCCGTATCAAACCCGTGTTTCTCGTCCGTGTGGATCAGAGGATCTTGGCGTTTGAGTTTTAAGGTAAGTGAAGCCCCTCTTGATGTCGAGCCAGAGGGGAAAGCTACGCACTGGTTCCCATCGAGCGCAAATCCCTCAACTTCCATTTTGAACGCAGCCCGCCCATCACCACCATCTTTATTGAAAATGACAGAAATCAGGGTTTGAGAGGTCCAAGAGGAGGGGATCCAAAGCAGACATTTCATGTACTGATAAAAACAGACGTTTACACGTATCCACCCACACGTTAAAGAATACCTAATTATACCAAAACACTCTGATAATAATTATAAGTCTTCAAATGGGCCAAAGGCTTTGAAGGGCCATATTATCTCTTTGGTGATTTTTTCAATCGTTGGCTATCATTGGCTTTGTACTGTAGATTTTTTACTCCTAAAGACAAGTTGCAACCCAAGTAATTGTCAGGCCAAAACAAAAGCTCAGGCCAATAACATAACTACACACTGCAACGTATTAAAGGGATAGTGTGACTGAGGTTTTAGACACCTCAAAAATAAGCTCACTCTATCTAAGCCCTCTCTGAAGTTAAAAAACTGACGAAAACAGCAGGCTCCACCTTCAGATCAGTTCCCCATAAATATATAGCAAACCCTTAAACTGATGAATATATTTCTGTCTTTTGGCGGGCTGACCGCTGTCTACTGTCTAACACACTGACCGTGAAAATACACGACACGCAACCCAACGTCACACAAACTACCCGGTTGACCTCTTCACCAACATCTGTTGTGTCTCTGCTCTCGACACAAACAATGTTTGTGTCTTAAATCCAACTTTTCAAAGGGTTTTAATGTTCAAGGTTCATGCACGTCTCCATTCTGTCCTCCACTTTGACCCAAACACACACACACACACACACACACAGTCCAAATGCGCTTACTAATAAAACTGCCAACAACGAGCCCCATAAGAGATTGGAAGTATCCAACATGATGTTTGTGTTAAGCGGTGTATTATAGAAGCCGACTTCTGGGTCTTGGGGGGAATGTTAAGCATGCTAATGAAGAGTGCATACTGAGGCTATTACACAGTGTAATATGGATCCACTTAACACACTTACTGCTTGGCCCATATGAGACGCATAAAGAAAACGGGTCCTACGTTTAATCCCGGCGACAGTAAATCAAAGAAGAACAGAGCTGATCCTCTCGAGCGAAACAGCTGAAAGCAGAATTGTTTCCTCATTCGGGATCACAGGAGAACTCTGCCCACGGAGCCAAAGCTGCACAGCTTTCGTTCACGTGTGACGGGAAGTGGAATAAAAAGCAGAAAGATACAGCGGGAGCCAGAAGATAACAGATGGACAGTGCGACTATCTCATCCTGTGGGTTTTTTCACATAGATCATCCGTGGACTGGCTGAGGAAATGGACGCGGAATGTAAAATCAACAATGCTCACTTTATAAATGTTGTGTAAACATCCATCCGTTTGTGGTTGGAAGTTTACTTTCAACAAACCTTCTGTAACATAATATAAGAGAAAAGTACTATTGTGTTGTTGGCTGTTTCAGTGCTACATGGGGATTTCTCATACATAACATACACCCCCCCCTCGTCACAACATGGGAAATTGCCTGTTCTTATCACATACTGTATCTCATTGCTCCGATATTAGACCACTGAAAAACAGCTTTCCCTTTCAAATGTAATTGTCTGTAAAAAGTCTGTAAAAATAACCCTAAGCGCCACGGATCACAGTGCTGGCAACGGGCCTCTCAACTTTATTAACATCCAGAGTCGGCCTGGCCAAGCCCCCGGCTCCCTGAAACTTAGACTTATAAGCGTTGACCTGAGGAGGGCATCGGCGTTGCTTTCCCAAGAACCATGACTCCACAAAAACACCAGTCCACCTGTGCTATGATGCTGCCATGGATGACATCACTCTCGGCCCGACCTTAGAGGTCCCGTCTTCAAGCATCACATGAGCTAGAATATATTCAGGCTCGAAGATTCACATAAAATATATCATTGAAAGAATAATTCATTAGATATCAACTCTGAAGGATGAAACTTGGCCCTCTATCTTGAACAATGAGGTGCAAGGATGTATATATCTGCCAAGACATGAGGCACATGTGTATATCTGAACCCGGATCTGGTGCAAGTTGTCACGCTCAGGTTCTGTGATGTGATGTCGAAATGATTTGCCGACAAGCCAGAGTACTCGTTGTTCTCACAGCAGCCTCTACTCCCGTCATTCCTTTGTGCACTTATTAATCACAAACACGAAAAGGTTTGAGTTAATACCGTGCAGGAGCTGGACTGCACTGCACATCCAGAATGCCGGGCTTCTAAACACAAGCACCAATAAAAGTATATAAACTGCACTATTAGACTTTATAATGTCTTCCATGGTCCTCTGGGGCAACGCCAGCCAATGGTGCAGTGAGCTGACTGGGTTCTGCCCCGTGGCAGCTTCCTGGCAGACGGAGAGAGAGAGAGAAAGAGAGAGAGAACAAGAGAGAGGATAAAACTTGGGCTCCTTGGCTCTAATGAAGGCATTAAAACGGCCTCGGCTCGCGTTATGTTTGCCGATCTGTTTTTGACCACTCAGTCGAAGCCAATGTTTGATTGGCTGGTTGATTAATCTCCAACATTGAAGAAATAACAACTTGACCACTGGAAGCACTCAAAGCGGTTGCTGCTCTATTTTTAGACGCTGATCCGCTTCCAGAGTAGCAATGCACACTTAGCAACTACAATGTGTCACAAATGTGACATCTTGATCACATTTAATATGAGATCAACCGCTGATAAAGTACAACAACATTCTTAAGTGGAGCCTCTGTGATTGACTTCTGAAACTGCCCTTTCAAACTCTAACAAACAATGTTGTTGCAGCTTGTTTCCATTACATTTTCCTACATAATATCATGGACTTTTTTTTATGATCACTTTCATCCTAATTTATTTTACTATTTTTCCATGGATTCTTTTTAACCTACTCTTTTTTTAACCTTTTTTCAAAACTTTTTTGAACCTAGCACTTTTTGACCAGATATATTTTTCTTTTACCTTCCATGACATTATTTGACCAAATATTTTTTTTAAACGTTTTATGACCTAATATAATATTATATTTTTTGGCCTAATATTCATTTATTTATTTATTTTGCAAGGACAATCCACATTTATCAACAGTTGTACTGTAAGTGAGCCAGAGTGGCTAATTTCCATCAGCTGATGGAATATGTTCTGAGTTTTTTCTCTGTGACATTATTTTGACTGTATCCTCCTTGGTTTTCTTTTTGACCGTTTTTCCAAAGACAGTTTTCAAAAAAATATTGTTTGTGCCAACGTATTTGGACGTTTCTTTTCAAAGCCCCTCTCTCTCGTTCTCAGCTCTGGCAGAAGCCGAGGCGAGCGGCCGTCTCAACTGCCGCAGTCGGAGCGGAGCGGATTCCTCTTTGATGAAACACAGCAGCGCCGAGCCAAGAACAGCAAGTGGCACAGCCCAGATGAAAATCAAGAACCCAACCGTCATGCACACAGAGGTCTGCGAGAGGAGCTGCTGCTGTCTGAAAATGCGCGAGTAATACAGACTCTATAGACGTGTGCTCAGCTGTGGCGTGTCACAAATTACAAATAGGTATCTCTACTAAAAATAAGGGAAAAAGTCAAATCTGGTGGAATTCACAAAGACCTGGCCGCTTGTTCTTAAACCTGCAGTGTGAGCAACCTTTCAAGCACTTCTCAGGGCAAAGCTTGGACTAAAAATACATTTTTATTATGACATACATATCTGAGCAAACAGCCCAGAGCCCATTTATTCTGGTATTCCAGTTCCACACTTACTCAAAGCAGATCAGATTTTTGTTGTGTGACTGGTCGGATTCTTTGACCTAATTGGAGTCAGAATTCCGTTGGTTTCAGAGAGATGCAACGGCCGCACCACACTGGTCAGATAGGAATGAGAAGACTTGACCTGCTAAGGGGAAGGCGGGCGGCGATTAACGTTTGTTTGCGGCCTCACAAGTGCACATGTTCTTTTTGAAACTTCAGGGGACCAATCGGAAAGCGCGCAACAGCCACACCCCTCCCCCGGTGGGGGTGACGCAACACGTTTGTGCACACCTCCTGCGTACGGTGATTCAGCCGAGCAGATGCCTGACCCGCAGAGCTCTCCTTCTCCAGTGGCCGTGACTCAGAAGGCGCGCTCACTCCATTACCCGGCATTCCCTCTCTTCCAGACAGAGGTTTTTTTACGGGAATGCCGGTGGGGAATCATCAGCGGGCCTGGGCTTTATGAAGCGATGGAACATGCTGCAAACGACCTTCCATCCTCGCGTTTGCCCCATAACTCACTGCTGAGGTCATTGCAGAAACTAAAGACGTGAGATGATGAGCTCTCCTTGGCTCGTGGGAAAGTACCGACTGGCGAGAACACTTGTGAGAAGGTTGCCATCTCTGTGCTACTTTGAGATCCACCATCAGGCCCGCATCCCTTGTGCAGCTCCACTGGCTTCAGTTGCACGGATGCAGAAAGTGGGGAAAGTATCCGGCGGGTTTTAAAGTTGAAAAAAAGCACGCGGCGCAGCTGCTGTGACCTTCCCTCGCTGCCACCACCTTGTATGTTGCTCCACGTAAGCCAGGTTTAACCTCTTTAAATATACCCAGTGAAGATATTGGAGGCTTAAGATCTTTTGGTTTGACCCCTGGTCCTCATATCAAATTCTGGACTTTTTTAATTTCAGGGATAAGATTGCCAAACCAGACGGTGACACCATCCGAAGAATGACTGACTCAGCACTGTGTGAGAACATCTGTACGGCGCTCGGGTTTAGTCCAGAGCACAGGATTGATTTAAACTGTGGTCAAACATCCACAGTAAATATTTAAACTGCGTCAACTGCTGAATCACACCCCCCTTCCTCCTCCCCCGGGATCCATCGTTCCATTAGCGATGCCTTTTGTCAAGATCTAGACCACTTGAGCTCTTTGATCATTGACACAGACGACCGTCATAGCTCTGATTCAGCAACGTTGGTAGAACGGAAATACTGAGAAACATTCCAGGACGAATAAATAATATGATACATCAGAGGCAAACTCTGGGCAAAAAAAAAACCCTTTCAGAGTTATAGCTGTATAAACATTTTACGTGAGAGGGAAATCTGAAATGTACTAGATGAAAGTCTCTGCTGCCCGGAGAATGCATTGGAACCATTATTTTTATGTAAATGATATTTCAAATGTGAACCCCAGTTCCCTTGTGCCATATCTATGAGGAATAATAAGTATAATTTTTGAACATGTGCATCATCAATTGCTCTTCAACATCAATAAATGACAGAAGAGAACATTTCGATTTCAAAGTCACAGCGAAAGAAATAATGACTCCTCTTTCCAGACTACAGAATAATAATAAATAAACCTCATAGTTTGACGGAATTTGAGACCTCACCAAAAGCACTTAATGTGTTCCTCTCTGCACACACGACCAAAACTATTCACGAGCTGCTGGTAAGCTGTCATTAAGCGCTCGGCACGGCCGAGGCTCAAAGCGGGGCTGTAATGGTCGGTTGTTTCTCATAACAGTCAGATTATCGCCCCGCGGCCTGACGTCTACAAAATGCTGCTGTGGGAAAACACAGGAAACTAGGTCATTTTGAGGAAACTCAACATTGGTGCCAATGCCACTTCACCACACACACAACAAAAGTGTGTCCTTTTTGTGTGCGGCAGATGTGCTCAGTGCACCGCGTTGCTCGTGTTCTGGCACGGTGTTGCGTGCTTGCATGCAGGTGTGCGCGCCGCATGTGGAAAATGCAACGTCTGTAGAAAACATGTCACTCTAATGTGCGCTGGCAAAAGACAACAACGAAACAAGACGTAGAGGTGTAAAAATGATGGAATCCAAACATCCATTACTCATCTCTTTACAGGCTGAGTCAACAGACGGGGCCTCGGCGTTAGTCGGAGACAGTCTGGGACTCCGACACACTCCGCGAACTAAAACATTTCCCCCAAATAAGCTCACACACACACACACACACACACTCTCGACAGCTCTGTCCCAGCCAGGAGAAACTTCAGCGTGGTATCCAATGAGTACACACGCCGTTCAAACCTGATATTCTTTTTTTCAAGAGAGGTCAAGTGTTTTTCTTCGAAAGACAAATATTTTCGTTGCTGGTGGGCCCTCGTGTTTAAAGCACAGTGGGCCCGCGGCGGCGTGCGGACGATCAGCCGGCGCTCCGCACACGAGCAAGAGCAACACGAAGCGCAAGGCCCCCGGTGTGCCGCAGCTCACGACGTGACGTGAGGAAAAATAATGAAGGAATGCCATCGTTTAGCTGGAGGACTTTTTTTTTTTTTTTTTAATGCAACGGCACAGCAAATGCAAGGAGTATTTTTTCCCTCGTTAAAGATACCTGGCAAGTGAAATAAGGATCTAAGCGAGCACAAAGTCGACTCACACGGCGGCCCTCCAGCTCTGTAACGCACGGGCGTCATTGACACGCAAGCCGTCTCCCTCACAAATACACGCGGACGCATACAAACTTCCCTCAAACACATAGCGTTATTTACATCCTTAGTAATTAGAAAACCAACAGGACAGCACTCAATGCAAACATCTCAGAACACACCGCGGCACAAAATCAATGAAACATCAGCCGGACAATGAATTCCTGTGTAGTAATTGTTCATATTTTACAGTCAAAGGATGCACCGTTAAAAGGTCATAAAACCTCCCATGCGAGGTGAGTTCTTCCTGCAGTGTCTCCGTCAGGATAAATATTACAGTCTGTGTTTGTTCAAAGATTCCTTTCAGTATAAATCCACAGAACGCAGGTCAAACTACAGTTCTGCCCCCAAATGGGAGGATGTAATTTGAACGCATGAAATGAGGCATGATACAAAAGACTGATGAGCACAGAGATCAGTTACACGCTCAGCGTAAGAGACCACACAGGGCAAAACGCCTTCGACACAGCGCATGCTGATCTCAGATAGGCACCATCAGCCGTGCCAAAATATACTTTTTTATTACTGAACCATTACTGCCAATCATTTTTTTGAAGTACTAAAGGAAGTGTATATTTTTTGGGGGGGGGGGGGTTGCACTCCGAAGAGCAGCTTAAAAATATTTTATTCATTTACCCCCTGGATATTGAAATGATGAAAAAAAAAAAAAATTTTAAACTGCCTCACACAGTCAGGACCAAACAAACGGATACGTGCATCTCCTCCGATGTCAATGACATAATCCGCAAAGGCATAACACATCTTGCGTTCCCACAATACACGGGGAAGCGAGTTCAAAAGCGTCGCGGAGACAATGAGACGATTCATTCCGCTTCGGGATGCTGAGGCCGCAACTGTGCGCCCGAGAGAACTCATAAATGCTGAGACACATTCAGCGGACATATGGTTTGTGTTTGGCACGAGGGAAGAATAATCAAATCCGTTGATCCTCTTTTTGCTGCAACGATGATTGCTAATATAAAAGTCTGTTCCCGTCTAATCATATTTAGGACGGGGCTGTAATTACCTCCGCCCTCTCATAACAACACTCGGTGTAAACAGGAAGGAGCAGGGCTTCCACGGACAGTTGACGCTCCGCATGCTATCTGTACCACAGCGCTCATATTATCTATAGGTAATTGTTTTGTTTTTTAAGTATTCTGAAAAGGTACAAAATCAAATGTGAATTTTGAGCTATTTGATTAGTGTTCAATATTTTTTGATTTATTTTTATTTTGTGAAGATTTTTTTTTTTTTGTTTAGATTAAGTTACCAAATGTTACATACATATATTTAACTAAAAGAGGCAACACCCTAATCCTCTACAAGCCGCCTTGCCTTGTTAACATAGCTCGGCACCAGACTGGAGGCTGCATCCCTTCACAGGGCATTTGTGTGCAAACAGAGACTTTGAATCTGTTATTTATGAATCAGCCGAGGATGCAAGCGAGCTCTGGGTCTAATTAACAGACCTCATCCACAAACATATGGGACAGCTGCCTCAAATAATGCTCTTTGAAGAGCAATATGGGAGCAACGTTATTTTGGATAATGGATTTCATATCAAATAAAGAGCGCGAATTGGTCAAAATAGCGGGACTCACATTCTGCTGTTGTTTTTTAGAGTTGATTCTTTTTTTAAATAGCAATAATTATTAGTACATTGAATATTACTCCAATTCATCCACCAGGAACCAACAACTTTAGAGCTCCCAAACAGCTAAAGAGCACCCCCCCCCCCCCCCCCCCCCCCCCCCCCCCTACCTTGCGCGGCTGGGAAAGAGAGGCACGACCGCGGCGCTATGGCGGCCAGGTGCGCCTTTTCCCCCGGCGCGCCGACTGCCTTCTGCCGGCGCAGTTCATGTGCGTCGGGCCGTCGTGGGGGCTCCGGCGGACCAGCGATCCGAAGCCCCCGCTGCCGCCGGCTCTGCGCGGGGGGCAGACGTCCGCCTTGCCGCCGAACGCGGAGAGCGACAGGCCGGGGAAGTCGGCGAAGGTCGTCGGGGTCTGACAGTGGCTGAGCATCCCGAACAGCGCGGAGGGGTTCTGCATCGGTGCGTCGGCGTTCCCATGCGGCGCGCGCGCGGCCCGTTTCTCACACTACCTGCGCGAAACGAAGAGACGAAACACACACACACGCACACACGAATGAATAAATGAGCAAATCACTGCGAGCACTGCACGACCGCGGCGAGGAGAAAACTTTTTAAGCTCCGGGGCTTCGCTGACACCCACCTTAGTCATCGCGCGCATCGGCGTGTTCATGGGAGCGAAGGAGGAGAGCGTCTGCGAGCCGATAGCATCCTCTTAGTGCGGATCAGTCATCAGCATCCCGTGTGTGTCCCTCTCCCCTTCTCCCTCCCTTTCTCTCTCGCTCTTTACGCCCCCCTCCTCTCTCTCCCCCTCAGGAGCACCAATGAAGAGGATAAGATCTGGATGATACAGCTGTTAGCAGTTCTGAACGTGGGTGTGAGCTTTGCGCACGAGTGCCACGATGCTCGACTCGCAGCATTTACTGCGGCTTCGGTGTGAAACATGCAGAAAGGGTCATTGCACAACCAGCTTCGACTCACAACATGCATGGGAACCAAAATCCACGCGGTGACATTTAACGAAATGTCTTTAAAAATGCAAATTTTTTGGCACGTGCGGCTTTGTACGGCTATAATTATTGCTGCCTGTTAAGGTGATATAAAAACATTACTTGAGAAAATTGGCATCAGGATTCTCATACAGAAAATTTGGAAATCGGTTTATTGATCAAATGGGCACGTAAAGATGACTAATTGTTTAGGCTGTCTATAATGTTTCAACTCCATGAATTCTCAACTTTTATATTATTTGAATCATGCTTTATTACGTCTGACTGCAAAAGAAAAATCTCACCGGAGTCACCAGAATCTCTTTGGGGTGTTAGATTTAAAATGGGATTTCTAAATTTGGGACGACGAGCCAAGTCTTACTAAGGTGCTCGATGCTCAAACGCTATTCTGCAGCGCCCCTTAGTGGCCTTTCCGTGGAAGGGAAAATCCAAATTTGGGTCAGAGTTGAACCTGTTAACACCACCAAGAGTTGTTATTGTTCAAAAATCCAAGCTGGCCAAAAGCACTGAAGGGAAAGATGTGTTCCCTCAATGCGAAGCAATGAAAGGCAGGAAATACTGGATCTGAGGCCTTTTTGTGCTGTTGGAAACATGGAGAACCGGAGAAACGTGCAGGATAAAGAGAGAACGAAAACTCATCTATTGATGGTTTGAGTGGGAATTTACCAGCCACGACCGCAACGCTGGTATGGTTTTTCTTTGGGTCTGTGTGTGTTTGTGTGTTATTATGACACCAGGAGGAACTACCACACAGGCACTTTTAAATAGGTTACAAAAGGTGTTTATATGTCGGTGCCCGGACAGATTTCGTCACTGAGATAGTGAGCGTTGCGTTCGTGTTCATAGAAGTTTAATATAGAACAAACCCAAGTTCGAAGATGGATGTGGTCCAACCGAGGAGGTCAAAGGGCAAATAGCTCATTCTCGACACTTGTCTTCGTTTAAACCTTCGTTTAAACCTGCACTTCATTTAAACTCTGACATTAAATACGAGCTGCTGATGCATTTTACCGTGTGGTTGGTGTAACCGAGCTTTTGAACACAGAAACCTTTCAGAAACAAGTGATCATACAGTATGAAGACAGATGTAGTTGAACAATGTCTGTTTTGGGGAAACAACAAGTAAGGTGTAGTTCAACAGACATTGTAATATTTTGGATAGAAGAAGTGGATCCACATTTAACTTTCAAGATGTGTACTGAAAGTGCCTTTTCGGGTCTTTTAAAAATGCCTGTATGTCACTTGAACTGCTGTGATGTCTTATATTGTACCCGTCTCCAATCTGCATGAAGGAAACTTTGAAGCAACATGAAGCAATTTAAGTAATATAGATTGTGGGCATTAACCAATCAAGTACAGTGCACCATTTTTAATACACTATGTCGGCCTGGGTCAGTTACGTGCTACCAAGAATAGGAGGCGAGTGAAGGAGGGGGAAATAAAGTACATCATTTACGGTAGTATAGATGCTGGCAATTATAGTCTGTGTGCAGTTAAAAATGTTGATCAAATTCACTGTTTTCTTATTAGTATCTTAACGTATGTGAGTTTTATATGACCTGATTTTAACTGGCTTTTTTCTGAAAATAAAAATATTTCAGCAAGCCAGAAACATCAAATATCAGAGGACTGAGTAAACATTTGACCTAAGGTTAGCTAACGTTAGCCAAACATTTCCCGATGTTTGTTGACCGTACCATTAAAAAAAAAAGAATAGACTTACATTCATTAACTGGCGAGAAAGAGCACTGCCGTCGGAGGCCATGTTGCTCAGTGTCACTTAGCATTACATTAGTATTTAACTATATAACATAGTTTAAAAGTGGTCTCGCTAACGTGTTAGCTTGATAGCTGACGTCATTGCTAATGGCTAACTCCCTCACACTCTGCTGCCTTCACGGTCGGGCGTTGTTTCAGGTAACGTCTCATAGCTAACGTTAGGGTTATTGGTCATGGTTTATTTTGTGGTATTTCTGTCTCTGTGAATATCTCCAGCAACTGTTCATAATTAAATAATTAACCCTAGGTAGTATTTTACCTAGTGAGCAACGTTAGATTGGTGCAGCTCTTCAATCTTCCCCCAATCGAGAAAAAAAAATGTTAACGTTAGATCCATAAAATGATAGGTGATCTTTTCATTATTTTTTATCTGATATTGACATATATAGGATTTTTAATTTGTTTTTTTCTCCCTGCATTTGCAGTATTCGGGAAATGCTCATAAACAGGTATAGTTGAACAAATGGGTGATCGTGAAAATAGGACTTTTCCCTTAAGGTTTGTGAACAAAAAACTAGCTAACGGCTTAATGTAACGTTTGCAAGGGACCTCCGTGATTCACAGTTTTTCTAACTTTTACTCTCACAGCAGAGGCGTCCTAAAGTGGGAGCTTTGAAATATTCAAAAGTAGTCGTATTTATCGTAAGATTGAAAGGTACATTTCAATTCATTCATAACAAAAAAAAAGTATTTGCGACTTGTGGTATAGAAAATTACGAGCTCTGGGAGAGTCCTTGAAGTTAACATTAGCTGTCACATAAGTGCAACGTCACAGAGGTGGGCGGTAACTGACGTGTTAATCTATAGTCGTGGGTTTAGTAAGAGAGACTGTGCACTCGGAAGTTCACCACAAAGGAGGGACAATGGCTTGGCACAGGCTGATGGTGTATTTGTCGACTGCGGGCTTGTTTTGCTTCATGATGGGAATCAATGTCCTGCTGTTCATTTTGCATTTGATTTCACCAAGTCTCACCAAGAAGATCATTCTCAAATTGGGTGAACGCGTCACGATGACGCAGAATCCCAACTTCAAGTACGAAGATTGGGGGCTCACGTTTTCCTCTTTTGCTTTCGTAAAAACCGCCTCGCAGCACATGTGGTTGTCTCTCGGACAAGACGCCTTCGTGGGGGAAGAAGCTCCGGACACGCTGGTGGTCAACATGGAGGGAAAGCAAACGAGCATCTGCAACTACTTAACGGGTACGTGAGGAGATTTCAGCTTTTTGTGCATCAACCAGCATGCGCCCCCTTTCTTTCTGCTCCCTGAGTTAAAGCTTCACATCTTCTGCAGGCAACAGGCCGCTGGTGCTGAGTTTTGGCAGCTGCACCTGACCCCCGTTCATCTACAAACTTGATGAGTTCAAGCAACTCGTCAAGGACTTCGGCGACGTAGCTGACTTTCTGGTGGTCTACGTCGCCGAGGCGCATTCAACAGGTGAGTGACAGGTAAAGGGGTCGGTGTGGGTTATTGTTGTCATGGATACTATGCGATCCCAAAATCCGTAAGGGGAAAGTGAATGCATGCCCTGAAAGCTTCCTTAAACCCTGCAGGCCCTCCAAATTCAGTTGAATGTTGACTCAATCCCAGGAATGGAGATTTAATTTTTTTTTCAATGGGGGGAAAAAAAAAGCTTTGGATCGTGTCATCGCATTTAAACGTTTACAAATAGTCACATGTTGAGCCATTGGTTTAACCAAAAGACTCGAATGTCCACTTAAGAAGCAGATCATTTTTAGATCCTGAAATTGTAGCTCTGTGCTTGGGGGCGGTAACGCCCAAACTGCCCGGGCTACATTCCCCTCCATAACACTCATTTAACTCTTGATGCTGGAATGCACTTATGCAACGGCAATAAAACACTATTTAGGTGCCCCATAACCCCAATGTCCTGCTGCGTTTGGCCTCCGGTCGCAGTTACATTCTTAATTTCTGCGTCAGATGGTTGGGCCTTTGCCAACAACATCGACATCAACCAGCACAAGACCCTGGAGGACCGGCTGTCTGCAGCACAGATCCTGGTCGAGAAGGAGCCCCTGTGTCCCGTGGTCGTGGACGACATGAGCAACGTGTCCGCCATAAAGTACGGCGCCCTCCCCGAGAGGCTTTACGTGCTGCAGGCCGGGAAAGTGGCCTACAAGGTGAGAGCCGTGCACATCACGCTGTCGGTTCCATTTCACGGGATGCCGATGGGAAGTTTTTTTTTTTTCCGGCGAGCGCTTCTGTCGTGTCACTGAAAGCCGGACCCGCATGGTGGGTGTAAAGTTCCCGACGCTATCTGCGTTCTGCAGTCACGCTATCGCATGAGGCGGCGCTGGGAAAGCTTCAAACACAATGCTAGAACTCTTGGCACGGAACCAGACTCACACTCTGCCGTGCCAGAAATGTACAGTTGCGTGTCCTTGAAAGTCGCTGTCGTGCCTGCGATGTCTTCTGATGGTATTAACTTTGTGGTCGGTAATGAAAGTGGTATCTAAATGATGTTATTTTCTCATTAATATTCCTGTTTATTTCTTTTTTTTCCAGGGCACCAATGGGCCTTGGGGTTACAATCCAATGGAGGTGCGTACTTTCCTGGAGAAGAATGAATAAGGTCATTTGTCTATTTGGCATGTGACCTGTTTAATTTGTAGGGCGTCTCTGTTCAGCCGGGCCGTGGGGGCGTCAACATCCTAACCAACAATATCAAGACTTAAATCTGTTAACTGCTCTGTCTATTTTTTAATATCTGCTCTTAACTCTAAAATATATTATTCAAAATGGCACTAATGGGGTTTTTAGGCCTATTTTTACTTTTGTGGAAAACGCGGTCCTACTGTCAATCTGAGTTTGGACTCTCCTCTCAATCTTTCTGAGTGACGGCTGCAGATTAAACCGTTTAACCGGCTTCTGTAGCCAGATGAAGTGAAACGGAGAGACAGTCCGGTCAAGAGTTTGTGACAGCCCACATTTGGAGATTTGTCATCTTAATTGTCTTCTCAAGTAATACTTTAAGTCAGTGAACACACCTCTTATGCAGGTTCAGTTATTATGTTTAGTAAATAAAACCGTTCACAACACTTAAGGTTTTCCGTTTTTAAACGTGTGCTTCAATATAAATTGACTGAAGTAGGTTTTTTTTATATGATGATTACAGTGCAAACCTCTGGAAACTGTAATCTGATGGATGACATGAAAAACAGCCTTCTCCGATTTATGTAGCAGCATTTCTGATGACGTGTAATGTTATCGTTATGGTACAATAAAGAGCAACCTGGGAAAGAATACTCCTGAAAAAAAATCTCAATTTCTTACGACTGCAGTTTGTTTATTCATTCTTTGTTTGCCGTGTTGTCTGGTAGTGAAAGCCGGCGAGTGTCCTGCTGTGTATGTGGGTCAGTTTAACAAGTACAGACAGACGGACAAACAGTGACCTGTGATGCAAGTTAATATCTAACTGTCCAGTCTTTGCACATCCATTGATTTTAGGCTTCCAGCGTTTGTGGTCTCACTTGGGAACGTACGGCCTCTGTTGGTTTTAATCCTTCCGTGTGTTCTTCTGAGACCTCAAAATGCAACGCTAAGTTTTGTTGATGTCTTTCTCTGGTGGGGGGGGGGGGGGGTCTTGATGCCAGAAATAAATCATTTCCCTAAACGTTAAGGAGCTGCATCAGTGGTGATTTGGGCATCGACTGGCCTCGTTAGTGTAAAAGTGACGGGAAAATGGAACCTCTAAAAGACTCTTTATCCGTGATGAAACAAACTGCATGATCGTAGCCTCTGACCTCAAAGTGACCACCAGAGAGTGTTTGTGAACCAGCAGGGGGGTTTTTTTGTTCCTTCTTTCATGAGCTCCATTCCGTGGCTCTGAAGCTGGAGAGCAGGTTTGGCTCCGGTCCAGCGAGGCCACATCCTGTGGAGAGCAGCTCCGCTCCCTTTTGTCAGGCAGGAACCGCCGCGCTGTCAGATCCTGCCAGCCGTGGACTCCGGTTCGCTCGTGACTAAGTAAAACCAAAAGCCCACACTGTATTCGCTTGTGTTTATGAAGTGTAAATATTTAGAGGTCTCTAAAGCAGTGAGGGTCTTCTGCAGCCCCCACCAGAGGGTAATGGTTTTTTTTACTCCCAACAGGAAAGTTTCGGACCTTTTGGCCTTGCAGACATTGGAGGGACCCATCTGGCCAAATTTGAATCAATTTCAGAATCTAGCTGGCCCACAAAGTATTAATTAAAATGATTAGTTTCTTTTAATGTGATCTAAAAGTATCTCAATGAAGGCCTTGTTCTATTGTCACAAATGACCCACTTTTACAAAGAGGCATCGGATGGCTCCGGGGTTTACAGATGCCATGTGCTGCAGACTGGAAGTCCTGGTAAGATGTTCAAACATCTAACCAGACTAAAATGCAGCAAAAGAGAATAAGTTCCCAGGAACGCACACATTCACACCGTAGATCGGACCTATAAAGCTCTACATGGTTGGGTCCTGAACCTCGGAGGGACCAGAGTTAACCCGACCTCCGTCTCACCCTCTGGACGCCACACATGCATCCAAATGCTACACCTATTAAAAAAACATCAACACTCAACAAGAACTCGCTTTCCCACTTCAGGTTCAGTTAAAGTTCATTATCGGCATAGAAAACGGTATTTATTATTAAGGTCTTTGAATGTTGCAGAATGATTGCAGTGGGAACTATAATTTGATTAAAAGGATGAAAAGACGACCTTCATTGCATCAGCGAGGAACAGAATTGTTTAATATTAGCATCTCTGAACTAACAGACTTTGATCTTTGTTTTTCCCGTATGAAATTAAGTTTATTAAGTGAACTACTGTGCCCCCCCCCCCGGACGTCCTCCTGTTGGTCTGGTTGCCACGGCAGCTTCAAATATTATAAATATTAATATAGTTCCTTCTTGAGGATTAAAGTTTACCCGTCATGTTCACATCTTCAGTAGCATGTTGTACAGCACATTATATCGAATGTACAAGGGACAATGAAGAAAACCAACACGTGTAATTAAGTTATTGTAAAATTATATTAACAAGCAATCTTTCCTCAATTTGAAATAAAAAAATAGCAAATAAAGGCAACATAGGACAGATGTATAGAATGCGTAATGTTCACAAAAAAAATCATCACATTTACAAGACTGCTAAGTTTATAATGACGCCTACTAGAATCATTTAGAAAGCTTTGACTAACTGAATAACTGGAGCGATATATGTAGTCAAAGATTGTATCAAAATATAAAAAACAAAAAAATGTGTGAGCGGGCAAGAAGGGGCGGGGCAAGAGGACGACCAATGACACAGAAGGCAAGTGTGAACAACCAATACCTATGTAGGGGTTCAACTGGGCCGCTCGTTCACAGACATCTCATCATAAATCAGCCAACGCAGGAGGCGATGGAGAGCACGGAGGACAGGTAGAGAGAAAGATATACGCCACATCGCAAAGCAGGTGTCCACATAGAGGAGAGCAGCACTAGGTAGTATGTTGTACACAGATTCTCAGCATTCATGCACTCACGTCTTACGCCAAAGTTTCCCTTCGACAGGGCGCAGGACCGCGTTGCCGCCGCCCTACGAGGGGGACTGGGTTTGATGGGACGGGATCGATGGGACATTTTAAAAGCCATCTGAGCACTTGCATACCGTAAGAGGTTTTCACAATAACGGCCGTAAACTTTAAAGTCGTTCTATCTCTCCCCCCCCCCCCCCCCCATCCCCCATACAAACGTCTTTAAATAGAAGAAGGTCGGGCATTGGGTACGTTATTCAGAAAAGGTGGCCACGGAGTAAAAAGGCAAATTCGGAGTCCTCTGTCAAACTGTGACACAGTACGCATGGCGACAAGTAAAAAGACAAGACAATGACGTTCCGAGCGCACAATGCATACGCACACTCTCCAGTGTTTTAAGTGACAAAAAGCGGAGAAATTACCTGCACATCTTGCACCACAAAGCAATAATTAAAAAGTACAAGAGGTAAACTTCAACCATTTTCTCCCCCCCCCCCCTCTCTCTCTTTCTCTCGCTCTCTCTTCGCTCTTGGGTTGAGGGGGCCGAGAGGGTTTTTGGGGGCTCTGCAAAGAACATAAAACGTGTCATGTATGCATTTCAGTAGCTGGTTGTCACACTCGGGGTTGTGATAGGTGGGAGAAATAGGCCTTCATTTTGAGCAAGAAGCAGCAGTCGCCCGCCTTTTGGATTCTTCTCCGATCAGCATTCTGGCGTTTAGCGTGGAACCAAAATGGCGCCCGTCCCTGATTCGGTGCTGATGTGTTTGGCCGTGTCCTATAGTGAGTTCAGATCCTCGGAATGATGGCATATGATGTAGGGCGGGGAGGGGGAAGGGGAGGCGGTCGGGGAGGTCACACGCTCATGGTCATGGTCGGAGAGTACTGTGGAGGCACGGACAGGAGAAGAGACGATTTTAAGAGACAAACAAAACACACCGTGTCACTACCGAGGTCTCCCGGATCGGACAGACGCCGGGCCTCCTCGCCACGCCGCTCCTGAAGTGGGCGGGGCTAACGAGCCCCTGCCTCCGTCAGAGCGCGGTGGCGGTCTCTGCCGGGACTCACGTTCTCGCTCTGAAAAGAGTGGAGGAAGTTTCCACTCAGCTCCCCGTCGTCCCGCGGGGTCCCAGGAGGATTGCTAATGCCGCTTAAATTGTTTGGGGAATTCTGGAAACAAAAGGGGTTCACAACGTTTTTATGTATCTATTACATTACATTTATATTCATGATTAAGCTTTAAATGCAAACAAAACAACTCGTGGTTACAGTATTTACCTTGTTCATTCCATCCAGATCACCAGAGCCTGAGAATGAAAAAGAATGTTTTTATTCTGTGACCACGAAAGACGAAGGAGACAAACTACTTATCAAATTTAATGCACACAGAACGTGTGTGTGTGTCGCGGTAGTTGGCGGCGTTACCTAGTGACCCGTTCATGTGGTGCGGTTCCATCCCAGCCATGGCTCCCAGGGGTCCGTCTGAGCCGGGGCCCATGGGGAACTGGGGGGGGGGGAGAAACAGGACAGCACGGACTCACTAACAACACCTGACCGTGCTCAATTGAGTCACTTGTTAGTCCCTTTTCAGTGAAGTGTAAAGGTATTTTCTAAAAACGTGTGCCACCTTTAAAACATATGCCAACTGTTCTCCTTCCACATCGTAGACAAGAGAGGAAACAGAACTTACGTTGTTTCGGTTGCCGGGTCCAGTGTTGATCATGGTGTACAAATTGTCACCAGAGTTGTTTGAGTCTGTAAAAAGTTGCGATCATACGGGTGATTGGTACTGGAGAGTTTGTGAAAAGGGGAATGGTTGAGAGATTAGTTTAAGGAAGCACTAACCTGCAGGGCTGGGCATGATGGGAGTTCCTGGGGGGCCCCCACCTCCAGATCCACCCTGTAGAGAGTAAAACAAAAGATGGAAATGAAGAAAAGAACAACATTTATATGCAAAAGAATTTAAATGACATGTTCCCTCGACCATCATACAGTATGTGTAAGTTAGGATGTGTTCTCACCCCGTATGCACCAGGAGAGGGTGATGAGTAAGGCATCTGAAAGCAAAAAACACAAACATCACACACCAGTAATGTGTGAGAGCAGCAAACCCCTTCGATAAAATGGCACCACATGATCAACCTAATAGCATTGCGGAAACCGTGACACATAATACTACAATTACATCCCAACTCTGAGAGCCAACGGACTGCAATCCAAACCGGCCATTTTTTCCCGGGTGTATGTGTGCGTTTGTGCATCAGTACTTACAGAGTTGGCATTGTTGGGATTGGGCCATGGGCGACCGGTCCCTGGGCCCCTAGATGGTGAATGAATACATGTCATTTAGTTTTTTTATAAAAGGCATTGAGAATACTTTTACGCGTGAAAAAGAGGCTCACATGTTCACTCCTGGCATACCGGGACCCATAGAGTTATGTGGAGGCCTCATTCCGCCACCGAAGTTCTGAGAGACAAATAAAAGAAAAACATCTAAATTACTTGTTGGATCAAAATTTACAAGAGCTTACAAATGAATCTACAAACCAGTCTGGCACAGACTCACAACTGGGGTCGTACAGGCAGGGGAGGGGGGGATATTGTTCTAGGTTAAGTCCAATAACCTACCTGAGGGCCCGGCCCCATAGGTCCCATGCCACGAGGGCCACTCATTCTCTGCATTGGCCCCAAGTTCGGATGACCTGGACGGGAAAAAGGAGATTGACATCAAGCAATGAGCCAGGAAATAATTCCTCTACTGTCGGGGGCCGTATGTAAATAAGATTAGACGAGTGCTTCATAATATAACAACAAAGAACGATAGAACTACACAATGACAAGAATCAAACAACCGAAAGGGCGCAAATTCTGCATAAAAAATACGGTTTTGGTAAAAAAGGTGACATAATCGGGGGCCAGAACGACCGGCTTCTTAAAAGAGAATTCTAGAATCAATCAATCAAAAGTTTAACCGGAAACTAATAAAGGGAGACGAGAACTGGGGCGATGTGGGATCTACGTTTGTTCTGGACTGAAATGGAAACAGGACTGAGTGGCACCTTGTGGCCGCGTGGGGTCCATGTTGGGCAGCATGGGATGAGAACCGGGTCCTCCGCCTGGTGGCTGCAGGGGAGGAAAAAGAACACGACGACTCAATGAAACTGGTTTTCTGCATCCGTGGTGTGTGAGTGAGTGAGTGAGCGAGTGAGTGAGTGAGTGAGTGAAAGCTCTACCTGGTTGGACATCCTGATTGGGGGACCTCTTGGGCCTCCAGCAAAGCGAGGCGACATGAAAGACTAAAACAGAAACAACAATGCTCCATGAAATTTTAAATAACTAAAATGCCAAACATCTCTCAAAAGGCAAGACTAAATAACTTCTCGGTTTGTATGAATACAGAAAGCAGCGTAGAAGCATTAAGCTGACACAGATGCCCGAGCATGAAGCATCAAATGGCGAGAACAGAAGAGAAAAGAGGGAGCGAAAGAGGGAGTTACCTGGCTGTGAGGTCCCATCATACTGTTAGGGGGAGGGGGCTGAGGGTGAGGAGAGCCCTGGGGACCAGCAGGACCCTGTGGCATCGCGCAAATTAAGGAGAGGGACGAAAGGAGGGAGGATGAGACAAAGAGGGAACGAGGAAGCGAGAAACAGAAGTGACAGAAGAGGGGCAGAGAGAGAATAGCAGGTTTACGGCGGAGCAGTGGACAGTTAGGAGTGCCGGAACCAATGTAAAAATAAATAAAACACAGTACAAAAATAAGATGCCTAATTCCATGTAACAAAACACAGTAAAAGAGCCTGAGCAGAGAAAAGCAAGCAAATGATTTAGCCTTGAGTGACAGAGTGGGTGTACACTCATCACGCCAGTGAAGTCATCAAGAAGACTGCTGCATGCAGCATGTCATCAGTGCTAATTCCCCCTGAATTAACAGTGCCAATTATGCTCCATGCAATTAGCGCCGTAACAAACACAAAACACCGGCGCTGTGTCGCTAAAGCTGCTGATCAGAGCGAGAGCGAGATCGAATTGAGCCCCCTCCCATGGAAATAATTTATTTTCCTGATTTTAATGTGATCACATAACGAGTCTAGTACATAATAAGCCGGTGGATATCCGGGTTTGATCTAGTTGAGGGGGAGCAACATTGCAATCTGATGGCTTCCACACGGTTGCCTTGCCAAGAGTTCATTCTCGTAACATATTGATTTTCAGTAGGTGCAGCACCTTTCGATTCCTCCATTAGGGAAACTGGCCGGGGCCACGCCTGCCTATTGACAGGCAGAGCGTCTGTGATGTTTACTACAAGGAAAATGGCTCATTAGATCATCTGTCCAGCCACAGGGCTCCCATTTCTGACGAGTTTGATTACTTATGCCGAATTTAGGGACCTGTGAGGCGCAGCCGGTTTAAGAAGGATGCTGAACAATAGACGCCGTCAGTGTGGTAAATTCACTGACCTGGAAAAAGCCGGGTGGCATGGGTCCTCCCGGCATGCCTTCACCAGGGGGCATCCCTCCCATCACAGGACTGGGGGCTGCTGCTGCACTCTATATGAAAAGGGAAAAAAAGGAGATATTGTCAGTACAAACACTGAAGTTCAACGTGTGGATGAAACGCTCTTGCTGGGAATCTATTTAATCCCTTCATGACCGAGGTTCTTGGCACAGACGGCCGGCCACAGGATGAGCACGTCTGAGAAACTGAATGTTCTTAAAAAGTCCTTCTCACGCACGCACTCTATCACTGGAAACGCATGTGACAATGGGAGCAGGGAGCGCTGTTCGGGGAAATCCCTACCGCCAATTTCCCAGACTTGCGACGTAGCAGCTTTTCTTTGAAATTGCGGTTGTAAGTGGAAAGATTATAAAACGGTGACGTCCCCCTGAGGAAGTACGGCTTCACGCGGGACGAGCGCCACCATCACAAGACCCCGCTGGTGATCCATTTAAATCCACAACGCCATCGATGCTTTCCCCTTGTCTCTCTAACTAGTTTACCTTTAAGTAGATCACATGACAAAAACAGAGCATAACCCTTGAAAATAATAAGAGACCTCTACACATAACCGTACCCCTTCTTCTGTTCATTTTAGGGAGGTTGACATCCATAAGTATTGAATTCCTGCCATCTGCTGGTCTTTCCCTCACACCCCCTCTATTCCAGCACGGCCATGGCATGTGTTAGCGGGGACAGAAATGTTCCTGAATGTAGTGCATGTGTGGATGGTGGAAATCCACGATTAAATTCCATATTATTTTAGTTGCAACATAATTTGACGCACTGTCAACTGATCCCAAAAGAGAAAGAAATGCATTCAAAATAGATTCTTTAAACTTTGCATCTTTTGTCGGTCGAATGGATGGAAGCGGCGTTAATGGGAAGGGGGGGGGGAAGCACCCATTTGATCCGGAGAAGGAGCAGTGGGATCCACTGAGTCAGTGCTCCAAAGTGCTACTACACAGCAGGGGAGGGGGGGGGGGGGGGGGCTCACTGGGCCGATATCCTGCTCAAACCGCGGCCCTAATTCGCTAATGTGCCATTTGTTTCGGTCACACGCTGATAATTGACTGAGTTTCTTTTCCCTGTAGCGGAGGCAATCTGAGACGGGCTAATGTCTTCAGGCCGGGGGGGGGGGGGGGGAGGGATTTGGCTTCCACAGAAGCACTTGAGAACGAGATACGCCCCTTCAGGCCACTTTCCTCATGTGGAACTCACTGTTGTTATGATATAGGTAAACAAGCAGTGGTTATTCGAGCAATGGACATACCAACACACACACGCTGCAGACATCAGGACATCACTGGTCAATAGCAAACACACTCCCTGGAATTGACTGCAACTGCTCCTTCCCTAATTATATCTGTTCGGGCGACCGCTGCAGGGTCACTGTGAAATACCTCAGCAGGGAGAGAAGTGAGGCCACAGAGCGCTTGCATCCCGTCCGGCCTCCACCACCGGGACACAGGCTGCAAATTCAGATTCACCGATAGCAGTGTTAATTTCGTCGACGAAAACTATGCCGAAAATTTTCCGTTAACGAACCTTTTTTCCATGACTAAGACGAGACTAAGACGTGACGAAAACGATCATAAAAAATAAAAACTATTAAATCTATTCTAACTTTCGTTAACGAGACGAGACAAACATGTTTGTGGTTGACGAAGTCACAATACTTTATCCCCCCTAAATTCGCAAACAAACAGACAAAGATAACAAAGGTCCCTGGTCCTCATGAAGTTGTTACACCTTTGCCAATTTGTTAAATTGCCTGGCAAATAAATGCTTTGCTATTTGTTAAAATCCAAATCCTTTCATGTGATGATTTTTCACATGTCATTTATATCAGCTCACACAAACACTTGTTCAAACCATTTGTTCTTGGCCTGGCTCCTCCGTCAAATTTTCCAACCCATTCTGGCCCGCGAGTTAAAACGTTTGCCGACCGCTGCTATAGACCTGTCCTAGGAGGGACATCTAATGGACAACCAAGTACTGCAAGCTGGACTATTATGCAGTTGTAGACACAACACAGGGGGTCCCTGGGCCTGAGAAGGGAAGAAACAGAGTTTAATATGGCTATTAAATGTGACTAAAACTAGACTAAAACAAATTACATTTTAGTCTAGTTTGTCGACTAAAAGTAAAAAGGATTAAAATGAATAAATGTGACTAAAACTAATATGCATTTTTCATCTAAAGTCCAAGACTAAATCAAAAATAGCTGCCAAAATTAACACTGACCGATAGAGCTGGGCAGGAGAAGGCGATTTCAGTGAGTCATTTGCCCTCCTCATGACCCGTTACTCTCAACAACCCGGCGCAAATTTAGTTGGTCTCAGAATTTAGTCAATTTTGTGTATGAAAACATTTGAATTAAGATTTAAAAAGATACAAAAGGTCTAAACAAGAACTTAAAGCCCTACAATTGAAATGATGTCAGGCACCCACTCACATATGGAGAAAAGCACAAAGCCTCCCACTTAGGTGTAAGCAGCATGTATATGTTTGGTGACCTTACTGGTTTGTGATGCTTTTCACCATTGACGCAATAAATAGTGTGACCTCAGAGATAACCGTTTGTACTTTTTAAAAGTCTTACAATTAGCAGTTAACACAGTTAACAGTCAACGCCAGACCGTTATTGTAACTGATACAAATAAATGCAACGGTGTTTCACACCAAAGATACAAACGCAAGAATACATCAAATAAATGTGCATACATACACATTGTCATGAAGAAAATCACATGACTACCGATCACATGACTACAATGGTCTGTGAAGAAGCAGGCAAAGTCACCATTGCTTTTGAAGACTACTGGTTTGACGCCTGAGTTTGACATATTAGCAGTTTTACCTCCTCAGAGTTTTTCTCCTCAACGGACTGTGGAAGTAAACATGTAATGGAATGATCTACAGAACATTATTGGTACATGCAGTGGGGAAAACAAGTACTGCCGATTTGTTTTGCAGCTTTTCCCATTTACAAAGCATGTAGGAGTCTGTCATTTTTAACGTAGGTACTTTTCAACTGTGAAGGACGGAATCTAAAACAAAAATCCGGAAAATCACGTTGTAGGATTTAAAAAATATATTAAAAAATATGTAACGCAATAAACTGTAAAATATACAAGTGTTTAATTACCTACCAACCAGTAAGACCTGTTTGTTTCTCTTTAGGAAGCCTCCTGCTCTCCACTCGTTACCTGTATAACTGCACCTGTTTGAACTCGTTACCTGTACAAAAAACACCTGTCCACACTCTCAATCAAAGACACTCCAACCTCTCCACAATGACCAGAGAGCCGTGTAAGGACATCAGGGAGAAAGTTGTAGACCTGCACAAGGCTGGGATGGGCTACAGGACAACGGGCAAGCAGCTTGGTGAGAAGGCAACAACTGTTGGCGCAATTATTAGAAAATGGAAGAAGTTCAAGATGGCGGTCAATCTCCCTCGGTCAGGGGCTCCGTGCAAGATGTCACCTCATGGGGCATCAATGATCATAAGGAAAATGAGGGATCAGCCCAGAACTACACGGGAGGACTTGGTCAATGACCTGAGCTTCGATCACAGTCTCAAAGAAAACCATTAGTAACACACCACGCCGTCATAGATTAAAATCCTGCAGCGCACACACGGTCCCCCTGCTCAAGCCAGTGCATGTCCACGCACGTCTGAAGTTTGCCAAATGACCATCTGGATGATCCAGAGGAGTGTCATCTGATGAGACGAAAATAGAGCTTTTTGGTCTAAACTCCACTCGCCGTGTTTGGAGGAAGAAGGATGAGTAAGACCCCAAGTACACCATCCCAACCGTGAAGCATGGAGGTGGAAACAGCATTCTTTGGGGATGCTTTTCTGCAAAGGGGGCAGGCCGACTGGACCGTATTGAGGGGAGGATGGACGAGGGCATGTATCGACATCTTGACAACCTCCTTCCCTCAGTAAGCGCATTGAAGATGGGTCCCTACCCTGAAACACACAGCCAGGGCAACTAAGGAGTGGCTCCGTAAGAAGCATATCAAGGTCCTGGAGTGGCCTAGCCCGTCTCCAGACCTGAACCCAATAGAAAATCTTTGGATGGAGCTGAAAGTCTGTGTTGCTGCCAGCAGCAGCCCTGAAACCTGAAGGATCTGGAGACTGTCTGTATGGAAGAGTGGGCCAAAATCCCTGCTGCAGTTTGTGAAAACCTGGTCAAGAACTACAGGAAACAAAGTCTGTAATTGCAAACAAAAGGTTTCTCTACCAACTATTAAGTTTGGCTTTTCTGATGTATCAAATACTTATGCAATAAATGATTTAATGGATTTGTTTTAGATTCTGTTACTCACAGTTGAAGAGTACCTATGATAAAAATTACACTGTAATGCTTTAAGTGGGGAAACCTGCAAAATCGGCAGTGTGTCAAATACTTGTTCTCCCCACTGTATATATTTACAGCGTCTCAGATATCGGCTAGATCCTCTCAAAGTTATTTTAAAGTATTTCCACCCTTCACCAAACTGACATTAAATACATTTATTTTGCCAGTTAATCTTACGTCAAACTCGGCCTGTTTTTTTTGGTGTACATACTCAGGAACTGTAAAATATGGAAAATATAACCAAATTATCTGCATACATAAAATATGACCCGTTTTGCAAGACAAACGAGAATGAAGTTAAGATCCCGTCCCGCCTGAAACTATAACTGACTTGGAAGGATTCCCCTGGCAGTCACTCCATGTGAGCTACGTGGCCCGACAGGTCTACGAACACAAAAGGGCTCGAGGTAAATATTAACATCACTTTTACGAGGACATTTCTTTTTTCATGACTCATTAAATCAAAAAGCAGAAAAGACATCTCTCAAGCTTAATTGTCACTGCTATAACGGCTAGTTATTTTTTATTACCGTTGTCGGAAAGACGCTTGAATGCTTTTTGTCAAATTAAAGTACGCTTTGGGAGGATAACCAATCAGAACGCAACAAAACACGTTAGGAGGGATACTAGCTAGGGCTCTTTTATACGATTACATACTGGTTTATTGTTTCTGACGGGTTCTAAAAGCACTGAGATGATTCAGTCAGAAGCAATGCAATATAACCAGGAGTAAGTACTAGGAATCCAACAACGACCTGTTGTGAGTCCGTGGGAGCGGAGCAGTGACTAAATTCACCAAGAACATTCTTATTTAAAGAATTGTGTCTTTTTCCACATGTAGTTAAGAGAAGATCCTGATAAAGATCAAAACTATTCAGGTGGCATCTAAGCCCTGAAGAAATCTGATATGAGTAGGAAGGATGACTTTTAAGAAGCATGGGAGTATCTTGAGGAGAGCATCGTGAAAAGACAAAGAGGAAATGGAAATACTTTGGGCTATTTCATGTTCCAACTTCATTTCCTATCCCCGTTGACATTAAGTTGCGTTATTATTTTCAATTAATGCAATAATTGCAGCTCCTCTCCAAAAGACATCCATCCTAGAGCTCTGATTGCCTTTGAACAGACAATAAATTGCCAGAGATCAGTAGTATAATTCTTCATCTAAAGAAGGGGAGGTGTGTTGTGTATGACTAAAGAAAACACATTCATGATGCGATTGGAGGAGGGAGTTCATCATAGATAAAGGTTTGATCTACAGTGACCAGTTTCACAGCAATGCCTTGTTCCTCTCCCCTCAAGTAGCCCATTCCTGGAATCAGGCCTGCAAAGAAATGACGCAGAATAACTCTGTATTTAAAGGTAAAACCTCATAAAACAATGTCAACGATCGACGCAGCTCTGTGGGAGCCAGAAACTGAAAAGCAACATGCGATGTTATGTTTAACCCTTATCATGTCTAACAAAAGCCCACAGCTGTGCTTGCTTGACTGTCCCAAATAGCCCGACGCCGCTTTCCTCTCGAAAGGAGCCCCGTCTGTTCAGTCTATCTGGAGCAGGAAAGGGGCAGATGTCTCAGCCCTGCCCCGGGCTACGAGGCTCTTGTCTGGGGCCTTCCATACAACTTCCCAGGGGACCTCTTTTAGAACAGACTACACCCCCACCCTCCGCCCCATACTAACATGATTCAGCGTGTATATGTGTGTAGATAAAAGCGCACAAGAGCAATCCCAGCCTAACAAATATCCCCTTGAATTCTTGAACCACTGAAGGAGGTTACAAAAGGCCAATGCGACGGCGGCTGTGCCTGTGTGCTCCTTACAAAAACAAAAGAGGGTAATACGGAAGGGGGGGGGGGGGGTGGGGGGGTGAGGATGACCACAAGGTTGACAGAACAAAAAAAAAGAAAAAAGCACACAATGGTGATTTTGGTCACTGCACAGACCACCCAAATGTCACCTTTTGACCTTGCGTGCTCTTAACAGCGTCACTTCTTCCACTGGAGCCGGCGCTCCAAAGAAACCAGCCCTTATGTTTAGCTTGTAAATGTTTAACCATCAATCAACATTGTAAAACACCCCATGAATCCTGACTGGATGCTCTTCCTCTGGCTACTTCCTCCCACTTCTCATCTCCCTCCCTGATCCTCCCTCGTCCTCCACCTCTTGTTGTTGTTGTTGTTGACTCCCTCAGCTCCTTCGAGAAGGTGGATGCTGGGTATATGCCACAGTGCCACTCCCCTTCCCACCCTACCCCCTCCAATCTGCCCCTCAGCCGCATGACAGCCATCAATCAGCCGCGGACGCCATGGCGACGGGGCCCCCTGGGGAGCGTCAGTCAGGCCCAGTGTGAATACGCAAGGGTTTTTACGAGCCCTGCTGGCTAACAGCACGGCCATCACCTCCCCCACACCTAGACAAAGGCACAGGGTCCAAGAACCAGTACTGTCCACACAAACACACACACACATACACACACACACACACGATTGACTCCCAACATCCACAAATGAACACATGAAGAAATGAAAATTGGATCAAATGGCAACCACAAGATGTCGGGGACAGTCAACCGCACACAAACTCCAGAGGCTCTCTGCCACAGCAGCTCGCCGCCGACTGACGATCCACTATTCCGTCATTTGCTTAATGTTTTCCATGTTATGAAAATTGCCTCTGTGGAATCACCAGCTGCAACCTGACATTTTACTGTGTGCTGTTGAATTTTTCAGAACCCGTCTGCAGTTGTTCTGTGACATTTTACATCCCTGCGATGAGAGACCATAAGACCTGGGAAGATATAGCAATCAATTATAAGAAAGTAGGCTTGTTAACAAATAATGTTGGTTTCAAAACAAAATGCAACCCCCTCCACCTGCATGTGTTAGAATAATAAGGAATGTGTTTATTGAAAAGGGCAGAGCGACTCTGTAGGCTCTCTCCTGCTCCCAGGTCACCTGCCAGATCAGGAGGCCCGTTGCCCTGACAACCCTATCTGCCAGAGCAGGACCAACATCTCCGTTTTAACCCCTTCCTGTCTTGATACATTGTCAACCGTCCCTACGAACTGAGCTGTGCGTCAGTCATTCTGAGAGGACTGCTCAACTTCTAATGGCCATTTCCTTGGCCATGCTGACACAGCGAAAGCCCCCTTTTTTAATCTAATTTATGAAGATTACCTGATAAAACACAACATGGGAACAGCAGCAGCGCCTAGCCAGCAGTTTGCGCTCTTTGGTCCTAAAGAGGCTTTTTCTAATGCTGCCTCAAAGCTGAGAACACTGCGCTGTTTTCTCTAAAAGGTTATGACTATAAAGAGGCAAAACACCTATACATCACATATCAACGTAGCAAACAAGCCGTGTCAGGTTTCCCACTCATTTTCAGTGAGGATCCAGCTTGTGTCACGGACAGGTAGAGGGCCGTGTGGCTCATAAATGATTGGGTTCCAAGTCAGCGTTTACTAACTCAACAATACTCAAAGAGCTTTTGAAGCCATTGCTACATGCTAACCAATATAACATTTTTTGAACCGTTTAAAAACAAGTTGGTAAGACAGCAACATTATGTAATGTCACCCCACCTGGACGTGGCTTTTGTTTACAGTGTTTTCACCAAACCAACAAGAGCCTCTTCTTAAATAAACTACCGCCTGAACGTTAATATGATCCATATTACGTAACTTAGCCCTTTCAGACGTCAATTTCTTTCCGTTTTGGGAGCCCCTATTTATTCTCAGATAAAAACTTTCCAGGACATTTTCCTCTTAGCATCATTTGTTTTTTGTTTTTGTCAATGACTGGAAAATGTGACAACTGTTTTTTTTTTTGGGGGGGGGGGTTCATGGTGGAAGGGAACCATGTGTGTTTACAAAGCTTTTAGAAGTTGTGCGGAACACACAGACATGTCTTTCTGGTCTTCACAGCTGAGGCAGGGAGCTTTGAGCGTGGCACAGATAAGGGGGGGGGGGGGGGGGGGGCGCTCGACAGGTCCTCCTCAGGACATGCTGACATAAGCAGCATTCTCCCGCAAGCCTATGAAGCAAGCTCCCTGTTGGACGCATCATTCGACCCACCAATGGGGCAAGATGGCGATCGTAAATTAAGAAGAAAAAAAAGACACGCTATCCTAAATTGCATTAGGTAGTTCAATACAGCTCCAAATGTGCAGTGGGCAACATAGAAATGAGGCACACCTCCAAGACTAAAATCAGACAGACATTTGCGTAAATCGTGATCATTATTCGAGCTAAAAGGAACCGCAATAACCTGAAGCTGCATCGGTCTTGAAGGGGAATGTGGGAGATTCGGTCAGGCCTGGAGTGTTCACAAACAGAGATTGCGAGCACTTTGCTATGATAGCTCCCACGGGGGAAAAAATCTGACTCATTGCAGAAATCCCAGGTCAGTGGCACCTTATTTACACTCCATGTGAGCGTCGAGAGACGATTTGTTGTCTTCTTCATCAGTGCAACAGTCTCCATGCAAGAACTACTCACGTAATCATGGAAGGCTTTCGCTTCGCTGGAGTGGTCACATGTCTCTCTCCTCTCTGGTGCAGCACAATACAAGTCCCAGAATACACTGTGGACAAGACAGGTCATGAAGCAAACAACAACAGAAAAACCTGGACGTGCTAAACAGGGAGACAGAACATTTTTCACTTACCACCACCAAGAATGTAGGAATCCAGGGGGTTCTCCGAGCGTTATGTTCTTCTCCCATCGGATCTAGTAAAAGGGGGCGTTCAATAATTACCCACGGGTGTGATTTTTGAAATGGACTGCAAAACATTTAAGATAGATGTGTTTAAATATAGAGAAGGGGCATTACAGGGTGGTTGTACTTTCCCCTAAAATGTGCACATACCTCTGATAAAAAGGTCTGTGCAGACTTCTGTGCTCCGATGTGCAACAAATACTCGTAGACGTACAAAGCCAACCTGTGTGTGGGAGGGGGGGGGGGGAGACAAAAAAACAAAAACAAACTATTGTTAGGTTTCACATTTTACGAAGAGCCACCAAATGGTTAAAAATAAACGTCAACCAGCAGATTAAATCTTCTTCAACGGCCACAGTGAGTGACTGGAGTCGGGCACAGGGCCGCTGAACAATGGCTGCCAAACAGCCAAGAAATGCAACGAGGGACCGTGTGACCAAAGGCGAAACGTGGGGAGGACTCACTACGAAGAGGAGGTAAAAAGAAAGTGATAAAAAAAAAACACGCTGAGTCATTTAAACATCGTGTTGTGAAACGTAAAAAAAATAAAAAATAAAATAAAGACAGTCTGCAGGGTATTAGCTCGGGTACAGTACCCTGGTGGCACTGATGGGGCTGAGGGAAATACAAAAAAGGGAGCCTGTGAACAGTGAAAACAATGTACCGCGTAGAAGGGCCATGTTATTGTTTTTATCCTCCATTACGAGCCGCGCGACCGAAGAACCGCGAAAATAATAGCGTGTAAAACCGCCGTTTAAAACGCCACAGAAGTCCACTCGGAATCGTTCGGTTGAGGTGTGAAAAGGGAGCCAGCGGGGAGATGTGAAACACGGCTCATTTGAGGGGGGGGGGGGTGTTGGGGGGGAGAATGGCGAGCCGACGAGGCGGTTCATTCAATCCGCTGGTCCGGAGGAGGAAATCCTCCCTCGGTAAACCCGTCCAGCGAACAACAGAGAGCGAGTAGGGAGCAACTTACGAGGCACGGAAGAAAATACAGAATATTAAACGTTTCTCGGCTTACTTCTCTCGCGCTTGGCCGTCCGACGGCACCGGGGTGCCTTTGCCTTTGGGGAACATTGTCTCGTGTGGGAGGACGACCGCCTTCACTTCCTTTTTTTCTTTTTTTTCCGTTATTTCATCTGTCAGATCATCGCGGCCGCGACCCTCTCTCACGCACTCCAACCGCACTCCTCCTCAACCCGACGACTCAACCGAGCCTGGTCCGTGTGACGGGGGCGGGGGGAGAGGCGGGGCCAGGTCTGAGTGACGCAGCCAACAGCCAATGAGAGCTCCGGCACCTGTTAAGGTCTGCCTTGAGACGTGCTTTCAATTTGCTACCAGCTTTTACAGTTTGTGATATTGAGATCGTTGAAGATTGAAGAGTATTGAATGGTTTTTTGTTGATTATTTTCCATTCGTGTTTGATGTACTATTATGATAATTAGAAAAATGATATTATATAATAAAAAAAATACATGTATAGGGGAGTATATAATTTAATAAATATGTGTAATTTAAAATTGTTGTATAAATATGAACTCCAAATTCTCGAAAACTGAAACGCTTCTGTTTTTTAACAAGCTGATTTGAGATTAAAGGCAGAGTCCACATTTTGTTTAACCCTCCATAGTATAACAACAGGCTGTGTATTCATATTTTTGTATAGACTTTAAAGTGTATTGCCAGCGAATAATTTGGATTGCTTCTCTGCAACCAAATATGTGAATTATTTGAAATAAGTAATTAATCCTTTGGAAAGTCACTTGAGAATGAAATACGAGCCTTTGAAAACCAGCAACAAAATGAAAAAAAACATTTTAAACAAAACAATTTAAAAAAAACACATTTTACAGATTTTGTAGCATCCATAAAAGTTCGTCGTATCGCTCTGTCAGAATAATAATAATTATAAATATTATACTTATTTAATATTATTAAATGGTCCACTCAAGTTGTTGCTGAGCGACCCCTAAATATGAGCCAACTAACAGCTCCACCTTAAGAATGTGCACGTAACAGCTCCCGCTGCAGGGGGGGGCTCTCTCTCCCCCTCTATCTCCCCCTGTGTGTGCGTCTCTCTCTCTCTCTCTCTCTCTCTCTCTCTCCCTCCAGCGGTGAAAGCGTTCATTAAAGCTGTGGCGTGTGCGCGCATGTGTGTGTTTACACGTTGTGGAGGAATGGCTGAAATTGAAGCGGACGCGTAGAAGCCGCCCGCCCATTGACGCGCGGAGGTCTTCATCTCGATCTCACCATCAGCAAAAAAAACACAAAACATAAAACTAGGTAAGCCGTTTTATTTAGTTTCCCCAAGTCAAACGCGTCGCTTTTATTACTGTCACGACATGTTTTTTTTCCTCCCCCACAAAGAATTATTTGCCTCAGATGTTCTTGTCGTCTCGTCACAGACGTCCACGGTGAATGTTGTGTTATTATGTATTAATTCCACGCAAGGTCACCCGAGCCCCTGTCCGCCTCAGCGGGAAGGACAGGTGACCACGGCACGCGGCCCGGTGGAGCAACCGCGGTTGTGGGCAAACACTTCAGTCCTCGGCAAATAGTTTCCATGAATGCCTCATTTAGCATCATGCATTTAAAATAGTTTGTGTGTGTGTATACTGACAGACTGCGCTCAAATTAAACCGGGCTCTGAATTTAAAAAAAAAAAGGAGAAAACAAACAAACAACTCCCAGCCTGCATATTCAGAAGGACTACATGGAGAATGGCATTCATTCCTTGAGAGGCCCAACTGCTACAAGGTTGTGGTCACACACACAGGCCTTTTCGGGTCGTGCCTGATCTCTGTGTCAGGGGACAAACGTTGGGCCATTCCTCAGACGACAATATGATTATTGAAAGCTCCTTACGGTGGCAGCTCTGACCCACGCTGACCGCAGTCTCCACATTTTCTCAGGTGCTTTTACTGTGACACACTTCCCTGTGTTCTCTCTCTCTCTCTCTCTCTCTCTCTCTCTCTCCCTCTCTCTCTCTTTGCAGTTGTGCGTTTATTATGACGTCAAAGGGGAAATGTGCGGACGCCGCGCTGGACCTTCTGTTCATTGAGGAGGGGGACGACGGGTACAGAAACCCCACCGAGCTGAAGATGAGTCAGATCGTGCTGCCCTGCCACGCCAACCACTGTGGCGAGCTGAGTGTTGGGCAGCTGCTGAAGTGGATGGACTCCACCGCCTGCTTGTCCGGTAGGAAAGAGGATTTGTCAGAAAACGGGCAGGTGTCCCAAGTGCAACTTCCATTCCACGGAGTTTGTCTCGTGGAAATTGGGCCGCTTTTCACACCGGTGAAAGAATCCATTGTGTATCCGCCCCGATGTTTGGATCGGCCGGTGGTTTCTTCGCTGGTTAGGGTTAACCCAACTATTTCCTTGAGATCTGGTTTGTTGTCTTCCCTAAATCAGTCTACGGAGATCATGAAGCCCAATGTTATCCAAGATTATCCCCGGGTGGTGGCACATCTGTGACCCTGCGTCCACCTGAAAGCCTGGTACATTCTTGAATAGCACCCAAAAGCATTTCATGTTATTTTGTCGAGTCATTATAGCTGCTTCCCTTTTTTTCCAGCGTTTCACTGTTGACCAATTTGCGCTGGTCTCGCTTTTGTCTTGACCTCATTTGGGAGGTGTTCTAAAAACGGATTTGCACTGAACCATAATGGTCTAATCCACGTTCCCCGAAGTGATCAAGTGCTTGCAGTTACAGTATGTCAAACGTGAAGATTTTCTTTTAGTTCAATTGCTGTTTCCACAGCGAAGAATGTTTGACTATTAAGTTCCATAATCAGAGTCAGCGATGTGAACGCCATCGTCACTCGTGTGACATCACACACACTGCATCATTTTCAGTTTAAAGATAAAACAACTGTCAAATCAAAAACACTTCATCACATTAAGGACCGACGTCTCAGAGATGTTACCCTTTAAAACAGCTTATTTTTTTACAATATTACCAAATCAATCCAAACGTATTAATGAGATTGCTACCACATCGTAAATGGTACAAATATGTTTTAATTTTGGGCCACTGCCAAACGTTTAACGATATCTGCACAGAAGCAATAGATACAACTTTGGCATCAGTATGTTCTGGTGTTTTATTGACGCATTCAATGCATTTAAACTGAAACCTTGTTATAAATCTGTCTGTGTGATTGATTATTACTACATGCAATTTAATAGATGCACATATTTACAGCTCACCAGCTCATTCCACCTTGCCTGGCTTGCAGTTGCTTCGTGACTTTGCGTGCTGGGTTTCCTGTTCTAACTGTAATCTCTGTCCCCGCAGCGGAGAGACACGCAGGTTGTTCCTGTGTCACCGCGTCCGTGGACGACATTCACTTTGAACACACCATCGGGTAATGCACAAACCCCATGTTTTACAGTACCACGGTCCACATTGTGTTGATAGTACAATCACGGTTAAGTGTTGGTAGTAAAGAGAAGCGCCTCTGTCTGTGTGCTCCAGGGTGGGAAAGGTGGTCAACATCATAGCAAAGGTCAACCGGGCCTTCACGTCCAGTATGGAGGTGAGGGGACATTTTAATTTGCAGTCGCACAAGTTGTCATTTCCGAAAAAGGACAAATGCACGCGATGGCTTTTGTTTGTTTCAGGTGGGCATATTGGTGGACTGTGAGGATCTTTACACCGACAGGCAGTGGAAGGTCTGCCACGCTTTTGCCACCTTCGTCGCCCGACGAACCGAAGCGGGGAAGGTGAGGCGCGAGGACCTGAAATGAGCATTTTCGCCAAGGCGCGTCCGACATTCCTTTCTTCTGCGTCCTGCGCGCACAGGTGCAGCTGAAGCAGGTGCTTCCTCGCACGCAAGCGGAGCAGATGGAGTACAGCCTGGCGGCGGAGCGGAGGAGGATGAGGCTCATCCATGCCGAAATCATGAACGACCTGCTGAGCAGCAGCACAGCTCAGCTGGGTACAGCCTGTAGACACACGGCCCCCCAGTTTGAATCATCAGCGTTTTAAAAATCGGGCTGATCTTGCCTCCTCGTTGTCGCGCTCTCACCAGGAGAATTCCAGGAGTTCCAGGGCGCCGTGCCGGCTGAGCGGACGCGGGTGGAGAGCGTGGAGCTGGTGCTCCCGCCACACGCCAACCATCAAGTCAGCACCTTCGGGGGCCAAATCATGGCCTGGATGGAGAATGTGGCTACAATTGCAGCAAGGTGTGTCCGTAGTGTGTTTAAAACGTAGAGACTTGAACCAGCTATGATGGACCGTGAGTAACTTTATTCCTGAGTTGGATGAGAAGGTCAAAGTCGCGGCCGTGTCCGCCTGTTGAATTTGAAACTGAAGCCAGCAGTCGGTTAGCTTAGCTTCTTCATTCAAACTTGTGCATCTTCCTCAATGTACAAATAACAGTCCGGAACGAGGACATAGACACGGATGTACTTGGATTGAACAGTATACGAAGTGAAAGAAAGTAAGTGCTTTAAAATCTGTAGTGATCTCTTTTGTTCGACTGAGACAAGTTGTTGTATTTACAGAGTGTTCTGTACGGGAAACTTCTTGGCTTCTCTGTGAGACCAGGAAATCCGGGCACCCGGCCAAGAAATAGTCTCACACAAATAACCCCCGCGACACCACAAATGGTCCTTTTTGGGTTTGTGTGCATATGACATGGTATAGGTGGTAGTTTTAGAGACGCAGGTAGGTGGGTATCGGTGCCTTTGGACGGAGCCTGGATACTTGTTTCCAGTACTACGCTGTGATAATTTACCGGGCGGTGGCTTCATATTTAACGCAGAGATATGACAATTAAATAGATCTTCTCATCAAACTCATTGTGAGAAAGCAAATCGGCAGATTCTTTACAAATCCTACTTAGACGAGGCTATTTGTTAAGAGAACGAGGTTCTAAACAGCAACACCGGTAACAAACCTCTTTTCTTCTTATTCTGATGTAGCCGCTTGTGTAAAGCTCACCCAACCTTGAGGAGCATCGACATGTTCCATTTTCGGGGCCCGTCTCACATCGGTGACCGACTGGTACTGAAGGCCATTGTCAACAACAGCTTCAAGCACAGGTGAGTCTTCACGCGAACGACTCGAACAAAGAGCGCACAAGCACACAACCCTCGTCCCGTCTTGACAAAGACTGTTTTTACCGCACACGTCTCTTTCTGAACCCGCGCGGCGCGTCCCAGCATGGAGGTGGGGGTGTGCGCGGAGGCCTACCAGGGTGGAGAACCTCTGCGTCATATAAATAGCGCTTTCATGACCTTCGAGGTGCTGGACGAGGACCGGAAGCCGCGCACGATACCACGGATACGACCTGAGCCTGTGGTGAGTTTTCTTCTGGTCCTGTTGCTGCGTGACAGCTCATAATGTACAGTGTGACCGGCTAATTTTCAGCACTAAGTTATCAGAACATGTCTCTGTGGAAGGATTTAATTATTAGGGCTTCCCACGTTTTTACAGGATGGGAAAAGACGTTATCAAGAAGCTGTTGCCAGAAAGAAGATTCGCCTTGATAGGTTGGTATTTCCCCCTCAACCACCAGGATGTGTTCTTTGGACAGATTACTGAGTCATCAGTGTCGGAAAAAAAATCTGCTTAATATGCATTTTCTATCCCTACCTCCTTTGCAAGGTTCGATTCAACATGATTCGTGAAAACAAAAAGTGTAATCACGGCTGTGTTTGTGCAGTGTTGAGCTACGTTATTCACAGTGGACTGCAGCAGCACATGACTTGGCAGAGCAGCGGGTCACAGCTGAGCAGACTTTGGTGCTGAGTCTGTCGAGCATAATAAGTGGATTGTTCAACTGTAGAATACCCGGCCTCCCGTTTTATTCCACTATTCGAGAGCCCGAGGTCGGCTCACTGCGAGAACGAAAGGCTTTTGTATTCAGATCCGGTCGTCTGATCTTTCTTTTGTCCCTCAAAGTAAATTGTCACTGTGCCCTACATGTTTACAGGAAATACATTATCTCCTGCAAGCAAACTGAAGTGCCCCTCTCTGTACCCTGGGATCCAAGTAACCAGGTATTGCAATTTCTGGCAAACAGAGTCCCACACGGCCTGAGTCTTATTGCCACTGTGTTTGAGAATTCAGACGGTCCGTTGTCTTTGTTTTGTTAGATGTACCTGAGCTTCAATAACGTAACAGCGCTGAAACTAATGGATACCAGAAACAACTGGGTCTTAACGTCTGAGAAAAACAAGGTCGGTACGGTTTGTGTTGTTGTACCGGATATAACTTGTTAAATAGACACAGCTGTTGTGATTCCGCCGTGCATTCTGATCTGTGTTATTTTGGACAAGCAGCGTTGTCGATCCTGGGAGAAGGCCCATGTTGCTCTTAAGTAAGTTCTAGAATAATGCAGAATAGATCAAATATCGACCGTAAACTTACTTCGGCTCCAACCCCTCTCCAAAGGTCACTATCGAAGATTTAGAGAACGAGCTCTAAATATAAGTCGTCCTGAAAATATGTGAAATAATGTATAATCTCTCACACACACCATTAACTCACCAGTTAATGTGGCGGTTTAGACCGCAGTCAAACTCAATGTGTGCACATGAGACTATCTGAAACCAGTCCTATTTATAGACGTTGAGCCCCCCCCCCTCCACTCTTAGGTCAGACTGTACACCCTGGAGGAAAACCACGTGCTGTGTTTCAAGGTGGAGATGCACGTCAGCGTACCGGCAGAGCAGACGTTCCACCTTCTGTCCGACCTGAGGAGAAGGAAGGAGTGGGACCGGATCTATGAGTCAGTACGACCGCCGACGTCCAGCTCAGAGAACGATGCCGATCTTATTCTGTTTTCATTATTGTCGACAAAAAGCAATTACTTGGATACGTCATAACTCGAAAATATTACTCAAACATGTGGAAATTGTTAGGGTTTCTCAGGGGATTAGTTTGGTGCTTTAGTGAGTATCCACGTCAGCAGGACGGGGTTTGTGAAAGGCTCAAAATAAACCACAGTGCTTGTTTTCATGGTAACGGATGTACATGTCACCCAATGCAGCATTGGTTGATTTTTAATCATTTTAGGAGAATAATTGAGGTCTACAGCACAGAAACGAGTGGACAGAAATCACTGGGTTGGTTCCTTTTTTGTTGGCTTTGTTAAATCGAGAGCATTACCCTTTTTTGAGTTGAATGTTATCATTACAGTCGCCAAACCATGAATCCAACTATGTATATGTAGGCCCATATTTAAAAGCTCAGATTGTGAAGCTGCAGTAGTTATGCGCAGTAGATACGGAAAATCGTTTATCCAAGACGTGATGGTTACAGCAGCATGAGAAGGCAGAATTCTGTCTTTTAATATTTGCATTTCATCACAGTCTCATTACTTCGTGGCCCTTGCAGGGAGTGCGAGGTTATCATCCAAGCAGATGAGGAAGACACCCTGTACCGCGTGACGACACCATCCGTCAGTAAAGGGGGCAAAGGCCAGGACTTTATCCTCCTGGCATCAAGGAGGAAGCCATGTGACACCAGGTGTTGTAACTCCACGTTTGGTTCGCAGCTTCTCTGCTGTATTGTTTTCATATTTTGTTACTTTAGTTCCTATTCCCAACTTGTATTATTGCAAATGCTGCTTCCCACCTGCTCTCTCACTAAAGTCTCATGTCGCTGATCCTCGTCCATCCCTCTCAGGGACCCGTATCTGATCGCTCTGCGCTCCGTCACCTTGCCCACTCACCTCCCCACGGAGGACTACACCAGGGGAGAGGTGCTCTGTGCGGGCTTCTCCATCTGGGAAGAGTCCAGCGCTGTCACCAAGGTTGGCCAAATGAGAAGGGCACACGGGAGAGGAGAGGAGGGGGGGGGGGGGGGGGGGGGGGGGCGCTTGCTACGAGCACATTTGCTGCGTCGTCACAGATGCCGATTCACACGCGTCTCGTTTGCAGATCACCTACTACAACCAGGCCACGCCGGGCATCCTCCCCTACATCTCCACGGACATCGCCGGTCTGTCCTCCAGCTTTTCGAGCATCTTCTCCGCCTGCAGGGACTTCCTGGAGGCCAACAAGGACAGCCTGGCTGCCCTGCCGCCCTCGGCGCTGTGACACGGCGGCGCCGCCGCCTTCGTCCCGATGCACCACCGTCGTGTGGGGGCTCTGAAGGGGCCTGTGGTTGAATGTAGGCGTCCCACCCAGAGATTAGAGAACTCATTTTTTTGCATATGTAGTTTTTAGACCTCAGTTCTCACTGTATGACATGTGCAAAATGAGAGAAATTGTCTTGTTATGCAAAAGAAATAGTGTTTACATTTTTGAACTTGCTACTTGTTTTCAGCAAGATTAAAAGGTATGAAGCAAAAGTGCACAATAGTTACCATAGGAATTTTAGCCTTATAACTTTTAATAGATCTAATTTATTCCAAAGCCGTCTATGTGCTGTATTAATTAATCCAGCTATCCAGCTATGTATTTACCACAATCTCTAAATCGGTTATCTTAGAACAGTCCTACAATGGTACTCTGGTATAAGTTGTTTCAATCAACCTCTTTTGTTATAGTTTATTTTCTACCTGCCTACATAATGTTTTTAAATTATTTTATCGAGACTTCGAATGACAGTAAACCAAGATGTACATTTAGTGTGTAAAGATGCTGTGTTGAGACGATGATGTATAGTTTTAGAGAACTCTTGCACTGATTTCGATGTACTGACGTTAAATGGCCAAGTATCTCACATGTCAAGCGGTCTTGATTTGA
Organism: Gasterosteus aculeatus; assembly: GCF_964276395.1. NCBI lineage: Eukaryota > Metazoa > Chordata > Actinopteri > Perciformes > Gasterosteidae > Gasterosteus > Gasterosteus aculeatus. The sequence goes on along the minus strand of NC_135695.1, from coordinate 18,479,457 downwards.
ATTGACACAATAAAGACTATTAACCAGTGGATTATGGTCATTTGAGCTGTTGTGTTGGGCTTCACTTCAGTCTCCTTACATTCCTACCATACCCTAAACATTTTGCTACGGAGAAAAACACAGCTGGCAGCTGCATCCCACCGTAACTCTTGTCGAACTAGGTGACAGCGACCTGTGGGATGGAATCGAGGTGAAACAGAAAGGCTCTGACCGCGGTCTAAAGGAGTCGACTGCTGTGCTCTATTCCAGAATTTGTTTTTGTTCCATTATCTTCCTGCTGTCCTCCCACTGCTTCTGGGACAGCGAAACGGAAAATAAAGCAAAATTCTAGTTAGTTCCTTGTGCATGTGGCATTTGTTGCCATGACAACAAGCCAACAGAGACAGTTGGCACCTTGTTAAAAGTGATGAATATTTCTAAACAAAACCGCTCATGTCATAAGTTAATGAATTTCACCGGCTACATTCAAGAGTAATGTGCCCTCTCCAATGATACATTTTCCATTATGTAAGAGATTAGTATACAACACCTTATTGCCCTGATAAGGAAATGATTGATTTAGCTAATTTCCTGTTTTGTGTACCTCAGCATGTAGGCCTTTTTTGAGTCAACATTGGTTGGCTGCAAGCAATGCGGAAGTAAAACCTTAAAATAATATTACAGGTTCACAAAAGTCCACTTTAAGGTTACTAATAATATTTATTCCCCAATCCCCTATTTATCTATTCATTGGATGTTTGTGGGTTCTCTTTATAAGATGAAATATAGCAATTATGTCGTCCAATTTCCAACTCTTTATGATATGGTTTGTATGAAATGCAAAAACAGTCAATTCATTTGATATAATCTATAAACCATGAGCACAGCCCAGCGTGCGTCTCAGCATCTTCCTTCTTATGCAGAGCGCACTGTACTTTACTTAATATTTTATTTTTTATTCTGCATTCCTCTAGTTTATATTTGTCTATTTTATACTGTAGATTTAAATTAAAATTTGTAAATGGAACATGTCGTTTTTCCTGCACTGTGTTATTTTCTTGTTGTCCATTGTCTCATTGTTATGACCATGTCAAATTCCTTGTATGTCTCGTATGTCTTACATACTTTGCCAATAAATGTTCCTGTTTTCCTGATCCACGCTTACGTCATAAACACAACTAGCCACGTGACCCGGAAGTCAGGGACGGAAAGGGTCCTTCGCTATCTGCTGAAACTAAAAGCACTTATGGAACGAGACACTAGACAAATCGGACTCGGAACCGATAGTATGAGCCAGGAAAGTGTCACAAAGTTACAAAAAGCGACAAAAGTAAAGATAGGAAAGTTTAACTCCCTCCGTGGTGAGTCTTATGTCCGACTGACTCGTTTCACTGCAAAAGCTCGCTTCTCCTTCGAAACCCAATGCCTTTGTGTTTATTCTCCGTTTGTATTCTTTAGTCTTATTTGAAGAAGCTATGTGATAACTGTCTTCGCCTGACAGCTCGAGAGGTGCAGCCCGGAGAGTTCTGGGACGTGGTGGCTGTGACCGCCGCGGACGAGAGCCAGAGAGCCGCTTACGAGCTGCAGGTGAGACAGAAAGTGGCCCGGAAGGAGCTTCCCCTCGGGCCTCACTACAAGGTCTTCTCTGATCCACCTGGACCTAAAATAGGTGAGGCAGTCTACATTGATTTTTTTTTCTTTTTTACAACAAAGCGTTGCGTTATTATCGTTATTGTTATTACTACTAATATGACCTGTTTTCAAGGGAATGGGGGCTCTACTCTGTATGCGCTGCAGCAGCTGAATGACATCTATGGGAAGTCTCTGGAGAGGCTGAGAGTCATCCTCATCCATGCAGGTTTGAGACCCTAATCCTACAAATACACCATGTTCCACTGCTTTTTGCTCAAAGCATACTTGTTTAGAAAGTAGAAAATATATGTATATATTTTTTTAAATGGCCATTACAATTTTCCAGAACCCGATTGCTCAAAGTCATCATCAAAAACATGCGGCCAATTCATTCATTTCATTTTTTGACTAATGATTTCAGTTCTGCAGACGCGTCCATCTCCCTTCAATACAAATAAGAGGTTTGCAGGAGAAAGGCAGACAGTCACGTGCTTATACTGCTGCATGAAATGAGAAAAATGTGAATCCATTAATGGCCATGAATTGTTGTCAGTATAGAATAAGCAGCGTTTGTGACATCACATGTTCACATGTCCAAACTGTTCTAACATGTTGTAAACCTCATCACCGCTTCCTCCATCTGGATTAGTCCAAATCACACACCGCCACAGTCACAATAACTGTTGCACCCATGTGAGCTCATTTATGTATGCAAATATATTTAAATTATAAGCAATAATTATACATAACAGAGGAAGACATAAGGCCAAAAGCAGATGATCGTTATCGTGTAATTAACACTGAAATAAATTCATTTAACACGATCGCTCAAACCAATAATCCATCCATCCATCCATCTTCAACCGCTTATCCGGGGTCGGGTCGCGGGGGCAACAGCTCCAGCAGGGGACCCCAAACTTCCCTTTCCCGGGCCACATCTACCAGCTCTGACTGGGGGATCCCAAGGCGTTCCCAGGCCAGTGCAGAGATATAATCTCTCCACCTAGTCCTGGGTCTTCCCCGGGGCCTCTTCCCAGCTGGCCGTGCCTGAAACACCTCCCTAGGGAGGCGCCCAGGGGGCATCCTCACCAGATGCCCAAACCACCTCAACTGGCTCCTTTCGACGCAAAGGAGCAGCGGCTCTACTCCGAGCTCCTCGCGAATGGCTGAGCTTCTCACCCTATCCCTAAGGGAGACGCCAGCCACTCTCCTGAGGAAACCCATTTCGGCCGCTTGTACCCGTGACCTAGTTCTTTCGGTCATGACCCATCCTTCATGACCATAGGTGAGGGTAGGAACGAAGATTGACCGGTAGATCGAGAGCTTTGCCTTCCGGCTCAGCTCTCTTTTCGTCACAAACCAATAATATGTGTTGTTATTATATAATATTTTATCACAGCAGCTTCCAAATAATCAGGGCTTTATAATAAAGTGTGTGAACTAAGAGTTTTATGTTTGCTTTTCCAAAGTTGACTAGTTTGGTGTGACGTCTCCTCACTTCTCGTCCTCCCAGGAGGATTCAGTCAGCGTCTGCCCAGTGCCAGCGCCTTGGGCAAGATCTTCACCGCCGTGCCGCTGGGAGACCCTCTCTACCAGATGCTGGAGCTCAAACTGGCCTTGTATGTTGACTTCCCCTGCCGGATGAAGCCGGGCGTGCTGGTGACCTGTGCAGACGACATAGAGCTGTACAGTACCGGAGGTGATGAGAGCGTCCGGTTCGACCAACCGGGCTTCACGGCTTTGGCCCACCCGTCCTCGTTGTCTGTCGGCACGACCCACGGAGTCTTTGTGTTGGATCCGGACAAAAAGTCGGGCCACTCTGAAGTGGAGAACGTCTCCTGCCTGCGCTTCCTGCACAAGCCGAGCATTGACGAGATGCGCGACAGTGGAGCTGTTCGGAAGAGCCGCGGCGGTTGCTTTTCTCTTTCTGACACAGAGTTTGTCTACACAGACAGCACCTATTATGTCGACTTTGACACCGCCAAATCGCTCCTCGGCCTGCTGGAGGAGCTGGGGCCTTTGCACTGCGAGGTGGACGCATACGGGGACTTCCTCCACGCGCTGGGCCCGAGGGCCACGGTAGATTACACCAGCAACACCGCCAACGTCACCAAGGAGGAGGACAGCCTGGTGGAGATCCGCCGAAAGATCTTCCATCTTCTGAAAGGGACTCCCTTGAGTGTCATTCTCTTGAACAACTCCAAGTTCTACCACATTGGGACCACATCGGAGTACCTCTTCCACCTCGCCCGGGATGGGGCTCTGAGGACCGAGCTGGGTCTCCTGTCGTCCGCCTTCAGCCTGAACGCGGACGAGAACCCGGGTCGCTGCGTCATGTGCAGCGTCCTGGACCCCGCTTGCTCCGTGGGGGCCGGGGCCGTGGTGGAGTACTCCCGACTGGGAGCGGGAGCGTCCGTGGGCGGGGGCTCCGTCGTCAGCGGCTGCTGGGTCAGGGCGGGCCTGTCGGTGCCCGGCGGAGTCTTCATGCATTCTCTGAGCGTGACTCGCGGGCACCGCGCCGGGTTCGTCACCGTGGCCTTCGGGATCGAGGATGACTTGAAGCGCGGCGTGGAAGCGCCTTCGCGCATGGCGGAGCTGAAGCTGTTTGGCGTCAGCCTGCCGGAGGGTCTGTCCCGCTGGGGGCTGAAGGAAGGAGAGCTGAGGTTCTCCGGTGGTGCGCCCGGCTGTAGTTTGTGGAACGCTTGTTTGTTTCCCGTTTGCTCTGATCAACAAAGCTCATTCTCTCTGTCCCTGGAGATGCTGCAGGCCGCCCTGAGCGGCTCCGCGTTCACCGTACCGAAAGACACGATCCTGGTGTCCATGCGAGAGTCCTTGGAGTGTAAGAACCTGGAGGAGATGCTGACGTTCAGGAGGGGATTGTATGAAGACATCACGAGGGGAAAACGAGACAATCAAAGTTCATAATCGAAATTATGTATCAGCTTAACTGTGAGATAAAGTTCATCACTACACTCAATTTTTCTCCAAAATGTTCAAAAGTATGACGTTCTGCTGTCTATTATAAATTGATATTGCACAAAATCCCAATTAACACTGGTTGCTGTCATTTAGAGGGAGATCAGTTGTCGTAGTTGTTTAGCATTCAACAGTGTTTATTTTTAGCCCACTGCCACCCCCCCCCTCCCCCTTTATCTGGACCTGTGCAATTGTGGCAGAGTGATAGATTGTGTTACTGCCTTACCAAACTACAGAGCCGATATTACAGGAGAAGAGAAACCTTATCGATGGGAAATTACAAATCAAGACCCTCTCAGACGTGCACAGGTAACTGCTGTGTGTGTGTGTGTGGGGGGGGATTATTTAATTCTGACAAGAATGAGGTTTGGATTGAATAAGAACATGAAAGTCGGGTGTGGATTGTTGGCTGCCATCAGTCACAAACACTGGCGAGTTGCACTTTGGCTTTCAAAAGTTAATGTCTGATAATGTTTAAATGGTGTTTTTGATTTTATTATTTATATATATATATATATATATATATATATATGTGAATCAAATCAGGAGGTAAAATAAAGAAAGTTTTTCTGCATATGGGCTTTTATTGTTGTTTTTTTAACCATGGCGATGGCTGTGCAGATGAGTGGAAGAAGAAGGTGGGCGAGTCGTACGCTGTGATCGTAGAGAAGTTGGAAGATGATCTCCAGCTCAAAGACGACGAGCGTGTGGAGCTCAAACTTGCTTTCAGGTTGACAAAAATAATGCATACAGTTATTTACGTCTCTTAACGTATCACGTGTTGCTTTGTACGCATTGTGTTCTCCTCAGTCGGGCGGTCGCGTGTCATTCCTCACCAGCAGGTGATGTTTATTGTCTTTGGCTCAGCTCGGATGAAGCTTTTCAGAAGGTGAACTTGAGCTACCGAACAGCGAAGGGGCTGTCGCTGCTGCATCTCTGCTGCGTATGTGGAGGTATGCATGACTCCGAGAGTCTATTTATAACTCCTCAACAAACTGTGGCAGTGTGAGGAAGGATTACCATGAACCGACTGACATTGTGTGTACAGTCGAGCTCCCCGCATAACACATAAATGTAAAAATAAATGTACACGGCTGATGTGGAATAAATGTCAACTTTAACATCGAACATGTTTTGTTGAATGAGTTGAAAAGAATGAAAAGAATCATGCATTTGTGACCAGGTACCAAGACCAATATGCGCACGCTGATGCTCAAAGGCCTCCGTCCTTCCAGACTGTCCAGGAATGGGTTCACGGCGCTCCACCTGGCTGCGTACAAGGTGACCGCAACTGAGGAGCAATAAAATCTGAATTCAATGGTTTTCGTCATGTGTTTCTAAGTGCAATAGGTGTCTTTTTCCTGCCACTTGGTGGAGTGCAAGTACCAGTAGTGAAAATAAGTACTCTAGAGTAAACTACAAATAGGAACGTAGTATATGACCGAGTACATCGCTTTAATGTCGCAGCTGTTCAAGTCGGAGATGGATTCTCATGTCTGTGAATCCCCTGTACGCCAGGACGACGCTGAGCTGCTGACCGCTCTGCTCCACGGGGGGTCGGACGTGCAGCAGGTGGGCTACGGTGCCCTCACCGCCCTGCATGTCGCCACGCTGGCGGGGCACCACGAGGTGAGGCCATCTTCTTTTTGGCCTCAATTACTGTGAGGGAAGTGACTTTTTAGTGACTATTTCTCTCCCCCGCCAGGCAGCAGATATCCTCCTGCAGCACGGAGCCAGTGTGAATGTTCAGGATGCCGTGTTTTTCACCCCCCTGCACATCGCCTCTTATAACTGCAACGAGCAGGTACGTTGCAGCTGCATTTGTGCAACCGTGATGACTGAAAGGCTGAATTTTGCACGCACATTGTCACCTCTGCATCTGCCCTTCAGTTGGCAAAGTTGCTGCTCAAGTTCGGGGCCGATGTGAACGCCAGCGGGGAGGTGGGTGACCAGCCGCTGCATTTGGCTGCAGCCAAGGGTTTCCTCAGCATCATCGAGCTCCTGCTGGAGGAAGGCACCAAAGCTAACGGCGAGCCTCCCACACTGCACGCCCCACACATGTAGCAAACGTTCTCGTTCGGCCCGCGCGGAAATGATCAACGCACTGAACTTCACTGCGATTCTCTCCAGTGAACGCTCAGGACAACGAAGATCACGTCCCTCTGCACTTCTGCGCCCGCTTCGGTCACCACGAGACTGTGCGTTTCCTGCTGCAGGGCAACTTTGACGTACAGCCTCACGCTGTCAACATCTACGGAGACACACCGTTACACTTGTAAAAAAAAAAAAGGTTTTACAGTGTCAGTAACCGTCCACAACCTTTTGGGAGATGACGAGGGGAGATGAAGTGCTGTGATTATTGTGTCTCATCAGGGCCTGCTACAATGGAAAGTACGAGGCGGCGAAGGCGATCGTACAGCTTTCTGGCACAGACAGTCTGGCAAAGGAGAACATATTCAGCGAGACGGCACTTCACAGGTGCTGTATTTATTCACCGTCTTAAACCAGACAAACTGTGCACGGACACAAAATGCATGCTTTGCCTACGGGCACCACCTTTAACGCGTGATTGGTGTCGCTCTGACGTGGTAACGAGGAACTCGTCTTGTGTCGCAGTGCGTGCACCTACGGAAAAGACCTGGAGCTGGTCCAGTTCTTGTTGAGCCAGAATGCAACGAGCATCAACAATCAGGGCAGAGATGGACACACGGGTGACCCTCCTTTAAAGTGTTCAGATTAAACAGCACCAGCCGCGTCGTGCCCCATGGTCGTATAATAAATACTCTTTCCAGCTCTACACAGTGCCTGTTTTCACGGCCACATCCGGCTGGTGCAGTTTTTGCTGGACAGCGGGGCCGACATGAACCTGGTAGCCTGCGACCCCAGCAGGTCCAGTGGGGAGAAGGACGAGCAGACCTGCCTCATGTGGGCCTATGAAAAAGGTCCGTCGGCATGGCGACAGGCTGTCGGAACAGATTGAATGGAAAAACTAGTATCAAAGGGATAGTTCTGTTCTTTTGAAGTGGGGTTGTGTGAGGTACTTATTTATAGTCGATGTATTAGCTGCAGTTGGTCGCCATATGCTCCTGGCTGAGAGAAGCAGACACAAAGCAATGTTGTGCATCTGAAAGGGACGCCAGCGAGAAAAGTGTAAGCTATATTTAAAATATTGATGCCTTTTACTTAAATAGTAACCGCAGAGGAACTGAAGTGACTGTTTTTCTAATTTTACGGTGTCGCCACAGCCACAATACTTCATTAACAAACCTCATGCATCCTCACTCGGAAGACCAGAACTATTTCAGAACCAACTCAAGTACTTCTGACATATTTGAGTTTTTCTTACTCAGGTCACGATGCTATTGTCACATTACTGAAACACTACAAACGTCCAGACGACTCCCCCTGCAACGAGTACTCACAGCCGGGAGGGGGTGAGTTACCCCTTTATTATTAATAGTATTAATTAACTAATATTTGTCACTTTTTTTTACATGACTTTTTTTCAACATTACATATTTTGACACATTTTTCAAAATATTTTTTACTTTATTTTACTCTTTTATTTTTCATGACATTTTTGGACATAATATTTTTTTACTTTTCTTTTTATACAATATTCATTATCTGGCCTGAAAATGACGTCCTCCCATCAACAGCAACATGTCGTCTCTCTTTTCAGATGGGTCCTACGTTTCTGTTCCGTCTCCCCTGGGAAAAATCAAAAGCATGACTAAAGGTAGCGAGGTGGAGTGAAGCACAGCAGCTTTCCCCACATTTCACGTCGCTTGTCAGATGATATGACAGCCCCAGTGTCTGTTGCCATGGGAGGGGGCTTAGCTGCTGGGGATAATACCTGGCTGATGCTCTTACCTATAAAACCACAGATCTGGCTACCTTTGTGTGCTATTCATTCGTCACGTCTTAGAATCACGTTTAAAGCTTCTAAATATCAAGATCAAGGTTCTAGATCTCATTTTGGTGACAAAAATTAGACCATACTATTGATTTGTCGATGGGGGGGAAAAGAAAAGATTCTGCCTATTACAGCGCACTCTACCTGGTAGCCTAAATTAATTACAAATAAACAAAAAAAAGCTATTTGCAGCATATTCAATTATTTATACCCTAACTACTGTACTTTACCCTAAAATGTTAATCAACTTAAATCAGGCCGGTGTGCACCTGCCAATATTTATATAGTTTCTATAGATATAAAATGCTGCTGCAGCACCCGCAGATTAACACACACACACACGCCCCTCATCCTAGTTTTAATTATAGCCGTAGTTGTGGTGCACATGTTTCACTTTATTTTAGACATAAACATGATGGCTTCATGATGCGTTCCATTCCATATTTTCTAAAAAGGTTGCGTTCTGTTTTCAGAGAAGGCCGAAGTTCTGCTGCTCAGGGCCAGCCTCCCCTCTCAGTTCCATCTTCAGCTGCCCGATCTGGAGTTCAATGAAATTATCGGATCAGGTACCTCTGCTCATCTGTTTCCTGTGGTCCTTGCTGCGCGCTTCAGACAATCTGATGCTATTACTGGTGAATAAATCTGTTTCCCCACTCAGGCTCCTTCGGAAGAGTCTACAGAGGCAAATGCAGAAACAAAACTGTCGCCATAAAACGGTAACCCTGCACTCATAAAGGTGACATTCAACGTCCCATCAGGGGGGGAAAAACTAACGAGTCCTTTGCTGCCCGCTGTTGATCGCAGCTATCGATCCAACACGTACTGCTCCAAGTCGGACGTGGACATGTTCTGCAGAGAGGTCTCCATCCTCTGTCGCCTCAACCACCCCTGCATCATCCAGTTCGTGGGGGCGTGCCTGGACAACCCCAGCCAGTTTGCCATCGTAACCCAGTACGTCTCCGGAGGCTCCCTGTTCTCTCTGCTGCACGAGCAGAAGAGGTGAGGAAGTGTCCTTTCACGCGCACAACATGCTAAACCTAGAACGTCTACCACAACTTCTACTTCTAACCATTTGAAACACAAACACAGAGAAGGTCTGCAATATTCACTTTGAATGATTCAGGTCACGGCGGGATTCAAACTAGAAACGACTGCATCCTGTCATTCGTTCCAACGCGCAACAGTCTACATGTCACATCATTTCATTTTTTTAGTTGCAGCTCTGCCATAAACAACATCTTTTTCAAACTTAATTTTTTCTATGTGACTTGTTTCTCTACTACTTTGCTTCTTTTACTTAAAATAATTCTAAATAATAGAGACACAATGCAGTGTAATGCTGCTCGACACAAACGGCGGCGAGTCAAAAACTGAAAAAGTAAATAATGATTCATTGCATGGCCATGAACATGCATTCCATCTCAAAGGAGTTTCCGTTAGATGTTCGTTAAATCCAACGAATGATAAAGTTCTGGTAAGTCCGGTCAGGTGTGTTAAACATCCGTTTGATTGCTTTTACCCTTTAGCAGTGACTAAATCCTGAAGTTAAGGCCTAAAAGGAGCTCCCAACTACCTTGAGCTCAACCATTATCCTCCTCGGGAGCAGCGAGGATCACCATTGATCCGAATGAAGTGTGCTGTCTTCATAGACCGCCCTATCGATCTGTGTAAAGTGCTGCGAGTGATTGGCATGAATCATCGATCCGCCACTAAGTGGCCGCTGCTTTAATAACGTGTCAATGGACAGGCTGATCGACCTGCAGTCCAAGCTCATCATCGCCATCGACGTGGCCAAGGGCATGGAGTACCTGCACAACCTCACCCAGCCGATCATCCACAGGGACCTCAACAGGTGGGAGCCACGTTGGTTCGGTACTAACAGAATAGAAGAACGTTGTCGTTACCAATGATTGGTGTGATCCTTCCAGCCACAACATTCTGCTGTATGAGGACGGGCATGCGGTGGTGGCCGACTTTGGAGGTGAGAGAGCCGTTGCGGTGGAGAAGAAAATGAAAGCTGCCTAGACGGTTTTATTGAAATAATACAATACTGTTGGTAAGAGGGCGACTATTTTGATTTTCATCAGCAATAAAACTCACATACTTTATTCAATTTTAGGAGTTTTAGAGCTAAAGCCCCACTTGGTCCGGTATGACCAGTAGCTTATGTTCTTTCAACCAATATTATTAAATAATTGACATTACTGAGTCAGTTTACTTGCTTTAATGGGCGTCGTCATTTGTGCTTCAGTTCTGTTTTGCACTTTTAATACTATTCTTCGCATCGCCTGTGAGCACAGTCGCGTCAGTTTGAATAAAGCTTTAACGTCATGGCCAAGTAGCGTTTATAGCACATGCAAACAAAGGGGGGGATAGGATTAGCAAAGAGAAACTTCCTTCCATCCCGCCGTCCTTTGTTAAACTGTCTTTATTAAGTCAAGTCTTTAATTGGTTTCGCTTGTTTTGGTTATTTAATTGACAATCTCTTTCTTTTCAGAATCTAGATTCCTACAATCTGTTGACGAGGACAACATGACCAAGCAGCCGGGGGTCGGTGCCGTTTTCCTCTCTCCCTCCTTTGCCAAATACGCTCTCGCCGTGTGCGGCGTCCGTGCAACAAGAGCTGCTGCCGTCACCTGCCATCAATTACCCACCAGCAAAAAAATAAATAAAAAAGGAAAAACTGCTTCCATGCAGAATTTGCCGTGATGCGCTGACTCATCACTACTCAAAGTGCTTGGCATGCAGTTTTGTGTTAAGTGTGTTACATCTCTTGAGGACTGCCTGCTGGGAGGAACTACTTGCCCTTGCTGGGACGCAGTGTTTATCAGTCAGTAATTGGGCCTGATGTTGTGTGTGTGTGTGTGTGTGTGTTTGTGTGTGTGTGTGTGTGTTTGTGTGTAATGGCCTAAAGAAAAATGGAAGAATCTCTCTGAGGCAATAAAGATTCACTTGTGTGTGTTTGTGCACATCCGCGTGTTTCTGTGTGTGTTAACAGAACCTGCGTTGGATGGCGCCCGAGGTGTTCACCCAGTGCACTCGCTACTCTGTGAAGGCCGACATGTTCAGCTACGCCCTCTGTCTGTGGGAGCTGCTTACTGGAGAAATTCCCTTCGCTCACTTGAAACCAGGTATTTGGGCCTAAACGCTCGTAGTCTGTTTGCATGCTGGAGGTTAAACTGAGGGAGGACCCTCACGAGAGATACGAGAGAAGGAAAAAAAAGCACAAAAAACCCCAAACCCTTTGACATGTAAAAGCAGCTGCAGGTAATAGAAGAACACATGATGTTTCAATCATTCCTTCAAGATCACTAAGATCTTCTGACACCAATCTGTTAGTGATTCCCAGAGTAAATACAAATCATGGGAAAGCATCATTTAGTTACTACGCAATTTAGTTCAGCTTTGCCTTCTGCTAAATCTGCATTGCAATTTTAACCTCTGCCTTTAATTAAACAATTTAAATAAGATTTTAATTTATAATTTAATTTGCTTTTATTTGCTGTTTTTAATTGTCTTTTAATTCCTGCATTTTATTTCCCTTTATTGTATGAAATGTTATGATGTGAAGCACTTTGAGTCTGCCTTGTGTATGAAAAGCGCTATACAAATAAAATTGCCTTGCCTTGCCTTGCCTAAATTTAATTAGGTCTTACGAAACCCGACTAGATTTCTGAAGTGTTTCTGTCCACACAGCTGCTGCTGCAGCAGACATGGCGTACCATCACATCCGGCCTCCTGTTGGCTACTCCATCCCCAAACCCATCTCCGCCCTTCTGATGAGAGGCTGGAACGCCTGCCCGGAGGTGAATGACACAATGTGACTCCCAAACAACTTCATCGACAATAGATTTTCTGTATCTACAAAAATCCACCGTGAGCTCTCACGTCTCGAGCAGGTGTTGCTTGCTCGTCTCAAATCAACGCAAAAATATTCTCGCCATTAGCATCCTCTCCCGTCATTAGCTGTTAAGACACACTGAGGCTCGGAGATGATGCTGAGCAAACGGCTTCTGCAGACACGTCCCCGGACGGTGCATTATCTCACGCTAATGAACGCATGGCCTGTGTGTGATCCTCCCCTCGATGCTGCCATTTTCATAATTAGCTGAGCATGTTTTTGTCCTCGGCCTCATTAAGACACATTATGACACGGGCCGAGCGTGCTGGTACGTTGCTCCCTCCGTGGCAACTCTCCTCCCCGTTTGCCAGCTTTAAGGATTGCTCGCTTCCCGCTGTCATCGCATTGTCCCGGTTAAGCTCCGTCAAGAGACATTTAGTGAAAAAAAGCGTCTCATCTTAAAAAGCACGTTCGTGTGCGCCGTGTCTCTCGCGCGGTGTCTCACCTGTGCACCAGCTGCCACGGGGGTTTTAAACGTGGGACACGATGTTCCGCGCAGTAGCATTTCTTTGTCAAAGCCTGAGAGCAGCAGATATCACAATGCAGCTCTCAGGTGTGTGACACAAATTGAATCTGAAATTGCAAAATGTTCCTAATAGCCTCGTGAAAATGACCAGATTGCGTCATCATGATGCATTTCAAAACCATTCAATTGCAGCAGAAGGGTTCTTTCTGTATCTATGCAGGAATCGTAGTCTTGAAATACAGCAAATTTGGTGTTCTGGTTTGCATTATTTAGTTTTTTTTTGTGTGTTTTCATCTTTCCTGCGTTGTCCTTGTATTGTTGTTGTTGTTGTGTTTTTGTCTGGTGTATTAAAGCAGCCTGCAGGCCGTGGCCTCTATCTGAGGATGTATAATTGAACAGCTCCGGTGGCGCTCCAGTGTTTGTTCTTTTACATCGAGGCAGGAGATCTAAGGACTGCTTTTGAAGCGGAGTTCACCTTTGCTCCATGCGTGGGTGGACTGAAAAAGAGAGACGGTGTCTGAGAGGATACAAGTGTCCCCGTCTGTTGTGTGGGAAACCAAACGAAGCGTTCGATTGTTCGTTATTGAAGCGAGGCATAAATTGCATTCTCCACTTCCCCCCCCCCCCCGTCTCAGGACAGGCCCGAGTTCTCCGAAGTGCTTTCCAACCTGGAGGAATGCTTGTGCAACGTTGAGGTACCCATCGTCCCGCGCATCCGTTGAGTCTTTAACCCTGCAAGCGCGTTGGTGGATAATGTTGTTTGTGTGGCAGCTGATGTCTCCGGCCTCCAGCAACAGCAGCGGCTCCCTGTCGCCCTCCTCCTCCTCCGACTGCCTGCTGGGGCGAGGAGGACCCGGCCGGAGCCAGGTGGCCGCGCTGCGGTCCCGCTTCGAGCTGGAGTACGCGCTCAACTCGCGCGCCTACGCCTTCTGGAGTCAGAGGTCAGAGAATAACCGGGGCCGAGCAGAGACCCGGGTGGTTTGGTTTCCCTGCGGTTGTGTCTTTAAAGTTGGGTGACAAGGGGGGAGAATAACTTTTTAATGGCGTCAAAGTTCATACGAAGCACAAGCCAAATATTGCATTTGTCAAACACACACATATTTGAGCTGCGTTTACAATGAAAACTAGAAAATATCCTTCAGTAAAGTGCAGATCTCCTTGGAAAAGCTCTGCAGAAAAGACTCCCTCTGAACGATTGTTCTACCCGGAACACGTGGACCAGTTAAGAGACTTACTGTAACCGTAAGGATTTGGAGTTGCTGGGATACTGAGCAGGAAACCAAAGGAAAGCTGAACGCTGAACTGAGGAGAAAGCGAAAGCAGCCTCCTGTTGAGCACATTATGTATTGAATTTCTGCTGCCTCTATTTGGCTCCATCTCATCTGTCTCCCTCCGTGTAAACAAAGCTGTATATCTGTCTGCGCTGGTGTCGTTTCACAGTAGAATGACGAGCAGGTGTTGACTTTATGTTTTACTCTTCAGTGAGCGGCGTCGAGCATCCGGAGGCCTTTCGCTGGAGGAACACAGGAGGAACATGCAGTTTTCTCCCATTGATCGAAATGGTTTGTTTATGCAGTATCTTTGAATGTGCTTTTTGAAGCCTTGTTATGTAATGTTGATTATTTCATTCCCTGATCAATGTATGTTTCTGTACTTTCTCATTCACGTAAAGTGTTAATGTGGAATCACACTTGGTAATGTCTTTATTATGTTATTATTTATTAGGTCAGTTGTTTGTCTCTCTTCCAGGGTACGTGTCTGATCCCATGAGCACGATGAGATTCTGCTCTTCTTACAGCAGCAGTGGAAGCTTTGAAGACAGCAACTAAACGTCTCCTTTCCACGATCCTATCGTGCCGGTTATCATCACTTCATTTGAATAGTTCGTTGGAGCGTTCTGTATTTGGCTTGTGTTTTATAAGGTTTTTTTATATACTGTGATTTGAACATTTTAAAACCGTTTTGGCGACGTTTGTGTTTTCTGAATACTGTATGTGGGACAAACAACTCCGTTCTTGTGCACATGGTTTGCACAAATCTCAAGTACAAGTTCCCTGTCAATGAACACGCATTTCCATTCAAATAAATTCTTTATAAGAAGCCAAAAGATCTGTATTCATCTCACTTGCTTTATTATTTTGAGCGGCCAATGTCACACAAATGTTTAGTCACTGACAGATGAAATGATGAAGCCTCACAAACCCACGCTAGCAATAAAAATCACATGATTGAAATATAAATAAATATTAATCTTTTTTTTAAATAAGAGGTAGTGTTTGCAACAATAATGACACAACTCCGTGTTTCATTTGGAGTTGTGGTTCATTCAACTTATTAGTAACCCGGTAACCAATGAATTAACCACTTTGCATTTTTGTCTCGATGTCGTACAAACGGATAATAATATAACAAATACACGTAAAAGCGCTAAAACCCTCATTAACGCGGAGAGGCTGCAATTACAGATTGCCGATCAAAGCCAAAGAACATCAGTGAAAATGCAAAGTGTACTTGGGACAAACGTAGCTGTAAGAGTCCAACAACTATTAATGATTCATTAGTTGGTCAGCGTGAGTGGAAGAGTATCTGCTTATAGCTGAGAGCCGCTGCATTCGATACCTCTCACAAACTACGCCTCTTTGTCACCAACAATAGCAAGAGATGGTCTATTGTAAACGTGTCAAAACCCATCATGCAGCTCCTTTTATTTTGGTGAGTCATGGATGAAGAGTATTTAAAAAGACGTAAACACAGAAACCACGAGACACTCGAAGGCCTCTGTCAAAACTCTCATTTGGAGAACTAACTAATAATAAACCCAGATGCATTTCTAAATGGAGCCACCTGATTGTCTAACCGCAAATATACAATTTCCTGTGCCACATTCCTCCTTGTAATCTAAAGTTAGTTAAAGCCCTAATGTCTGCTCTCCGTAAGCAAAGGACGTGAACTCTGACCTAACGTGGTTTCGTCCACCGAGAAGGTGCTCAGCAGGTCTTTACTGAGAGTGCGCCTGATGTCTTCGATCAGCTGCGCGTCTCTTTTGCCTCCGTCGGTGGCGGCGTCCGGCGATGGACATCTCCCGTCTTCCGGCCGGCTCCCCTCCTGGCTTCCGTCGTCGGACTTGGGCGACGTGAAATCCGTTATTTCCGTAACTTCTTGACTTTGTTCGCCACTTTTACCCCAGGTTCCTTCGCTATCGTTGGGTTCGGTCTCTCTCGGCATGGAGGGCCCCTCCGGACCGGCCGGACGCTCGCGATGCTCCCCGGTTTCTGATGACGGGAAGAGATCCTTCGCCTCTCCAACTGTTGTTGCCTTTTCTGGACCACTATCGTCCGTCGTCTCTTTGGTTCGGACGCTCTCGCGTCCTCCGCTGGTGACCGATCGATGAGAGCCCGCGATGCTCTCCACTTCAGTCTGAGACGCACCAGGTCGCTCGGAGGTGTCCTGCATGACACCTCCTTGCACCTTCTCTTCCTCCACAGATCCCCCGCTTCCTTCGTGCTCCTCCGACCTCACGTCCTCCCTGCTCGCAGACTTCGCATCGTTCCCTTCGCTCTCTGTTTTTGGGGTCGAGTCCTTCGTCTCAGTCTTCTCGTCCACTCGGCGTCGGTCTCCCTCACGCGGTTCGCCGTCTTCGCCGTGATCGCTCTCAATGTTTGACACCACAGTGTCCCCTTCGCTCTTGTCCCTTGTCTCATCTTGTGGCGCGTGCTCTCGCTGTGCGCTTTCAGGCGCCCTCTCCATCTCGAGCGGACTCGATTCCTTCAAGTCCTCCAAGGGCTCGACGAACGTCTCAAAGTACTTTGCCGTCTGATGCACGGTCACCCAGTTTGTGACCAGATCCGCGTTGTCTCCTCTCGCCAAGGCCTGCGGAGCGTTGCTCCCCGCCGCTTCGCTCTCCTCCTTTTCCCCGTTGCTTTGTGCTTTGTGAGGCTTGAGCAGAACACTCGCCCCTTCCTCCGAGGCCTTGCTCGCCTCCTCGGTGTCTGCTCCGTTGTCTTCGTCGGCAGCGGAGAGGTCTGCCGCGGTGGTGGCGGCGTCTCCTCCGTCAGGGGGCGGCTGCTCGTCGGTTCTAGCGCCAGAAGGCGCGGCGGACTCGTCTAACCCGTACGGTGAGCCGTCTGGATCCGCAGCGGTGTCTGGTGAAGATTGCACCTGGTCAGCCGAAGAAGCAACCACGACCTCACCGACATTTCTCTGCTGGTTGTCGCTCGTTTTCATCAAATCTGACTCTCCAATTTGGTTCCCAGGGTCGGAAATGTTGCCATTGTCCTCCGGTTTTGCGTCACCGTCCTTTTGGTCTTCCGATTTGGACTCCTCTGTTACTTTAGAGCCGGACGCCTGCGGCTCCGAGACGTTTCCGGTGGATTCATCTTGCTTTTCCACACCGCCCTTCTCTTCCACTGCCTCGCTTTGTCCGACATCCACATAAACTTGGTCTCCTTCGCGTTCTTGGAGAGCATCTCCAGACGCCACAGGTGCTGCTGTGGGTTCCTCGGCTGTTCTCCCGTCTGCGGTGTTCGCCGTTGTGTTCACGTCATCCTCGGCCTCAGTTTGGGCCGGTCCCTCGCGGGCGCTCTTCTCTGCTCCGGCAGACATTTCGTCGTTTTCAGCATCAAGTTCTTCCTTTTCACGGTTGTCGCCTCCTCCTTCGGTTTCTTTCATAACATCTTCAGCCTCCTTTGCATTATTTGGCACCTCTTCAGCCGTTTCTGTCCCTTGTGCTGCTTCCCGGTCCGGGGATTCCGCTGACTCTGCAATATTTACATCAGATGTTTTCACATTATCCTGATCCAAGTCTGCATTCTTCTCAGATTCCTGTGGAATCTCAGATATTTCTTCTCCTTCAGCCGGCTCATCAGTTGCAACTTTTTTCTCTTCAGATTCTCCCTCATCTTTGTTCTCCTCCTCTTCTGCTTCGCCGTCCTTTTCTCCGTCAGCATTCATCTTTTCCCAATCATTAGTTTCATCAGTTGCGACTCCCTTTTCTTCAGAGTGCTCCTCGTCCTTTTTATTTCGTCTTTCGCCTTCGTCTCTCTCGGACTTTTCCGATTCCTCTTCCATCCCTTCATTTGCAACCTTGGCTTCGTCTCCACTGTGGTCTCCCTCAGCTTGTTCTTCATCTGCATTTCCTTCAGCGTTCGAGTCACTTTTATCCCACTCGGAAATGTTTTCCTGGTTTTCTATCCTTTCTTCTGTCTTACACTCATCATTCTCTTCTTCTTCTGTCTCATCTTCACCCTTCTTTTCACTTTCACCTCCTGTTTTCTCCACTGGATTTGTTTGCTTTTCTTCCTCGTCACGTTTCTCCTCCATCTCCTCATCGATTCCAACGGAGGTTTTTTCTGTCTGCTCCTCTCCCAGATCACCGCCACGTTGTTTATTTACATCTTTTCCATCT
Source organism: Gasterosteus aculeatus (assembly GCF_964276395.1). Lineage (NCBI taxonomy): Eukaryota > Metazoa > Chordata > Actinopteri > Perciformes > Gasterosteidae > Gasterosteus > Gasterosteus aculeatus. The sequence continues at coordinate 18,461,183 of NC_135695.1, read as the reverse complement.
TCCGCTGCCGACGCTTCCTCCTCTTTAACGTCGTCTTTGGTGCTCTCGTCTTTTGCGACGTCCCCACTTGCATCCGCTGCTCTATGGACCGCGGCGTCTCCGCTCCACTCACAGGAACTGCTTGAGTTCTCCGCTGTGACTCCCGTCTCTGATGCTGCGTCTCCGTCCTCGCCGTCTCCCCGCCGACTCTCCTCTGCGCCGATCACAGGGGCCTCTTCATAGTTGAGGGCCTCTCGCTCCTCCGAGGGCTCCGCTTTCATCTCCATTGTCTCGCTCGTCGCCATCGCCCCCGCCTCTGCATCATCAGTCCCGTCGGCCTTTATATCCGGCTCTGATACCGATGACTCATCCTCCTCGCCGCTTTTTGTTCCTCGCCCCGTCTCGGCAGCGTTTTCTTTGTTGTTTTCTGCAGCTTCCCCTTCAGTGGATTGAGCGGCAGCATCTTCTTGAGGTTCTGAAGCCTCGGGATCCTCACTAATGGCCTCTTCAGATATCGGGTGCAGAGCCGTGTATTCTGTGGGCTCTGGTTCAGCGTTCTCTGCTGGGGTTTTGTCTTTTTCCCTTTCGACCTTCTCATCTCTGGTGCTGTCACTGTTCTCCCGGGGCTCTTGTTCAGTTTCATTCTCGTGCTCTTTTGGTTCGGACGTCTTGTCGGGATCCTTTAACAGTTTGTTTTCACCAACAACACCTTCCTCACATGTCATCTCCTCTTCAAGCGCCGGTTGGTGTTCTGTAAGTGTCACAGAATTCACTGCAAATGCATCTGCAAATACAAAGAGGAGAATCTTTAGGAAAGCGTGGTCTTCATTGGATTCAAAGATGATTGAAGTCTAGTACCCTTGCTGTCCTTTTCAGGGCCTTTATGCGTGGACTCGTCCTCCTCGGTGCTGGTGTCGCTCAGTTCGGGCTCCGAGCTGCACTGGGACTCCTTCAATATGGCTTCTGCCAGCTTCTCCTGCACAGATTTGGCTTGGGAGAAGAAGAAAAAAGGGTCCAGCAAGCCGTGGAGTCACTCGCGGTGACAAACAATTGTTTCACGGCAACGAACGAGAAAGTATTTGAACAGCGAACATGTAATGGGAGAACTGAGACAATGAAGAAACATATAGCCGTTAACAAAAGAACGTCTTTAATCCTTCTAGGCGCAAACAGAACATGCAGAACGGATGATTAACATGCACAGAACGAAAGAAACAACACATAAACAAGCATGATTCCGTATATCGGAATAGAAACACTAGTCAGTCTTTAAAATACCTATTTTGTGTTATTTTGGGATGTGATTTTCAAACTCCTGATGATAAAATATTAAAACAAACAAAGAAAATCAGCAACCTGTGGCACTTAAATGGTTTATGCAACTTGTTCGGTTGAGGAAACATCTGGTTTGATATTACGTTGATAAAAAGAAAAAAAAGATGGTTGTAATGCAAAGGTTGATTTGTTTGGGTGCCGTATATCTCTTGATTATAAAGATGTATATTCAGTGGGCTTTTCAAACACTGGGACTTAAAGTATGTACAAAAAATGTGTCTACGTTCTCTATCATCCTCCTCCGATTGCATTTTCATCCCAACAGATTTCTGCCTTTGTTTTCCCAATTGAATTTTGAAATGTTTGTCCATTTCTCATCATTAATCCTTTAACCTGAATCTTAAAGTGATGAAATTACAATTCAGATATTGTTTAACTTTTACATTAACAGAGCATCAGACAGAAAAGCATCACACACAAACAAATGACAAATAGAAAATCACACAATAATTTTTCCACTATCAAATTGTAGAATTGTAGCAGCCCTGTGATATTTTTATTTAGTTGTTATCAGGCCTGAATTGCTTTATTTTAATATACACACCAGATGAAGTGGACGGCAGCCCTCGTTGGGATAATAGTGGAAAAACCTCCATAAGAGATGGACTGATCCTTTGCTCACTCAGGTGGAAGCTCCGGAGTTGTGTTTTTTGTTCTCACCTCTCTCCCGTTCCTCCCGTTTCTCCTCATCTACCGTTTCCTCCCCCCGTCGGCCCCCCGAGGTGTCGTAGTCGCCCCGCTCATCCCGGCTCCCTGCGGGGTCGCTGGTGTCGTGGACCTCTTCCCCCGAGCTGTCCCTACCGCTGCCCCGCGCGTCTGAGTCTTCATCCCCATCTGGTCCGTCTTCCATCTCACCCGGCGGGACAACAATGTCCTCCCGGTGGACCTCTCTCGGCCCATCTGCTCTCTCGTCCTCCCCGCGGTCCTTGGTGGCCTCCGCGTCGCTCTCCTCCCGGTCGCTCTCCGAGGAGCTGGAGCCCGAATTGGACTTCATGTCCTCTGTGCAAATAAAGACGAAAGTTTCTGTCCCGGGAGAAACACGCAGGATCAACCCTCTCAAGAGCTGTTTTGCCGTAAAATCGCTGGTCAAATGAATAAATAGTGTGCAATCAGTGTGGCACGTTACTCCCAGTGATTTCACCAACCATCTCTCTCCTCGTCTTCAGTCTCGGAGGCGTCTCCCTCGTCAGCTTGCGTTCCAGTTTCACCGGCTGGAGACGAAGGTTTATTTTCTTTCGCCTCGACGACTCCCGGAGGTCCCTCGTCGTCTGCTTCAAAGTCTTCCTCATAATCTGCGGAGGAAGTGAATAACGGTATTGCGCGGCCTCATTGCCCGCGGTCGAGCTCTTTCTCGTACTCGCGTGTCAGAGACATCGTACCATCTCTGACTTTGTCCTCCCCGGCGTCCGTCCCCTCGCCCGCTCGAGTCTCGGCGGCCCGCGATCGGCGCGCTTCGCGCTCGGGATGCGCCGCGGCCTCGTCGCCCCCGGCCGTCTCCGTCTCCGTGCGGGGAGCATCCCCGAGGCTGGAGGCCGACTCCTCTCCGCCCTTGTTGTCTTCTTTGACCCTCCTTGGTGGAGGAGTGGGCTTCTTGTCCAACCCCATCGCAATGATGCACCTGAAGGAGACCGCGAGAACGTCCCGACAGCACAGTTCACCCGGAGGCCTTGAGTGGATTTGCCCTCTAAAGAGACAGCGGGTGGCCTTACTTGTAGCAGGGAGAAGCTCCCTCCACGCTGCGGAAACCAAAGTGTCCGTGCCGGCCGCCGAGTCTCGGGCCCTTCCTGTGTTTGAACTCGCAGCAGGAGCTCAGCCGCTCCACCTGCAGCCCGCTCAGGAAGAACGTCAAGCTGAATGGGAAACCTCGGTGTCGCCTGGAAATGAACTGGAACGTCTCTGAGGGAGAGATGGATGATGTGGACGAGAGGGGGGGGGACATTTTCAGGGTCGAGATCATCATATCTGTGAGCTTGGGTGTCGCGGAGCAAACCGTCAAACGGCCTCTTGAGTTAATTCAGGGACACCTTGATAGAGTCGCTTTGTTTGCTCAAAGGCAATTGTGCACAAAAGGACTTTCTCTTCCCTTCCCACACAAACGTCACAGACAGAATCCTCGCACTGACCTCCCTCGCTGAGCCGCCCCCTGAAAACACAGAGGTTCTCTCCTCCGCAGTGCTGCTGGAACACTTTGATCTCATCCCTCATGTCGCTCAGGTCGTGGGAGAGATGCACCGTTTTGCCAAAGTAAATCATGTCCACACGTACTTTGCTCTGGTGCACAGAGCTCCTCAGCACGGGGGGGTCCTGGATGGAAGGAAATAAAAGAAAACAGCGATCAGTATGATGTTGATTTCAGTTTTAGGGTTGAAACTTTTTTTAAATGTCCTGTGTGACTGATCTCCACAGATAGGTGTTATCTCGGCCTGGATGATTGTATTTAATCTCTATAATAATGAATAGAATATAAATGACTCTTAGAATATATCACCAAGATCTTCTCAAATTTCTTATTGTTTTTTTTTTGAGAGACGGAGACCTCTGTGAGGTCGGGCCCGCTGGACGCCGTGGTAGGACGCAGTCTGCGGCCTCTGAGCGCGCCGCTCGCGGTGACCTTTGCCCCCCTCTCCTTCCTCTTGGTGGCCGGAGGCACCGGGGTGACAAAGTTGTTGATGACCGGGAGGCAGTAGGGTGAGACGCCATGGGAGACCTCCGCCGTGGTCAGTCGTCTCCGGGACGCCTTGTCCATCTTTGAGAGAAGCGAATGAATGTGCCTGTTAAACCAGACACAGCGGGTGGGTTCTGATGTGTCGCGGCCTCACGGTGCGGTTGGGCGGCCGGTCGTTCTCGTTGGACGACCGCAGGAGTCGGCCCGGTGAGCCGCGTCGCAGCGACGCCGCCGTGCTGTTGCTGCGGATCGGCTTCAGGCGCACCGGCCTCTGCATCTTCCCCGGAGCCGTGTTGGGTCGAGACGAGCCCGGCTGCAGCAGCGTTAACACACACACACACACGCAGTCTTTACAAACGCTGTGTATGCGTTTCTATGGAAACGTGATATGAGAACGCAAGCAGCCGAGCTGGCTCTTTGACCCCGAGTGTCCGTGTAAATATGGAATCAGCCTGCACAGATGACCAGTGTCATTACAAACATTCCACACAGGAAGCATTTGATTTGTACTTACAAATTACAATAACAAGATTAAGCGTATTGATTGAAGATGTTTTAAAGGTGCTGGAGGGCGGATTTTGTTACCTTTGGGCGAGCGCTAAGCTAACTAAACAGCTGTCTTTCTAATGAGGACAATACATATAGTGAAATTGTTTATTTATGATTGAATTGACACATTCACCTTAAATTGATGGGCCTACTAAAGGTCTTGAACTATAGGTCGAAGTTTCAGTGTCTCACAGACGATGGCGGGACTTTAAAAAGCTTCTTTGCAGACAGTTATGCTACAATTAAAGGCTGAATTTGAAATGCACTTGATGTGGAATATGAGCCACTCGTCACAGCCTCAGAGACTTCAACCGGTCGTTATAAAACTCAGAACATCTGAGCATCTTCGGATGCTTTTGAGCGCCTGATTCTGACGCGCACTCGATCTACCGGAGCACCTGAGCACCAGGTTGTGACTCACGGACTCGGAGGATTCCGAGTGCTCGCCCTCTGGCCCGGAGTGTTGTTTCGGGGTGCACTTTGCGCCCGTGGGTGGCCGTGGAGACAGGATCCGAATGGCGTCTTCTTCATACCTTTTAGGGCGCTCCACCTTCCAAACAAGACCATTAGATCATGTAGCTAAACATCAAAATGATCCATTAAAAATGGCACAGTAAATAATGGTCAGCGCTAATAATCTTTTTTGTTTGTTTCACATGAGTCAAGACTCATTAGTGTACAAAATAGGGCGACAAAGCACAGTTTAAATGTGAATGTCTACTTTGATCTTATGCACTCTTTCCCTCCTGGCGAACTCCTCCAGTTTCCTTTTGATCTCTATTTGATGGACACGCTGCGTGAAAGGGGCACAGAACCAATGACATAATTCGTTATTTCAAAGAGAAGCACAGATTTGCTGGCGGTGGTTTTACTCTTTTTTGTTTTTGGCCTCTGGTACAGAACGCTTCTCCCACCTCCATCTCCAGCACCTTGTGGAAGATGGCCTGGGCCAGGCATTCCCGGATGTGTCTCTGGTGGGCTCTCTGGATCAGCGTGTGTCGGTACTCCTTGTCAGGAACGATGCGCCCGCTCCTGGTGATCTGAGAACAACAAGCGGCCTCAGCAGGGTTCCGCCTACGCAGACGTTGACCTTTCAAACCGAGGTCACCGACAGCTGATTGATCAGGGATGCAAAATCAGTAAAAAAAAAAAAGAAAAGAGAAAAGGGCCAAAAAATGTATTTTTGTTTTTCTCTTCAGCTTATAGCTCTGAGGAACAATGTCACACAATGACGCAATTAATTAAAAACATTAAATCTAAAATCACAGGTTTGATGTATCTAGAAAAAGCAGAGGTGGGAACAAACCAAGCAGAATGCCTTTTGTGAGCTCATCCTTATGTTAAAATATCACTTTGTTGACTACTCATTTTTTATTCAGAGAAAACAATTTTTCCCAACTGTAATTGGTGCGACGATTAATTGGTTTGAGGCGCACCTTTAATTTCCATTAACAACTTTTGGGGCCTTTATTCATTACATCAACAGAGTCATGATTTTAGCAATACTAAATAAGGTTGTACGTCCATATTTCTCTCTGGGAACCGTCACCTTATCGTGGTGGAGAGGTTTGTGTGTCCCTATGAACCTGAGGGCTGTGTTGTCGGGAGCCTTGTGCTCCTGGTAGGGTTACCCTTGGCAAAGTGGTCTCAGGCGAGGGGCCAGACTAAGAATGGTTCAAAACCCCCATGAAAAAACGGAAGAGGGAAGGAGTTACCCGGCCCGGAGGAAGCCCGGGGCCCCCATTTGGAGCCAGGCCCAGATGGAGGGCCCGACAGCGAGCGTCTGGTGGCCGGGTTTACCGCGGAGCCCGGCCGGGCACAGCCCGAAGGAGTGACGCGGCAGCCCAACACTCTACTCCCCATGGGCTCACCACCTGTGGAGGAAACCGATGGGGTCGGGTGCGCTGCTACAAGGGTGGCAGTGACAGTGGGGGGTCTAGACGGAACAGACCTGGGCGGCAGATGCTGGCTCTGGGGACGTGGAACGTAACCTCTCTGGGGGGGAAGGAGCCGGAGCTTGTGCGGGAGGTGGAGCGTTATCAGTTGGATCTGGTGGGGCTTACCTCTACATACAGCCTCGGCTCTGGAACCAAACTCCTGGATAGGGGGTGGACTCTATTCTACTCCGGAGTGGCCCATGGTGTGAGGCGCCAGGCGGGTGTGGGGATACTCCTAAGTCCCCGGCTGAGTGCTGCTACATTGGAGTTTACCCCAGTGGACAAAAGGGTCGCCTCCCTACGCCTTCGGGTGGTGGGGGGGAAAACTCTGACTGTTGTCTGTGCATATGCACCAAACAGCAGCTCAGAGTATTCGGCCTTTTTGGAGACCCTGAATGGAGTCCTGCATGGGGCTCCTGTAGGGGACTCCATAGTCCTACTGGGAGACTTCAATGCGCACGTGGGCGACGATGGAGATAACTGGAGAGGCGTGATTGGGAGGAATGGCCTCCCTGATCTGAACCCGAGCGGGTGTTTGTTACTGGACTTCTGTGCTAGTCACGGATTGTCCATAACAAACACCATGTTCGAACATAAGGATGTTCATAAGTGTACGTGGTACCAGAGCACCCTAGGCCAAAGATCAATGATCGATTTTGTAATCGTATCGTCTGATCTGAGGCCGCATGTTCTGGACACTCGGGTAAAGAGAGGGGCAGAGCTGTCAACTGATCACCATCTGGTTGTGAGCTGGGTCAGAGGATGGGGGAAGACTCGGGACAGACCCGGTAAACCCAAGCGTGTAGTGAGGGTGAACTGGGAACGTCTGGAGGAGGCCCCGGTCCAAAAGATTTTCAACTCACACCTCCGGCGGAGCTTCTCTCACATTCCTGTGGAGGTAGGGGACATTGAACCAGAGTGGTCTATGTTCAAAACCTCCATTGCTGAAGCCGCGGCGGTGAGTTGTGGCCTCAAGGTCTTAGGTGCATCAAGGGGCGGTAACCCTCGAACTCCGTGGTGGACACCGGTGGTCAGGGAAGCCGTCCGACTGAAGAAGGAGGCCTTCCGGGTTATGATATCCGGTGGGACTCCAGAGGCAGTTGCAGTGTACCGACAGGCTCGAAGGGCAGCAGCCTCTGCCGTGATGGAGGCAAAGCAGCGAGTATGGGAGGAGTTCGGGGTAACTATGGAGAAGGACTTTCGGTCGGCACCAAAGTGTTTTTGGAAGACCATCCGGCACCTCAGGAGGGGGAAACGGGGAACCATCCAAGCTGTGTACAGTAAGGATGGGACCCTGTTGACCGCGACTGAGGAGGTTATCGGGCGGTGGAAGGAACACTTTGAGGAACTCCTGAATCCAACTACTACGCCCTCTTTGGTGGAGGCGGAGCTGGAGGCGGAGGAGGGATCATCGTCAATTAGCCTGGTGGAAGTCACTGAGGTAGTCAAACAACTCCACAGTGGCAAAGCCCCGGGGATTGATGAGATCCGTCCAGAGATGCTAAAAGCAATGGGTGTTGGGGGGTTGTCTTGGATGACACGCCTCTTCAACATTGCGTGGAAGTCTGGGACAGTGCCAAAAGAGTGGCAGATCGGGGTGGTGGTACCCCTCTTTAAAAAGGGGGACCAGAGAGTGTGTGCCAATTACAGGGGTATCACACTACTCAGCCTCCCGGGTAAAGTCTACTCTAAGGTGCTGGAAAGGAGGGTTCGGCCGATAGTCGAACCAAGGATTGAAGAGGAACAATGCGGTTTTCGTCCTGGTCGTGGAACAACGGACCAGCTCTTCACTCTTTCCAGGATCATAGAGGGGGCTTGGGAGTATGCTCAACCAGTCTACATGTGTTTTGTGGACTTGGAGAAGGCGTATGACCGGGTCCCCCGAGAGATACTGTGGGAGGTGCTGCGGGAGTACGGGGTGAGGGGGTCCTTGCTTGGGGCCATCCAATCCTTGTACGCCCAAAGCGAGAGCTGTGTTCGGGTGCTCGGCAGTAAGTCGAAGGCGTTTCCGGTGGGGGTTGGCCTTCGCCAGGGCTGCGCCTTGTCACCAATCTTGTTTGTGGTCTTCATGGACAGGATATCGAGGCGTAGTCGGGGGGAGGAGGGTCTACAGTTCGGGGGGCTGCGGATCTCATCGCTGCTTTTTGCAGATGATGTGGTCCTGATGGCATCTTCCGTCTGTGACCTCCAACTCTCACTGGAGCGTTTCGCAGTCGAGTGTGAAGCGGTCGGGATGAGGATTAGCACCTCTAAATCTGAGGCCATGGTTCTCAGCAGGAAACCGATGGATTGCCTACTCCAGGTAGGGAATGTGTCCTTACCCCAAGTGAAGGAGTTCAAGTACCTCGGGGTCTTGTTCACGAGTGAGGGGAAGATGGAGTGTGAGTTTGGCCGGAGAATCGGAGCAGCGGGGGCGGTATTGCACTCGCTTTACCGCACCGTTGTGACGAAAAGAGAGCTGAGCCGGAAGGCAAAGCTCTCGATCTACCGGTCAATCTTCGTTCCTACCCTCACCTATGGTCATGAAGGATGGGTCATGACCGAAAGAACTAGGTCACGGGTACAAGCGGCCGAAATGGGTTTCCTCAGGAGAGTGGCTGGCGTCTCCCTTAGGGATAGGGTGAGAAGCTCAGCCATTCGCGAGGAGCTCGGAGTAGAGCCGCTGCTCCTTTGCGTCGAAAGGAGCCAGTTGAGGTGGTTTGGGCATCTGGTGAGGATGCCCCCTGGGCGCCTCCCTAGGGAGGTGTTTCAGGCACGGCCAGCTGGGAAGAGGCCCCGGGGAAGACCCAGGACTAGGTGGAGAGATTATATCTCTGCACTGGCCTGGGAACGCCTTGGGATCCCCCAGTCAGAGCTGGTAGATGTGGCCCGGGAAAGGGAAGTTTGGGGTCCCCTGCTGGAGCTGTTGCCCCCGCGACCCGACCCCGGATAAGCGGTTGAAGATGGATGGATGGATGGATGGTCCATATTTTACAAGCAACAGCAACCCCATTAATCTAACCGTTGTGGTGTTTTTGTACACTTCTTTCCCCTCAACGTCTTGAACCTGTTAACGTACCAGTCCTGCTCTCTGCAGGTGTCTCCTGATGCGAGTGTTGCTGAAGTATCCGGCCAGATGTCTGTCTGTGAGACTGTTGTAGGCAGAAATAAGTCTGCAGAAACAGGAAAAAAACAACAACAACAAAAAGAGATATTCAATTAATCAGCCAAAGAAACTTAATCAAAAAAGGCTAAACTTAATGGCGCTTAATAGCGTAACTCGAGAGGTCTTGATTACAGTTAAAAGACACAACACAATCTCAATAAATTGTTCCAGCGGGGAACAACACCATGTTGGTTGGTTTGTTGTTTCTCTCGTCCTGGTTAATGAGACACCAGGTCGTCGGCAGCTCGCCTGGAAGTGTTTTTTCAACATATTTCATTTCATTTCCTCCTGCACTTGTGCACGAGACAACAGGATCTCACCCCTCTGGGGTCAGTTTGCGGTGTTTGCTTACAGCCGTTATGCCTCTGTTGTGCTCCCGGAATACACTTTCATGCATCACAGATCTGATGCAATGCTGAAAACTTTCCTTTTATTAATTCAAACTACTATAATTTGGTTAGAGGGCACTGTGACCTTTATTCTTGTATAGTTCAGTCATTTTTTTCGTGAGATTGTATCAACTATTTTCTTGACATGGCTCTTTAAACCCGTTTTTAAATTGCACTTAAATGTCCTTTTATAACGTGTGTCTCCCGCTATTTGTCTCGGTGCTTCTGATGTTTTATGATGCTGAAATGTGCTTTAAAAGTAATCGCCCCTCGCCTGATTCGTTCTTTCTGGGTTTTCAAAAAAAAACACAACGGATGAAAATAACAATAAAACAGTAAAAAGAAGTCTGACGTGTTTGAGTCTTTTTGTGACGTAAAGTAGCATTAGCAGAACTAGCAGATGAGTCGACTTTGCCTGTAAACACATTCCTCGACATTAGTGCGGTGACAGACGTTACGTCGGTGTTAATTGTGTAGAGAGGAACCGAGCGGACGTTATAAAGTGTGTTAGAGATTAAACGGAACCTACCCGGTGTTCAGGTGACTCATGGCTCTCGGCGATGGGGGGGAAAAGGACGAACAATATCGGTCAAAGTGAAAACGAGTGAGTGGACGTCGGTTGGTCGTCGGCTGCACTTCTCCCGGAGCGGAACTGATGACACGCGCCGGTTGCCATGGAGATCACGTGACGACGCCTCCGGCGGGGCCGGTTTCCTCTTACCGGGTCCCTCCGCCGCGTGGACCGGGACGACACCGGACGGCCCAGGGAAACACGCACTCTCACGAGTACACGTTTTTTTTTTAGAAAATACTGTTATTGTTATTTATGATCTTGTGATAAGTAGCCGAGCGAGTCAACTTCTTCTAGATTCCCCGATGTAATAAAATGCTCTAAAGCTTTAATCGGTGGTGGAAGAAGTACTCAGATCATTTACATTTGGTAAGAAAAGTAACATTAAAGGTAAATATACTTTCAAGTTAAAGTCGTTTAGTCTTTAGGATTTAGTCAAAATCCTTCATAGGCAGGAGTACTCTTAGAGAGTAGAGATGTGTGAATATATATATATATATACACACACACACACACACACACACACACACACACAGTGGAAAACTATGCAGGTCCTCTGTGGCCCTCTGGTGGACATGTGGATAATTACTTCTAACAGAAACCATAAATATTTCATATTTTGGAGAACGCAGGAGCATCTTTCTGTCGTCATAATGACGACAGGTTTGGTTCTTATATATTACTGAAACAAAAGTATGGTGGCTTTGCTTCCATCTCTCCATCTCTTAGTCTGTCACTGCCTTCATTTTTGAGTTTGAGAAATCACATCACACAGTAAAACGATGTCTTTGCATTTATGGGGGAAAATGCTCATTTCCATAATCATTTGAGGTGTTGTGTTCTTGAGTCTCAGCATGTGTCAATGATTGTGAGTGAGGGTCCCCGATGAGGGATGAGTGTATTAGGGAAGAGCTTTGGTCCTTTGGTAGAAATCGTGTGTAAAATATGCTTCAGAATATAGATATAGAGAGAGAGATCTCTCTATATACATGTATGTATGTATATATATATATATATAGAATCAGATATATAATAGAACATCCATCCAGACAAATCCATAGATCTTACAGCCAATGTGCCACAGGTAACTCCCAAGAAAAGAGGCTGTCTGCTACAGGTTGACTCGTTCATGTACTATTTAGTTATCCATAAGTATTGGTGCTAAATGGCTGTGTGTAGTACACAACCATGCTTTGAATCACTTGTTTTTATGTGCATTTTATACACATGTAAATTCTCTTCGCTTTTTTCAAGTCATTTGCATCTGAGACTCAAGTCTGAGGTTTTTTCAATAGATACAGACAAGAAGCAGATTATCATCATTATTATCATTATGTTGTTGTGTCTGTGTGAAGGGACACACACCTGGATGGTTCATGTGTTTCTGAGCTTTATTGGAGAACTGATTCTGATTGAAATACATCAAGCAATGCAATGTACAGCAATACGGAGGACGCTGTGCTATTAACCATCTTCACCATCGTCATACTAAAGAACGTTTTAAACCTGCTTAAAGGTTTCCTCAGAATATCCTGACAACACAAACAAATACGAGGAACAGATACAATCAATGAACAGCCGTTTTATTAAATTAGCCCAATGTAAATTATCATAACTAACATTCCCCCAATGTCTTTATTCTCGTTGTTTCTGTCTGAGCTTCGTGGAGGTCGGTGCTCATTTGCAGTCAGCAGCATCGTCACAATCCCTTTTCCTCTTGCACACACAAGGACACCTGTGGACCTTTGAGACAACCAGACAGCACGAGCCAGAAGAAAAGAGAAGCAGAGATTAGGATGCGAAGCCAGAGGAAAAGTAAATATTTCACTGTTAAAATGAGTATATATCTGTTTAAAGACAAGGGCGAATCGATGTGTTGACCCTGTTGTCTGTGCAGCCGTGAAGGTTTTAGTTTGATTTCATCTGTGGAGAGAAAAGGCAGAGTTCGAATCCTTTATTCATACAATATTTAAAGGTCTGAGCTACATAATCTACCAAAATACATTTATTCTCATGAAAGAAAATAGGAGTAAGAAATATACACACTTAGAATAAGTAAGTGCACTTTCCTCATGAGAAAAAATACCCATTCGACTGTTAAGTACTACTGTTAGTGGTATTCTGGAGGAAAACAAAGAGGGTTGAGTAGGTTGATGTATTAGTCTCTAAGAAGAACCCCACAAATGTGTGTTTGTTTAAACCACAGAAATCTAAGATGCTATAAACAAAAAGGACCTAAAGGTTTTGGTCCAGGCGGCGTGGAACATGCGTAACCTTCCCATGTACAGATGTGCACGGCGGCAGGTGTCTCTCCTGCTGAGCAGTGGACACCAACTGAGGACAAACCACCAGATGGACATTCACTACCTGTCGGGCAGGTGGAACCGAGAAGCAGCAATAAAACACAGCAATCAAGGGAGACACTAAATTCCTAATACACACAAGTCTTGAAATAACAATTAGCGTAGAAATGGAGGAGGGGTGATTATGAATTCCATTCAGGGAAGGGGTCTCGGCGGTAAGCCGGGAGGTGGCGTGCAGGGAGATGTCGGGGAGTCATGCGGCTCTGAAATGGGTGGGGAAGGAGGTGGGGGGGCAGCAGTTTTTGCAATCAGCGTTAAATAGAGCAGTTTTGTGGCTGTGTGATTGTCAAGTGGGCCATTACTCGCTGATAAGAGCACTTTTTCCTCCCGCCGCCCTGATTGGGCCGAGCGCGCTGCTCCCCTCTCGCGCGCCGTCCCGCTGCAATCAGGCCCCTCTTTCACCGCACTGCCATTTCCACCGCTGTGATTTTCCAACCCCAATCCCCCCGCCGGCCCCCAGCCGACGCAGCCCCCCCCAATCCCTCCCCATCCCTCCTCCAGCACCCCGACCCCCCCCACCCCCCCCCTTGCAGATTCGATGAGTGCCCATTTACAGCAAGGAGAAAAGGTCATGCCAAACTGGTTGTGTCAATTGTAAACCACCCCGATTCGGACTGATTTCAATGAAATAAATGAGGAGGTGCGGCCCCCCGCGGGGAGAAGAAGGGCCGCGTGGAAGCAGCAGATTAGACTCGCTGGGGCCCGACGCCTCTCGCCCACATTCCTTGTTCTGTCTGCATTTTTAGCAAACGGAGCATCTTTTTACTCGAACTTTTACGAACAACGTCTCACTTTAAGTATATGAAAACGATTAACTGGGACAATTTAGCATCCGGTAAGAAGGGAAATTAGCTGATCAATGAACCCTGAAAGTTATCACTTGTCTGAAGAAATAGATATCTAGCGCTATTATATATTTGTGAGAGTGTTTCTCTTTATCAGGGAATCGGGTATTTGTTAAACGCCTTCTTGCTTTTTGTCTCTAGTCCTCATGGTACCTTGTCAACACTTGTATTTCATAGATTTTACTTTCTCTTTGTTTGGGGCCTCACAGGCTCCATGCTGACAAATAACCACTTGGGGTCAATTATAATCCAGAGAACAGTTTTTTTCTTCATACCATAATTTGAATGTTTATGTTATTCTCATAAAATTAGGAAACGGCAAAATTAAAAACTGTTTTGGATGCGTTAAAGTAATTCCACAACCCCAAAATGAACCTCAGAAGTATTTTCCTTAATAATATCATGTACCGCTCGGGCAGCTTGCCACAATGTCACGCTGTGCGTTTATAAAAGCATAATTCACCAAGTAACTCAATGAAAGTTTAGCCAATCGCAATCACTGAGCTGCTTTCCGACGGAGTATTTAAACACCGCACTGTGAGCAGCAGAGCAGCTGTTGATGGACGGGACCTTGTTTTTGTCCGCTCCATATCACGCAAAACATTTAAGAAGTGAGCCATGCAACTGTTACACACTCAGATGTGCATCTTTCCCAACATCTGGGGTTGCGCAAGGCCGCCCACAGACGGTGCAATCGGAGCGAGGAAGACTTTAATGTCCGAGGGAGAATCACTCCGGGGAGCATCGGGCTGCACGGTGAGGCCTTGCATCTCGCCTCTAACCTTTGACCTCTCCGAACAGAAGGGCGTTCCGCAGGACCTCTTCATACCTCTGAGGTGATCAAAAGAGCTCTGCGGCGATGAGGAGGGAGGAGCGGTTTGAGATACGTTATCTGATGAAGAGCATTCATCTCCAGCGGGTGGAACGGGACACATCTCGATGCACGCTAACTCCTTTATCCCCCCCTGAGATGGTGCGATAAGGACGCAGACTCGTGCCGGTGCAGGTCGGACTGTTATCCCGCCACAGGAGAGAAAATGGATTCAGTGAGTCTGTGAAAAGAGAAAGCAACTGTGTTTTCTTCCCCGGAGTCCTGTACTCACTAATTGCTGCGAGGTTCATGCAAAACTCTTAAGGAGAATACTGGCGGGCAGCTTCCTCCGTCACCGCCTGGACGGAGAGTAACAGTTAATGAGATTTTCATACAGACGGCGAGCATGTGGGCCGCCTGATTTTCATTTTTGGGATCATGTTGCATATTTTTTTTCTTCCGATCCTTAAACCCAATATGTGGAAATCCCCCTTCCCACGGGGAAGCAAATATAATGCATGATTCTGTAACACAAAGTATGCCGATTTATTTTCTATATTATACTTCCAGAACAGGTTTAACCCGGCCGTGTACGTAAATGAAATACACATCATGTTGGTGAAGCCCGGAAGTGCTTAGTCAGTGAGAGCAAACAGATCACATGCTGCTCAAAGACACATCGTCATGTTCATGGATTAATCATACGTGTATGCAAATTACCACGATTCAAATATGTAAGCCCACTTCCTGACAAGCAGCACCGTAGTTCAATGAATAGCAAAATCCATTCAAAAATACATGTATTATCCAATGTTACTGAGCAGGTTCTAACTTGTGTGAGTACTTTTTAAAATGACAAATGTATACAGTAAATAAGAATGTGTATATAGCCGACAGTCAAAATACTCAAAATGAGTGCCATGTAAATGGGCTTTCACCATTGTTATGCAACCCCCCCCCCCCACAAAAAGAGTCACATAAGGCCACACAATAAGTTTGTTTCCCAAAGGGAGGCGCGGCCACAGAGGCCCGGATCACAGGAGTTGTGATCCGCCCTCTGGGAGCAGCTCACACACGGAGGAATCCTGCAGGAGAAATAAAGAATAACAGAAGCACTTGTTCTGCCTCCTCCGCGCTCTCCGGGACGCAGACATGCGCTGGAAGAGTGAAGTGAAAGTCGAGCGCTGCGCCGTCGACGCGGTGCAACACGGATCCCCGTTGTCCAACGACGAGGTGAGTCCTCCAAACGAAAGGCGGAAGTTATTTCTTTTTTATAGATTTTTTTATTTATTGTTATTTTATTTCTCACCAGCAGGTCGAGGTGCGAATCAGTGGGCGCGGGGAACAAGTCGGGGATTTAATTAAAATAAATAAATAAATAAATAATCGAAATTGCTTTGCCAATTAAATGAAAGTGGGCCCCCGCCTGGTCACCGAGGCCGGCCCGCCACAGGCCGACAGCTCGGTATTTTCACAATTTCAAGAAATGTCGAAGAAAATTACTCCTCCCCCGAGTTCTGCAATTAAAAACTCAAGTAGTTAATGAGACCTCTTCACCTTTTGGTTGCCCCCGGTCGACGGTTGTGGCAAACTTAGGGCTTTTAATTGCTGTTATTAAAAAAATCAATCCCCCCCCCTCCTCCTTTCCTCCCCTAATCCCCCTCCCAGAGGCTGTTTTTGTCTCTGATTGACACGTGAAATTGGCGACCCGGAGGGGGGGTGTTTAACCACAGCACGCGCGCAATGCAAGCGAGCAGTTGCCGCGGGTCTGAAGGACATAATGCGCGCGGGATAAGTATTAGCTCGAGTGCGGTCTGTTTATGCACGTAATGGCTATCCTCCTCCTCTAAATGTCATCGCGGTTAATCGCCGGCGTTGTCATGGTGAACGGTGAAAGGCACGATATTCACGGGGAGGCGCGGGGGGGCATTTAAGGCAGCTGCAGCCGCGCGACAGCCGCGCGTCGTCCTCTTTTTTTTTTCCCCCCCCGCGCGCGCGCGCAGCTTCCCGTCATGTGCGAGGATTGCGAAGGAGACGCGGAGCTGCTGGGCAGATGCACGGAGGACAGGAGAGACATTATGGTAGGGTCAACGTGTCCGACCGGCTCCGGGAACCGGGCGACCACTGTTGTTGATCCGGGGGCCACTGTTGTTGTTTTTGTTGTTTACATATTCTTGACTCGGGACAACATCAGGAGGGAACTTTGGGGGAAATGTGGAGATAGTTCTGCTCTATGGGCCTAAACTTCAAATTAGAATCAAAGTAGGCAGGGAGCGAAAAGAAACTCTTTGATTTATTTTTATTTGTTTATATTATATTTTGCTCATATTACCCTGCAAACTGACGTCACGTTTTAATACGTTTAATACGGTTTAAGACATTTACACATTTTAAACAAATGTTTAGCAGCTAAAAACTAGAATCTGAGTATATATATATTATCATCTTTTCTTTCTTTTACTGTCCGACATGAAGTTGGTGAGCTGGGTTCCACCCCTGTGCGCGCGTTTCGTGCATCTGGATGCGCGCGTTTCGTGCATCTGGATGCGCTCCCGCGCGTCACTTTCTAACCGCTCGTTCGCTCCCGTCAGGGCGCACCGCTGGAAGTTTTGGATGAGGACGCGTCGTCGCTGCAGCAGATGGCCTCTGCACCCCTGTTAGGCGGAGCTGTGTGCGCGAGCTGCAACGAGGACATTGTGGATAAATATTTATTAAAGGTAAACATTTTTTTTTTTGTTGCGAAGACTTTTCTTTAAATTTGCGATTATGCCCTTTTTTCTCTTTTCTTTCCCCTCCCTTGGGTGCGTTGGGTTTTTTTTGTGGGTTTTACGCGCTGGGGACCTCCACCCTGATTGACTTCTTCCAATTTCCGTGTGTCCCATCTGCGATGTAGGTAAACGACTTGTGCTGGCATGCGCGCTGTCTCTCCTGCAGCGTGTGCCAAACTTCACTTGGCAGCCACACGAGCTGTTACATCAAAGAGAAAGAAGTTTTCTGTAAACTGGATTACTTCAGGTACGAAGTTAATTAGTCTACATTATATTGCATATTGAAGGAAATTTTAGAAATATAGTGGCAAGACTTGACGTTTCACGTTGCTTTAGCTTGATATTTTATTTTTTTATTTCCAAACCAAACTTGTCTGTGCGAAATGTTAAATGTGACTTTTATAAAAACGAGACGATACTGCATTCCTTTTAATTAAAACTCTTTAAAGAAATGGATTTAACCTGTTGCTTAACAGTCAGCTGACTAAAACATGAACTGAAAGCACACTTCGTGACTGAAGCCCGTGAACGTCCTCGCGGCGGCTCGTGCGTGCGGGTGTCTAATCTGCGTGTCCTTCCCCTGCAGAAGATACGGCACGTGGTGCGCGTGCTGCGGCCGGAACATCCACTCCACGGACTGGGTCCGCCGCGCGAAGGGCAACGTGTACCACCTGGCCTGCTTCGCCTGCTTCTCCTGCAAGAGGCAGCTGTCCACCGGGGAGGAGTTCGCGCTGGTGGAGGAGAAGGTGCTCTGCAGGGTCCACTACGACTGCATGCTGGACAACCTGAAGCGGGCCGTGGAGAAGGGTGAGCCGCCGGAACGCTCGCTCCCGGCTCTGGTGTTTTTTTTGTGTGGGTTTGTGTGGTTGGGCCGGAGGAAGGACTTCAATGAATTGCTGTGCTTTCCTCCAGATCGAGTTTATTTAAACTAAAGGAAAACACAAAATATGTAAGGTCAAAATTAAATTAATTTAAAGGCCTGCTCTGAATATACGGCATAGGCCATATATTGTGTCCTGAGATTTAAAAATATATATATTAAAGGGTAATTTTTATTGGCTTGCTATTTATATATTTTTTAATTTAAAAGGTTTAAAACACTGTATTTCACATAAATACAGATATATTAATAATGTGCAGAGTGTTTAAAGACAATTTAATCTTAATGTGAATATCCGTCCTTGTTGCAGGAACCAATGTTAACATGGAGGGGGCTGTGCCCACTGAACAGGAGATTAATCAGCCCAAACCGTCCAAGAGAGCACGGACCAGCTTCACTGCCGACCAGCTGCAGGTGAACCTCCATCCTCCGTTAAAACATACTATCATTTTGCTTTCAATAATGGCCTAGATAACTGAGCCCAAAGAAATTAGACCCATTGTGTTGTGTTATTGTATTATAATTATGAACTGAGATCAAACATACGGTGAAGCTATAATCAAATTAAATACATATTTATAAATGTCACATTTATTTGAATAGAACACACCTGATGCTGGCAGAATGGCACATATACAAGAAGAGCATTTTTCCTTGTTTAATAATTATAATTGTGTCGCATTGTTTAGGTCACTAAGATCCAATTCCAAAAGGACCCAATTTTTGTTTCATTTTTTCGTTCACATTTTTGTGTGATACAAATCCGGGTCAAATCTCCACACAGCATCAAATGAATTTTTTTCTTTTAATCTCTGACCTCGCAGGTGATGCAGGGCCAGTTTGCTCAGGACAACAACCCAGACGCCCAAACTCTGCAGAAGCTGGCGGAGCAGACGGGCCTCAGTCGAAGAGTCATCCAGGTCAGTGACAGAAAGGGATTATGGGATTTATAGTATGATCCTAATTAGAGGAAGGCAAGAAAAACTAATCCCAACCAGCTGGTTAAACATGTACCAAGCAAAAAGAAAAATGAAACCATTTCATATATATATTTATTTTAAATAACACCTGTTTGTTTAAATGTTCCTATGAGTTGTTTGCTACGTGAGTTTTGTACATAATCCACGTTGCAATATTGGTTCATTGATGTATTATTCATACATCATGTACAGTATTATTGATTTGATGTTTCGTAAGCTGCTTGAGGTTCAGCTAGTTTTAAATGAATTATGCTGGACAGTTTTCTTCCACCACAGTGCACTTTATTCCATAAGATGATCATGTCTTTAAAATTTAAATCGCGATAGAGTAACTTAATGGAGGACAGAGCCTCTTACATTTCCCCCTTAATTCCCATCAAGGCATTAAAATACCTCAGTCTGGTAAACCTCAAGATAACAGATTTTTGAAACAGAGATTGTTCAAGCACAACATGGGGGTGTTTTAATTCATCCAATGGCACCTTTCAAAGCCATTCATTGATTTAATGAGCCGTGGTTCCCGTCGTGGCTTCTTGATATCGGACGTATGCCCCCTCGTCCCGTTCAGGTCTGGTTCCAAAACTGCAGAGCTCGCCACAAGAAGCACGTGAGCCCCAACCACACCTCCAGCACCCCCATGAGCTCCCTGCAGCCCAGCCGGCTCCCTCAGCCCACCCTGACCCCCGAGGAGCTGCAGTACACCGCGTACGGAGGCCCGGAGGGATCAATGCTCTCCGCGCTACACTCCTTCATAGACAGTGAGCACCAGACTTTTCATGATCTTAAGTCCGTTTACTGCGCTTATAAAAACTATGTGTCACATTCCTATTTTAACATTTGAGATTTTCTATCACTGCGGCTTATTTGAATGGAACTGTGTTTCGAGTGTTATGATCAAGGTGGCTTGTTATCGCTTTCCTTATGCTGATGATTTGAGGTTATTTAAATAACATTTTAACAAGCTATTCAAAAGAAAAGATTTTTTCTTAAATATAAAGTCACAGCCACAGGTTATTGTTAAAATATTTCTTGTTTAAACAGTGGGCTATATCATCATTAAGGTGTACATTAAGTTTAAGAATGACACACTGACACTACATTGGATTTAATTTCAATCATATAAGCAACGTGTACAACATCATTAAAAAAAAGAAAGAAAAAGGTTTCTCTCCTAATCAGGTCATTGTAATTATATGAGAGCGATACCTTCCACCAATCCCGCTCATTAGGGCACAAACTCAACAGTAGCAGGCAACCAGTAGTAGCCAATCAGAGGCAGAGGAGGGCGGGTCTTGGCGGAATGCTGCTGGTGGAAAGAAATAATCAGAATCAAATGATGACGGTGGCGTGTTGCCGCCGCCCACAACGACCGTCTTAGGAGAGTCTGTGAGGTCACAGGTCACAGAGCTCTCAAAGTACCCCCCCCCCCAGCAAACCTGCATTGCTGATTCTACAAATATATAATCATTTAAAAATATCACTTAATAATTAGCATTCACAAAGTAGTCATTACAACTTCTGTGTGTATGGCACTAGAAAAATGGGACTTTTTTAAACGTGAATTCATGTCTAAATCAAAATCTGTATTTATTTCTTCTATATGTTAATATATTTGATGG
This sequence comes from Gasterosteus aculeatus, assembly GCF_964276395.1. Classification (NCBI taxonomy): domain Eukaryota; kingdom Metazoa; phylum Chordata; class Actinopteri; order Perciformes; family Gasterosteidae; genus Gasterosteus; species Gasterosteus aculeatus. The sequence continues at coordinate 18,440,347 of NC_135695.1, read as the reverse complement.
AAACTGTAATGACTCCAGTGCTCTCTGTGCTTGCCTGCAGTCCACTCCTCTCCATCCATGTTTCAACCGCTGCTGCCGGCCCACGCCATGACCTCGCTGCCTGTGTCACACGCCTGAGCTGCTCTCTCTCACACGCACACATACACACATGCACAACCACACACACGCAGCAGCCTCCGTCGTCCACCAGCGTTCGGCCCTCATTAGCGGCCGCGGTAGTCAGAGCTTTGTGGTAAATATGAATTCATTTTGAAAAGAACCATAAAACGTTTCATTTTCCTGAGATGACAGTAAATCATTACACGTCGACATCATTTAAAACTCAACTGAGCGTTGAGCCTTCTATGGATGACTACAATTTGTACTGTATAATGTGAAAATGGAAAAGTTTCAGTGTGCATCATTGGATTGTGACACATGACGTCATAGATTTCTATTTGTTTGTGTAGTTGGTGACAGTTTGACCCGGCTGCGCCAAAGTGACCCAAAATGTCAAATCATGAAGGTGAACATGAAATTGTTTATATGGCTGTGTTCTGATATTGCAATTTAATTTATTTAATGTATGTGAAGTCCGTTTCGAAAATAAATGTAATTTCACAAACCCGCTGTGAGTGAACAGTGACAGGCGACCTGCTGCAGCGCTCAGAGCCGACTGCAAGTTTGCATCGTACAAAAAACCCATTCAAAACATCTTTTACTTAAAGGAAACACACAGTTAAAAAACACATGCAACCTTTAATAAATAAATATACACATGACGGTGGCATTTATAGCGTCAGCTTTCTGACCAAATGAGCAAACATGAGTGAAGCACTTAATAGCAACTGCATCTCTAGTTTGACACTTAAGAGTGAGCGGTAAGAAAGCTGCCGCACGTTCCAGCGAGGAGCGACGACTTGCTTGTGTCTACTTGTTGACTGCGGTGGGCCAAAAGAATCTAATTTCCAGACATGCGAGGGAGGGGGAAGGAATAGAAAAAAAAAAAAAAAACACTTATCAGATCTCCAGGGTTCTCCTTCATGGGAAGGAAACTCAAAGCAGAGCGACGTGAACAACGAAGAACACAACGACTACAATTCAACTGGTGTCGTTGTTCAGTAGAAGAAACAACAATAATGTGCAGGTTTGATGCCACCCGGAGCACTGCATGCATCATCCGTCTCCTTTCTGATACACAAGAGTTTGTTTTGCTTTTGCTGAAAGGTCACGTCGTACGTGTCCCAGCGTGTTCGTCTCTAACGGCGGCAGAAGGTGTGTGTGTGTGTGTGTGTGTGCGCGTCCTGGCAGTACTGTCACTCTGCGGCATCATGAGGGCAGGTTCTCCGGTTCGACAAACACGCCACAAAGACTCGCACGCCTGAGTCACATCTCAAAGATCTAAAGGACGTGAATGAGGACGTCATTTCAGGTGATGTATGGTCTGTTTAGGAAAAAGAGAAAACATCAGAAGTGTGATGCCCGTGAAACACGAGGACAGCTGTGCCACTACTTTATTACATCGGTCCTTTTCACAAACAACCCGCCTGTCTGACGCCAGAAATGCGCATTACAAATGTTGAAAAGCAACAAATTAAAAATGATGAAGTGAAGAAAAGGAAAAACGCATTTAAAGGGGAGTTCAGTGTTCAGTCTGAGACACGGATATCTTTGTTTAAATGGCTAAATGCCAGATGTTGTTTTCAATAATCAGAGGCAAGAGGCCTCACATTAAGTTGTCTTAATTAATAAAAATATTTTAAGTGCTATGAAAAGGTTCTAGTATTAAAGTGCATTGAAATTGACATCAGATGAGCCCAGCTCCTATCGCCTGTAAAGGAAACATCTCTTTACAGCCACCTTTAAAAAAAAAAAAAAGGTGAGTCATCAATTTTGAAAAGATACATTGACGGGGAGAGTTAAGATCATTCCGTGTCACGGTACGCACGAGCAACACGCCAAGGCTCCGGGACATTGCTTCTACCTCACCATCCACTCCTAGTCCTAACATCTGGAAGAGCCGTCACAGGCTGCTGAGTGTCGCCTTAACAAGTTCTATAAAAAGGCCATAAATTAAAAACGATCTTCAAATGCAAATCATGCAGCTGCAGGATGCAATTACACACTCAATGAGGAATTTCTTTGAAAAAGGCACTTAAAAATTGAAGCACTTTGAACTGCTGTGCCATTACGTCCTTGTGGTTATAAAGACGGTGGACGCAAACACGTTTCTCAATGTGAGACAATATAAGGTCAAAAACGGCAATATTTTACCATTTCACGGGAGAACTAGTTGGATGGGCTTTGGCATTCACACCTCAACAGCAGCTTCTGCTAATGACCGGCCCCACAAGAGATTAAATGTAAAAAATAAAAAATAAAACACATAACAGCTGGCATTTACCACAATCTCAATAAAGAAAGAAATCACAGATTCCAATAGGAAATTAGTGTGAAGTATGACTGTGGCTACACATATTAATATATATATGTATTAGAACTAGAACATTAAAAAAATACATATTTACAAGAACTTGTGCGATAAAAATCCAATAAAAAATGTTTGGGATACAAACTGCGTTTCTAAAATATCAAGGCCATTACTCATTTGAATGTGGATGAAATAATCCGTGGAGTTAGATTATCCATAACAGCGTAGTGTTTGGTTTGCTCGCCCCGTGCTTTGGTAAATGCCTTTTCTCTATCGCCGGCCGGCCGTCCCATCGTTTCTCTTGCAGAGGAGACGCTGCAAGGTTTTGTTCATGTAGAAGGGCCGCTGCGGAGAGCCGTCGTTCGCCTCCAGGTCCCACACTAGGAGGCAGCAGTAGCAACGGGTTTACATCGCAGATGGGAAATACACTGGACAATACTTTAAACATTCATGTTTATTCCAAAAACATTATTCACATTTCAATTGGATTTCATTGATTAAAAAAAATGCCCCTGTACAAAAAGAACACTGAATAACCTCCAGATAGATGCGTGTAGTATACTTAGTATTAAAACAGCAATACATCCAAACCATCCAATAAAAAAATTACCAAAAATGGCTTTGACATCCTTATATAAACGGTATCGCAAAAGGTTCCTGGTGTTAGAGCTAAAACCACGGATTAAGAGGGAAACTTTTTTTTTCACAACTAGGCACATAAACTAGTGGCTGCATTCACAAGTGTCCTGAAGACGGTCAGGTTCTGTTCAAATTCCAAGCAAAGAAACAGAATGTCTTTTTAAGTCTTAACCTCCAGCAAAGTCTGGTTTACAGTACGAGCATGATGGAAACCTTTTTCTCGATCATGTGAAGTGACAGAAACCTGTTTTTGCCGAGTGCAGAATGACACCTTATTTATGGATCTGTGTGTTTGTGTTCGTATAAATACGGTGAATGAAAGCAACCGATAAAACCAACGGCAAACATCAACAGCCAGCAAAATAAACATGCTCGACAGAGGAGATAAATCACATGGGTCCTTCCCCATATGTGAAAGTGCATACAAAACATGATTTTACACTAGAAGACCAAAGTGCGACAAGAGGGTGTTTCCATAACTGCACCTCTTCTTCACGGCGAAGCGCCCTAGTCCGTCAGTGGCGTCTGTACATGTTACGGTCCTTACGTTTGTCTATGCAAAGATGCTCCTATCATATTCAGCCTGTGCGTCCGTCCTGCGAGTTGACATTTACCCTCCCGGTAAGGCAGAGGTCAGCAGAGGATACAGAGAAGGGAAAGAAAACAAGCGCGGCAGAAAAAAAAGGCAAGTATCTGAGTCGGCCCAGGAGAGGAAGTAAGCTGGTCTTTTTAGTCCCTCCCCCCCTCCTCCCCCTGCGCTTTTTCTGGGAGGACCTGAAGTAAAAGCATGTCCTTTTATGTCCAGACCATCCCCGGCCAGGCTGGGATGCATCCAGCGTTTGATGCTTAGCCCTACGGTACTCGCTCCGAGACGTCGCGACCATCGCACTTACAGCTGATATGGAGAAGCGGGTCAAAAGTTTTAAAAATGGCCGCACTTCGCTCAGGAGGCAGCGCACAATTTGGCCCCCTCGTCTCCTTTGCGCAGGATCTTGTGCAGGCCGGGGGACATGTAGTAAGGCCTGGAGGGAGAACCATCGTTCCTCTCCAGGTCTTCACCTGAGACCCGGTGCCAGCACAGCAGAGGACAGGACGAGCGGGAATAGCAGACAAAGTGGTAAGAAAGAGAAAGCAAAGCAAAGACTTAGTAGAGATAAATATTCAAAAGGGCCATCCAGCAATTAGAGGGCTGAGTGAGCAGGAATTGTTGGTTGTTATTCGAGGTCAGTTTCACCTTCAAGCTGCTTGTAGCAGCAGTGCTCACTACAAGCAGCCAGGTTTTCACATTGTGTCGTGCAAATTGATGAGAGAAATAAAACACCCGGAGCATACTCACAAAAGCACAGGAACAGCGTGTCCACGCACATGGCGTACACGTTAAGAAAGCCATGTGCAATCACGTAGGATCCAAATATCACCGTCTGCAAGAGGCCAAAGGACGGAGTCAGGATGCTACTCTGTCAACGTTGATCACAACAAAACGATCAAGATAGTGTGATAACAGACATGGATCTGCAATGACGTGCTGCCTCGTGGAGCAAAGCAATCTGACACCCGTAATAGTGTCAAATGCAATTTAGCTCTCCTCCCTGACCCTTAATTTAGCTGTGCTTCCTGACCCTTTAACGTGGGGACACGTGTGATGTAACACATGCCGGCGGATGACGGAATCAATCAGATCCAACTGGGGCTACCAATAGGAAATGAGCAGAGTCAGCGAGACTCCGAGAGGCTTCATTCTGAATGTTTAAAAAGGCTTCAAAAAATGTTAAACAATTTAATACACACATTGAGATGTTGTATACATTTGCTAAACTAATGCTCCAGCACGCTCTCAACCTGTTTTTATCTAAAAACGTAATGGCTGAGCCAGAGAAATACCATAAACTACCGAAGAAACTTGATTCAGTCTCAGTGGTTATTGCTGCTACAATTCTGCTACAATCCCTTACCAGTAGGGGCACCCAGGTGTAATTTAGGGATGGCACCCCCTCTTGAAGGATGGGTATTCTATGTGTGAAGACGAAAAATGCAATAACACCTAGAAAACACAAAGAAGAAAAAAACTTACTTACTTAGTTACTTTATAAACCTTTTAAATAAAAATACATAAAGGATTCAAGGACAAATCCACCAAGATGTTTTTGTCAATCATCAAAAATGTTCTAAGAATTGTGGAAAAAGGGGGAAAAATTAGTTATAAGCACCCATACTTTTACTGCTATATTTAGATCTATACATCTTACACCTAAGGACAAATAGCCAATAGGTTCTGTACATGGATTTTTGGGGGTAACTACTAGGATTAATTCAATCTCCTGTAATCAAAAGATATGTAATCATTTCGCAGACCAGCAGACAACCTTGGAAATGAAGTAAGGGCACAGCAGAAAAATCCTCCCCCTAATATTGTGGTCATAGTCGGTCACTTCCCAGACAGCAGGTGACATGAAACTCACCGACACTTCCTGTAATGAGCAGTTTCCCCAAGAAGAGCAGAAAGTCGGTCACCCTGTCCAGCACATACACCCTACAGAGGAGGCAGAGTGCAGGAGAAAACAATGTCACACGCTGAGACACAAAAAAATGTACCCGCATTGAGTCGGATTGGAAATCTACATCTGCTCAGTTAATTGTGTGTGTCTCAGCCGCAGGTGATCTGTACTCGGACCTTTCTTTGGACGCTTACCGAAGAACGTTCCTCAGCAGGAGGTGGAAAGCATCCTTGGAAGAGGTGCAGAAGCTCTTCCCATATATTGCTATCTGTTGGGGAAGTGAAGCATTGAGGAACAAGCCAAAGCCAAATAAACAAATGAGTCCACAGCAGCAGCTTTCTGAACTCACCATTATGTATGCGTTTGTGTTTACAAACTTGATGAAACGTTCCAGGCACCAGAAGCAGCATTTGAGGCAGGAGAGCACAAATCGAGCACACCCGTTTTGGGAATCTGGGGGACACGTCATCAAACCATCAACATCACGTTTAAATTATCCAGCAAACCGTGTGAGATTCGCGTTCGCAGAGTCGCCGCCGTACCTTTCAGTTTGCGATCGAGGTACTCTAGAACAATTCGGATCACTTGCACCACAGAGAGGATCAGAGAGCCGAAGGCCAGAGAACCCGTGTGGTAGCTGTGAGGCGAGAAAACAAGTCGTAGAACAGACATTTGACTTCATTCTGAGCCGGTTCGGTTTCTTACCGTAAGGCTCGGGTAAACGAGGACACAAGGGGGCATGGAGGGATGTCTTTGGGCTTCTTCAGGGCCCAGTAGTAGGATGCGAAGGCCCCTGCCAGGGTGCACTGACCCAGCGCGATGGTGAAGTTCACCAGCCAGAGGAACACAAACAGGTTACAGAGATGGAGGACCAGGATGTAGCGGTAGTACGCACTTTCCCCGCCGTAGAAGGCAAACATGCATTGTGACCCGGGGCACACTTTGGTGATATTGGTCTGACTGAAGGTCTGAAAGAAAGCAACAGATTTTATCTGGATGTGCAGTGGGACGAGAGCAGTGTGACCTTGTATTTGATTCAATATTTCTGTTTACGTTTAATTCACAGCCAAGCAGGAGAATAACATTTGCCAAATAATTTTTGCTCGCTGTCAGCAACTAACGTCACCTCTATTTAGAGATCGATTCCAAGAACTCACTGCTAAGCAATCAGATTTTACTTGTTGGCAATAAGAAAAGCCATTGCATTCATTTTGATTGATTACAGACAAAGTTTTCACAGCGCAAGAATGAACATTGGTTACAAGAATGAAGGATGAGTGACACCAGTATTTCTCCAGTAAACGGACTCACCTTTGGACTGCATGCGAGGTTGGCATACATGCATTTATCATCAGCAGCTGTGACCTTGTAGACGGCATTACCCGATGATGCTAAGAAGCTGAGGACAAACTAGTTAAGGGACATTTTATCCACACAGCAATAAATGCCTGCTGATGAGTCTGTTTTGGTACTTCAAATGTAACAAAAGTATTCAAACAAAACTAGATGTAGATTATCCACTTACACAAAGTCATCTTATCCGTACAGGTGTTGCTTCGTCATTGTTAAATGCGTCACGGAGACAAAAGAGCACAAGCTTTCTTCCATTTTCAACAGAATGAGAGAACTAGCACCCATGTTCTGTAACTACATAGTTACATTTGCTTTTATTTGTGTAGGCCAATATGGTTGATGATGCTCATATGCATCAACCTCAGCAGTGCATGATCTATTTATTCACAGTTTATTGCATAACACAGCGGAATGAAAGAGTTCAGGAAGCAGCTAGAAACAGAGAGGAGGATACACTGCTGTGACGAGCCAGTAGGCGATGCACACGGCCAGCAGGAAAAAGGTGATGATGGGGTAGAGGAGAGTGGACATGATGTAGCTGACGGCCCTATAAATCAGAGAGATCAAAACATTGTTTTTTTATTGTGCCGCATCATGAGAGAAAAAAGGAAGTCAAATGCTACACAACAGAGCTGCTGTTGGGACGTACCTGCTGCTCTCCTTGAGTAACGCAATGGCGATGCGCAGCCTCGCCCGCAGAAATATCAGGATAACAAAAATGACCACCTCAATTATTGAGAGCACGATCACTACAAAATAGAAGACACGTCTCATTAATAGTTGAGAGAACAAATGTGTTTTTACGTCAATGTAGCATTACATTTTTTTTGGGGGGGGGGGGGGGATACAATTGACAATTCAATTGTATTTTTCAATATATTACCTTTTTTTCCCTGACTTTTCTTTTGACATAACACATTTTGACTTATTTTCAAAACTATTTCCGACCTAATATTTCTTTTTTTTTGATGACATTTTTCAACAGAATATATTTTTTTACTTTAACTCATTTCTGCAGCCTAATATTATTCAAAACATTCTTCAAACCAATATTTTTTAATGTTTTTTACCATTACATTTTTTGATCTAATATATTTTGACCTTTTTTCATGACATTTGACGTAAAGTTTTGACTTTCTTCAATAAAATTAGCTGAAAGATTTAGATTTTCACGTGTACCGGGACGGAAACATGTTAATGATATGATTTGGGTTAAGCGGAACTTAGCGGAATGAGCATCGCGCTACAGCCATAAGGGTTTGGGATAACAATGGCAAGAGTGAATCAAACGGGACTGGATAACAACATACTGAAGATGAGCCACGTCTGGCTGAGCTGAAGGTAAACGCCGAAGTCCGAATGGAAGCCGATATCAGAGATGGTGACATTAGCACCCGGCTTCCCTCTCAGAGAGCTGTACTCCCAGTAGCAGTGCCAGATACCTGAAAGACGCAGCAAGGAAGAAGGAAAGGATGCGACATGTAAGGTGAGACAAATCTATATCTGTCACAGATTGCCATGACAACACGCCAAGACGGCCGAGAAAGTCAAAATGTAAAGCATGCAGGTAACTTCGCTGACATGTGTACAAAGCACACGCCGCACTCACCGAAGCCGACCGCAGCGATGATCCCAAAGACAACGAGCCACAGCAGCACACCGGCGATGTAGCGCAGCAGGAGGATGAAGACCAGACTGACCATCATGGTGAACACCAGACCACTGCAACAACACCAACACACACATACTGCGTTCTGACCCGGATGACAGTTGGAAGTTATTGTTGTGACTTGTATAATTCACTGATGGGTCAGATTTCTTTTATTTTCCCCCAAGTACATAAGAGCACATAATCCAATAAATAGTGAACGCATTCTCACAGGAGGATCCAGTTCCAGGAATTTGCATAATCCTCAAAGATCTTGATGCCAATTTCTTTGGCATTCAGCAGGCTGGAGATACTTCTGTGATGGGGTTACAAGGTGAGATGGGAAGAGATGACAAAAAAAAGGATTTAATAAAGACAGAGAGGCGGACTGTGGCAGTTTTGTGCCACTGTCACTACAAAAAGGTGCTTGCTAGGGTTTCTCAAAAAACATTTTAGACACTTGACTCATCTTTGGTACTTTTACAATGACAAACAAAGATGGATACAGTTTAAAATGGCTTCTGATTGTCTCAGCGTTAGGAGCTACGTATGAGAGACATGTTCTCTAAAGCAGCATTAGTGTTACTGAAGCGCTCGGCAGCAGTAGTTCGTTATGGCGGAGAATGTTACATGTTACTGAATGTGATACGGAGCAGCTACTAGTGGACGAGAACATATTAATGGATGAGTCAGATTAAGTTAGTTCTATTCACATAACCAATAAAACAAAGTGCTTCAAATAGTCAAGATAACAGACACAAGATGAATTGTATTGTTGATCCATTTCACTCATTTAAAAAAAAGAAAAACTTACACAACATCTGAATCTTTATTTATTAATCTGTTAAATGTCCTTTTGAGGATTTTAAGTGATGCACTTTGAATTGCCTTATTGTTGAACTTGCCTTTAAAAAAAAAAACTTAACCCAAGTGAAATTCAGCATCAAACCAAACATACTTTTGTCTTAACAGTGTATTTGAATTACAATAACAACCCGGGGCTTACTGAGATCTCCACAGGGACAATATTACTACAAGACACAACATTGCTACTGCTAAGATCTGACCGCAGAAACACTGGCCTATGACTGAGAAATCCCTCGGGGGCGGACAGAGGAGGGAGAGAGGACGAGACAACATTGCTGCCGCACAAACGCAATGCTGAAAGCTGTTGTGAAATCAAGCATAAAATGAACAGCTGTTGTCCAACTTCCTGCAGGTCAGTGAAAGCAAGTTTATAGACCACTGTTTGGATCATATGCAGTACTGTTTTGTAAACCTGCATTCAAATCCGGAAAGAGGAAGCAAACAGTGTGACCAGCAGAGGGCAGCACATCCCCTCCCCATGGTATCTGACTCCAGTAGTAGATGATGTTTTCAGGCGGATACATGCGACAAACGATTGCATTATTAATCTGTCCTAATTCCCGTCCACTGCTGCAGGTGGAGGGAAGCAGGAACAGATTGTAAATGATAAAGAGGCAGGGTTAGTCTACACAAAGCTACTGGCCATAGCGGAGGCAAAGTTAAAAAGCTATAATAAAGCATTTTGGAGACCTGTCCACTGCTTGTTGCACCGCTGTTACTTGGCTACGAAAAGAAAAGCATTAAAGCACATTATCTTTCATACTCGGGGCAAACACACGTTGGTCAGACACAGAATCATGTATGTTATCATATCAGCTCACCGGTACATGATTTCTCTGCTTATCCAACATTTAGAGCCATGTCGAGTCGATGGCGTGGATTAACAAAGCAGCTCGTAGCTACGCCTGAAGTTCCAATGTTGAACTTTCCCGTAAGCTGCATTTTCATGCGCTAAACATGCAGACGACTTTGAATGTGGTTGGACACATTCCCGGGCATCAGTGACGATGCCCACTTATCATACCCAGTAATATCAGTCCAGAGCTCTCTGGGTGCCGAGTGGGCAGCCCTATTGACAGTATGACAGTTTTAAAATACTTTACATATACTTTTACCAAAGCAAATAAAATGCAGATTCTCAATCTCATCTCATACATTAGTTTGACATGTTTCACGTAACTTAACAGGTTGAGGAACAACATTAAAGATTCACACAGCAGGGAAACAGATCTTACTTGGCGGCATCTTTGAGGTCGTTGACACTTCGCTCGTGATTCTCACCGTCTTTGAAGATGGTCTTATTGGCTACTGTTAAAATCCCATTTCTTGTAATGAAATCAGGAAAGCACCGCTGAAGGACTGAAGCACATTTCTTTAGTGGCCTGGCCAACAGATAGTGAGCTGCTGTTGTGATTACAGTTATTCAGATTCACTTACAGGGTCTGCTTGGCACGATCATTGATGGGCAGTCTTCATCTTGAATGGCTTCTACAACGGACTGAGAGGGCAATAAAAGAGATGGCAAAATAATTAAGTCAAATCTAGTTTGTATGAAGACAAAAAGGACCTCCGACAGTGGACAGCGGTCTCTCACCTTACTACTAATATCAAAGCCCGGCCTGCAGAATTGCTTGTAGTACTCCCAGCTATTGGTATTCCACGAATCCAGTAGAGTTGCAAATCTGTCAGGGCACTTGGAGACACAGAGCTGGAAGAGAACAACACTTCCTTTTAATGAGCAAACCCATCAATCTTGCATAACCGACCGTGGAGGACAGGTTGAAATGTGTCGGCGGAAGGGGCTCCGTTCAGTCTCTTACCTGGGTTGTAGGGCACTGGAGGTGAACCAAAACTGCAGGATTGGCACATTTCAACATGTTGAAGTAGAATAATATGGATTTGTTTCTGTGGAGAAAAATGGGGATGATAAAAACACACACACACACACACACACACACACACACACACACACACACACACACACACACACACACACACACACACACACACACACACACACACACACACACACAGGGATGGAGTGAGCCGTGCAGTAAAGCTCGCCATAATCAATCACAAAGCATCACAGTGTATTGGGGTCGAATCCTCACGAGAGTGTAAAAATAACGGCCGTACATAATTATTACAGCGTACAATCATTTCAGTCATGTGTAGACTCACGCATTGGGGGTGTTTTGGCGACCGCAGAAGTGTCCATGGCTGTCAGTCGGATAGACGATCTTGCTGGGGTCGCCATGGAACCAGGCTAAAAACACAGCACGGCACAACTTTAACATTTGCTAAAAAGTCCATCTCTCGCCCGGATTGATACGTGACTCCACTGACAACCAGCTAGAGAGGGACGGCCCCCTGGCGACAGTATTGGGACTTCCTCTCCCCTAATATGTGATGTTTATCGTACATGCGATAGACAGAGGGAAGACATGTGCAGTCAGGTGTGCCGGTTAAACCAGGATATGTTTTTCCGCTTGATGAAGCGGTGAAAGAAAGTGGCAGATTGGGGGGAAAAAAATGAGACTGTGAGATAAAAAGAGAGACAAATTGAAGAAGAGGAAATGGAAAAAAGGAAAAATTGAGGTCAGACGGAAAGAAAGTACTGCACCGCCTCAGTCCTTTTCAAACAAAGAGGACTTTTGTCACACTCAAGTGAACTAAACAGCTTCAGGAGAATTTGAATGAAATGAGAGCTGGAGGGAATCACTGGTCATCCAGCCAATAACAAAAAAACAAACACAGAAGAGGCGGGTTGTGGTGGATCTCCGTCTTATTAGAAAGACTAGCGCATTCCCTGAGGGAGCTGCATTCCTCGACTCCCACGCAATTTAAACAATCAAGACATTTTGTTAAACAGCCCACCATGAAATTAGCAATAAATCAAACTAAGGGAAGAAAAAAAGAAGCTTATGTTCTTCTCAAGAACATCAATCGTACATTAAGATCATTGCAAATGATTGTCACACTTCCTGACCAGAACATCATACAGTATGTGTGTGTGTGTGTGTGTCTCCGTGTGTGCGCGTGTGGGTTAAGGACTTTGCAAACAGCAGCATTGTGTCAAACTCACCCACAGTACCCAGCGCGATGTAGCCGAGGATGACAACGATGAATATAACACAGCACACCACATCAGTGCAGCTCCTGGGAGGGGAAAGAAATGTGTGAAAAATTGAAAACACATAAAATAAGGTTGTTTATGATCGGTTGTCCTGAGAAAGACACATGCACATTGTGACAGAGAGAGCACGACACGGGGGTTCAGCTTCACATCTGGATGCAGCATTTGCTACCAGGTATAACAAAGTATCATCTGTGCTTTCTGGAACTGTAGCAGAGGTCTACTGACTTTCTCATGAGACTGAACCCCCCCACACTACCATTCTGCCCCCTCCCAAGCCAACCGTCCCACAGGCGCAGAAAGCTATTTGAAGTTTACCTTTGTCTCCCTCCACAGCATCATCGGCTTGCTAGTTTAAAACAGTCTTTCTCTCTTCCTCTCTCCCTCCTTTCCACTCAGAGAAGCTGTCAGCCCAGCCCCTTTATAGCCCAATCCCCCCCCCCCCCCCCCCCAACTATTCAGGCTGAGCGTACTGAGCGCAACCTTGAACAAAGCTTATCTCAACCCACTGTGCCCAGTAGTACCACACATAGGCTCCCAGTAACACCATACGCGACGCAAATTGACTTGAGACCCTCATCTCCTCCAGCTTTCAACCCTTCTCCTCTTTCATCCAGAGGAGCGAAGCCGAAGTCAAAAGGAGGCCTGTGATCAGAGATGTGACAGTGTTTCCTCTGTGTAGTTGGTTGAAGAGTGGATTGTCTGCAGCATGGTAATATGGTCCTTTACGGCCGACTCAGCGGCATCCAAATACTATTTCATGATTAAGCAGCAGAGTGTAGAGCGGCTGGAGCCCTGATGCACACAGATCAACGCATACCATGCAAACGTTCAGCTTCAAATAGACACGTATTTACTTACATTAGTCAGTGTGCTGTTACTCGTCTCTTAAAATAAATTCACCACTTATTAGTGGGGCTGTCAACATTAACGCATTAATCTATGCGATTAATGTGACCTAGATTAATGCAACAAAATATTTTAACGTAGTTAACGCTTGTTTGTTTACTTAGTTCACCACAGGGCCGCTAGCTGCAGTCAGTTACATCCAGATGGAGAGAGCTTTTTGCATTGGAAGTAAAACAAACAGAGGTGTGACATACAGCAGAGAACTGTGCAGAGGAATTACTCCACGTGTCAAACAGAAGGGGGGTGAGTAGCAAACGGACCACTTAATGCACTGCTATGTTAAGCTAGCTGCCAGGCTGAGCTAGTTGCTATGCTACTTCCATCTCAACATCTAACGTTACCCTGCTCGGCACACAGTCTGCAGAGGACCACCACTGTGTCCCTAAAAGACGTGGTTTGAAAACGCTCTGGCTAATGTGGGGAGATTTGTGTTTCAAATAACATTAACAATTAAACAGTGTCTAAAATACACACTTTCTAAAGTGATGTCTAAAAAGATTTCTAAATTTATGTCAAGCGGCTCAGGTGGAGTTTGGGAATGTTTTTCTGTCCCAGCGGGGCTTCTAATTCTCCCCGCTCCTCATTTAAAAATGAGACAACTCCATTATCATTGCTCTGAGTTACATTAAGACTGTGGATACCTGCAATTTCATCTCCATTAATAGACCACAAATAAAACAACTCCTTTGTATCTTGAGGCAAACATCCCAACCGCAGCCAAAACCTCCAATAACTGACACTGGAAGACAAAAGACTAAAGGAGCAGTTGGTTGCCATACAAAATGAGACTCAGGGACTTGGTGTAAATTATTTTCCCCCAGAAGAGCGCTGCAATTATTTTTGGGAGATAATAGAGAAACAAAGGCTGTGCACAGCTCCACCCTGGGGAAGATTGCTCCGGTTTTAGACTGGCAGTGACTATGAGGAGTATAACAACAACCCAACACACTATATGCAGCTTTTGCTGACATCGTGCATAATGCTAACAAAGAGAGACATGGGAATTCAATTTCATCATATTTTAAAAAGAAAAGAACAAGAGAAAAGGATGTCAGGGTTGCCATAGCAATGGTTGCATTCCTTGTCTTTGAATCCCTCTCCATCCTTTAGCTGGAAGATGACGTAGCGATCACTCTGCAACGCATCATATGATTAAAAAGGGAAGAGATCTGAGGGGTGGGGGTTTTAAAGCCAACCTCGCCTCTCCCAAGCCGTAATATGTTACTGTAGATCCGTCTGCATTATTAAGACAAAGTGCACACAGCACTACGGTGCGAGTACAAAGTCACCTTTGAAACATGCAAAAGGGAGCGTTGAAGAGAGCCTGACGAAGTGAGGGGAGGGAAAACAACTCGGCTTTGCTCTCTTATCTCCGAAAAGCAGGCCAGATCCAAAACAGCACATCTATTCAGATCCCACCCTGGCCTCTTCAGATGGGAAGTGGGACTAAAGGGACCCGAGCATTGCTCTGCTTGTGAACGGAGCCTGCTGGGGCAGTGCCGCTTTGACAAAAGACAAAAGAAATCCGTGCTGGAAGTTAGAGCAATAAGAAACTTTTGTGTCAGTGTTATGTTTGCTGGGCTGATATTCTCAGCGATCCAAGGTGACAGATGGCAGCAGCGCCACAGAATAGCATGAGTTCCATTGTGGTGTGAACCTGCCAGCCTGTCTCTGCTTTGTAACAGACTAACAGGAAAGGACATCTTGAGGGTCAGATCTGCAGATTATAGGGAAATTCCCCACGGTCGTGAAGCCGAGAGCGACTTTCTGTAGCATGCTATACGCCACATTAAAGGCATTACTACATAAAGGCATCCTAATATGATTGTGACTCCTCTGCGTAGATTTTCGATGATATTGTAACAGTTTGAATAAACACAGATATGGTTACTTCATTTTGGTACCAAGCCCACGTGGAAACAAGACGACCACAGAGTCGGTTCTCCCTCAGTTCTCATTAAGAAAAGCCTTCGAGCCACGGAAACATCAAAGTATCTGTGGTGCCTTCATCCAGCTGTAGCAGGGAAATGGGCTGAAGAGGGAGGTGGGATGGAGAGACACAGGAGGACTGAAACATGCCTTCACAGCGGCCTGCCGAGCTGACATTGAACATGAAAGGGAGAAGAGCCTCCATTACCTCAGAAAATGACTAAATCATCAATAGACCCTGTGGGGACCCAGAAGGGTTTTTATGCATTATTGCAAAACTCTGCTCGTCATTGTGCCGGAAAGCAATCATAAAATGTAGACGTCATTTTAAATATCCTAATACATTTATGTCGGGGCATTTCTCAATCCACAGTTCATCATTTGAATCAATTCATGACTTTTTTTTAGTATTTTGAAATGACAGTGTCCCAACGCGGCTGCCCACCTGACGGCATTATTTCTCTGTACTATATCGATATAATTGTAGACAGTAGGCTGTAGTTCAGCAGGAGGAGTGCTACGGTGCTTCCGCTGGAAAACCAGGCGATGCAACAGCCCCGGTGCCGTGGGCCACATGGGTGTCATTGGGAGAACTCCAGCCACCAGCTTGACTTATGGCCATTGATCTGTGCGGTGGAGTGGAAGGAGCTGCCGGCACTCGGCCTCAATCTTTATTAGCGTGGCGTGACGAATGATCAATCTATCAACGCGCCGACTTGGGTGTGTACCAAAAACGTTATACAACGGACAAAAATCAATATACATGGAAGACAGTGACGAATGGTGAAGAATTAAAAAACGGTTTCTTACAAAGTCCTAGCGGTAAGTGTACATTTAGTAATTCACTCATTTAAGTGTATGATAAGTGTTATTGTACTATAAGGCAAGAGGGGATGATGTGGAGTGTGTGGACTACCTTTTATGAACAGGCCCTCTGAAGTTTGGGTCAAACTTGCGCGGCTCACCTATAAGAAAAGCAGAGTGGGAGGGATTAGCATAAAACACAAACACAAATAATATCTAAATAGATATGTTGTGCATTTCTTTCAACATTGACACTGTGTACAAGTAATGCGCACCAGAAAAGTTAACCCGCTGCTCTATTCAGCCGGCCGGGACGATCAAACTAGGCCTTCTCACTGTGCAGGGCGAAGCTGAGACAGAGAAGCAAAAGCCAAAACAATGCAGCTAACGCAGAAATCACCTACAAATCCTCATGAACAACTCTAAGCTAAACAGCGTATATGGCGCGCAGCGAGGATTCCCCGTTTGATCCAGCAAAGGGAACACTGAAAACACCGAAGTGCCATCCGTCCCAGGGGGGGATCACTACCACGGGGCGCTCTCGCAGGTATGAGGAGGCATCTGCATTCATCAGCAGCTTCTTCTTGGACGCCCACGCAGTCTCCAGCCCAGTTGAAACTCTCCAAGCAGCTGGGGCGCACTGAGGGGAAGCATGAGTGGTCCAAACCTCCCATCTGCCCATTATCACACTTGATCCTGTCGAAAGACGTAAATCCCAGCCGTGTTCCTGAAGCTGTGAGGGATGAGCACACTGTGCCGCGTACAAAAAGTCTTCTGAACGTACTGTGAAATGTAATGACGCCTATGTTAACTAGCCTTTTATTTCTTTCGGCATACAATTAACAACGCAATGCCAGCAGTAAATGTATCCCAATACCGTGTTGGCTGTAATGGATTCTGCCTCGATCCCATAGAGCTCAGAAATTATGCAAAAACTATTAAAAAGACATACTGCTGCACTGGAGGAAATCATCTTCCACCACAATCAACTTGGCAAGTGTTATTCAACAACTGTAGGTTTCATTATGACTATGCTTATGGAGTAGTGTGTGCTACAGTTTTAAAATTGCACAAAAGTTTGAATGACACATTTTTAGGAAATAGGAACAAAAGGGATTTCAGAGAGACGCAGACAAAAGGGTCCGAAATATGCATTTCAAGGATGTGTTCAAACTGATTCAGCTGTAAAAATATCATCAGCTAAATCAACAGGAAAAGTTGTATTATAAAACACCAGTTTAACCAAACCAGGAGAGGCAACGTGAACCAACTAGTCTCTGCTAAATGGGGACATCACTGTGACGTCAATACCACTAACGGCCCTGTTGGTCTACAATACTGCATTGGTTTGCCTTATTACTTATAGTAAAAATTCTAAAACCACAGCTACATCTCTAGCAAACTTAACACCGAGACATAGGCGTTAAATCGATTACGACATTGTGCAGAGCGTGTTAGATCAGGAGGAGAATTATTCAGTGTGTTTACATGGTGGTATAATTTGAATCTTTGCTTAGTCGGACTATGCTATCAAGTGCTATTATCCCAATATACATGGCAGTGAATAAATGGAATCATTGGCCGATACGATAGGTGGCGCTGTTTTCATTACAACTAGTGGTGATACAGCCATTTCCGCTTGACCGCTTCACCACTACTAACAACAACCAACAACAACATCAACATTACGAGAAAGATGGCGAACGGAGAGCAAGGTGAAGCTACATTCCTCTACTGTTTGTGCATGATGCTAATAGGAGCACAGCGAATGCGAATGGCGCTATTGGCTGATTTGATAACGGAGAGAAGACGCCGTCGGGATCTCAAGCATGCACAAAGACGCAAAGTCCAGGTTCTTATCCGGATCACCGTTACATGCCGCAATAGTCGAACTATCAACTGGATCGGATCGAGTTATCCAGGGGTGTTAGTCGGATCGTAGTCGGACCACACATAGTCGGACAAAGGTGTTTACATGAAACGGACAATTCGATTTCAGTCCGACTAAGCCGGTTATTCGAAGCCATGTAACCCCGCTGACAGTGGATGTGATGATGACAACTTTAGCTCTTTTAAATAGCAGCAGAGCGGCTAGCCGTGATACAAAACCATGTGCTTTTTTTGGTCTTCTCGCTGTTAAAAACCCCTGCTACTGTGCCGTGCCATCTGTTTGGCTGTCACTGAAAGCCAATCACTTCCGTTATGTTTCAGCTCTAAAAACGTGAGATGTTCAGTGTTAAGCGTGTAAAGTCCTCAGCCAAGGACACAATGTCACCGGACCAGGTGCTCACTGCAGCGTTTGCACAGCACTGAATTTAAGTGGATGCTACGTTCCAAATGACCTACAAATGATTCCTGCACGTGAACTAAGAACAGCTCCATACCAATTAGATTGTTATTTGCCACATTTGTTTACTTACGGTTTGGAATAAAACGAATAGATAACAAAGAGTAATACTGTCAAACTATCACATTGTGAACATGTATTACCATTACAACCCCATTAGCAACCGTGCATGTTTTAATGACGGAGTAATATATTCCACTGTATTGTACCAAATGTTGCCTCAGATGGTTTTGTATCCTGGTGTTTGCTGCTACACCCGCATGGCCAGCAGGTTGTATCACATTAACTCACATCAGACCTAATTAGAGATGCAGCTGCTGGGGGGAGGGGGGGACGAAGATTCATAGCTGTGTACTATGTAGGCTGAACTTACTGTACTATACTGTAGGATATAAAAAAAAAAGAAATCTCATTGATCCTCCTCGGTCGTGTGAAGTCACAACAGAAGGTCACCACAGTGCGGGGGACACGGTGACACAAACAAGTTGCTCCATATGGCGAGTGCCAGTTGAATCC
The DNA here is from genome assembly GCF_964276395.1 of Gasterosteus aculeatus. Classification (NCBI taxonomy): domain Eukaryota; kingdom Metazoa; phylum Chordata; class Actinopteri; order Perciformes; family Gasterosteidae; genus Gasterosteus; species Gasterosteus aculeatus. The sequence continues at coordinate 18,421,294 of NC_135695.1, read as the reverse complement.
CACTGAGATCTGGGAGAGCCAGTGGTGGGAGGACCGCCGTGGTTGAGGCGACTGTCGGGGAGCGATCATCGCAAACATGTGATTGTTGCATAATCCAAAACACAGAGGACAGCGTACCGAACGATTCTGTAGGGTTGCGCACACCTTCGCTCCGACGCGATAACACCGAGGTGACAAGAGATCGTGCTTATTCAGCAAGGATCAAATTAGCTGCTGTTCCAACTCACTACATCAGCTTGACTCCTCACACAAGGTTGTTGTACTTCTCTCCGTCCCACAAAACACATGTCAGTGAGGGAGGGGGGGGTGAAAGAGAGTGGGGCAAACCATCACTGACGCCTGGATACAAGCGGACTCTGCATTAGACGACGGCTGTTCAGACTGCAGTGCGGTGCAGGACACGAGGGTGGTGCACTGGACGCGTGCCGCCGGCTGCAGTCGGGCTGAGGGAGGTTCTGTGGTCAACAACATTCGGAAAAAGCCCGGCGGGCATGCCGCACTGGGACGGCCAAAGTCTCCGTTAGAGCCCCACTGACGGCTGCTCTTCAGCCTGGGATCAGTTTACAGGGGTGAGCACCCAATGCCATTAATGAATTTTGTGATACAGAGATATTTTATGATAGAATGCCTTCTTCCAACAGGGGTTTAATGACAGCTCTATAAATAAATTGAAAGGCAGAGTAGGAATGCCTCACTCGGAAGCGAGTACCTCGCGTCACACAGATACTAAAGTATGTGTAGGAGCTGCGATAGACTGCTGAGAATCAACTTCAGAGTGCCTGTGCAGGAAAACGAACCAGATGCAGAAACCCCGTCCAGAGGGATAAAGCTTCTGCAAAAAGTCACAGAAGTGGTTCATCGCCCCGTATTTTTCACCACTTGGGAGGAGACTAAACTGCACACCCGTCTCCTGCAGCTCGTGTTCTCCTCAGGAATTATGTGCACGCCGACTGAGTCAAAAATGTAAAGCACGCAAATGTCAAATATAAAAACGGTAGGATTAGTAATCATGCAGCACAGGGCTGTGATCACACCCTCCACGGTACAACTTTTTGCACTTTCTCCGGTGTTTTCCAGCTCGCCACCGTAACCTCAGCCCATGCACAGACGCGGGCAGACACAGGCAGCAGTGTGCCCGGGCCCCACCGGGCCCTGCTGTCCAACACAGACCTCTTTCATCCCGTGGTCAGGCAAACAGCTCGCACCCTGCAGGTGCTCGACGTGGGCTGGGTCAGAGGGGAAGGACCCGTTTTGTTGTTGTTTTCAAAACACTTTTAAGACCCGGAGAGAGTGAAGTGCTGCTAGTTGGTCACAGCTACATCGGGTTAGCTCAAGCTACAAATAAACACAAAATTATAAATAGAAAATGGTAAACATTCTGCATAATTATGTTCCTCAGCAGGGTAGGTACATCCTGTGAGCTGTACACAGTACGCTCATTCATAATTGATGGAAGAACTGGCTTCTGCCACTCCAGAGAGGAAAGCAGCATCAGACTTTTGGGCTTTTACTCTTGTTTGTTTTTCTGAATTTGCATTGCGTGATGGGAAGGAGAATGGGTGGAGGCGATGGGGATTCGTGATCAGTGTGTCACAGTTTGAAAAAAAAGAGAAAACACTCATCCAACTAACTCAACTCAAACAAAAAAATGTAAAACACACGTTGAAGTCTCCTCCACTTCCCAGAAAGAAAGAAAGAAAAAAATGAAACTAAGCCCAAATAATTAAAGCAGAAAAATAGCTCCAGATGGCTCCCCACTTTCATAATATTAATGTAGAGATAATACACACGAACCTTCTTGTGTAGCACCATCACTCCCTTTTCCTCTGGCTTTCTTCCATCTGCTTCTGAATCTAAAAACATTTTTCCTGCCGCGCTCTCATTCCCCCCCCACTGGAAAACATTACAACCTCTCAAGGGCTCGTCTGCTCATTGAAACAAGACAACCACACGCAGATCTCTGCTTTAGGTTTGACCCTCTCAACTATTAGCAGATGCTCAAGGACTATAGGGACACATCGGTGGTGGGTCGCCCACGGGGTAACCTATCTGTGCGGGAACGGCGTTAACAGTGCACATATTCAGAGGCAAGGCTAAGACCCGGCGCTGTCCCCACGTTGCCTCAAATGCAGAGGATAGTGGGATCCCCCCCTCCTCCCCAAGAGAGGCGTTTGCATCCGAATGTGTCAGACGCTGACAGCTAGCTCGCGGCTCAGAGCGGAGCAGCGGCAGTATTGTGGTCGGCGCTTTGTGACCTTGGTTACATCTGCGGGAGCCTGCTGGGCATCAGTGACAGGCTCAACTGGCTTTGGGTTGGACTCATAAAGACTTAAGAGGGTATGCCTCATATTGATATCCAAATATGCTCTAGACACACAAATACGAATGCACGCGTCTGTTCTCATGTAAGAGTCTTGATGCTTTAATTACCCGTTGCCTTGTATTCAACTTCCTCAGGTTTTAAATGTTGATATCCTGAAAAAACAGACAGACAGAATCGCACCACGAAAGTATGTGAAAATGAATCTACACTGAAAACAGATTACTGTAAGGAAAAATAAATCTCACACTTGCAGCTAGATGTATTTGCATGTTTTAGCAAAAAATGGGATTTTCAGCACTCAGTACTGATCTAAACGACTAATTAGTGTGAGAAGTTTCTGCTGTGTACATTAACACAGAAAACCCATCATCTCCCTTGGCCCATTAAAGTTTAATGTCAGGCGAGATGCATCCGAGCCCCAGATTCGTAACGGTAGGAATAACAAAAAAAATCTGCTTTTGCACATTAGTGTTTTTGTCTGTGGCCACTTTGCGAAGGCTGTGGTGCAAACTCCTTTCTGATCAAAGTACCTCTCCATGACGTCTCCAAAAGTAGCTGAATCTATCAAGAAAGTGGCCGAGCCGGCTCCGCCCCTTCATGACCCCCCAAATCCCTACCCAAAAATTATCATAATGAACAAAGACAGCAAAAATGGCTATTGTTAGCGTGTGACAAGCGGCGAGCACTCCGGAATATGCACGAACAGAAAAGTGGCCCGTCCTGCTGAATGAAGTGAGGGGACGAGCTCATTGCAGATACTAGATTTGCTTTTTTATGAACATCGCGTCGCCTTTTTGATCGCGCCAGCTGCATCATTTAGCAGATTAAACCTTTTAAAAGTAGTTTCGGGTCTCGCTGCGCATCAGAGACCCAAAAGCACGAGGGTAGTTTTATCCCTCACCCATTTCCAGTGGGTCTTCGGCTTGTGTTTCATAAATCACTGCCTTCTAGTCGTAGACAAACACTGACTCCATTTGTACTGCAAATGGGATATTTAAAAAGTCTCCTTGGTGTCGCTTCACGGCTCAACGCCCCATCTTCATGGACTTCAATAAATCCCTCGTCGAGAGCTGTGCAGATGTGAATCTGAAATTATTTACTGACTCACCCCATCATTAGTGTGAAGAATACACTTCCAGCCACTGACATCTACTGAGAAAATACACAATATTTGTCACAAAAGAAGATAACCTTGTTAAAAATAACGAGCAGATTTGACATGAAGACTCATAAAAGGTGCAGCTGCACCGTGGCGTGAGCGTCCGTCTCCATTCAGACGGTTATTTGCAGAGAACAGCGACACTTAAAAAGCCCGTGATGGCACTTGGCCTTTGGTGCAAAATGGGCCATTGGAGCCACAACATCCTCCGACTGACATTTCACGGGAAGAGGCTGTGAATGTTGGATTCTAAACCAAAGCCCTCAGCTTTCTGTCATCGGCTCAGTACAAAAACGCAGCGTTTAGGGAAGCTGCCCATGCGAGGAATTTGTTAATTAACAGTGTGCCCGACTCAACACTTTCTGTGGTGAATGGAACTCATATCTAAATTGTTACTTACAAACCTGTCACAGAATGATTACGAGCCATTTCCTTCTTTTATGACTGACTGAACGTTTCACTGAACGCTTGCTACATGTATAATATACAGACCCCTCCGCGGCCAGACGCCAATGACGGGACGGCAGGTAGTTATGTTCTTACACACATGGCTGGACTCATCAGTGCTCGCTGGTCTGTTGCTGCTTTTTATGGAGGGGAATGTCATTTATGTTCATTAACTGAAAACACCAACCGCATAACATGTTAGGGCTGGGTGATTACTCCATGTTGATGAAGAACGGCATCATAACCGTCCATCATCCTGCCTTCAGTTAAACATTCCCTAATTTTCCCAAAAATATACTTCTTTTTCAAGGCAGTAGGAGGGGAAACAAACTCCTCTTCTGTGATTTCTCAGTGTCACTGCAATGTGGCACGGTTAGCAAGAAACCTTTTGTCTTGGATTCTATGGAACGGACATCAGAATCAACAGACAATCAGTTTAGCGAGTCGTTCTATTCCACCAGCTGAATGGGAAATAATATACTTGACAGATTCAGACACTTCTACCCCCTTCAAAAAGACAAAAAACTGCAGGAACGTCACCGGGAAAACTGCAAGTTTGAGTATACGGATGTCCAATGTGTCTTTTTATTTCATAATCAGGTGTGAGACCAACATTTTCTAAATTTGCTGAGGTAGCTGATGACATAAAGCAGCTGACCCAAACACAGTGAGGCCCCATAACTCCCTCCAACGCTCCGCTGGATCAGTGGATGCAATATGATGTGCCTCAATTAAACTGTCTCAATAGATTCTATGCAATTCCCTGGGGAGAAGCGCTTGAGTTGACAAGAGGAAAATATTGCAGGTATTTGTACGACACACACCCTGCATCATGTACAGTATATGATAATAATAATGACACACAGGCTCTACGTTGTGTCTCACGCCGAATCTGATTTTACTTTACACTTGACATAATCTCTAGAGTCAGGTTTGTGTTGATAGGCGTTGAAGCCCCCCCATGGTGAGCTGCACGTCTGCCGAGAGCCGTGACCGTCGACCGCGGATGACAGGTTGCAGCGGTGATTGGCACTGTGCTGTAGTCATGACATATGAGGGTCAGCGTGGGGAAAACACAGTATTTCTTCCATCGTGAGCGGACCTCGCAGCGCTCTATCTGAAGATCCTCGCTCCGACAGTCCTTTCGGTTACATACAACTCCCCACACTGCGAGTACGCATACTCAAAAAACCACCAGTGTGTGGTTAAATTAAAAAAAAAATCAGCGGTGGACGGTTATCCTTTGTCTCAGAGGACGGCCACAGCGGGGCATCTGGTGGTGATAAAGGATTATTTTTGCTTTGATAAACAACATGATTACCAAGGCAGGCTAATGGACAGAAAATCTGCCCTTGTATTAAATATATATCCTGGCGCATCGAAGATGTCCCTTGGAGACAGTAAATCCTGTGTTATCATCAACGTTTACAGAGGACATTGATTTGAATCCTCATTTAGTGGCAGAAATACCTGCACCGCATTTGCTACTGTTTGGTTTTTTGAGAAGGAGGAACAGTGGAGATGCAGACTCATTGTTGTTAACAGTTTACTACAATATTTTGCATTAGATATATATAGCAAAATATAGCATAAACGTGTAAACCGTGAACGTGTATTTGATGTAAACCCATCTGTCCCTGAAGATAAAATGTCTCAACTGCAATTCATCATTGTGAGAATAAACGTTGGCGGGCTGCTTTTCTTTGTCCTGTTCGGGTTTTGGAACAAAACAATCTGACATGTGTTTTTTTTCAGATATAGTGATGTGCATTTTCCACTAACGTTAAATTCTGACAAAACCGATAGATCTGCTAATCCATAACACATCGGCATACCGATCGATTACCGAGATAACGTCAACGTGCTCTTGTGTCGTCACGCCAGTCGACCCGGTACCGTTAGCTACAAATACAAAATAACGTTACGACCAAGTGATGACAAGTGGAGGAGGAAAGTGATGCGACTTGATTGTCTCCCATCCAGGGGACTTATTCACCGGGGTTAACGGCAATAACCGTAACGTTGTAACGCCGGAATTAACGCCAAATCGCCACCAAAAGACGCAACAACAAAAAAAAAAGCCCGTTGACATGTTTCGAGACAGCCGTTTAAAACACGACCGTTGACGTTGCCGCGTTTTCGACGTCAACCGTCAAAAATACCCCCCAAATAGTTAGAAACTGACAATGGGAGCTTAGCTAACGTGCCCGTGAATCACAACAAGGGGTTAAACGTCCCTCGGGCGGAATAACACCTTTCTTCCCCGTTGTCTCACGTCGTTACACAGCAAAAAGAGAGATACAACAAAGACGAAGCGACACTCACCGTAGTGCGAGGAGGGGACGTCCGTATTTCCAGCCATGGCACTTAGCGGGGCAAATGCGACGTCGCCTCCGGTTTTGGAGACCGCATACGAGAGTCGGGGTGAACCGCCGCGGTGATTTTCAGCGCCTCTCGCCCCGGTCCCGTCGAGAAGCGAAACGCAGCGGGAACCTGGAAGAGGCTCTCGGGGCTCTTGGAGGATGCTCGCGGCCACGCAGCCGAGCGTCAGCCGTGTTTACAGCGTGACGTCATTAATTATTCCAAAAACGTTCTTAAAGGGGACGTGCACCGCGGCTGCTGCTGCCGCCGCGTCCTGTTTACCCTTTGTTTAGGTCAAAAGCACATCGGTCCCGTGTGCTTGGACCGCCGACATGAATATCCGTAGGATCCATAAACACATCTGGATCGGATGGCTTGCGAAAAATGTCTGTGACTGCAATGCGCCCGGTAAATTGCAGGATGCCATCTTTTGGTTGATTAATACCACAGCCAATATTGTAGGAAGCATGCTAGTAGTGCTGCACAGCGGGGCGTTGGGTGAAGAAACACTGCCCTCATCCGGCCATTCTGTGGCACTGCCAATATTATTCTCTGCAACAAACTGTTTTTAACAGTGACATTCATGCTCTAAATGTGCATGAATGTCACTGTCACACACAGGTGGCCTTGATTGACACCTAGCTGGTCAGATGTCAGTCAAGGCCACCTGCGTGTGTGGTCCAGGTCCACACACAAGAAAATATTACACACATATGGGCCCTTAAAATGTGTTATTACTGCTTGTATGTAATTAGTGTTTATTTATCCATTGAGGAACAATACTGAAGAATGCTGAAAACAGAAATAATTTAGTGAAGTAGTATGCTATAATATCTCAACATATATACTTTCCATGTTAGTATTCAGTAGTGACTAAGGCCAGGATGTGGCAGCAGTGACTGCAAATTGGGCACGATAATTGAGGGGAATCCTAGCGATGCAGGGTTCAATTTTTGTATTGCATCAACAAAATAAGACCAAGACAGGAGAATGTTGCAGCCAAGGAGATTCAACCTGGCTTTACCCTGAATAATAATTGAACATCGTCAAACGTTATCCCTTTTAAATACCATCACATCTAAATCGTGAAATATTTCATACATTTTAATGTAAGATTGGATTATAAATGGGCCAGGTCATTTGTATTCCCCTCTGACATCTAAAAAGTGACGTCTCTCTCAGTGCTTTCTGGATAAAAAAAAGTAATAGAAGCTCAGGGAGCCGAAGGCCGGGCATTAAGAAGGGTGATGTGGGAGGATCAGTGCCAGTAGCACACGGAGAGAATCAGAATCACCTTTTTGTGCAATACAATCGTCTTGATGACAGGTTTTCAACCTTTTAAGGCCCAGAACTGTTGCTACTGATTTACATCCTCCAGAGATCCTCTCATGAGTCTGGTTGTGGGAAAAAAAAAAGAAAAAGGCCACTGAGACTAGAAACATCTCATAGCCAGCAGATGTAACAATGTAAAGGATTGTTTATCGGTCCTGCTGTAGTTTTTATGTTTTCTCAGAGAATTTGTGTTCTTTGAACTTCTGTTCATCGACATTAGATGCAGATGGGTTTGATGCTATAAATAGAAGCCAGATGGAACCTATTTGGAATCGCACTACCTGCTGTTGTTTGCATTCCTATAATTTTAGAAGTCAATAATATTTGCCACAGTAATAATCAAGATTTACTTACGCAACATAAGATCAGTAACAGAGCAAATATTAACTGTCAATATGAAGAAAAAACAATGTAACGCTACGACATGACACAATGTCAATCAAAGCCGTTATTAATTACCAGCAGTACGAAGGTTCACTAATCCTGCATGGAGTGCCCCCGCTTTCTGAAACACAAGATAATTCATTTCTCTGCCCTTTTTGCAGTTTGGAAAGTGATGGAGTTTTTATAACAAGAGGCAGAAGGAGACGCTCTCAACACAATCACCCTTTGTCTTTTTCATTCAGCGCTCACAATTGCTGCAACAGCAATCAGCTCTGCTGACTCGCATAAATTGAAATCCCCCCAAGTCACACAATTAGAAGGAAGCGTTTAGGTAACGCTGCACAGCCGCAGCAGCGCTGCATAGACGGCCGAGAGAGATAAACTCAACGGCTGGGGGCCTTTTTCATCCGCGAATCAATTGCATGAGCACAACAACTCAGAGAAGCGGTGTGGTAACAGGAAATTGCATCTGTGATTGGTAGGGATGCCAGCCGATGAGCCAATAAACCGCCTGTAAGTGGGGACAGTTTGCAAAGAGAAGGAGGATTTTTAATCTGTTGGGCCTATTGAGGGGCGGGTCAGGGGACACAAACCCTGTTTTCAGTCCCGCCCACACTTTGCCCCCATTTAAAAGATGTGTCCCAGCAGAAATGCACAAACATATAGTCTGGTATTACACTAGTCAGATTTACACAGAAGGCAAAACATCCAACTCTCTGAATTCACAACGGTGATTTGCATTAAGATCCTCAGTGATCAGCAGAGCATGTTTTGGAAATAATGTACCCAGCCACGTAGTTTCATATGAAGATGTACCGTAACTCATCTAAACACAATGCAGTGAGTCATTTGATTTCCATTATTCTCCCAGCGACTGCAACAAGAGCCCAAATAAATGACAGTGTGGTCTCCATTGTGGTAACCCTACAGAGGTGAGTAAGTAAGACGGAATTTAAACTGGTATTGATCGCTGTCAAACCAACAAACGAGCCGCCTCCTTAATGGGTTCTATTTCATCGGTTGTCCTCATAAGCTCGGATCACTTTAAAACCTTTAACTGTTTCAGAGGCTGAACAAAAAGCCAAAAGATGGTGAAAACATTTGATCTTTAGGTCTCTTTTATTAGAAGTTTGTTATCCCCATTTCAGATGACCTGGTGGTGGATTTTTAGCTGCAAAAACAATCCACTATCTATAAAATGTCCATATTTGTTATCATTTTATTTTAAAACAGCAACCTAATTCAAATTTGCATTCATTGTGTTGTGGTATGTTGAATCTCATCATATTCTATACAAATCCCTAAACAAATAGAAAACCAATTAGTTCAAAAAGACATTTGTCTAAACTTGTGTAAATCTGGGCCAAAAAGATAAAAGGGAAGCCGAGCTGTTTCCACAGAAGCCACCCTGATTATAATTTTTTTGCAGCATCTGGTATGCCAGCGATATTCTGTGTTGGTTTTGGGTCAGATGATCACTCATTAATTCCCACAAAGCGAACAGATACAGTTCAGTTTGTAAAGCAAGACTTGAATGACTTCAACATGAAAGCAGCACTAGAAAAGAAACACAATCAGATGGCGTCTATAAAAAGACTAATTCCCCACATCCCAGCTCCTCCTCGCGAGTTACGGCCTCAAGCAGGTCTCCGACGAGCAGCTGAAGCTGCTCCGGTTGCCGTGACAAATGAGTAAAATGTTTCCCTGTCCTTTAATGGGATGTTCCCAAATCTGCGTTAATGACGGAGAAAATGGTGGTGGATTATCATTAACACCTTTAAAGAGCTGTATAATATTACCATCATTTTATGATGAACAAAACAACAAGATGAGGCAGAAGCATCCAACGTCTCCTCAATGTCTCACGCACATTTCATGAAACACCGTTCAAAACAACAAAACAATCACCGAGCTATAAAATTCACACAGTAAAAACACTTAACTCATGTTGACATTTCAAATGAACGTCATCGGCCAGTGAATCACTGCCTGACAAAGTGAAATGTCAATTCATGCTTGTGTAACTGAGAAATCGAACAAATGGTGTTGATAAAAGAGAGAACGACAAAGTAGCGTTTCTGTATTTCATTTCTTATGACAATTGGCATTAAATGGAAACAATTTACACAAAAGCTGTTGTTTTAATTGTACGGTAAGGAGAAAAAAAAGTAATATATTCATGTAATTCAGGAACTATGATAGAAATATCGGAACAAAAAAGCTAAATGTTATAACTAGCTCATATTAGGATAACCATGGGCTGCGTTCATTGTGTCCAACACAGTCGCACTGGGAATGATAACTATACGTCTGTCATCTTTGTGTGGAATAGAAATGTTGAACTTGACAGAAAAATGGGGAGTAGAGTGTGAGAAACATCAAAATCCTCACACAAGAGCATGCACGTTGTTGTGTTGTTTGAATAGACGCCTATATAATATATAATATACCAGGCTGCACAGTTGCACAGATAACATTAATTGTGTAATTTGCATCTCATGAACCACCAGGGAACTGAGGTTTTGATCGGAGGGTTTTAGGACCATGAGGAGCCGTCTCTTGTGGAGGAGACCACGGGAGGAGGAGAGGAGACCAAGGTGGAGAAGGAGAGGAGACCAAGGGAGAGGAGGAGAGGAGACCAAGAGAGAGGAGGAGAGGAGACCACGGTGGAGAAACAGTGGAGCATCATTTCCCGATGCTCTGTGAGAGAGCTTCTGAGAGGATGATAGGATGAAGGTGGGAATGCAGAGTCGCAATGAACATGAAGATAAGAGTGGTAAGAGACGTCACTGAAATGTTTGTTATTTGGGGAGCTATAGTGCTTTCTTGGAGGTGAGTTACAGGCTTATATGTCATTATACTGTCAACTAGGACCTCATTTTCATTTGGATCATTTAAAGACTATTTTACTGATCTTAATCCTGTAAGATAAGTTATATAGGATAACACATCCGAAGGTATTTTTTTCCTCTGCCATAGAAGGGAAAGTAGTAATGAGGCATGTTTGATCTTTTTTCTTGCTATTTTGGCACCGCTCTGTTGATGGAGAGCGGCACAGCTGAGGTTCCATCTGCAGCCTTCCACGAGGAAAAGAAAAAATAATAATAACGCAGCTCTGCTCTGAAGTTGACTTTTCAAATCAAATGCTCCAATTTCGTTTTTTTTAATGCTCCCTTTTCTATCTTTTTTTTTTAACAACTTAACGCCTTCCTCGTGTCTCTCCAGTGCCAGGGGGTTAGTGGCATCATTTTTGTCACCATGGTTACCAGCTTTATGTTGGTGTACAACAACGGCAGCTTTGGCAACAGATCCCCTTCCTCGTCATCACCATCGTCACGCCGTCCGAATGGTACCGCTCCGACCAAGAAGAAGCCCGATGGACCGCGGCGACTCCCAACGCCGACACTGGAGGGGTACACAAGTGTCATGGATCACAAGGTAAACGTGCGCCATCTGTGTACCGTGACATTACATGATGCCCTGCACAGTGATGTTGTTTATAGCTGTACGTAAAAGGAGGCCAGACGGAAGAGGCACATCTGTATGATAATCCATTTTAGTAAACATGGCCTGAAGCTCTTCAACTTCCAAAGACATAAACGATGCAGGACAGTGGTGCATGTTTGGCTCACCCCGCCCAGGGAGATACATGGGGTGCACTTCAGCTTGGTCGTCGTACATCAAACACAGGATCAGGTTCATGACGGTGCGTTGGGAGGCTGCAAGGCGAAGGGAGTGACAAGGAAAGCAGCTCATTGGACTGCGAGAAGGAAAAGCTACAGGAAATGGAGCAGAGTCACTTTAAATATCATTATTTCCTGGGATGTGCCGCGCATACCTTAATTGATGCACTGATTCATTCAATGCATGACATCCAGGGGCTATTGTCTAAGATGGCGCTGGTAACTTTACTCTCTTACCATTCTGCATCAAGGAATCTGGCACTGGGATTTATTGCGTGTGACAAATTTTATGTCGAGCACCCACCCGTTGAAAAGAACACTGATCGTTTTGACACGCTTGCCGCATATTTAACACAAAGTGCAGTTCATCTGTATTCAACTGTGATCCCGAGACGAGCATGTAAATGTCAGGTCCAGGAATGCGCTGGAAATGGCTTTTTGAAGCCTCCGGTGCCGCCCTGGTTACAGAGAGAACAGAGAAATCCTCTTCTGTGTGTTTAACCTGTGTCCAAAGCCACCTCACAGCTGAATGCGACATCCAGGTTTTTCCATTTGGGTTACAAGGGACTATTGGAGTTTGCTTTTATATTTGATTTATATGCTTTTCAGGGAGGATGCTGCTTTTTTAGCAAAAACTGTTAGGCCCTCCGAAGGTGATGCATGCAAATTTGTAGCAATATAGGGAAAAGCAACAGAATGAAATAGGAGTTGATTACAGCTTTATTGTCCTCTATGTGTGTATGACAATAACCATGAATCTTCAAGTTCAAAGCCAAACTCTCTGTGTTTGAAACACTCTAAATAATGTCTGTGCGGCGCTCTGCTTGTTGCTTCATAATTAATGTACCCGCCATGAAATATTCAGCGACAAAAGCACTTAAAACCGGATGGATTTGTCCACAAACGGCTGCTCAAGAACATCCGCGCTGTACTCTTTGGATATAAGCGCCGCGGTTCAGTGTTGCCGTAATGCACAGGCCGATCAGGGTGTAAGAGACTCATCGTCCAGATGGCATCATTTCTGCCCCCCAAGTGTGAAATATAGCTTTCCACCCAAAGAACATTGCTTAGGGCCCTCTGGGAATGAGGGTATCCGGGAGGAAAAAAAAGTGTTGCTGCATTTCACCTCTCGGTGATTAAAGATCAGCGATATGAGAGTGATGAAGGTCTAGAGAGAGGTTTATTTTCCGGCCGAGGCTTCCCAGACTTCTGGACCTCGCCAGATTTTACGCTGAGGGCTCCTCTGATGACGTTGGATTGTGGGTTACACGCAAAAGCACACAGCTCCTGCAAATGCCAAATGCCAACAACCTGCCTGCAAAAGCACGGACGTGTTGTTAGGATTTCATGCCTTTGTCAGAGCCAAGGGAAGTTTTATCTAATGCGCCCGCTGGACCTTTTTTACGGTCCAACTTATGTGCATGTCTTGTCTCTCATTGGCTGCGGTTGTTTCGCTCATTTACATCTCGCCCAGGAGTTTGCGAAACGCACAACAATCAATCGCAAGAGGATAAACATCCAGCTTTTCCTTCTGCTCCTTTAGTGCTCAGTGGTGATGTGCACATTTACTGTATGCAGGATATTTTTAGTGGCTTGCCGGGAGTTTCAATCGTTACTTTAGTTCTCTCCGTCGGCCTTCTGCCATCTCTCCGGGTCTTTGTGAGGCGTCCTTCTCTGGTGCGTATTTCAGCGAATAGAGTCTGTCAAGCGCACACAAACACAGATTTGAGTTTGAACACCGGGACGGCCTCTCTCCGTTCTTCTGCTCAGCTCCCCCATCTCACCTCGCTCGCTGACATTTCGCCGATTCCGGTTAACGAGATGTTGACCTTTGAAGAACTGTCGGCAGAATCAATCTACATTGGCTCTAATCACAAAGCCTGTGCGACAGAACGGATGTGGATTGTGGGCCTGTGCCAGTTTGGGATGTACCTACTTATTGTGGGCACTACCTCTCCGTGCGTCTCACAGCCCACCAAGCACTCAGGAGGAAAAAGGTGCCATGAGAAAGTCAATAATGCAAAATGATCAAATTCCTCCCATCAACGCCGACCCCGTTCTGTGTGAGATGTGCTGCACAGTCGGTGAGACAACACGAGGTTTCACCAGATGCCAATTCCTACATTCCATGGCCCGGGTTTGTAGTCCTCTGCAGTTTGTAGTCCACTTTGTCCCGACGAGTCATGGATGTCAGCTTCTTTTCGGACGCGGGGGGAGAAAGCAGCCAGACTCAATCCCACTTCTCTGAATCAGCGTGCCGCTTACGAGGCTCCACGCCGCCGTCCCTTTATCTCCGACTGAGCTCGACTGGAGGGTGAAGAGGGGGAAGAAGAAGACGGGGCGCCTTTATTCCGTCAATTTGAGGTACGGAGCAAGTTTGAATGCGTGTTGCCGGCAGGAGCTTAATGAGATGTCAACTGTCAGGAGGGTTTCGATGTAATGAATGAATTGGACCCCGAGACAGAAGGAAGCGGCTCTGATGCTTCACCCCACAACCGGCCCCATTTAATCCAATTCCCGTCTCCATCGAGCCGTAAGCCTAATTCTGCACGGAAAGTGTGAGGTTTCTGTTATGATGACAATCAATAAAAATACAGCCTTGATCTCAAACCACCACTCACATCAGAGGATGTTTCACATCCAGGAATAAACTTGGTGATATTCTTATTGTCAACAAATCCCATCTTTGTCCCTTGCTGATGGCGCCTCCCTGACCTCTAAATAGCTCAACTTGCCAAGTGTTTGACCTGTAGGCTTGTACTGTCCAGCCCGCTGGAACCGAAAATGTAAAAATATCAGATGAGTGATTTGGTTTGCTCTGAAACCAATTAAGATCCTGGAATCCGGATCAGATCATACTGGTGAGTGTGTGTGGGCGGTAATTGACTGGGACTGGAACCGGAGGCACACTTCTAACCCTTTTCGTCTTCTTCTGCTGCTCTGAATGACACGTCTCCCTTTTTCAACATAGAAAAAACAAACATGGAAAAACCTCACACATGCAACAAATACAATAAAGGCAATAATATAAAGAACATACGTTACACAAACAAATAAAAATGTATTTGTTGAGACAACTTAATTCACAGGACGGTAAATACGTGTACATCAGGGGCACTATAAGCCCCTGAATTTGAAAAATAAGTTTCCATATTCTTCCAAAAGTAACGACACCATTTTTCATATGTGAGTGGTTGACAAGCAGTCGGTCTCTAATATAAGAGAGTGAGTATTTGAAAAGACGATATGCTAGTGAGGAGAAAAGAGCAAATAGAAAAAAAATATCGGCATCTCAGTTGGGAGAATAAATACTCGTGTCACGTGTTTGTTGAAGGGTTCTTGAAGGCAAATCGGACACATTTCCACCGGCTTCAAAGAGGATGTCCTTATGAATAACCAACCGTGCCTCTGGCCTCAGCGATGCTGCTGCTAGTTGAAGACGGGTGGATATGTGAATATTATGTTCCCCATTAATAACTTAACTTAATAACGGCATATACATCACTTGCCTATTGCTTGGGGTGAATAGATATGGTGCCAGAGCCAGAATACATAGTTACCATTTACTTCACCTCTTCATTTCATCTTCTTTACACAGAGATTAATAAATCACAGATTGCATAATAAATGCCTCTTTTAATTCACGGTTGATTTGGGGAATCCTTTACCGCCCAGGTTAGATTTTAAATTTGGGTGGACTTTGTCTTCGATAACTGGAGCAAACCAAAAGTCCTCGTTGTCCTGATGCACAGATCTCTGTCTCTCCTGCTCTTGTTTTTCTACTTTGTTGGAAAAGTGTTGTTTCAAGGTTTGTTTTTGTTGTGGGGGGGCGTCCGTATCACGCGCAAGAAAATAGAAAACACGTGACTCAAAGACAACTGAAGTAACCTCCTATAGAGAGAGACGATACATCCTCCATCCGAGTGGGTCCGCCCGCCTCAATGTGGCGCCCTGCGGCCCATAAGCGCCTGTTTCCCAGCACCATCAAAAGCTCGGGAAGCTTCAGCATCCGTGTCGAGGACACTTTCAGTATTTCACGAGCACTTAAAAACCACAACACCGTGTGTTCTTCCCCCAAGTTAAGGCGGGGAGGGTGTTTGCGCTGTGAAGGGCCTCATATACTCTGGACGACCTGTTATTGAGGGAGGAGGTCGGTGTACACACAAAACAAAACAGGACATGGTTTGTTTCTGTTTCTATGAATAATAACTGTGATTGTGCATGTGTGTGCAGACGCAACTGGTGTCGGATCTTGACACTTTTTAATTAGAGGTAGACAGAAAAACATGATTGTGTGACATATGTGGGTCTACATCAAACATCTGCACAACATATGTGCACACATATACAGAATCAGGACACACACAGGCCCTCTCGCGCACTAGGAGTCAGTGTGTGGCTGCAGGGATAGTGAGAGAGTATCGTAAACATCGCAGGGGGAGTCGAGCCTGTGGTGCTGGTAATATCACCTGTACTGAGCACAACCCCCATTCACACACACACACACACACACACACACACACACACACACACACACACACACACACACACACACACACACACACACACACACACACACACACACATTCCTACTACAGAACTTGGTGGAGTGTGAAGCTCAGAGCACAGTTCAGAATGCCAATGTAGTTCTCCATTAAGGTTCAAAACAATTCATGTGAAGAGTTTCTGGTTGCTGTCAGATCAATAGGAGCCTGTCTTTTCTTTTTTGGAAAACCTGATGGATACAAAACACAAATATATGACCTATAAGATGCCAACCAACACAATTGTGATGCAATGCACCTCGACAAAGCTTATTCCTGCAACAGAAATGGCACACTTTGCAGTAATTACACACTGTGTTGTACAATTTGCATGATTAGATTGTATTTTGTCTCCTTGTGGAGTCTCTAAATAAGTATTATCTACTATTATCTCTCTAACTTTCTGGGAGCAGCTTCAACCTTATTTGACAGAATGATGATTTGTGAGGATTTATGTAATGTGACCTAATTAAAAAAAATGTATAATGCATGGGGAGGAATATTAAACTAACCCCTACATTCAAATGACAAGACATACTGAAAGAGCTCACGTACTGTTTTAGCAAACTGAAAAACGTTTTGCATGAAAGCACCGTGTGTTCTGACCAGTGCTGTGCAGTACATGCACCCCTTCCATTGCTCTGATGTGGTCCAAGACTGAATAAATACCCCCACTTATTCATGATGTTCCACCGAAGCCAAAGTGTACAGAATAGCTTCAACCTGCAGTGCATTTGAACCGAACCGGCGATTAGCCAGTATAGCTGCTTCCACTCTGCCGCTTCCACTTTATTCAGGTTCTGTGTGGCTGCAGACATCAGTTGAAGTTGGCCATGTTTGCATGATGTATGCATACGTGCTGGATGAAAAAGTATATTAACCTGTGAATATGGATCTCAAAGAAAATGAATTCCAAAGTTTGGGTTATAAAGATGTTTGGGGAAGATGCTGTTGTCATGGCTACGGGTCCACATGCCGTGCATGCTGTGCAGACCTATTTCAGGGTCATTTTCCTCGCCATAATCTGGATTTAAAAAGGCAATCTGACCTTTAACCTTTCATCTCCACAGCCTCTGAAGATGCACTGCGGGACCTGCGCCCTGGTGACCAGCTCCGGCCAGCTGACTGGGAGCAGGAGAGGCGAGGAAATCGACCGCTCGGAGTGCGTCATCCGCATGAACGACGCCCCCAGCGTGAACCACCAACGGGACGTCGGGCGGCGCACGAGCCTGCGGGTCGTAGCGCACTCCAGCCTGCAGCGGGTGCTGCGGAGCCGGCAGGAGCTGCTCAACGCTAGCCAAGACACCGTGTTCGTCTTCTGGGGACCCAACAGCTGCATGAGGCGGGACGGGAAGGGCCACGTTTACAACAACCTCAGGCTGTTGAAACAGCTGCTGCCCAAACTTAAGGTCTACATCATTTCCCGGGTCAAAATGCTGAAGTTCGATGAGCTATTTAAAAAGGAAACGGGGATTGACAGGTAAGGGTTCACAGAATCGCACCTGCGTTTGAGGGTTCGGGTTTTACTTGAGGCCTTTCGTGTTGCCGAGGCAAACAACCGATCGGTGGAGAAAGCAAACGAGAAAGGGAGCAAAAGACAAGAAAATGATCTCAGCTTTAGATGTATTGTCTCCTGAAAGGGCAGATACAGTATCTAAAAAAAAAAATCACATTTCTGATACTCGCTTACAAAAGAACAAGCCAGGCTTATAGGGAGAGTATTGAAAAGCACTTTCTCATGCGTTACCATGTAGCAGGACTTCGACTTAGTGGCTCCGCACCAGGGAGGAAACACGTATGTTTCTTTTCAATGCCATTGGGATTCTGTCAGAAGCGTTATGCTGTTTATAGCAGAAATACGCAATAAAACATGAATCAGTATCTTGGAGTAAGAAGTGACACAATGTTTACTGAAAGTGACTATATATCAATGCAGTTAAATAACACTATTTTTATCCATTATAAATGTAATGATGGGGAGAGGCTGGATGTTGAGACCTGAATTCAGTGTTGCAACTTGTTTTCTTCTAAAGGTTTTCTTAAAGTACGGATCTTTTTTCCACATAGTATTATTGTATCAGAAACACAAACACGTCTAAATATTTAACAGCATCGTGCAGAGAAGTTTCCACTACACCTTAACATGAGGAAGTACTCCGACAAACAGAAGGTTTATCAATAAAGGAAAGTAGAAAAACCCAAAACAGGTTATAAAATATTGACATCACCCTAAAAACCAGGCATATTTCTTTTTTATACTGAATATGACACAGGTTGGAGTTTATTTTCTTTAACACATGATAGCAAAATCTGTCCTATCATTTGTAGCCTCAATCAAAATAAAAGCTAAATATAAAAAGCGTTATGTCACCGTCACTCAATGAACTCATTTGCATGTGAGGGCTCGGCTAACAGGAAGATGAGAGGACATTTGCATTTTAATTAAGAATCCAATCACTTCACCCTTCAAACAAGCACACTTAGTCCCAGAATACATTTCGCTCTCATTGATGTTTCTTTTAGAGTTGTGTACAAAGCGCAGAACCAAAGAAAGTCTTTCTTCAACCCCGTCTTTTTTGCCTCGGGCCGGTTTATTCCTACGAAGACGATTGATCAGATAAACTCCAAAATCATGGATTCAAAGCTTTAATCTGTTTCTGTTTGATCAGTTAGTCTCTTGGAAGGAGTCAGTACCAAGCACAAATGTTTACTCCTCTACGTGAGTGCAGATGAAGTGAATATGTTGATGATTTTCTCTCCTCTTCTAGGAAGAGTTCCAACTCCTGGCTGAGTACCGGCTGGTTCACCATGGCCATAGCCGTGGAGCTGTGTGGCCGGATCGACGTGTACGGCATGGTGCCCCCTGATTACTGCAGGTAGGGAATCAGATCCAGCTTTTACTTTATCATCTCAAAGAGTAAATAAAACATAAAACGCAAAAGAACTACTCAAATCAATGAAAAACTATATATAAGACATACAAATATGAGTTATGACTTATTAAGTCTTATTTCATACAATATACTCAGCATCCGGCTCCAGATCAGACGTCAACGTTCATGAGTCGTGACATGTGGTAAGATTTTGAAATGTTTTGGAGACCATGAAAGCTTCTTTTCAATTATTTTCTCAGCAATTTCGGTTTGTTATTGAACCTTTGAAAGCACAAAATCGTTAACCAGCTTTTAAAGAGAAACCAGGTGATGTCCCTCTTCATTGCCAGTTGCCTAGCAACACTGTTCACATGACCTCAACTACAATAATATAGTGTATTCAACTTTTCAGGTCAAAATGAAGGCACAGTGATACATTTTACTAAATTTCAAGCACATCTTTCATCAAATGGCCAACAAACAGTTAATTACGCATCATCCTTTTTGAAAATTACATTTACTCATATGGGAAAGGAAGAGAAATGGTCCTCTCAAACATTTTACAATGAAGAACACATTTCGGCAGATAGGTTAGAACTGCAAAGTACCGTCGTTTTATATGGATTCTGGATGTAGCAATAATTTGGCAGACGATGTTCTCAGATGAATCTACAATGGCTTGTAGGACAGTTTGACCAATTTAGATACTCAGAGACAAATAAAGACCAGATCCTCCACTGCGGTTGGCATGAGCATTAATATCAGAGCATTAAAATGGTGAATAATGAACACATCTGTGAGCTCAGATCCCTCTGATCTTTCTTTTCCCTCTTCTCTGCCGGCGTGTCTCGCTCCCTCTCCCCCAGCCCCCGCCCTCATAATCCGCCTCACAATCATCCAAGCACTGTTTTTCCTACATCACCATTCCCCCTCTTTGACTCTCCGCGTTTCTGCTCCTCTCCCCGGGCCTCCTCCTCGCAGATCCCCCTCTCATCCCTCCCTGCCGTACCACTACTACGAGCCCTCGGGGCCCGACGAGTGCTCCATGTACCTCTCACACGAGCGCAGCCGACGGGGAAGCCACCACCGCTTCCTCACGGAGAAGGCCGTGTTCGCCGACTGGGCTCGAACCCTCGACATCCACTTCCACCGGCCGGACTGGGAGCCGGCCGCCGCTGCCAACGGCTCCCGCGCTCCGGCCCCCGGCTGGATCCCGGGGTCCAACCCGGAGACAGGCGAGCGGACGTCTGGCGCCGTGGGCCGCGTGAAGGCGCGGGACGGCAGCCGAGGCAGCTCATGGCAGGGCGGGGTCGCCGCGTGACGGCAGCACGAAGCCCAGCGGGACGGTTTGAAAGGTGTTTTACGGGATGAATCTCACACCGGAATCAAACACGGCGATAAGGAACTTATCAACTACTCACACGTTGACGTTGTTTTTCATTTTTGTTGACACCTCACAACAATACAGAGTAAATAAACAGTGCCGGCCCGTCATATTTAGCTGTAACAGACAAGCTATGTATATATATTCAATGACAGAAGCAATGCATCACATTGTATCATGTATGTATAGTGCAATAAATTCAAGAATCATTAGGGTTTATAACTTTTGTGCAGCAGGCAGCCTTCATTGATATGAAGTGATGCTAGTCTATTGTAATGGTATTGTCATTAATTAGTGTATTGATTTTTTTTCAATGATGACTGGATTCATTGTTTTGTCCGTTAAATGTCAACAATGTCGACAATTGTGAGAAATTACCTTTGAACACTGTTAAAGCCGACACAGCGAGGTCCTGAGACGTCCTCTTTGGATTTGACTGGACAAACGATCAAATTGGAGAAGATGGAACCAGTAAAGGGTTTTCATTTTCACTAGAATAGATGAAAACATGTCACACCTGGATGTGCAGCAATGATTTTTCGAGAGATGCATGAACTGAACATTTTTTGTTCGTTTTTCTTGCTGGTGACTCGGAAATGGAAATTTTCTGAACCTGTATAATAGAAAAGCTGTCTAATTTTTACACCAGAACATTTTAACTACATTAAAGGAATGTTAAATGTCTGTATATTTCTGAATAAAGCTTGAACCAGCATTGCCTGGACAAATTAAATACAATTACTATTAGTACTGTTGTTAATCACATTATTTGGACTCTTGACATCAATATTTCAATAAAACTGGTGGTAAATGTTGTTCAAAAAGCAAAACTACGTACAGCAAATGTATCAGAAATGTGAACGTAAACCACAACAAGACATTTTGTTCGCAAAATCAAAAAGAAAAAAATTTAACTTTCAAAAATGTAGTAATTGGATTTTAAAAAACAAGTGTAAAAGTCATCTTTGAATCGCACCCAGACTCGATCTGGATTAAAGCAATTATTCTCTAACAGATGGCCCCTCAGAAAGGCCCATGTGTCTGATACTGGGGGCCACGTTCCGTCCTGAAGCCCTCTGAGGCACTTTCTACCTTCATCCCCGACCCTCCGGCCTGCGCCTGCATGTTAGCGAGGGATTACATCGTATCTCCGGGGTGAGATACCTGTTCCCCTGCACAGGTGGAATATTAACGTTTCACTTCTCGCAGGTGCTCTGAAAAAAGCTCGTGCAGCGCTGGAAGGACGACGCTAACTGGCTGCTCTGCACACCAACTAGAGAGTCCTCAGGTGGAAAGTTTGCAAAAGGACGAGCTGGCTGCACGTGAGCATCCCGCCGCTGTCTTTCACGCACGGAGGCGTCATCGGGATTGAAAACCTGGGGAGACGAAGGTGCTCGGGGCAAAGCGGGGCTGTCCCAGGCCTACTGGCACCTCTTCATGCTAAGCTAAGCTAACCAGCTGCTAGTTGCAGCCACACGTTTGCCATTCTCTCGTCTAACTCACGGTTTCTCTTCCTTTAGGCTTCAGCCCATCGAATTAAAACGATGAGTATCGGAGAAAGAATGTGATGGATTATATTCAGTTCATATCAAATGTTGGCTTGAATCATTTAAGATGACTTGGGGCATAATTTCCTACATTGTTATGACATTCAACCTATTCAAGACATTTGGGATTTCTGAATAAAAAAAAACATTTTTACAGAACGGCCTCCCTCTCTCATTTTCAACATTTAGTATAAGACAAAACAAATGTATTTCTTTACAATATGACAGAAAAAGCAATAATCAGATGTGTGTTCCACACGTGGTGATTGTTTAGCATTCTATTGTACTGAATTGTGAGCACTGAAATGAACAGCAAAATATGATATTATAAGAAATGTTTTAGTAAAGCAAGTCTCACCAATGCAGTGAAGTTTTAAGTCAGTCGGAGAAATGTTGCGGTGTTTAACACTTTTATAAACACCCCTGTTTGCGTTAATTGTCACGTCCTTCACACATACAGGGACCCACACACCTGCTGTTCATAAGAGCAGTGTGTGAAACCGTCTGAGGTACAGAGATGCTGCTCTTCGTGAAGCAATAGTGACGCAAAGGTATTTTTTGAAAGACTAGAAGGCAATAAAAAAAAAAAAAAGCAAATACAGAACTGTGACGTGAGGCTACAATGACACCTCGTGGCTGCAAGCGTCTCTGAATTGTCTGTGCAGACCAACAACCTGAAACGGTTGGATTTGTAACATAAGAGTTGCAGCACTTTAGCATTGGGCGATTATTATTATCATTTATGAAACATAAAAAATAATGAAATCAGATTTCTGGCATTGATAAGATCCATTTCACTCTAAAGGGGTTTTGTGTCTTAAAGCAGTTTTCATCTGTCTTTACTTAAGGTGCACAAAAGAGGAAATTAAACCATTTAACATCCATATTTGTTTTGTTGTTTTAGTCTATTGTCCCAGAAGGAAGGATTTAAAGATGTCTGACTTCAGCAGCTCCTAGTGGTAGTTCTACTGTAAAGCACATCCTCTGTATTAGTTTGCTCTCAATTAAGTTACGGCAATGATAACGTCCTATTTTAGTTCCTTTATTTACACTAAATACATGTAATCTCCTCAGCTCTTAAATTCATTTCAGTTTGTGGCATCTGCATTGGTGAGATTTTACATTTATTTTAAATTTATTTTCTTTATTCTTTATTTATTTTTAAATACTTAAATTAAATTAAAAAAGAAAATGTATAAATGTGAGTGTTATGCAGTCTTTTCGTGTTTTATGTGCCTGTAAAGTTACACAGATTTAAAGGACTGAAAAGAAGAAATGGACAATTTCACCAAACGCAACAAATGGAGACACAAAAACAAAGATTTTCTTGCCCTCACTGGTGTCAAAGAGGCCCCTTCTTTGCCACTCGCTGTTTGCGTTTGTGCTTTCTGCAACGTCGTGGTGTTTTCCGGTGTGGATTCACAAAGTGAGGTGAAGTGTTCCCTTGATGTTCCTCCCTCACTTGCTCCTACTGTTCTCTCAGCACTTTATTCGACTCGGAGACACCACGCAATCGCTGTTCTTCAAAACTTTACTTTTCCTTACGACCACTTGTGCTGAGCAGCCTTCACTCACCAGGCGATGCAGTCCCTGCTTTTCTCTGCCACCAGATGTGGTGGACGACCACGACCAGATGTTATTGGACAAGTAGGTGCAGAATACCTCTCCAGTCTGATCTATTTTATTCCGCTGTTGCGTGCTGACGAACTACAGCCACCTCGTAAATTTGGTTTCCAGCCATTTCACTCGTTTTGTCTCCACCTCAACCGGCCACACGGGGCGAGAAATGCAGAGGAGATTCATGGTTAGGCCCCAAAACGCTGTACAGTATATAAATATAAAGGATCACAGAGCTGTAATAAGAGAACAGGATGATTAGTGATCCTGACTTCACGTTGAAGGTTTAGCTCCATAATAACTAGATTGGGCCACTAGTTGAGCTTCTAGGAGACCACAGTCAACAAGCAAGTTACCATGGGATGTAAAACTGATTGAACACAAACAATGAACTCTGCGTTGTGTTTGAGATATTAGCAAAAGGTGGAAGGGTAGAAGCTAACCCAACCTGTTCAACCCGCTGGGGATCTTCTTTTTTCCTCTGGACTGACCGCTTGTCTCTACTAGATAACCAGCTTTCACAAATGTTGCCACTGCCTCACATGTGTGGCGCAAACTGTGCTGCTTTTCAATTTTCCAAAATGGGTGAAATCGCTTGGTCAGGGTGACAGAGAGGAACAAAAAAAAAGAAAAATGATGACGGGACGTACGAGGCGATTTCGGAGCGAAAGGAAGGGTACATTGGTTACCTGTGAATCTTGGAACGGGGAAGAGGGAGTGTTTTTTTGTGACAAAGCAGAGACACAAAGGCAAAGAAGTCCGGCATTATGGGTAATCTTCCCATCTCGCGCCATCTGCTCCCGGCTCCATCTGAGCCCCAGTCGACGAGGCCCACAAATGAACGTGATTGCGCTCCCGTGCCCGTGCTTTGCCTGCATTGTGACCCGGCACTCTGCTGCCTGTCATTACAGCAGACACTGTGTGACACCACACTTGAAGGTGTAATGTCACCTGTGGAGAAGATTTCACCTTGTTGGATAATTAGGGAACCATTTGGGCACATGAGAAGGGGCGATCCGACAAGTCAATTATAGGCTTTTCAAATAAGTGAATTCATCGCGAAGAAAAAAGAAAAAAGCTTTTTGTTGTCGTCCCTTCCGGGACTCTTTCTGTACGCTGTTGAAATTGTATTAAAATATATACTTTTTCAAGGATGAAGCGAAGCTGCTGGATCTTCTTCTCCAAAAGCCATTGAGTTGATACTTCTTATATTCCGTTGAATGCGATAAATTCTCAATTTAAAAGACGTTACAAAATCGTGTGTTTAGGTTCGATTGAAGACATAATTAAATCACCAAAACACAGAAGTATCCGTGGCACAGTTGTTCAGGTCACGGAGACCTCAGAGTATTTGTGGTCAATAAGATGGATGTGGTGGAAATACAGAGAAAAAACCCAACAACTTTCAAACGGCACGTTCAGAACGGAACAGGAACTGTACATTTATGTTACAAAGCACTCAGATTATCCTCAGGTCATCTGGGACAAGACACCTGAGTCAAAAGCAAGCGAGTGGAAGCAGCTTTTAGTCTCCATAGTGCTGCAGAGAGCACAAACCGAAAGCATGAAGCAAAGAGAAGCTGGCAGAACGACACGCGCAACGATACCACGACTTTGCTGCTACATCAATGACGTCGCTCCTTTTAACCAAAACTATTCAACCAAAAGGATTTGATGTCTTTATTCATTTGCGCTTCAAAATTGCAGACGTTTAATACATATATGGAGACGTATTCATTTGTTGGTTAGTTTCTAGATGTTGTGTGTGTGTGTGTGAGCGAAAGTATTTATATTAACTTTGATTGCCACTTCAAAGAAACAAAATACAATTTCCTAGTGGAACACATCATGCAGTGCGGCTATCGTTGAAATAATGGGAGATAATTTAGAGGATAAAAGGCAGTTAAACGATCGCTGCCTATTTGCAATCAATGACAATAATGGGGTTTTGATTACACTGCAGAAATGGACGGTACCCTAAATTCCAACACATTTAGTATTTTACTAATGTGTATTTTTGCAGATAATGACTTTAATGGTTAGTATTTAGTAACTATGACAAAGGCAGCAGACGTTGGATGTTAAACTAATGACCAAATATTTGTAACTAAAGACATCCATTTCTTAAGTCCAATGAAACACTGAATGCAGTGTTTCATTGGACTTAAGAAGTCTTTCTTTGTACCAGTGGACTCAATTCATAAAATGCATACTGCAATTCCGATATGCTTTTAATCCCAACTTCTTATTTGCAGGCTGATTGTTGACAGAACCAAACTCCGGCTGACTTTCCACCCTCATCTTTCCACACAAAGAAAAAGAAACACAGCAAAGGACACAAATTAAACAATGTCTGGTGAACAAAGAGAAGGAAATACGTTTTGGAGGGAAGAAATAAGGCACTTTTTTCCAGACTTCCGGCATAATGAAGCATTTAGGTTGGGTGGTCGTGGCGCAGGGTTGGTGGTTCGAATCCCGGCTGCCCCATGTCCCATGTCGAAGTGTCCCTGAGCAAGACACCTAACCCCTAAGTGCTCCCCAGGCAAAATGTAAGAGCCATGGGTTAAAAATATAATATAAGTCGCTTTGGATAAAAGCTAAATTACCTGTAATGTAATGTAATTTAGGTGCTTTAGGGTGCGACAGTTTAGTACGAACACCCCGATGCAATGATGACTGTAAATGCACTAAAATCGCAGTACTACTGCAATACAAAAGACAAAAGGGAGATTGATTGAGCATTCAGCATCATGACGATGATTATTGCTGGAATGTGGGCAAAGTTGGGTTCGATGCACAAACTTCTAGATGATGTGAAATGAGCTTTTAGCCGACGTGTGTGTGACCCCCAGGTTGTCTGACTCAGTTGCCTGGCACCAAGACTAACGCTCAGGAACTGTTATGTTAAGATGTTCCAGGCACTGAGCTGACGTCATGGAGACGATATCAATCAATATGCTGACCCCGGAGTCTATGGGTTTGATAAGCTTAGTGGGTCTGGGACTGCACTCGCTTGGTGGAAATGCATGTGCGCTCAAAGGCAACTTGGCGTCCTGCCCGAAATGATCACACCATCATCGCCCGTCAAACGTTCTCTGTCACTCAAACATAGCCTGTTTGCATTGTTAGTTCTCTTCCATGTGCTAAAACCAAGCGCTTTCATGTGTAACTCCACTCTTCTGACACACCTTGAATGGCGCTTTGGTTAAAAATGCAGTTTTGCATCTTGATTCTTGTTGTTTTGGGTCTGTAACCATCTTGGTTGGATTCACTTATTGTAAGTCGCTTTGGATAAAAGCGTCAGCTGAATGGTATGTATATGTATGTATATATGTTACGAACAACAGCACTTTATATTTTTTCATTTCAAAACATCAAAACAACATTTTTATACTAAAATTAGGCCCAAATGAAACAAATTTAAAAAGGACACACAAACAACTGAAGAAGGATGTGAGTTTGTTTGTGTTTAACTATTGTCTTTGCACTGTAGTCTAAACTAAACGTACTACATAGCTTACTTAATTGTGTGCACTTGCAGCTTTAATTAACTCTTGGATAAAGGCTGTCTTTGTCATAAGAAAGGTGTGACTATTAGAACACATCAGCCCAGCATTCTCAGCATTCTGTGCAGCAAGCAGAGACATTGTGTAGCTGCTAAAGACTGGCTCATTGTTTCTTCCTTTTACATCCTCAGAAATGGGGAAAAAAACGATTTATTTTAACTAGCATTTTTATTATGATTGTTGTTATATCAAAAGGGATTGGATTATGAATATTGGTATTAAATCATATTCTATAGGGCCTATTTTCTATTTGCAAAGATGGATGAAAAATGAAATATCAAGGAGGAGGATGTTACACTTGGGTACAATAGAAAACACATTATAATAAGAGGATTTAACATCTGGGGAAAAACACTTCTTAATCCTTTTTTCCATCAATAAAGCGCATTGGACGGCGGATCACTCGTGCGGCTGCAAACACGCAGCCCTTTTACTTGGAGGAAAGTTAATCATGCGCGATTATCAAAGTTGAGGGCGTGCACATTCTGCCGACACTCCATTTCCGTTTGCATGCCGCAGAACTCAAGCATTTTTGTTTTTTGCCTTTATTTTACTCGGCTGGGTGTGACGGGTGTGCTTGTGTTTGAGCCACCGAGGCGGGTTTGAGGCTGAAAGTGACACCTCGCAGACTGACGCGCGTCCGCGGTCTTCCAGCGGAGCGCCGACGCGGGAACAAGTCGCGCTGTTCGCAGTACGATGGCATTTGCCGCCGGAGCGACCGCGCGTCGAGTCGCTTCTCCGATCGTCAAAGAAGACGCAAAGTGACGGCGACATGTGGCGAGTTGCGTGAGGGAGGAACAAACGAGAGGTAAGGAACCGGGCGAGATTTTAATTAACCGGCCAGGATGAAAAATGACCTAAAATACATAATACATAAAAATGTAGGATGTTTTTCATTTTAATATGCCAGGACGTTCACTGTCTCCATAGTTACACCCCAAAGCGCACGCGGTGCTGTAAAAATATAAAGCTGCATCTGTTAGTCAGAGAAACTGATTCAATTAATTTCTCAAAAAATACTAAACGCAAAAAAAAAGCTATTTATTTGCAACAATGTCGGGGAAAGTGATTCATCCTCTATTTATCCCTTCCTTCAGATTTCAGATGTCCACCATGTCAGCCAATGGGAGCTCAGAAACAGCTTACGGGTCAGAGTTCGGCCCGAGCAACAACACCGGCAGCCGGAAGGAAATGTCCATCGTCGCCTCCGGCGTCTCCATGACTGTGGGCATCTTCTCCAACGGCCTCGCGCTCTTCATCCTCCTCAAATCCTACAACCGCATCCAGATCAAGTCCAAGGCGTCCTTCCTGCTGTTCGCCAGCAGCCTGGTGGTCACCGACCTGCTGGGTCACCTCATCAACGGCTCCCTGGTGATCCTCGTCTACGGCTTCCACAAAGAGTGGGAGACGTTCGACCCCCACGGCATCACGTGCAGCGCCTTCGGGGCGTGCATGGTGTTCTTCGGCCTGAGCCCCTTGTTCTTGGGCAGCGCCATGGCGGTGGAGCGCTGCATTGGCGTCACCAGGCCCATCTTCCACTCCACGGCGCTGGCGTCCTACCACATGAAGCGGCTGCTGGCACTCACCTGGCTGCTCGCCGCCCTGGTGGCGGTGCTGCCCGTGCTGCTGTGGAGGCCCTACAAGGTTCAGAGCTCCAGGAGCTGGTGCTTCTTCCACATGGAGGGACCTAAAGACTGGCTGGACGTGCTCCTTCCCTTGGTCTTCTCCGTCCTGGGGCTGATGGCCCTGATGCTCTCCATTGTGTGCAATGCGATGACGAGCTGTGCTCTCCTGCGGGCCCGACTGCGTCGCAAGCACCACTGTCGAGGCACGTCCTACCACATAGAGATGATCTGCCAGTTGCTGGGTATCATGTTGGTGTCCTGCGTGTGTTGGGGCCCATTGCTGGTGAGAATGTCATGACGTCATGAAAATGAGTTGAAACGCATTGTTAGTATTAATTATTACTTTACATTGTCACACGCGTCACATTTCTGAGCTTAAAACCACAGGTTACCACGGCTTGTGAACATTGGTAGGTACCAAGTGACAGTCAGAGGCAGTGAGACGGGTTCTTTAATGAGAAGGAACGCTTTATTAACTGTGATGAGAACATTAGCTTCTTTTTAAGGTTTCCGCACCGCTGCTTTTGTTATTTTCCATTTGTCCTCCCTTTCACTGTTTGATGCCAATGTTGAAGCTCTCAGCGATTCAATTAGGACCAAAAAGGAAAATGCTATAATTGCCCTTTAAAATATTCACTTTCTCTGGCAGAAAAGGACACTCATTTCAAGCCGCCTCTCCTGCTCGACGACAATTTCCCCTCCGTACTTTTATCGCTGCTGCAAAAGTGCACTGAGGTCTCCATTAGATCCGAACGTGACTCCCTCTTCTTCCACTTTATAGAGCTACTTTCATCACACATTTTAATAGTACCTGTTTCTGGCAATATGACCAACAAAATGACTAAATTTCCTTTGGGTTGTTCAAAAACACACTATTCTGACAGTGACAACGCAGTAAACAAATATGACATTACATCTCGTTTAGCTGACGCTTTTTTATCCAAAGCACCCGTGGTTTTTGGGTTGGGCGTCTTGCTCAGGGACATTTTGACGTGAGGCATGGAGCAGCTGGGGTTCGAACGCGCACCCTCTCGGTGGCACACGGAGTAGAGACGGCGCATATTATTTATGAATTATTTGGCAATCAGAATGCAGATGACAGTGTGTCGAATCCCTATTTTTTGGTGGAGGATACTTTGCTCTCATACAAACAATAAACAATAAAGTTAATATCTATTAAATAAAGAAGTGGAGTTATATTGCATGCTACAGCTGATTGCGTATTTGTCTCGATATCCAACAGCTGTTCAATTTTTTCTCACTCCTCCAGATCCGCGTCATCATGCTGAGCACCAGGGCCAAAGACGAGCCCGCCTCCTTCAGCCTCCTGATGGTGGTGCGTATGGCCACGTGGAACCAGATCCTGGACCCCTGGGTCTACATCCTGCTGAGGAAGGCCATCCTGAGGAAAATGTTCACGCTGCTCCACGACTGCTGCGGTCCAAAGTCTCGCTTCGCGCAGCGCTGGCAGCGCAGCGTGCTCCGCAGCTCGCTGGAGACCAGCAACTCGGGCTTTGGTCCGACCGACTGCCGCCTCCTCGGTAGATTACCGGAGACTGCGATCAAGTCCGTCGCCTGAGGCCTGAGGTCACGCGAGATGATATGACCACATCATTTGAGAAAAGGAAAACGGAGTAAGCTATGAAGTTGTGCAGAGCTTTGTTGGAATACAGACAATCAAAGTTACTGGATATGAACTACCATTATAAAGGCAGTTTTCCAGCTCTCTTTGCTTAATGGAAAATATGATCTGTTAGTCATGTGCTCTATTGTGTAATGTGGGATTCATTTTTTGTTGTTGTGGCAATACAAGTGGGTTTACAATTGTAATTGAATTGTTTTCAGTATTTAGTTTTGTCTTTTATACTTTGTCTTTGGGCTTCAAATTTGAAGAATTGTCGTTTTTGTTCCATTTTGAGCGTGTATTCAAGTGGAAAAGCTGTAATACGGCATCACTGCTCTGGGCATAACGCCACAGAGAGTTAAAATACTTAAATATATACTGTATATACATATGTATTGCGATACTTCAGCAGCCCTTATAAGTTCATTGACCATTGTGTTTCCTTTTTTTGGTGATGGAGAGTGACTTAACTGACATCTATTTAAATGAAAATAGTGCTACTTTTTCACCCCTGTGTTACTTCACGGTGTCTGTGTACAAAATTAGTTTGAAACATTCCCAGTGCTCAAAAAATATTGCCTCCAGGTTTGTTCTGTCACTCCTTTATTGAATTTTTTGTTAAGGATTTTTACTGTGCTTAGTTGTCTTTTGTTATTGCTGACAGAAGCCACACTTGGATTCAATCAGCTTCTGGACAATGTCAGATCTCTAAATGTATCTGTATTATTATGTGAACATGTAGAATGCAGTAGACGAATGTTTGTAGCAGGATGCACAAAATACTGTAACTGAGCTCATGACTTACTACGATCCAGTCTATAGAAATACTAGATGACGATCACAGTTTGATGAAATGTAGCATCTGTCCATCTACTGTATCAGACAGAGCAGTCGGTCAGTGGTCCACTTATGCGTTGGAAGCACATCATCTCTGTCTCGTAAAATCTATGTGAACATTTTCGTTGGGATATACTGTGTAATATAGGTGGAAATTAAAAAACTAAGCAAAATGACAAATGTTGTCATAGGTGATGATGTCACACTGCTAGAGCCGCCTCTCTCTCCTCTGTCCTCATCCTTCTGGACCTCTCTGCTGCATTTGACACGGTCAACCACCAGATCCTTATTTCCTCCCTTCAAGAACTCGGTGTCACAGGCTCTGCTCTCTCCCTTCTCTCGTCCTACCTCGATGGCCGCACCTACCGGGTAACCTGGCGAGGATCTGTGTCGGAACCGTGTCCTCTTACTACTGGAGTTCCTCAGGGTTCCGTGCTGGGTCCCCTCCTGTTTTCGCTTTACACCAACTCTCTTGGCGCTGTCATTCGCTCGCATGGCTTCTCTTACCACAGCTATGCCGATGACACCCAACTAATTCTCTCCTTCCCTCGCTCGGACACCCAGGTGGCGGCTCGGATCTCTGCCTGTCTAACTGACATCTCTCAGTGGATGTCCGCCCACCATCTGAAAATCAACCCCGACAAGACTGAACTACTTCTCTTTCCCGGAAAAGATTCGCTTACCCAGGACCTGACAGTCAACTTTGGAAACTCTGTGCTAACGCCCACTTCGACTGCTAAGAACCTCGGCGTCACACTCGACAACCAACTCTCCCTGACTCCCAACATCACTGCGACAACGCGATCCTGTAGATACACGCTCTACAACATCAGGAGAATACGTCCCCTTCTCACTCAGAAGGCAGCGCAGGTACTGATTCAGGCTCTTGTCATCTCCCGCCTGGACTACTGCAACTCCCTCCTGGCAGGTCTCCCTGCCACCGCCATTCGACCTCTGCAGCTCATTCAGAATGCAGCAGCTCGACTGGTCTTCAACCTTCCGAAATTCTCCCACACTACTCCACTCCTCCGCTCTCTTCACTGGCTACCGGTGGCCGCCCGCATCCAGTTCAAAACACTGGTGCTCACGTACCATGCTGTGAATGGATCGGGTCCAGCTTACATCCAGGACATGGTCAAACCCTACATCCCACCCCGCACTCTCCGCTCTGCATCTGCAAAACTACTCGTCCCTCCCTCACTGAGAGCAAAACACTCGACTAGGTCTCGACTCTTCGCTGTCCTTGCGCCGAAATGGTGGAACGCGCTCTCTGAAGACATCAGGACCGCAGAGAGCCTTCACATCTTCCGCCGCAAACTAAAGACACACCTCTTCAGACTCTACCTCGACTAAAGACTAACAAATTGCAGCACTTAAATTGTACTTGTGACGTCACTCATCTATAGCAAATTGTAAATTCGCTTATTTGAGGAAATTGCACTTTCTTGTTTCTTGTTCTCCTGAGTTTGTACCCTATGGTTGAATGCACTTATTGTACGTCGCTTTGGATAAAAGCGTCAGCTAAATGACATGTAATGTAATGTAATGTAATGTAATGTGTTAGGTCGAAGTCAAGAGTGTGGCAGCAAGATAAATAAAGACATTCTAGGAGTCCATTTCAACCTATTTCTAACTATTAAATGCCAAATAATTACATTATTTACAATGTATCGGTCATGACAAAGACATAATAACTAACTGATTAATATGCCAGCTGTCATTTGTTGACAGAGCTCTTGATAATTACAGTTCCTACTGTTACTTTTGGGGCGTCACAGTAATTTGGCTACACTAGCTTCAATTCACAATTCTTTTTTTCACAAACAAAAAAGAGCAACAACTAAATATGTTTGTTTCTTTAGACTTTTCCACAGTTCAATATCTTAAAGAAATGTTTGAATCATTAATTGTCTCAATGGTTGCGGGTGAAGTCAGTCGGCAGTGGGTAAAGAGGCGTTTGTTGATGTAATACATAAACCGTCCTGCAGGGGGCAGCGCAACATTCAAACCCTTGCAGCTACAAAACAGAGCACAGAAGAAGAAGAACAGAAATCCGTATGGGTGTGTGACGCCAGCTCTTCCTCGTTACCTCCATCTTTCGCCCCAGCGCGCGCCCGTGTGGACGTTTGACCAGGTTTGGGATGAAACGTGTTGATTTGTGCTCGTCGCTGCGCAGTCGGACGGGAGCTGTCGGGCCGAACCGAGCCGTGACGTGCCGTGTTCGGTCTGTAGGCCCCCGTGTTGTGTTGTCATGTCTGCAGCTGCTTAACACACACACACACACACGCGCGCGGACACTGACTGACACAGACTGACAACTTGGAGCTCGTCTGAGTAGAGGTATAATGTCCTCCTGTGTTTTTAATACTTTCACCTTGTTGATGGACCATGTGTTACTGGATTCAGTGGGGACTGGACTGGGTTCTGGGGGAACCGGACTGGATTCTGGGGGAACCGGACTGGACTTCTGTCTGATCGGCTCGTGTTGTTGCTGCAGCTTCACGGTCGACAGGGCAAGCAGCTGCTGCAGAATGCTAAGTTTGTTTTAGCTGCTTACACGTGAAAGGTATTTGTTATTCAATATTCATTTCGGTTTTATTGTGTAGGTGAGAGAATGAATCAAGAAAAACTGGCAAAACTTCAAGCCCAGGTCCGGATAGGGGGAAAGGTAAGTTGACAACCAGGAGGTGGTGTTTTGTTTTGATTGTAAAGGTGTTATTTTCTCATGAGAGTTTTATTTACACTTGACCAAAAGTTATGAGACATCTGGCAGCAAAAAAGTTATATTACTATTGTATTTTTGCCGTCCTTTGAGATCAGCTGACTACTGCTGAAATGTAAATATATTGAAAAGTAATGATAACTTGAATATCATATATTTGAGTTGCTATTAAAGTGTGCAGAGGGGAAACTATTTATTATTATCTTATATTGTAAATCCCGGGTTACAAAGGGTCAAACAGATCATGAAAATATCATGTGGTTCTGTGGGAAATTGTTATGAGTGTGTTTATACTGTTTTCTGACACTTATTCAAGCACTTTTGGTAAATATATGTGCAGCTCTTCTTGCTGTGTTATGGTCTCAGTGTGTCCGATTACGCCGAAGTCATCAATTTAAATTAAGATATTTGACAAGAAATGATAGAATAACATTGTAAGAAGTGTAACGAACAAACAAAACAGCTTTTAACGTTAAGTTAAAAGATAAAGAAACCGTCAACTTGGACATAAGTCTGCCAGAACAATACTTCAGTATAGATAAATTGCCATCGTCACAAAAACGCAGAAGACACTGACACATGGAGATGCAAAAGTACCAAAGATAAATTCATCACAAAGTTTGTCCACCAGAGAGCGTTTTATAAACAACGGATTTTCATTAAAGCTGTTTGTAATATGTTTATGCATCCATGTAATATAACAACTCACGCATATCTTTAATTTTCAGTTCCAATGGATTTTGAACAAAAACATATGGCGACTTCTTTTATTCTTTCAGGGATCTGCACGCAGGAAGAAGAAGGTGGTACACAGAACTGCAACAGCTGATGACAAGAAGCTACAGAGTTCACTTAAGAAATTGGCTGTCAACAATATCGCTGGAATTGAGGAGGTACATTTGCCCAGATCTTGTTCTCTAATTGACCCCCGAACATAGTGTCTCTTTTCCCTTTTTAACAAGATGCATTCTCACCGCGTGGACCTGACCGCTTTGCTGTTTGCCCACTTTGCACTCTGCGCGTGAGAGCAACCTCTCACGTCATGACACCACAGCGTTCAGCCCGCGCAGTTAAACCGCGAACGCTCTTTGTCTCCCGAGGTGAACATGATCAAGGACGACGGCACCGTGATCCACTTCAACAACCCCAAAGTTCAGGCCTCCCTGTCCGCCAACACCTTCGCCATCACGGGCCACGCCGAGAACAAGCAGCTGACGGAGATGCTTCCCGGCATCCTCAGTCAGCTGGGAGCGGACAGCCTCAGCAGCCTGCGCAAACTAGCAGAACAGTTCCCTCGGCAAGGTGGGTGTGCCTCGACCTCTGACCTCTTGGGATAACTGCGAAAGAGGGGGAGGATTTAGGGTGAGGCATCTGCAGCTGAGAGCACAGGTGTGGTTTAGGATCATTAGGGTGGTGTGTGGCGTATTGTGGTGTGAAGCCATTTTAGATGTATAGATTTTGCAATGCAAATGTTCAAAAACGGCTCACATGTATGTAATATGACGTTCAAGAGGGCCAAATGATGCCCTTAAACAGCAAGGCACTGTTGTTTTTTAAGCAGAATTTACTCTAACTGGAGTGTTAGTGTATTTATTTGGGGACTGGTTTCAGCTGTGATTATTACATGTGCCTCTCTAGTGAGTATTTACAGCAGCAGAAAGGAGCATTCGCTCCCATGTGCATTGCAATAAAGCAGCTGGTCCCCCAGTGAAAAGATGGCTCACTGACTTTGAATTGTTTTAAAAAAAACAATGGGGGTGTATGTCTCTGAGGTAAAGGGTTGCATCAGTCTTTAGCCACACGGTAAATATTTGTTAGTAGAATAAATACATTTGTTTTTGCTCTTTTTTTTTTTTTTTTCCTGGCATTTGTTAAACAACAATAAAATATAAACCTAAACATAAATGTTTATTGACAAAATATTACATCCCTTTTACAATTGAGTTCTAATGTGTTTCCTTTTTATTTGTACATTTTATCTCAGCTCTTGACAGCCAGGCTCCGAAGGCAGAGGACATCGAGGAAGAGGACGATGATGTTCCAGGTGCGTGCTTTTAGATATCTAAAGTCTAAAAGCAAATTTCTAATAATTTGCATAATGCCAAGTCTGTTATTTATTCAGACGAAGGAGATCTGCTTTGCATAAGTGGTGTTTTGCCTACTCTAATCCTTGAATAAAATAATTCAGCCTGATACCATTTCGTTGAGTTGTAACATTTTGTCTTCAAATGCAATAACGCACAATGTGGTATTTTTCTGCAGATCTGGTGGAGAACTTCGACGAAGCGTCAAAGGACGAGGCGAACTGACACACGTGGAGTTCGCCGGCGCGCACGTGCGAACCAAGCAAGCGACCTCCTCCGGTGTTTTTATTGTCTAGTCATCCAGACGTATCAGACGCCGACCCCACCCGAAACCAACCAGAGACTTTTCTATTCAACAGTGACCCAAGGATGTCGCAGTCAGACTGGCCTGTGCACTTGAAAACAAATAAAAATACTCCCTTCGCGGGTAAACGGTCGAATCCCTCCACCAGTCACTGTCAGGATCACAGCGGTCATTAAAGCGAGTCTTAAGGCTTTTGATTAAGGAACGAAATAAAGGTGATTAACATTTTTTATATGGTGCTGTGCTCATTGACAATTGTGTAAATATGAATGCTTCTCATCCAAGATGAAGATTTCAACTATGCATGTTGCACTAACAATATATGTGTGTATAAACGTGATGTCCTGTAGGACAGGTTATGCACATCTGGCGTCTTGGCTCGTGTTGTCTTGGCCTGCGCGCGGTGCTGGGGGGGTGGGGGGAGGACAGGACATTTCTGCACACCTCTTGAGTTTCTTCAAAGAGCCGCAGAGCGAGAGAGAGAGAGAGAGAGCGAGAGAAAGACACGCGGGGGGAGGAGGAGGAGGGGGATCACTGAGAAGGGTTTGTGGAGGGGGCGAAATCATCCCAACGCGGCAAGGCGCTGCTGCTGCTGCTGCTGCTGCTGGGAAGCCGCGTGTAACGGGGAGAAAATGCTGAAGTTCTTCTCCGCGCGGGATGACGAGAATGAAAGCCTCCTGGGGGCAGTAACCGAGGGTAAGAATCGACTCTTTACCCCCCACACACACCCATCTGCCGCTCTCCCCATTCATTTTTCCTGAGCGCTGCACGGTGATGATACAGCGCATCTCGTGTTTGTCACCGGGGGGGGGGGGGAAACGCTGATGCAGCATTTCTGCCGCGCGCGTATTCCGCATCATCCGGAACGCGCGCGAGAGAAGTGTTGCGCACATTCCCCAGGGTGCCGACAAACACGCACCGTTCTCCGCGAGCCTCGCTCAGGGGGTGTTTAGTGGGGCGGGGGGGGGCTGGTGTAACGGAGGGGGTGTCCGTGCCGAGTGTCGCATTGCCGCCGGCCTCTGGTGTGCCCCGCGGGCGGCAAAATAAACATTTGCGCGTGTGTTGAATGCGTCACCGTCCCGGGAAGCGGTGGCTCCTGTCAGCCGGATCGGGAGACCCCCACCCTTCAGCCCCCCCCCCCCAGCAGCGGCGGCGACGCGGCGCGCCTCCCTGTTACAAGGCAGCTGCAATGCAGCTCAACCCTGGAGACTTGAACCTTTCCGTCAAACACACGCCGGAACCGCGGGGTGATTTCTGACTGTTTGAATTCCTCTTAGCGGTTCATAACTCAGCCGCTCAGTAAAAGCACCACGTTAACTCACGGGTGCGTTATAATGAACTGTGATGGTTATTGGCCTCACTACAATTTGAGGGTGAAGCGTTCAGGATCAGAATTATTATCACCATCATTATCACTTTGTCTTTGGAGCCACCAGGAGACAAACAGTAGATGGGCGAATAAAGTCTGTTAATCCTCATGTTAATATTTGGGCGGTCAGCCAATCAAACACAGAAGCACTATTGGACATTTGGTTCTCGAGGGGGAACCGGCAGCTGTGTTGGTGTCATCAACTATACACACAGCTGCGATTGGTTTTCACATCAATGTTTAATTCACAAGCACACCTCTTATTTCCAACCCTGTTCTCTCAAGGGCGACTGAGTGCTGATGCTGCCTCTCATGATGATTGAACGCAGAGAGGTGTGTTCAGGGCGATGAATTCGATTCTCGCACGCTGTTAAATGGCCACTTAGCACATGTGAACATTTCCCACATAAGTCGTTATTAACAAGCAGTAAAACTTGTGTGTGTGTGTGTGCATGACAGAAGGAGCGATGGACACGTGTCGGTGGTAATCGTGCTCTCCTTCGACACAGATGAAGGAGACAATCTGTCTCTCCGGGACACCAAGCGCCACTGGCTGAACCGACCCTGTGTGCTGGTGCTTAAAGATGGCGACGTCTCCAAACCGGGTTTGGGTTGTGGGCAAATAAGACCAGAATCCCCGTCTAAGGCTTCGTCTGACGCGTCCGTCACAAACGGCTCGGGGCCATGTGAGGAGAAGCCATCCGAGCATCCTGCCAAAACCGCTCCACCCTCCCGGCTGGAGGAAGGCAGCTGCACCGTGACCGCCATCTCCATGTGGGGGGAGAGTTGTTTCAGGGAGTCTCCCGGCCCACTGGTGCTGAGCCCTGCAGTGGCAGCGTGGCCGGAGGTAGAGGAGGAGGAGGAGGAAGAAGAGAAGGAGGCTGCAAAGGAGGAGGAGGAGAGGAAGAAGAAGAAGCCCCAGGATCTCCCCTCGAAGGAGGAGTCCGTGGTTGAGGAGAAGGAGCTGGAGGAGAGCAGGCTGGAGCAGCAAGAGCAGTCCTGCGGCTCGGAGGCGACAGGACCGCCCGCCGCTCCCTCGCGCGACGAGTCACGTGACAGGTGGTCCAAGGAGCTCCAGGGCCAGTTCAAGGCCCTCGGATGTAACGGAGGAGATGAGACGGGCAGGGCCCAGGCGGCCGGTGGGGAGGGAGCAATGGGCGACTGTGCAGCTTCTCCTCCGGACCCCGACAACGAGCTGAGCCCCGCCGGCATTCTGTCCAAGGACCGGGGCGCCGTCCTCGGCGAGGTGGCCCCCGTGTGGGTCCCCGATGCTCAGGCGCAGGTCTGCATGAAGTGCGGGGTCAAGTTCACGTTTACCAAGAGGAGGCATCACTGCCGCGCTTGCGGGAAGGTGAGGAGAGTGAACGTTTCTATTTGTGCATAAAATGTGGTTCTCAGTTGATGCGTGCCCCGTGCGCTTTGGGTACCGGCAGGTTTTTTGTGCGCTTTGCTCCAACCTGAAGTTCAGACTCACACATCTGGACGGCAAGGAGGGACGAGTTTGTGTTTCCTGTCATTCAACCCTGGACAAAAGTGAGCAGTTTTGTTTTTCAGTTCGCAGCTTTTGAAATGGAACTCTGCCTCAGTAATCCTTCGTCCTCTCTTCAGGGACACCTCCAAGGGGAAGAAGGAGGGTGTGGTTTGCAGATGACATCCTCCCCAGCGGGCAGTCGGAGTCTGCTCCGACCTCGCCCGTCAGAGGGGCCTCGCCGCTGATGAGACGGGCGCTCGGCGGCCTGGTTGGAAGTCCTGTGAGTTCACCGCAGACCAGGAGAGCCTCTCGGCCACACAGGACGGGCGCCAACGTAAATATCAACATGTCTGCCGATGATCTGTCGCTAGTCAGAACGTGGGCTCAGTCCTCCGCCTCCCACCTCCTCTAGGAGGCCTGTGGTCCGTACGGCTGGGGCACCGCGGCTTTAGTGGGCAGCTCTGCCAACCTCATCCCGCTGGAAGGCCTGCCACCCATCCTCACCTCCACGGGAGTCAAAGGAGGTAAGGCAGATTCCATCCCGCTATGGGGGGGGTCAAAGGTCAGCGTGAGGCGAGGGGAAAGTCACAATGTGGAGGAGCAAAGGAAGAGACAGCAGCTTTCTACAGAACAATATTGATGAGCGGATTGTTTACAATAAGATATCGTAGGATTAGTGTTTATATTTCTTGATCATTTCCACTTAAAATTCAAGTCAAGTAGCCGGCCATTATCG
Organism: Gasterosteus aculeatus; assembly: GCF_964276395.1. Taxonomy (NCBI): domain Eukaryota; kingdom Metazoa; phylum Chordata; class Actinopteri; order Perciformes; family Gasterosteidae; genus Gasterosteus; species Gasterosteus aculeatus. Next base: position 18,381,302 of record NC_135695.1, on the reverse strand, counting down.
CTACAGCCCCGAATGCATAGATACTAGTTTACAAACCACAATCGCCACAGGAAACTTCACAGTAAATCAAATCTCAAAGTACCCAATAGAGAGTAAACGTACCTAAATGGTTACACGAGGGAAGATTACACATTATTACTTAAAATAGGTTTATTTAATATAGCCATAAGGCGTCTCGCGGGAGGGGCCTGCTCAGTGAGGGTCATCACTTTGCTGTTAATGACAACGTGCATCCCGCCCTGCTGGGGGGGGGGGGGGGGGGGCGTTTAAAAAGAACGGTATTAACAAAACAAACCTGCCCTTCCCACTCAACTAGACCAGGGCTCAGAGGACGCACAGGCGTTCATCTTCAAATATCGTCTTTAAAGTCACAGTGTCCACCGACTATGGATCAAAGTAGGCTACAGCATCTGAAAAGTAAGTTTCCGCGACGGCTCAAAGCCAAAGCAGTGGAAGATCCAGCAATGTTGCTTCGTCTTTGTCCCTCAGATTATACTGTGGAGGAGCAGCCCTCTGAGATGCTGCTCATCCAGGAGCTGGAGAGTGGCAGGCCCAAGCCCCTGGTGTTCGTCCTCAACGCCAACCTGCTGGCAATGGTCAAGCTGGTCAACTGTATGTCTCTTTTGATTGAAGTTTTCCTCAAACAACACAGCATATTGTACACCTGTTAAATGAAACTGTTCATTGTTATTGACTACAAAAAGGTTGCTCTCGTAAATAAACTGTCCTTGTAGACCTCTGAGGTATTTGCCTTGATTGCGTGCCAGATGTGAACAGGAAGTGCTGGTGCGTGACGACAAAGGGAATGCACGCCGTGGGCCAGGCGGAGGTGGTGCTGCTGCTGCAGTGTTTGCCTGAAGAGAAAAGCTTCCCCAAAGACATTTTCAGCCACATCATCCAGCTGTACAGGGACGCCCTCACAGGTCAGAGCCGCACGCACGCAGGGTGAAATGCTCACGTACTGGAATTTCCAACGAAAGTGATGTGTTATATTCTGCAACCTTTCCCCCCCCCCCCCCCCCCTCTGTATCTGTGCAGGAAAGGTGGTGAAGCACCTGTCGCTGTCCTTGTTCGGCGGCGGCAGCTTCCTGGGCAGCGAGGAGCACGCGGGCTTCCTGTACCTGCGCTCCACCCTCCAGTCCCTTCAAGGTCTGCCTCTGCCGAACCAGCCGTACCTCTTTGGCCTGCTGGTCCACAGAGCAGAGGTGGCCTGGGCCAAAGCCTTTCCCTTGCGCCTCGTGCTGCGATTGGGGGCCGAATACAGATGTAAGCCCCCCCCCCCCCCCCCCACCCTGGCCAGAAGGAAGTGCCAGGTCTGTAACGCTACAGGGTTCCTCTTCAGTCAGCAGCTTTCTTCTTTCTGCTTCCAGTTTACCCGTGTCCTCTGTACAGCGTGCGCTCAAGGAAGCCCCTGTTTGGGGAAATTGGCCACACCATAATGCGACTCTTAGTGGTGAGTTTTGGAACACCTCCTACAGATCGTTTTCGGTGTCCAAACTTTGACCAAACATTCCCCCGTTCTGTCCCGTCATGTTCCAGGACTTTAGGAATTACCGCTACAGCCTGCCGATGGTGCCGGGGCTCATTGTGGATCTAGAGGCTCAGAGGACCTGCATAAAGATCCCGACCACTGGGTATAATGAGGTACGACTACGCCTTCAAACGCCTCAAAGGGTGAACAATGGTATATCATTGTTAACACACATAAGTATTTTAACCAAGTGTCGCCCTCCCCTCTTATCAGCTAATGAAGGCATTGAATAAGTCAAACGAGCACGTGCTGGCTATCGGGGCGTGCTTCAACGAGACTGCAGACTCCCACCTCATCTGCGTGCAAGGAGACGACGGCCAGTACCAAACCCAGGCCATCAGCATCCACAACCAGCCACGCAAAGGTGGGCCACTGCCGGCTACTGAGAGGCACACGCGGACATCAGTGGAGTCTGGACTGAATCTGTAGCAAATGCTAAATATGTAGACACGTGCAAACCCGTAACGCTTTATGGAGCGGAAACGGAAATGTTAGAGATCATTTTTCATTTAATTGAGCGGCAACTTCAAAATCCATTCTTGGATTTAAACATTTAACATGGATGAAGTTGTATTGGAAATAGATGTATAGTATAAACAGAATAGATTTTTTTAACGAGCCCAAAGGAGAATTAAAGTAAAAACAAAATAAAGAGGTTCTCTCGTGTAACACTAGATGGCACAGCAGGCCAGTTTCTTTTTTGTGTTGCTATAAACCTAATGTATCAGCATCGGGAGCTACAGTTTGTCTAAAGGTGTTTCCTTCCTTGCCTTTTTGTTGTTGCAGTTACTGGATCGTGCTTTTTTATATTCAGCAGTGCGCTGAAAGCGTCTGCAGGATACCTCGCCAAGTCCAGCATCGTAGAAGGTAGGAGGTCTGCTCACAGTGGAGTCAGGTTCACCTCCACATCATTGCTTACATATTTGTATTATTAAAGAAAAAAGTAAATTAGTGCATGTAAAACTGCTTTAAGCCTGCGTTATTCAGAATGTGTGTGTATATGTGTGTGTCTGTGTACATTTTAACAGACCGTTTGTCCAAGCGTGCGTACATGTTGATGCATGTGAGTGTACGTGTGTCCGTTCGTGTGTTTCTCCTGTATCGCTGTCCCCTCTCACCCAGACGGGCTGATGGTGCAGATCACCGTGGAAACCATGGCCGAGCTGCGCCGCTCGCTGCGGGACATGAAAGACTACTCCGTCACCTGCGGACGGCTCGACCAATCGGACAGCCAGGAGCTCGTGTGTGTCCAGTGGGTGGAGGAGAAATGCTTGGTGAATAAGGGGTGAGTCTGTCCGTGTGTTTGATGTGCACGTGGTTGAACGGTGCTTTTTGCGCTTAGAGGGATCAATAAAACGCAGTGAATGGCCTCTTGAGACGATAACGTCTTTTATTTCCGTCCCGTGTGGTAAACGTGTGTCCTCCAGACTCGTGAGCCCCATCGACGGGAAATCCATGGAGTCCATCTGCAGCACGAAGATGTTTCAGAAGTCAGAATACAAAGAAAACGGAAAGATCATCCGCTGGACAGAAGTATGAAATTCTTTTGATTCCAGCTCCTTAGATGTATTATTCTCATTTATTTCTGTGAGTTGTGCATAAAACAAAACCCCCAAAGACCCCCCCGCTTTGAGACACAAAAACAACCTAGTGCTTCATCAAATAAGAAATTGATGGACTAACGATTATTTACCATGTCTATCGCAAACTGCCCCCTCCACATGCATACCCTCTCTATGTGCCGTGCAGGTGTTTTTCCTGCAGAGGGGGCATCAGCCCAAGGGGGGGGCGAGTGACTCTGCTGAACACGACCGGTTAACGGAGCGGATCGCTCGGGCCTTTTGCCTGGCGCTGTGTCCTCACCTCAAACTGCTCAAAGAGGACGGGATGGCCAAGCTGGGGCTGCGTGTCGCCTTTGAATCCCAAGAGGTCAGAAATGTTTGCCGTCACGGTGACGATTTGTAACGACCTTCCTGTAATACGGTTGCATCGTGAATGCAGCCCCAGATGTTCCTCCACTAAAAAAACGCTGGCTGGTGCAACATCACAAGTAAAGATTATAGCCGAAGCTCCTTGGTGCAGCCAAAGTAAAACTAATTGCAGGTTTCTTTTGGGATTCCAGGTGGGATTTGTGGCTGGGAGCAACGGGCTTCCCCTCCCGGCTCAGTACCTGAACGCCCTGGACAGCGTGCTGATCCCAGTCATACACAGCAGGGGGCGCAAGAGGGGCGACGAGCCCATCGTGATGGAGTTCATCTTTTACATCCTGGAGAACATCACTTAAGAGAGACACTCTCACTCCACTAATTTCATCTCTTCAAACCCCCGACCACAACTCCGTCCCTGGCACTTCTCATCACTGCTGCCGACGGTTTCAGGGCAATAAGAGCATTGGAAAGAGGGCGAACCGCACCACATCCAGGGTCTGCATTCATCTCATCTCCTCACCAGTAGAGAGAAGTGCTCAGTGGTTTTTTTTTCCTCATCTCACCCTGCAGCAGACAATCTGGGTACGCATGAAGCCTGGGATGGGCCATCAGATCACTGTACATTGTACAGCAGTAGCAACTTCATCGCTTGATATCCTCCAGGTCGTAATGTCCAATGCCGCCCCCCCCCCGGGTGGAGGATTCCTTTAGCCCCACAGTGTGAAAGCAAAGAGAAAAGGACTTAGTGAACAGTAAATCTGCAGCAATCTAATGCACAGAGCGAATGCCTAGAGGATGTTTTCATACCAGTTGTATTTTACCTGATTGCTCATGAAATGTAATGTTGGCCTGGAATTAAACTTGCAACAGTTACTGTGACTATCAGTTCATTACGAACACATTCACTTAACTTGCAGTTCACTTCTACGTCACATATTGGAATCTTGCCCTCATTTTTGTCCACTACACTAGATTAGTTCAAACTACCATGTGGCAGATGAAGAGGGCACATGTCACAAATGCGCTCTTTCACTTTGATAAGTCAGTCTACAGAGAAAAAAAAAGTTCAGTTTGGATTGAGACGATTATAAATTACATTTAACTGTAGAATATAATCAAATAATTAGGTTTTTTGAATCAACTTGTTAGGAGGGTTAGTTTACAGCTGTGACAAGTTGCAATTGAGGAATAGCTGCCTGAAACAAAGGGACTATTTAACTGGATCTGTGGCTTATTCAGCTCGCATTCATGTTCAAGCTGAATGGACCTAAATAACTCAATTTCAATGAGCGCTAATATGATGGCATTTGTGAACCTGATGAACCCGTGCGTGGTCGGTGGCGATGGGAGGAGATCCGGTCCGCAGGATACTTGTTTTCTCTCTGCCCCGTAACAATGATTTTCTTTTTTTCCCCCCCTAACAAGGCAGAATGGAGCTCTTGTTGGACCTCCTACTGGCTCCACATACTTGAGATGGCCGAGACAAGAGGCTTCAGCTCGCAACACAAATACTTTTCTTTGTTGAAACACAGCTAGTCTTCACAACTCAAATGTTTCAGCACACACACACACACACACACACAGCACTTTTACTGCGGTCGAAAATACTGCCACATGAAAAACGTAAGATAATTAAAAATAAAATTTATTGGCATTTAATTTTAAATACACAATATAACAAAATTTTGAAAGTCTAAACCAATACACATTAGTTATTTTGTTTGATGTAAAACTATAAGTTTGATAGAAACTGTACAGTTATCTGTCATCGGGGGGAGGTCAGTGCGATGTGGGGGTCAGAAGTAGTGAAGGCATGTGGGGTGAATACCAGTGTGACGCTGAACCAGAAGCCCGTTGCAACATCAGTGAAGATAATATTTTGGTCAAAAACATCTTCTCTTCATACAATTGGTTCCCCAACTCAAGCTCGACAAACAAACAAACAAAGCAAAAGTTTTGGAGGTCAACTGTGGAAATCATTGACCACGTCATTTCCCCCGAGTCGTGCGATTAAAACTAATAACGGGAAAAGAAACACAAGTCTTTGGAATCCGTAGTAGTTTCAAACGGGTTCATCCCAGCCGCCTCAGGCCTTCTTCATCTTGCTCAGGTGGCTGCCGCTGTTCTCGTGGCGAGCGGCGCCGTTGCTTGCTCCGTGGTCGATGCCGTTGGCGTGGGCGGCCGCGCCGTTCGGGCGCTGCTCGGCTCCCTGTTTTGGCAACCGCTTGCCCTTCACGTAAGCCTGGACCCAGAAGTTGGAGAAGAGCACGAAGAAGAAGGTTCCGTACATCCAGATGAGGTGGATGAGGATGGGGAACTGGTAGTCGCAGCTCTCCATGAAGTAATACTGGGTAGCGTGGAGGGACACCAGGACAAACTGGATCTGTTGGGAAGGAACCAGCCCCTCAGATGGATTTGTCTCAAAGCTCTGGGAGCAGAGGCCTTAAACTAAAAAACAAACCCGGAGAACAAGAAACGACAGAGAAAAGTGCGTCCAGAGTAGAGGGTGTCCCTACCAGCTGAATGGCAGTCATGTATTTCTTCCACCACAAGAACTTCTGGAAGCGCGGTCCAGCAGCAGAAAGGCCGTAGTAGAAATACATGATGATGTGGACGGTGGAATTCACCATGGCGTGGAAAGATCCCATTCCACCTGGGGGCAAGAATCACACAAGCTGCATGAAGCCAAGTAGCACGAGAATCAGAGTACAGTTACATTCTTGATCCGACAGGTCGGAGGCTCTTAAGTTAATCATCTTCTCATGACTAAACAGTCATAAATAAATCAAGCCGGCACAGGGTTGAGAAAAAATAAGAGCAGAAGCCAAGTGGAGGAAAGCGTTGCTGATTGCAGAGGTCAACATCCACAACGTTGGTTTACGGGCACAATTTCAATGACAATAAAAGCCGCCGCGCTGTCATTGCTCAGCTGTTAATAATCTTCAAACCATTTGGCAATTCAAGTCATCGTTAACGTGTGCTCACCGGGAGCGTGGACGATTCCCCACCACCAGGTCCAGGGCATGAAGGAGTGGTGGAAGATGTGAAGGAAGGTGACCTGGCCGTGCCTTTTCCTCAACACGAAGAAGACCTGAACAAAAGAGGCTGTCGATCAGGTCGAATCCGAACTACGGCGACCAAAGGTGAGTCGGGTAGAAAGGCTGAACCCACCGTGTCGATGAGCTCAATGATCTTGGAGAACCAGAACAGCCAGGCCACTCGGACCATCTGGTGAGGGAGGAGAACCCTTGATGTGAAATGATCCTTCCACATCATGGGAAACCAAGTGGTGCATAATGATCACGAGAGGGGGACTTACTCGAAGTGCTTGAGGACTGTTGGACGTATCGACCGGGTCACATCGCCAGGTATATGTTGTGGCCCAACCAGACATCAGGAACTAGAATATCAGAAATACACAAATGAACATTTATGTGAAATGTTACAATGTGTAAAAAAAAAAGGGATCTTTAAACGTTGGAGACTTGAATTAACAACGTTTTACTTCGTAGACGATGATTATCGAAAGTGCCACTAGCGAGAAGTTGTAGACTATCATGGCTTCCTTCAGCTGGAAGGGCTTCCGATGGGCCATTGTGCGCGGCCCAAGGTACAGTACAAAGAAGAGGTAACACAGCAATATTGCGGACATGGGAATAGGAGTCTGCATCATTGGATATTCCTTCAGCCGAGGATCTAGGAAATAAAAAAAACCCCGTCAGAAAACAAAAGCATAGAGCGATCTATTGAATTCAGTTTAAACCTACCAATTCCTGCCAAGAGGTAGTTGTAGATGTCCATGGCGTGCGAGCCAATCTCCTGAACCTTCTGAAGCATGTTTGCCATCTTGAATTATTGTGACCAAATTATCTGGAGAAAAAACAACAACAACGAGGTCATTGTTAATTTCATCTGGCCAATGCCTCAAAGATCGTATTTTGGCCTTTTTTTGTTTTTTAATGACCAAAGAGTAAAATTGGGAGCACATCTCAGACACGTCCTCTCAATCCAGATGTAGTGTGAGACCCAGCAGCTCTTCTCTCGTCGGACAAAAAAAGCAAAACACACCCAACCAAAATGCCAGGATGCTCATCCAACATGTGCTACAAGGAACTGGGAGGACGTCGCATCACACAGCAGGGCGGCACTCTGCTGGCTTTTGTGTCTTCACCTCATGACTCCTCAAATGAACCCGACTGGGAACAAAAACCGGAAAGCTCAACACAGTAAAAAACACAAAGCGCTGAGCCCTCCCACCGGCATCAAAGTCTTTTTCTTGACGTGTAGAAAAACGTTTTTATCAAACGGACCCTGCAGAAGACGTCGCTGTGGTTTATCGGACCTGTAAATGTTCCTGTTGACAGAAGGTCTGCCGTGTGGGGTGCAAAGTGTATTCCCAAAGTAGAGGACCGGCGGGGCGCGGCATTCTCTTCCCACGCTATTGTTGTACAATCTTTTCACTGCCTGAGGCGTAAAGAACGGCCCGACCCGCCTTAAGCCAATATCGTTACCAGGCGGTTATTTCAAGGCAGGTGAGAAGTGACGCACAAAGAAAGGAAGGAGATATTTTTAGGAGCAAACAACAGATATGCGACATGGAGCTGGATGCAAGTTTATGGCGGTTTAGTTGCTTTCAGTGTACAATTTTTAAGTTCCGTTTTGTTATCACAGGGTGTCAAACTGGCTCTGCAATCGGTACTTTGTATCTGCTACTTGTGTTCTAGGCCACACGTTATCTGACGACATCAAGAACAAACTTGCAGTGACATCGAGAAAGAAAAAAAAAAGTAAACTCGAAAGCATATTTGTACAAATAATACCGCCGTTGGGGTGCTTGGGTTCACATTTTGTGCATTCATTGTGTCAAAGTCAAAGGTGATTCTGAACAGTGCACAGCTACAGTGTGAACAGATTACATCATCTTCCTTCTCCGAATTTCCCCCGTGCAGTTTTTTTTACAGCGCTAACCACGTAGCAACGGCGTCAGCGCCGTATCCGTCGGGCGGATCTCCCGCCTGAAGCCTCCAGGTGATCGAGTTCAGCATCCCAGAACAATCTGTGACGGCTGCGCGGCTGACCGAGCTTCCCTGCGTCACAAAAAGGTGACGACTTTAACTGCGGCCCTGTGGTCTCGCACGGCCCCTGCGCGCCATCACCGGGAGGTGGAAATGAGGGTGTCGTTTCGGGTGCAGCAGACCAGATACATGACTTGACAAGTTCAGGAAACTCTTACGCAAAACGCGGCGGTTGTTTTTGAGGTTTTCTGTCGGGCGCCTCGCATTTCAACACGAGCGCCATCACAACCGTCTGATGGGGAGAGAGACTGTCTTGTTCTGAGGGAAGATGCTGAAGAGTTACATGGCGTAGAAGGTTATTTATTAAAAGCCACTTTAGGAATTAGATCCCTGTGGGATTATTATTATTATTGGTTATGAATCTCCCAGTTTTGGTGTTCAAAGCGCAACATGTGACTGACTTGAGAGGGAAGGTTTAAGGGAATACAGACCATAATAAAACTGAGTGTGCGAGTCAGGAGGACAGTCTTGTGATCATGCATGCTCGGAGGGAAAAAGGGGAAAAAAAGTCTGTATTTTTTAAAGTTCTAGGTGAAGAAATGGAAAAGGAAGTTTCACCATCAGCCGGCAGAGACCGCTTCACAAGCAACAACAAACGGCACTTCTTCTTCTATCCCATTAGCTCAGACCTCAAACCTCATGGGATCAGCGAACTGATTTCAATCTCCAGCAAGTAAAAAGGCGGAGCGCCGCTCAGCCAGCAGTACTTCCACGCGGGGAACATGCGCATACGTGTGGGAGGGTTCCGCACCCCGCCGCCGCCGCTTCATTCCCTCGAGGGAGCGAAGCCACGGAGCTGCAGACACGTGACCGCACTCCCTCGAGGGAACGACTTCTGTCACTCGAGAGGAATGTCAGAAATGCACAGCCCCGAGCTACTCCAGTTTAGTGTTTTACAATCATTTGAAAAAAGAAGAGAAAAAAACAGCTACTCCGGTACGTCCCCTTTAGGTCACTCTTAGACTTCCTTGTCAGCGCCGTGGCCGGCTTACATCTACCAAAAGGGAGCTATAGAAGAGTGGGGGGGAGGGGAGGGGGCTACTGTGAGAAGGTCAATGAATCACTGGGATGGAAAAAGGTTCACGCTCGCGAGTTGGAAGTTAATGATGAACCAAAACTAAAAAAGGAGCAAAGTATCTGCTATGAAACCGGAGCCCCATTTCCTCAAAAACGGCCCCCGAGCCGCTCGACGCGTGAGCCCGTCCTGTGTAAACATGTGCAACTTACCTCCTTGAGACCGGAGTCACTTTCCACCCTAAATCATCAAAAGCCAGAGTGGATTCTTGCTTTGGGAGGACGGCAAAGCGATACGGGAAAAGAGCAGAGAGAGACAGAGAGAGAGGGAGGGAGACAGAGGGAGGGAGAGAGCGAGTACTGTAAACGGAGTGTGACTGGTACAGCGGTCTTCCGATTCCCCACCCTCCCTGACTCACACGGTGGATGAATAACCAGCTCACAGAAGGAGCGAGCGGTGGGGACGGAGCGCGGCCAGGGGGCGGGCGGGGGTGGGGAGGGGGGAGGTGGCGAAGATTGAGATGGGGCCCCCCTATTTAAACCACCGGCCCTGATTTTAAGATCACTACTCTGTGACCACCGCCCTGAATTCAACAAGGCAGAGACGGCCCCTCCCACCGTCTTCTCTCCTGTGGCCCTGAAGAAGGAAAACACACACACACACACACACACACACACACACACACACACACACAACTCCCGAGTCCCCTGTACGTTTTCGGGTGGGCTGGTAATATTATTCACGCAGGCGAGAAATCAGAGGACACTTTGTTCTCGTGAAGGGGCCCATTGTTGGGCCCCCGGCATCGGGCTCTCGAACCCGGACGAATATTTGGCCACGTGTTCGCTCCGCACGGAACCTCAGTAGAACACGGAGGAGAACGAGTCGCTGAATGCATCGGGAGCCGGGGAGCTTAAACATAACGGCAGAGCAGAAGGATCGCTGCGAGGGGGGGGGGGCGTGTTATTGTGGTGATTACATTTCATGCCAAGAAATTTGCTTTTGTCCTTCGGCCGCAGATCACTAGATACTAGAACATATCGGAAACAGTTATCAGGTCTGATGAAGTCTAAGCGGTTTCAGAGGTCAAGTCCTACATAATCGATGATCTGCTGACTTTGCTGACGAGTTCAAGGTCTCGGGTCAAATGATGTAACAGGAGAAAAAAGTTCCTTGTCAATAAATTATCTGAAAGGAAGATAAGGCTGATGGCATATCAGGCATTTTTCAACAAATTACATTTGCTTTAGATGTTGGACGGCCGTCACGAAAAAGACGGAGGAGGAAGAAAGACGTCCCGGACACGCTGAGGTCACGGGTGCGTTCCCATGACAACAGCCAAAATTAAAGGACAGACGAGAGATAAATGTGCAAGATACGCGTCGCTGGCCTGCGGTAAATGTGTAGAACTCGTGTGCAGGGAAATGTTTGCGTGTTGCCCGGAAACAGTCGAGCTGCAGAACTATTTGTGTTGGTGGCGCAAAATAAATGATTGAATTACACAAACCCAAGTGGGTTGTTATTACTGTGGAGTAATAATTGTTGGTTACAGAAGCAAAGACGCGATGCTTATTGTTGGGTGGTCCTGAAACGTCCTACAAGCGTAAATCCTCCTGTCATTCAAATAAAAATATTTATTTTTATAGAGGAGTTTGGTAAACTGGTTGCTATATAATGTGGACGCCATTATTAGACAGGGCAAAAGGTAAGTTAGGGGAAAAAGAGATGAGGACTAGGAGAGAGAGAGAAATTGGAGGTACAGGAGGAGGAGGAGGAGGAAGAGGAGGAGGAGGGGCAGCCATTGTGAAACATAATCAGACATATTCAACTGAACACTTGTTCAGTGTGTCCAAAGCTCTTCTCCTGTCAGCAGAACCGCTAAATAAAACTCCAACACGTCAGCTGATATAAGATATAGGGATATACTTTTGGTCTTCTACAGGATCTACAGGTTTTAGTGAAGTTGTTTTCAAGTAAAAACATCTGGTGTGACTTTCATATTATTTTACAAACTGTAATAAATGATCACAAATGAGATTTTCTGTAAAAATCAATAACAGCTCTTCAGTAACTACATTTAAGCTTGTTCAATAAATAAAATGTATAACAGACACAGGAATACCGTATTGGATTGAAGCCTTTTTGACATCAGGTGTGTGTGGGGAGCAGTATCACACCTGTGAGTGCACAGACGTGGCCTGTTGCTAAACACCGGGTTAATTCTCCCTCTGCCCCCCTCCCTCCCTGAGCCCTCTGCAGGCCTCGACGACTCGGGTGTCAGGAATAATCCACAACAACAATGGAGCCTCCGTGGGTCTCTTCGTCTCTTTTTTTCGAAAGGTGAAACTAATGAGAAAATATCCTCATTAGCGCATAAATCCTTATTTAGCTGCGGCCAAAAACGTGTTTTGCGAGGACCAGCACATTCTGTTCAGTTAGCCTGAGGTCCAGGCTGAACTCTGACCCAGATTTGAAGAAAATTGCCCCTCAGTTGTTCCTGAGAGATATTCAGGAGAACCTGGAACACACGGTGCCTCCGGCTGCAGCCGTCAGCGGCACCGAGCGGCAGCTCAGCAGGTGCAGCAGACGTGAGTCAGCACATCGAGTCAGCACGTCGCACCCCAGTGAGGAGCAAAGGTGCAGCAACCAGTTCGATTCAATGTTGCAAAGAATAATGCAAAGGAGCGGTTATAGCCGAGGACTCAATCTGTCTGCTTAGGCCACGCATTCAGGGCAATTTTGAATTGTACCAACGCAGGTGTTGTCCATCACTTCCCTTCATTTAGTGAAAAATTGTACTCAAAATACTGAGATTGAGAATATGGAGATCAATAAACTCAAACAAGGCAAAGAAATGTGTCTTTGGGTACAAGCAATCAGCTAATATAAAGCATTTAAGTGGGAAAAAGTACCCTTAACTTTACATAAGCTGGCGGCACTTAGTATCCGGGTAGTTTAGTAATGTGAGAGGATGCTTAAGCAGGATTTACATAGGAGGGCCATTACGCCTCCGCCACGCCTCAAACAACCTACACATACAATCTGCCATTATACTTCACAACATCGCCGGTGCAAAAACTCCATTTCCCCGCCATTGGAAGACGTTCCTCGCTCACACCAGGTGTGTCACTGGATGCAAAAACCAGTCGGCGAAAAAAAACAGCCACCACACGTCCTAAGAGAGACTCGTAGACGGGTCGGGGATTAGACTTTGTGGGGAGGGAAACGTGCACCACGTACTACCTGGCAAAGCCATTCACCGACATAAAAGAAACGTGGTTTCAAGAGAAACATTTTCGCTGGCTGTAAAGTGTTGACTCAAGAAGATTATACACTATAACAGCAGGCAGCGGTTGAGCGATAGACGCCCCCCCCGGCATGCCGCCGCGGTGTTTACGTTACCTGCACGGTCCACCTGGGCTCTCTGACCTTGGGCCACAGCTAATGTTGACATGTCTACACACAGCCAGTGATCCACAACCTTCCTTAGGACACCATCAATAAGGGCCCTGGGAACACGGGGCCTTCAAGAAACAGGTGCCAGGTGCATTGTGGGATATGCGTGTGTCAACCTAATCCCGTCCTACGAGGTTCAAAGCACTGTCATTTCCTCTGGAGCAAATTCACAGGTAACATTTTGCTTTGTTGTGTGAATAAAACCCCACAATTTCACCCTCAGTGTAGTTTCCCCAGCATGCATTGCAGGGACGAGGTCGTGCTTCTGTCTTTCTCCCGCATCGGCAAAATTAAACGAGAGTCGAGCGTGACCAATGCTGTCGCAGCAATCAAGGACGGCCGATAAAAGTACCAGAGTTATTAAACATTATCATACAACGCCAATATTTACTCACGCATTCAGAATCACTCGGTCCAAAGTTCAACTCCTCCCCTTCCTGTCGCTATGTATGTAAATATGTATCATTTGATAAGTAGCTTGAGCTCTGCGGGGATGATGGTTCCATCACCTCTGACCCAGGGTAACCACATTAACAGGCCGGCCCGGTAAATACACAAAACTCTGCCACCGAGTGAAGTAAAATGTCACAAGGAGCGTGAAATAGATGAGGTGTTACACAGGAATGCAGCTGGACCGTTAGAAGCGGAACAGTTGGAGCGTCAGGCCTGCAGGTGGGTTCTGCTACACCTCTGATGGAGAAAGGTGAATGTCAATGAGTTCTTTGTCCGCAGCACAGCAGCCAAATGACGAGAAACAATAAATGCTGCAACACAAACTCAAGTTAGTGTTGAAATTAAATCTGCTTTAAAATAAATAAATATGGATTTGCACTTACAGAAAGTGTGTTTAAGTTTAAGGCCCTAAGCAGTTCTGCACAAGAGGAGAAAAACACAAAATAAAAGACACCTGAATGAGAAACACTTTGATGTGACGTTACGGAAATTAGAAGCGAGCGCGAACCATCACCCCCCCCTCCACAAAAAAAGGGAAATTGTACTTAATTTGTATTTACACAGCTGAAGTTAACTAAAGCCTCGTCGAGTCAACACGTTGCAGAAAGTAACGTTACTCACGTGAAATAAAGGCGGAGGGAAAGTGTCGAAAGCAGCGTGGGCGCCAGAGAGAAGTCAGAGCCGCTTCCTCTTCCTCTCCGCGGAAACCTTCCTCACGACAAGAGACCGCTCGGCGTCAGCTGGAATACAAAAAGGTGGAGTGATCTCTCTCTCTCTCTCTTTCTCTCTCTTTCTCTCCCTCCCTCTCTCTCCTTCTGTGTCTCTGCACCGCCACGAGTTGGGCTCCTAGTATGGTGTCGATTGTCGACGACTCGGCGGGTGATTGGGCTCCTCTTGTGGTGGGAGGGGACCTGTCTAAACTCTGGAACAGGCTACACTATATCTATATATATATATTTTGAAAGTAAGCAATGTGCTGCACGGCATCTAGAATTTTTTTTTTATTGTTGTGTTGTTGTGAAATCTTGATTATTCTGACCCGCAGTGACGAACAAAGGTCACCTGAGCTACACCTGCCTCAATCTTTATTCTCTTTTAACAGCTTTAATCTTCAGGCTTCAGGCAGCAGGATGATGAGGCAGCATTATTTATACAACCCTGTTATTCAGCTGATATATAATACTGTATATATATATATTTATATATATAATACTATATATAATAATATATATATATCATCAAAATATATATTTATATATGGATATCTTTAAAAATCAAAATAGCCATCAACCTATTCTGACAGAAAGAATACTATTAATTTCAATCAGCCCGTATTCAATGAGTCTCCATTCAATGCTTGTTACTGGAGTAAACTGCTGGCTTAACAACTGTGAGTACTTAAATAGTGGTTTTTTTTAAAGTTACCTTCATGGTGGTAGTTTGGGGGGAAAGTGGCTTTGGGGGGAACCAACTACAGCTCCGGCGGCCTTGAGCTTCATATAAGAGATGGCAACACTGGGCTTGGACTTTTCGAAGTCTCGAGGTCTCGTTCACGCGTGAGGGATCTACTCGTCCATTCACGTTTGGACCCTCACTAAAGACAAGAGGATAAGATCGCAGATGCAGGCGGCCGTGATGCGCTTCCTTCATAATGGCGCTGGGCTCAGCACCACAAAAAGTCCGTCTACAAATTGGCGCCCTTCGCACGTGGCATTGCAATATCAGCACTTCAAGTCCCTTTGGATAAATACAGTTTAATTCAATCTTGTCAGCAGTGACGAACAAAGGTCACCTGAGCTACACCTGCCTCAATCTTTATTCTCTTTTAACAGCTTTAATCTTCAGGCTTCAGGCAGCAGGATGATGAGGCAGCATTATTTATACAACCCTGTTTTTCAGCTGATATATAATACTGTATATATATATATATATATATATATATATATATATATATATATAATACTACATGTAATGTAATGTATATATAATAATATATATATATCATCAAAATATATATTTATATATGGATATCTTTAAAAATCAAAATAGCCATCAACCTATTCTGACAGAAAGAATACTATTAATTTCAATCAGCCCGTATTCAATGAGTCTCCATTCAATGCTTGTTACTGGAGTAAACTGCTGGCTTAACAACTGTGAGTACTTAAATAGTGGGGTTTTTTTAAGTTACCTTCATGGTGGTAGTTTGGGGGGAAAGTGGCTTTGGGGGGAACCAACTACAGCTCCGGCGGCCTTGAGCTTCATATAAGAGATGGCAACACTGGGCTTGGACTTTTCGAAGTCTCGAGGTCTCGTTCACGCGTGAGGGATCTACTCGTCCATTCACGTTTGGACCCTCACTAAAGACAAGAGGATAAGATCGCAGATGCAGGCGGCCGTGATGCGCTTCCTTCATAATGGCGCTGGGCTCAGCACCACAAAGAGTCCGTCTACAAATTGGCGCCCTTCGCACGTGGCATTGCAATATCAGCACTTCAAGTCCCTTTGGATAAATACAGTTTAATTCAATCTTGTCAGCAGTGACGAACAAAGGTCACCTGAGCTACACCTGCCTCAATCTTTATTCTCTTTTAACAGCTTTAATCTTCAGGCAGCAGGATGATGAGGCAGCATTATTTATACAACCCTGTTATTCAGTTGATGAATAACTTAATCTAAAGATCACCCTAAGGTAAAACCACATGTAGGTGTTTCTTTATCTCCACTTTGTTTTATTTGCTCGTGATGCTTTCTCCTAAATAATAATGCTTTGTTTAAATATTCAAAGGCACAATATCAGAGAGCTAAATAGTCACAAACTCTATTTTAAACTCTATTCACCTGTGAATTGTTTTTTTTCTCACTCTGAGACTCTACTAAAATCAACTCCCTCCTGATTCATACGCAATTGTTTTCTATTCCTAAAAACTGACAAAACTGAAAGAAAAAACTTTCCACTGTTGAAAAGCAGTGTGGTTTTTGGGGACGCGATGATCGAGACTTTAAGGAAGGTCTGGCTGGTTGCACTTCCTCCTCTGTAACGTCTCTGGTGGATGAAAGTAAGACCGAGGACAAAAGTAGAGCACAGGGCAGCAGAAGGCCTCAATCGGTCATTTCCCGCGTACGTCGTCTACTCCTTAGTTGGTAAACGCATTCCTCCGAATAAGAGCATAGTATTTAATTTATAACCCAGGGTTCATTTGTGTTGTGCAGAATATAAACATTTTTTACTCCAAATTAAACAATATTAAACCAGTATTTAAATCCAAACCACCTGCTGCTGTGGTATTCCTCTGATAATAGGTCATTAGAACATGGAGCCACACTCATAGTAACACTCATAGTGACTCCAAGTGGACATGTTGGATCAGTGCAACTTGTGACAACTGCCCACTCAACGTAGAATAAAGGCGGCAATGCTGAATTAAATTAATTAAAAACTCGACAACATATACAGAAGATGTGCATGTTGACATATTCATATATACGGTATATGCACATATTTTTCTTTTTAATTCTGTCCCAATATCAATACGTTACCTGGGCTCTGTGTATCGCCCGACACCTTCAACATTGTTAAACACTATAAACAAATATAACTAGAAATATAGATATAAATCCACTGTGTTGTTATTCACCTTTTAAATAGTACATTGTACAACATCAGACATCCTCAAAGTTAACAAAAATTATACAGCTCAATAAAAAGTTGGAGATGGTTTAAAATTCCAGTATATAATAAAAATGTGGTTCTTTCACTCCCATCACAACGAGTGGACCGCTTCTCCTTCTTTGCAGGTGGGATGACATTACCCAGTAGACAAACAAACACTGTCTTCATTGTAGGTTACCACACATTCACCTTTAGAGACAAAGCGAACAGTCAGGACCGCTGCAAGGAACGCTCAACGCACCCCGAGGGCACTGGGAATTAGTCGGTCTCAGTCAAACATGCCTTGTTTGCTCATGATTTAAAGGCAGTGTCGTTTTTTGAACACTAACTCTTGATCTATTTCAAGTTGGACTTTGAATTCAACGACAATATCTTAAAAAAGGCCAAGAATTTAAATGACATGTTATTGAGAGTTCACAAAAAGAGAAAAGATAAAAGAGCAGCATTGACTGCCAGACATCCAGAAACGTTTGCGGCCTCGTTCGGCTGCGTCCGTCCTATATGTGGCTTGAGAAGAGGGGTTGCTTTCTCAGGACCTTTACCAGAGGGCTGGACTTTGGTGGGACGAGAGGGCCGGCTGCTCTGCCTACAGGATGAGAAGAAAGGAAAGCAATGGAAAACAGGGAGGGCTGAGTGGGGGGTTCAGAAAGCCCTTTTCCAGCCCTTCTACTCTTTCATTTTATAGGTCTTCCACACACACACACACACACACACGCACGCGTGTATCGTCAGCAGAGGACAGAAGGCAAAGTCAGGATGTGACATCATCCACAGGAAGAGAAGCCAAACAACTTTTTTTTCTCTCTCTCTTTAACTGTGTTGACTGTGCTGCTGAGTGAAGTTGGAGCCTCTCGGTCTGTTGGTCGGCCGGCGGAGAGGCAGCGGATCCAGAGGAGCCAGAGGGGGGAGAGAGCGGCTGGATCTGTCCTCCACGGGGGGAGTTTAAAGCCTGAATCCTCCCTGAGCTTCTCACGACTCCCCACCACATTCCTCCGCCACAGAGGACCCAGGTACAGTGCAGGCAACTATTTCTTCTCCCCCCCGATTCTGTAATCTCCTGTTTTTCACCCCCCCCCCCCCCTCCTCCTTCGTTTCGGGTTACCGTGACCCTTTTTTTTTCTTCATAATTTGTGTGTTGGTTCTTTTGGAGGGCTTTTGCTAGTCTGCAATCTGCCAGAGGCAAACTGCATAAAAAACACCAGAGTGGGCCAACAGTGCGTGATCAGACACGCTTCCCTCCGAGGCTGTTGAAGCTCGCGGGAAGACGTCAAGTGATCAAATACAAAAATTCCCTCTATCCCACATGCGTCCACTTCTTGTGCAACCCCTCCCCGACCACGTATGATATCTGTCTGAAACCGTGAATCCGGAGCTGAATGCTGTGACTGAGAGCCTTCCTCGGAAAAGCCCTTTTGTTGTGGACGCGTTAAGAGCGATCTCATGACCACGTATTCACGCTCCCCCAGTGCAGAGATTCAAGCGGAGGCAGCGGGGGAAGAAACGGTCCCCTTGTCACATACCAACGCCAATGCGTTTTGAACCATCACTGTTGAGTCGACAAAAGCCTATTTTTATGAAATGAGGTTCTATGTCAACAGAGGTTCTCACACAAAGGGCCGGCTGAATGCTCGGTCTGTAATTTGAGCACGAGATGATAATGCGGGGACTGAAAAACTTCTGCTTATTGGAGTCGCAGTGAAACGAAACCGCAGGAAACGTTGAGACCGGCAGTTACAAATGGGACACAAATGCGGACATAGGATCACGTTGCAGCCACAGTCACTAGAATGTGACTGCAGTGTCAACACGCGCTGCAGTCTCAGACATCGCTGGATGGAAAAGCACACAATGAGTGTGTCGCTTTGTATCTCTCACAAACTGCTCACCCACCTCGTTTTCCCATAACAACCCAGAGTGTGTAGTTGATATTAAAACGCAGGCATTCTTGTTTTATTACCATAATAGCCGTTAATGGAGGGCACGCTGCTGATCGGTGCGTGCTATCTGCCAGATGGTTAATGGCACCGTATCCATAGGCTGAGATGTATTATCTCGTTGTTTGTGCATGTAACAAACTGGAAAAGGTACCTGGAACTCTCTGCCTGATGCTTAAGCTCTTATAAGTGAAATGGTGAATGTTGTGTGCTCTCTTTTTAGGTAATTTTCTTAAGCGGGTTTCCCTCAATGGGTTGAATTAAAAAAATAAGACAAAAAAGATATAATAATAAAATAATTGTTTGTCGATAATGTAGATAATTAGTTGTTGAACCAGACTTAATGTTTGGCCGTCCAGCTTTGTAGGTATACCTTTTATGTTACCTTCACATTTTTGGTCTTTCCGGCCCAAAGCAGTTGATTGACGGGAAAGTGACCTCTTTTTTTCTTCTTCTTCTTCACAGAAAAATCCCACCATTCGAAATCAAGACGACCTGAAATCTTCAGCGCACAGACGCTGACCCCCTCTGACCTGATTTCCTTGCTGAAACCCGCCTGGTGCCATCTCTCAGGAAAGGTCCCGCTTATTATTCTGGAGAGCTTTTTCCTCCCCTTCTCACGGGGGGAATCGCCTGAGTCGATGGCGTTGTGTCTCGGACAAGTCTTCAGCAAAGACAAAACATTCAGGCCCAGGAAGCGCTTCGAACCGGGCACCCAGCGCTTTGAGCTCTACAAGAAGGCCCAGGCCTCGCTCAAGTCCGGCTTGGACCTGAGGAAAGTGGTCCAGCTGCCCGAGGGGGAGAACATCAACGACTGGATCGCCGTCCACGTCGTGGACTTTTTCAACAGGATCAACCTGATCTACGGCACGGTGAGCGAGTACTGCTCCGAGCGCACTTGCCCCATCATGTCCGGGGGCCTGAGGTACGAGTACAGGTGGCGGGACGGCGACGACTACAAGAGGCCCACCAAGCTGCCCGCTCTCAAGTACATGAACCTGCTGATGGACTGGATTGAGTCGCTCATCAACAATGAGGACATCTTCCCCACCAGAGTAGGTGTGTGAGGAGTCTGCAAGTTAATGAAATGTCCCGTCGTCTCAAACTGGGGGGGGTAAAGTTCAACCGGGGTTAATTTAACGGCGAGGTTGACATTTAGAGGAGATTGGACAGTGATGGTGGGAGCACGTTTGCCGTTTAACATTTATTAGAGGGGAGACTCGGGGTCTTTCTCTATGATTCGCCTCTGGGAGATCTGCTTCCTCCTGAGCATCTGTGGACATGCAGACCAGGTGAAATAAGGAACATTTTACCTCTAGGTGTAAGTTGTTGGACCGTAGATTACGGGTTTTAGGTGAGTGTTTCCCTACCTTTTAACTAGTGTGTGCTCAATTTTTCACCGTAAGACAAGAGACAAAGTGGCCTGGTACCGGAACCTTTTGTCTTTGTCTGGCATTACCACGCAGCCTTTAATTAGATAGGACAGCTTTGAGGAATTGTTTTAGTTTTAGATGACACTGTGATTCTTTCATTTCTTTAATTCATTTTCAAACTAACAGGGAACATTTTCTCTCCCTTTTTAGTAAAGACAGCATTTTAAGCCACCACAGGCTTTTATCTGTTCTCTTCGACCCAACTCTTTAACACATTTCGCTGACTGATAGATGCCTCGTACTGCTGAAAAATGGGTTATTATACATTTTCGGGAAAAAGTGCAATAGCGTATATTAGGTAATAGGTCCTATCTTTTCTCCTTTATGTCCACTTTCATCAACCCAGTCTGTCAAAATAGGATGTGTCCATGCAAATCAGATTTCATTCAAACACTCCACTACAAATCTTTACTGCATTCAGTTTTACTGTCCCGGATTTAATCAACTTCTCAGGTGGGATTCTATTCATGTCTGTTTCTCTTTTCTACACACAATAGGTGTACCGTTCCCCAAGAACTTCCAGCAGGTGTGCAAGAAGATCCTGAGCCGCCTCTTCAGGGTGTTTGTGCACGTTTACATCCATCACTTTGACAGCATCTGCAGCATGGGCGCGGAGGCTCACATCAATACCTGCTACAAGCACTACTACTACTTCATCTCTGAGTTCCACCTCATTGACCACTCGGAACTGGAGCCCCTGGTGAGACGATAGCGCGGCCACAGATGCGTGAGCGTGACGACAGGGAGCATGAGAAAGAGGATCAAACGGATGGGGTTTTTCTTTGTTCGGAGGGGTTGTTAACGTCAGCTGTGCAGAAAACATCAGCCGTCCTGCCATCTATAACCTTGATGTGCAGCACGGCTGATGAGGTTGAGTTTTTTGTTGAGGCCAGTGTGTTTTCACAGCTAATGCACAAAAAAAAACTTTAGTCTGAAGTCTTACAGAGTGAAGTTGCTGATTTTGTGCGGGCCTGTAATGTCCTCTGAGAAGCCTGGGCCGGGATATCCCTCAAAAAGTGAAACGGGGTTGAGACATTTATGTCTCGTTTTTATTGTTCCACCTTTAGCACACAGTTGTTTTGTTGTTGGTCTCACAGGAATTGTCTTGATCACAATTAGAAATTATTTTCTTCAGGCAGAAAGTGTCGATACAACTTCATAACAATCATTCATCCCCTCGTTTGATTTGGATGTGTTAAATATGCCCTTTGTTTTATTTTTCCCACAGAAAGAGATGACAGAGAAGATATGCAATTAAAGTACACCACAAGGACTAAAGGAGTTTACACTTTGACGTGATCTGAGCCCCGTGAGAAGTCATCGCCTCCGAAACACTAAACAAGGAACAATTTTGAATCAAGTTGTACGTGCGGTTTTCTAAGCATAACTGAGAAGGTCCACTAGCCAACCACTTCTCTCCCGATTGTGGAAGTGCCTTCACAGAAGTATTGTCTCATAGTGAGGTGGTGCATAGCTCCATCATTATAGGACTTTGTGTTGATTATAATACATCCTCCTGAAGCTGTTTCTTTCCTCCTGGTCATGCATGTTACATCGTTTTATATACAGTGTTAAGTCGTTGCCGTATGTTTGTATTGCTGTTGATTTGTTGTTGTTTTTTGTTTTTTTTACATTTTGGACATAAATATGCAGTTTAAAAATGCTGTTGAAAATGTGTTTTCTTACCCTGTCAAACCAAAACATTAGTAAAAAATTAGTAATGTTTACATTATTAAAGTCAAAACGTGAAAAGACAACAAGACGAGCAGCTTTTTTAATACACATAATTGCATCAGTTTGGTCTGCTACAGGCCTGTAGTTTCAGGCCAAAACCCAAACAAATGAATGTTTGACCATATGAATAAAGAAAAGGATGTATAATATCATTGATAATACATTTCTGGCATGCGTCGTCAGCCAGAATTAGTCCTATAAGTGACGCTGGGCTGCCAAACCTGTGCATCCCTAAATGAACCGCATCAACATGCACAAGAAAAATCCCCACTACGTGGAGAGGGGAGCGGCGGGGAATCGAATGAAGTGACGTAGGACTGACAGCTATATTGTTGGCCAATGGGAGAAGGGCGTTTGCAAAACGGGGCGGATACAAACGTCTTTTTAGGTGTTTTCCCGCCCGTCGCGTCACTGGCTGCGCTTTCAGCTAGCAATGGATGCTTACATCAGCTGTGAGAGGCTTTGACAGCGGGGACCTGGCTGGTTTGGACCATTCGGACCCGGAGTCCAGGTTAGACTGGTTTCTTGTATTTATTTATTTTCCCGTTTAACGTGATTTAAATGTTACTTAGAAACATACTAGTCTGAAGTGGCGAATGGATGAATATGGGGAGGGGAAGCTAGCTATGGGTCGTTGCTAGCTAGCTAACGTTAGTATCAACAACAATAACACCCGCTATTGTTCATTCGCCAGTGAAGCCAAACCGCATCTTTCCAAATGAGTGATTGGTCGTTTAGTTGTTGCTTCCTCTTTAAACGTGTTCTTTGAGTTGCGTAGAAACAGTACTAATTTAAAGTAACCGGGTGTAGAAAGTTAACGTTAGTGTTCGCTGTCGGTACACTTGTTATCCGCGTGGTTACGAACACTTCAGTGATAATTAAAGGTTAACGGAACAGAAAGCCGATGCATACGTTACATTTCACTTGTCATGAAGCTAAATGTGACTTATTACCATATGAGATCTCAACCGTTCGTCCACAACCGCGACCAGATGCCAAAGAAAGTTTGACACGAGAGAGTGAAAGAAAGAGGAAACTGTTGACCAATGCACTTTTTCCTTTTTTTTCCCCTCCCCGTGTTCCTTTAAATAGTACATGTGTGTAGCCGCTGATGCAGTTGGTTCCAGACTATCTAACTATTTGCGCTGTGACCTTCCTCTCAGTTGGCAGACATGGTGAGGCACAGCGCGATGACAGAATTGCAAACCTTCCAGCACTCTCTCCAGGTAGGATCTGTTCCCTCCATACTGATGACTATTAATCGTTTAACCTGTTGGATACAAACAAGCTGCCATCGAGTTCACAAACTGTCAAGGCCGTCCAAATTCATTTTCAATGAGTCACTAGTGTAAATGCTTCTGGTAATCTCCATTGGGGAGATGAGGCCTGATCTGGTGCTTCCTGCATTCCCACGAGGCCACTGTTTTGGCGGGTTGCCAAAGAGGAAGCAGAGAAAAGCTGTGTTGTAATCCTACTTGAACATCTGTATAATCGCTGTGCGTCGTGTTTTTTGGTTGTCATTTCTCACTTGTAATAAGGTGAGCGAATGAACGTTTTCCCTCCTCGTGCTTTCTGACTCTGGGTGCTCTCGCACTTTCCCCACCCTCTCCCTCCCTCCCCCCCTCCCCCCACCCTCTCCCTCCCTCCCCCCCTCCCATGCGGCCTCCTTCCGTCACAGGGTGACTCCCTGCCGTTGGGCCAAGCGGGGCAGAGCTGTGGGGGAACTCAGGAGAACGGGGTCACTCCGGAGGGGAGACGGCCCCCCTCCCCGGGCCCAGCAGGTACAAAAGCTCCGGAGCTGCCGAAACGCTTCGGGTGAACAGCGGCAACACTCTGGCAAACTCTCAACTGTTTTAACAATTTTTTTTAAAAATTTTTTGCTCGCAACTGGGTTCTTTTGTGTCGCCACAGATATCGAGAAAAGCCAGCCAGTGAACATCCCCGATGCAGCGAAAAGAAAAAAGAAGAAGAGAACCAGAGCGACGGACAGCTCCATGGGCACTTTTAATGGTACTTAAGCTGAAATTGTTGCGAGAGCTAAAGATAAAATAAATGACACAAACCTATGCTGCAGGCCCATGATGTCATGCTTTCTTCAGATCTGTACAAGCTGACGGATGAGGTGCTCGGTCAAGGGGCCTACGCTAAAGTTCAAGGGTGCATAAGTTTGCAGAACGGACAGGAGTATGCTGTGAAGGTAAGTAAGGGTGGTTGTAGGTAACAAAGTAAGACTTATGTGCTTTGTTATCTTGTACCGGGTGGACAATCATGCCACACAAATTAATAAGGGTAATATTATATAATAGTTCTTTTTTTTTTTTTACAAAGATCATAGAAAAGAGTGCGGGGCACAGCCGGAGCAGAGTCTTTCGAGAAGTGGAAACTCTCTACCAGTGTCAAGGAAACAAGTGAGTGTATCTTGTTTTTTAGTTATTTTTAGAACCAAATTAAAAAAATGTAAAAAAAGGATGAAATCAATTCTAATTGGTATCTTGACATATTTTCATTCAGCAACATTTTGGAATTGATCCATTTCTTTGAAGACAGCTGCTGCTTTTATTTGGTGTTTGAAAAGCTGCGTGGTGGTAAGTACAAATTTGCAATTAAAGCTAATTATTAGCTTTCTTTCCTCTTTATAAATGGGCAGATTCCCACAACAACTGTCTTCTCTTCCTTCAGGCACCATTCTCACACACATCCAGAACCGGAAGTACTTTGACGAGCTGGAGGCCAGTAAGGTGGTCAGGGACATCGCCCAAGCGCTTGACTTCCTGCACACTAAAGGTAGAACACCTAACACCCGTTCTATGGCAGTCTGTGGATTCCTTATGTACTTTTCCTCATGGAGACTGTGCTGTTGCAGGCATTGCCCATCGAGACCTCAAGCTGGAGAACATCCTCTGTGAATACACTGATCGGGTAAAGACAGGAAGCTGAAAGGACATTCGTCTTTCCTTTTCAGGTATAAAGTAAACCGGCATAATGCTTTTCCCTCGTCTTTCATCCTCAGGTGTCCCCAGTGAAGATCTGCGACTTTGACTTGGGGAGTGGAGTGAAGCTCAGCAGTGCCTGTACGCCCATAACGACCCCGGAGCTCACCACGCCGGTAACTATCTGCTTTTGAATTCAGAGCACACACTCACACACACCCAATAGAAAAAAAAGGTTACGTGACCCAACCCTCCCCGTGTGATTTTATTCCTCTCAGTGTGGCTCAGCAGAGTATATGGCTCCAGAAGTAGTCGAGGTGTTCACTGACGAGGCCTCTTTCTACGACAAACGCTGTGACCTTTGGAGTCTCGGGGTCATCCTCTACATCCTACTGAGCGGAAGCCCCCCGTTCACAGGCCGCTGTGGCACCGACTGTGGCTGGGACCGCGGAGAAACCTGCAGGACCTGCCAGGTACCAGGCACCTGTCACTCTGTGCGCGACGGCCGAACACCTTTACACGGAAGTTGACGTCGTGTCGATTCTCTCTGCAGACTCACCTGTTCGAGAGCATCCAGCAGGGAAAGTACGAATTCCCAGACAAGGACTGGGATCACATCACCGAGGGGGCCAAGGATCTCATCTCCAAGCTGCTGGTTCGGGACGCAACCCTTCGCCTCAGTGCTGCTCGGGTCCTCAAGCACCCTTGGGTGCAAGGGGTGGGTGTGGATGCATCTACTCCTACATCCCGCGCGCAGGGCCGCTGGTAAACCCATTTAATGCTCCTCTTGTTTCTACAGAACGCCCCAGAGAGAGGTCTTCCCACTCCTCATGTTCTACAGAGGTAGGACGTATAAGAAAGTCACTGTGAATGTAGTCATGACGTTCAGACGGTGTATCGAGCTACACTGTAGTCATCTGAAGCGCAAATCGTCTTTCATATCCTTTCTCTCTCTCTCTCTCTCTCTCCCCCCTTTCAGGAACAGCAGCACCAAAGACCTGAGCCAGTTCGCAGCCGACGCCATCGCCTTCAACCGGCAGCTGTCTCAGCACGACGAGCAGCGGGAGGACGTGGGGGCCGTCGTTTGCCCCGTGAGGCTTTCCCCTCCTTCCAACTCCAGACTGGCCCGCCGGCGGGCGCAGACCAACGCGCTGCGCAGCAGTGACTTCGCCCCCGCGTCCGACGACCTCACGGCCTGACAAGTCTCCTCGATGGGAGGGGGTCGGGGGGGGGCGGGGTCTGATTGATTTCTTTTTAGCCTCCGCCTGCTCCGGGCGGGTGTTGGTTTTCTTCTTTTCTATCAGCAGCGGGCTGTTAGGATCAGCCGCACAGTGGCCGGTCCTGGTCCTGAAGCTCTCTCCCGTGGCCAGTAACCTTCTCACCCGGACAGTCATTAGTCGGCTCCCGCTTCTTTTAATGTAACGACTGTTTAGTTTTTAGAAAAGCTCTTGGTTTACTGTTATAAAGAGTCTTAACAGATATATTTATTTTGTATTTAATGATGATTTATTTTGACAGAAACCACTCTTAATGCCTCGATCAGTACATATCAATATCAGCGGCGCAGTACATTGGTTCAGCACAGTTTTGCCACTGTTCCTGTTCTAATGAATTATTATCTAATATTGATGGATTTATTTTTCTTGTTGTCCAACTGTGAAGGAATTAATATTTTATGTAAATGCTGCTTATTGCTTCTCTGCTTTGGGTGGAAAGGGATGTGTGTTTGCTTACTGAAGCGCGTCCGTCTGATCTGTGTGGATGTGTTGAAATGATCAAGTCTGACTACACTAAGAGGAGACTGTTACTGCGAATACGCTTTTTCAAAAATGACATTCCTGTTCAGGCTATGAAGAACGTTATAGATTGTGAATGGATGTTGAGAAGAGCCTTTGATCAAACAATATCAGTTCTAGCTTTCACTTCAACCCAGGCTACCTGAAGCACTGATGTACTTTAAGACAAGTGGCTGATTCATTGTATCTAAGACGTATTGTAACTGCGTTTGGGCCTTCTATGTGAAATCAGCACCTACAGGGATATTTTAACTTTTTAAGGGGTTTTAACTCCTCCGATGTTACAGCTAGCTCTTTTGGCATGTTTTGTGTCCTCCCGGTTAAACTAAACATCCCAAAACACTTTATTATTGATTGGATATCTGTTGTTGTTTTTTAAATTTTTTTTATTCTGGGTGCATTTAAATGTGAGATTTGCATTTTTTTGGTTCTTTGTAGCTATTGAGACTTTAAAAGGGGTTTATTAAGAGTTGATGTTATACTTTGTAGTCAAACAGCAGAATCCATTCTGCTTCTTAAGAGATTTTTATATTTTATATATTGTTTGATTTTGACGATTTAAGTTGGTTTCATAATTGTTTTTAGACTAGAAGCTCTTATTTGTTTGACCAGCGGACACCAGTCGCAGGCCATCATCTTCATTTCCCTGATCACTCCATTGACGACCGATAAACGACACGTCCCCCTGATTTCACACTGTTGCCATGGACACCACATCCCCATAGCAACACTGGCCCATCACAGGCTGGCAGGAAATTGACAGGGATTTACTCTGAGCAACAACAAAAAAAACCCATTAGGGGACAACGGCTTGCTTTCTCGCCGTCTCACTGCTATTATGAATCATAAATGGACTTTTAATATCTCCTCAAAAGAAGATTCAGTAACAGGCGTGAAACTATGGAGTGCCATTTACATTAGTCATATCTCTTACAAGGGTCCTATGCATAACGTTCTCAGTACGGAGTACATGTTCTCTGGTAAGCTGTGTTCTCAATAATAAAAAAAAAAAAGTCAACATATTTGCCGGTGTAATTTGTGTCACATTAATTTGTCTGCTTCTACATTGAATGCAGTTTCTCATTGCGGTGTGTTGTGTCTTGGGTACGAGTGCATGTGGTGAAAAGCTTCCCTTGAGTGAGAAACCTTCGCTCACTGAAGCCGTGTCCGTGTTAAGAGGAGAAGTCTCCGGGTAACAACAGAAATGTACCTTTCCATTATTTAAAGCAACATAAAAGCTGTAGTAACACGTGACGCCACCCACTGGGTGCATGTGAGTATCTATGGACTTCTCAGCGATTTATTCAGTGCCCACGTGAAAACAATTACTCACTTTATTGCCAAAGATCTGATTGGAGGGTTTGATTCCGATCCCTATAGTGCCCCCGGTGGTCCTGGTTTATTATAACACGTGTGTGTGTGTGTGTGTGTGTGCGGGAGAGTCTGCTCACTCTGCTGCTCACCTGCAGCCGCGAGACATCTTCTCCAGCTCGGCTGCTCCTGCATCAGATGGACGGACAGCAGAGGGGGAACCATTGATGAGCTTTATGGGTCTGACTGACGGTAGGTGACTGAGAAACAGCGTGTTGCAACAATGTTGCTGTATGTTTCCAGCTTTTCTTCTTGTTGCAAGTTGTCATGTGAACATCGGTGAGGAAATGTTTTTAAAAAGCTCTTGCCCCGTCTGTTACATGTCTTGAGTCATTTATTTCTATTCTCAGTAGCTGTAATTTGTCTCTTAGTAAAATTAATGGACATTTATTTTGCAGCATTGTAGGAATTCAAAATCGGAGGAATCTTAAACATGAAGCGTTGTAAAAGCTGCAGCCTCTTAAACTAGTCTTAGTGGCATCGTCCCAGCGAGCTGCACACGTTTGCTCTCCATCATCATCATCGTCATCATCATAGTCACGCCCCCCCCCTCTGTTGGATGAGTTCAGTGACGAGTCATTCTTCAGCTTCTCTGGGTTTCCACAGAGCTCTCCGTGAGACATGGCGCTACCTGAAAACTCCCCCAGGCCCTCTGCCCCCATGAAGGCCCCCCGGGGGCGTGCCCCGCTGCGCCACAGCGTGCCCTCCCCGGCCCTGTGCTGCGCCTGCGGCCTGTGCATCCTGCTGGCCGGCATCAACATCACCCTGGTGGGAGCCTTCGCCTACGGCACCGTGGTCCCCGCCGGCAACCCGCCGATCGTCGTCGGGCCCCTCCTCCTGCTGGTGGCCCTTGGCTTCTTCGCGGCGTGCTGCGCGGTCAGTAGGAGGCCCCCGGCCCGCAGGCCCGACGGAGGCGAGAAGTGGGGGCTGATGCGGGTGGGCGGGGCGGCGTTCGAGATGGAGACCAGCGACCACATGCTGCAGGACACCACGGCGGTCCAGCTCAGCCCCGCCAACTCCCCCGCCTCCTCCCGCGGGTCCAGCTCCAACCGCGGGGGCGACCCCCAACCCGCCGCTCCGCCCGCCGCCGGGGCGCTGCACATGTCGGAGATGTCCGCAATCAGCACCACCTTGACCTCTGACCTCAAGGAGAGCCGTCCCGCGGAGACGCTACCTGCTCAGGACACGCCCTGCCCGTAACGTGGACGTCTTCGTGCCGCTGGATGCAGACGTCCGGTGTGAGTCACAGCTGTTTAAAAAAAAAAGAAGACTACTACTAATAAAACCTGTGATTGCAGCTTATTCTGTGTCGTTGTGCCGTTGAATGTGTGTTTGTGCAAAACACAAGAAGAGAAGACGGTACTTTAATCCAGTCGCCTTTTTGTGTACTTGTACGTGTATGGAGGCCGATAATCCTGCACTCACGCTGTGGATCGACCCCAGTTGGCGCCGAGCTCCTCTGAGTCATGAGAGCTGCTCCCGTGCAGACCTGCTCGCCCACTATTCTTTTTCCACACGCTTGAGTTTTGTTTTTAAAAATCAGCTGCGGAAAGGGTCAGAGGTCAGAGCGACCTGTGTCATGCCAAGATGGATATTCAGTGAACGTGTTTTGTCATGTTGCTGCTTCAGATGTTCCATGCGTGATTGTGGCAACTATACGTTTTATAAATAAAACTCAAAGTCATAAATGCCATTTACTCAAAGTGTCTCTTTCTGAAAACTGTGTTAATGAGTAAGAAAGGTGAAGACGAGTCCTTCGATCCGTGATCCGAGGAAGGCCAGCCGCTGACACGTCGCCCCTCACTTGGCGTCTGACCCAACAGCTGCTGAGGAGGCGAGAGGTCCGCGTCCACAAACAGAGCCGGGCACAGCGCGTGATCCCTGCACACGACTCAGCAGCCACAGCGTGTTGTTGCCTGGTGAATCAGAAATACGACCCGGGGGAAGGAGGGGGGGGGGGGTGACATGTCTGGGCAACCTGAAGTCATTTCAGTAAACAATCAATGAGGTCACGTTGAACTGAAGGATGGCGGATGGAAAATCGATGTCGTGCAGGTTCATGTAACTGGGCCCCCCCCCCTCCCCCCCAGGCGTCGTTACATTTTTTATTATTTACTTTTATTAGTTTGAATTTTGCTTAATGACATCACGAATGACACATGGTGTTCAAACTGTGATTGTCATCTCTGATAACCGGTAACACCTTTGGTTGCTTTCAAGAAGAGAAAAGCTTCCTGTTAATGAGGAATATCTTGACATTTGAAAACGGCATAAAACCAGAGTGTAATATTTCATTGTGGTTCTTGTCAAATGGGAGAGTCGGCGATGTCGGCATGCTGAGCCGGGTCATGAGCGAGGACCAGAGACCCTCTCCAGCGCCATCTTCAGATCACTGGGGTCACCGGGGTCGTCGCAGTAGAAGGATTTCCACGGAGGGCTTCTGGGCCCTCGGTTTGGCGCCCGGGTAAAACATTTACAAGTGGCTGACAACAATATAAGACGAACGAAGCAGCTCTCTCCACCACCACGTCTCACAGGCGTCTCTCTTTTGTTCCTCACATCGATCAACAAACATTACCACATAATTGTAAAGTGCATGAAATAGCTGTAATTTGCGCTCATTTAAATGTAACAATTTGTGATTTTAATAGTAAGTGTGAGGCTGAGGACTGAGATCGTTACTTTTGTGGATATTTATGCCATTACTGCCATGAGCGTACAATGAACTGGAATCAGAGTTAAAATTTGGAAAAAAAACTGAATTCATCTCCACTGACAGAAGGTCGTGTTACTCCTGTTAGACCACAATGTTTAGTCACATATCAGATATTATTCATCCTGCAGCCTGCAGGTGCTTCAAAAATAACTCTGACAACATGAGCGTCTTAAAAAATGTTACTAGGTCTCCTCTTTTTTCCTCTTATGTTGAGTCTGCATTCATTGCGAATCCTTCGGGTTCGTTTTATGTGACATTATTTTTCAAAGTGAAAGTTTCCGCCTGTTCTAGAACTGCTGAAAAACCAGGAGCAAAGTTCATGTCTTTCATTGATTTGATTTGATTGATTTGTTCTGGGGTTCTGCCGCCAGGGGGCAGCGGCGGCCTTCACACCGCATCGCCGACGGTTCATCTCACTTCGAGGTGGGAACATCTACAAAATGTGTTTGGGGTTTAGTCTTTGGTTTTGATGTTGTATTGAAAATATCTTTAATGAGAAATCCAGAACAACGCTTACGTCGCTCTCCAAAACATTCACATTTGCACATGACTACATTTCATACTATTAAATATACTTTAATAATATAATATTTACATCCCAATATGCCTTTCTGGCTATTCTGACCCACAGTCCTTTGTTCAAGGTCTAAGTTCAAGGGTCCAAAATAAAATGCATATATTGCTGCAAATGTATGCAGTTTGTGAGATGCTGTATGTATAAAAATTACGTTTGGATCAGGGTTCACGTACATACAATTTACAAAGTAAGTAATGTTGCGTGCAGTATTCATTCTATTGGCACATACTCCCCCCATAACATTACATTTAGAAATTGGACCATCTTGATCTGCTGAGGAGAATGTAACCGTGTGCAGCAGGATCCTAACATTTATTACCAAACTATACAATTACAACATTATGCATTGTGAAATACAGTTTTTTTACCTTGGAAAATTGGAAGTGGGACGTGGGAATGTTGTAACGCCCATGCACCACCCACCATGACAATTTCCTTGTACTTACCTGCCTAATCAATGTTTCCGATTCTGATTCTGATTCCAGCTCAATAAGTCGAAAACTTAATCGGGATCAATAAAACCTGATGATACCAAGCGCTATTTCAGTATTTTATACAACCACTGTAGCAACATGTCCACAGATAAAGACAGTGAGACGTGCATGACTGATTTAATACGACTTAATAAGACCGCAAACATGGTAATTGACAGCATAAAGGTCTTTGATGTGGGTCAAACTAAACATTCACATCCATGGATTCTGGATTTATCAGTGATGGAGAAAGAGTTAGAATTACTTAGTGAATTCACTTGGACAAATTATAGGTAAAAGCACGTCTGGATCAAGTCTTAATTAGAATAGTTCAATAAAAAGTATATGAATGACAAAAATAAATAATAATTATTAATACAAAAAGTGTTTGGACCTTGAATGCACCACGGCTTCCAGCCCCGCTCGTTCAAAGTGCCCGTCCTTGGTGAAGACCCCCCCCCCCCTGCTTGCAGCGAGGGACGCAGGGATCCTCCTGCGGCCCTGAAACACAGTCGGGTTTTCTCTGAACCGCCGCCTGAAAAAAAATACATTTCATTTCCCGCAGGTAAAACACTACATTCCCAGATATTATAGAACAATAGCAAGGTTACAGTGTCTTTGCCCTCCTCTGTGAACATAATCATCGGCAGGTGGGTGACCCCCCTCCGTGTGTTTCACGCACGCTGAACTTCTTCTACACGGGCCCGTACTGGGTTCGCCCCGGCGTCTTGTGCTTGCCATTTGTCTCCCCGTCCCTCCTCTGTTGTCGGGTAGAACGGGCGTTTAGCATCCCACCTCTTAAAAGTGAAGTGCCATTAATTTCATCCCTCTTTTCAGTTTCCAAAGCCCCCCCCAACCCCCCAACGGCAGCGGGCTTGATCCGATTCCTAATGACTGTTGTGAGTGCTGACTCGGCTATTGTAAAACAAATGATGTCTCTGTCCTGTTGGAATAATCCTAATCTATTTCAATGGAAGAGGCCGTATTAAAATGACAAGAGGGGGAGGATATTTCCATCATGATAAATGTGCAAATGTCCGCCAAAGCTGAATCAGACACCAGGTTTTAATGGCCTGATTGCGCGTTCATTTCTCGCCTCATTCTCTAGCAGCCCTGCGCCCTCCTTTTTAATACGGCGCTGGTCATATTTCGTCCCAGATTAGTACAGACGCCGGCTGACAGTTGGCTCTGCTCAAGGTATTTAGAAGACATAATTCATTCATAGATCTAGAAGTGCTCCCATTCGTCATCCCCATTTTTTATGCTCTCCACAGTCACTCATTCCTCTGGGTGGTGTGTGTCTGTGTGTGTGTGTGTGTCTGTGTGTGCGTGTCTGTGTGTGTCAAGGGAGATGAGGTCCGCGGCAGTTTTCCGTTGATGTATTAGCTGGCATATGCAAGCGATGAATTATCAAGGAGGAAAAGGAGTCAATTATCCACTCCTAAAGAGGGGCGGGGGCCCGCGAGGCCCCGGGGCCCCTTTCCGTATTTACCAAATGGTTTCACAGAAAGGTGCGCTCGGAGACCTGGGGAGGCGAGAACGCACACACACACACACACACACACACACATTCGGCTTCGTACCCTCCTGTCCTCTCTCGTCCTCCCCGCACATGCTCGGTGCCCCCCCCCCCCCCCACCACCACTCCTGGTTTACAGGGCAGGCGGTGACGTTTTGGAATCCGAAAGGGAATAATCCATTCTACACACGCCGAGTCCTCAAACTGATTCGGGCTGAGCTGGAATAGCCACTCTGTGACCGTCGGCCATTTTGCCGTGTCCCAATTTCCTCCACCCTCTCCCCCCGACTCGCCCTCGAATCAAAATGGGGGGGGCCCTGATTGACTGTGGCGCTCTGACTAATAGAGTGGATATGGTAAATGAGAATACTTTCATTGCAAAGTCTCTTACCCCCCTGTGTCCCCAGTCACTTTGCCCTGACATGTTTTCAGAGATTGAGCGTTCTACCCTGTTTTTGATGAGGGTGGGGGCCGAGACAGCGGCGGCGGCGGCGGCAGTGATGCCTCAGAGCAGCCGGGACCCTCGGACACGAGCGGCCAAGCTGACAGGGGCCTCTGGTGACTGACGGGGCGAACAGTTAAGGAAATGAGGTCGTTAGACGGCTTTATGAGTGGGCTGATGGCTCAGTAATGGGTTTTAACTTTGGAATTTAACACAGAAGCCCACCGGGGACGGGTCTTCACGTGCAGGCGGACAGGTGGGTTCCACCAGAAGAAAGACGGCGACTCCCGAGGGCGCCCGAAGACAACGCGCTCGGTCGAGAGGCGGGGAAAAGGGGAAGCGGAGAAAGAGCGGATGGTCGCGAGAGGACCGGTAGCGACCAGTAGGAATAAAGCGCACCAGACAAAGGCTTCGCGTCAAGAGTTTTTACTCTCTTCGGATTTGAATGTCCGCACAAACCAAACGAAAAATGATCTCCTCCATCGCAGAAGGCGCCGATTCGTAAAACAATGAGCGTTTCGGAAGGTTTACGATTTTGCTCGCTGTATGCACACAGCCTCCAAGCCGCCTTGAGTCTTAAGAAAGGGCGTCTAAATATAGCACGCAGCGATAAACTCTTAAGTTATAAGACATAAGGCTAATACGTAAGGGTGTTAAAACCGGCAGGATAGTTTAGTGGAGATTAAGGGACGTTTTAAAGACTCGCGTAAAGCTCCATCAGGAGCCGCGTGGTTGTTTGCCGGGCATCTGCTTCTTTCTTATTCTAAAAACGGGGCGGCTCACACAGTGAGTGACTGATACGTCTCCCCAACACTCCCATTACTCATTTTTCGCCGTGCCGTGAAAAGGGAATGGTCCACTTTACGGCCGCCGTGGACCCGGAGAGTTCTGTCCAGGAGGAAGATTTAGAGGTCGGGCGTCATGGCCGCCCAGCGGAGGAGAGCGCGGGAGTGGAGGAGGCGGGGTAGCGTGATGGCGGTTTCACTCACTGCCTCGGTTCGGGCGCGAGATGAATCACGTGAGAGGGGTTTCTGAGGGAGGCAATGTCAGGTGTCAGTAGAGCAGACGAGGGGGGGGGGTTGGCGGCACAAGTCGAGTCGAGACGCTCCACAGTATGTTTCCGGGCTCCGTGTGCCGGAGTCGTGCGTCTCTTTCGCGGCTCTCCAGACGCTGCCCACAGAACTGGGCAAGAAGTGATTTCTGGTTCATTGGAAGTAGTCTGTGCGTGTTTGTGTGTGAGTGTGTGTGTGCGCTCCTGGTAATCTCACTCCTGTTTATTTTACAAAGTGTTATGTATCTTTCACAAACTGCTGCTGCTGCTTTAATCACCATCTGTCAGGGAATTCATTATGCTTAAGTGAACATAAAGCCTTTCTTCAGAGTTGTGAAAAGAACAGGAAAAAATAACAGCCCCCTTTCACCGGCAGAGGTGTGCGTGATCGCTGCGGCGGGCTTAAGTGAAGGTAGATTGCAGGTTAAGTGGAGAACACAGTCTTTTAACAAGAGACTCCAGGCTCCTCTAAATCCTCCTTAGTCTTTAATCTGAATACAAAAGGCAGGGGCGGGGGGGGGATTAAATCTGACCCCACAATGTTCTGTTTGTTCCAGACTCCACTCGAGGGCCTGCCGTAGCCAGCAGAAGAGTCCCAGGTTTGCGTTTCCTTTTGTGCCATGTGGCGGCTTTTAAAAAAATCTCCGTCCACAATGCCGCCGCCTCTCTGGTGGCCAACTTCCCCGGGACAAAGGACGGCCTGGAGTTCCCCTCTCTGATCCGCTCTTATCGGGCTCCAGCGCTAAGATGTAGTTTGAATTCTCTTTAAAGGGACTGTTTATTGAATCGTGGGTGAAGCGGCGTGACGCGGCGTCATTATCGCGCTTTCTGCCGCGGAGCCCAAAAAACAAAAATCCTTCTTTATTTAGCGGCAACGACGGTTGGAAAGGGGAGAAGGGGCCGGGGTAAGGCAGGCGGTTAGGGCTTGCAAGAGAGAGAAAGGCGCTTTGGGTTGTCAACGTTTTAGAGGCTTAGAGTCAAACCTATCCGGGCTCAGGAGAGAGGAGTCTGGGTGTTAGGCGGGCAGAATGACTCCTGATAGAAGGAGTTTGCGGCTCAAGTCGAGAGGAATCGTCTTGGCTCCCGGATGAGGCGAGGACTAATTGATTCTCTGAAGTTTCCTGTCTCAGAACCCGATTACAGGTATGACCGGATTAAAAAAGGAGAAGGGGGGGAAGAAAAAAAAAAAACAAGGGATCTGGAGGAGGGAAACGGTAAAAATCAAAGAGGGAAAGAAGATGAGGGCTGCCATAGACGGATCAGCATCGATTAAAAACGCATTGATGTGCCCGCTTTTGTGTGCGTTTTGTTTGTGCGGCTGCGTGCACGTCCGCGGCCGTGTTTGATCTCTGCGCTCGGCGGCAATCACCAGGTCGCACCGCGAGGCCCCGCTCACCGGCGCGTTGCACAGGAGCACATTGTGTTTTGTAGCGCCGTGCTTCCCCCAATCACTCACTTCTGGTTAACACGTCTCAAAGCCGGAGGCATGTGTCTCGCCTGCCCATAACAGCCCGTGACAAGATGGAGTACTGAGGCACGTGGGAGCCACAGTGAGGCG
Source organism: Gasterosteus aculeatus (assembly GCF_964276395.1). Taxonomy (NCBI): domain Eukaryota; kingdom Metazoa; phylum Chordata; class Actinopteri; order Perciformes; family Gasterosteidae; genus Gasterosteus; species Gasterosteus aculeatus. Next base: position 18,344,637 of record NC_135695.1, on the reverse strand, counting down.
GGCTCCAGGAGAGAGGCCTCCAGGAGCAGGAGCGTTAGGACGCATATCTAGACCTAAGCTGTCATGCGCGAGGCTGTAATGGCTTGTTTAGTGGCAAAGTCCAATCTGGGGCCCCAGAGAGCCATTATTTCTGGAGTATCGATCGACCCCCGCGGCCACCGCGGCTCGGGCCCCTGTCCCTGATCCTGTTCAGTAATAAGCGTACTCGTGTCAAGGTGGTAATTATCATTGATCTGCAGCCGCTGTGACAGGGCAACGGCCCCTTTGGCGTGATTCATACCCGGCGTGGGGCTACTGGACTTGAGGCGCCAAATCACCAATCTCAGAGACTCAATGCGGCTTCTGGTGGCAACGCCGTGACCGGACCTGGAAACAAAAAGGGCTTAGGGAATGGACTGCAGTTTTTTGCTGCTTCCTTACCAGCAGGAGAGTCTCTATATTCGCCCAGATATAAGACATTTGACCAAGTGTTCTCGTCTTAGTTAGAGATTTGAATAAAAGCAACTTTTCTTCTGAAAAGAGCTTCTTTCACCTCATCATCCTTTGCTGCTGATGTTGTTTCTCCCTCCTGCTTTCCTTCCTCTGCGTCGGCCAGGATGCCCCCACCTCTCCCTGCTCTGTAGGCAAGAAGACCTATTACTGAAGATCTACCTCTGTTTGGTAGAGGAGACGAGTGTTATTGTGCATAATTTGTTAGCATTGCACTAGTGTACGTGTTACTACACCACAAAATATGTGGCTTTGTGTCGATTTTTTTTTATCATCTCTGCTCGGTCAGGCAGGAATGGAATGTTTTTGCTCCAGACTGAAATATCTTCAGTCCTTCGATTAATCATTATGACATTTTCTGCTGACAGTCATGGTTCATCAAAGGATGAAGCCCAGTGACTTTGGTGTTCCATATCTGATGGATCATCATGAGATGTGGTGCAGATGTGCATGTTCCGCGCAGGTTTAATCCTAAGGACTTTGATGATAACATCCAGCGCTACCAGTAGGTCCAATTATTATCACCCATTCGGTCCACTTGATGTTGTGGCACCAAACTTGACACAAATATTCGTTGTTCCTAATTACATTTTTGGTGACCTGTTGACTTCTCCTCCAGCTCCACCAGGTCATATCTATACAACTGTTGAATGGATTACCATAACGTTTTGGACATGTTCCACAAAGTTTGCTCAAAGACAGCGGCTTATATAGTCTAGAGAACAAGCTGCAGGACTGTACACTGTATGTTCGGGGTTCGGCCTGGATCTCTGATCGAATCTAATTGAACTACATGCTCGTGGCGTCATGGAGCTCCCTCGGTCACTGGCGTATCGCAGGGGCTGAGGCAGGTGAGGACAGGAGCGGGAGTCAGACAGGCAGCAGAGAGACGCACAGAAATAGACAGATGATGGGGGTTTCAAGGCAGGCAATCAGTTTTCTTTTTGGGGGCGCTGGAGCGGGACTCGTGTCACCTGCAGACCAAACCCCATTTCCTCTGATTAAGTCCGTTGAAATATTCCATTTGTCAGTGTCACGGCCCCGGCGTGTCGCGCGCGGCGAGCAGCCAGCCGCGTCTGTTGACTGTGTCATTCTCCAATTTACATCAGACACTGACGACATCATCACGTCCCTAATGCCCCCATGGCTCGTATTTCGCTCGACCCTCTGCTCGCTCTCTTTATTTGTATAAATATATATTTATCGTCGTCGCAGAAAAACGCGAGAACCATCGTTCCCAGTCGGGATCCATCCGTGGCTTCCATTGCAGGGTGGAGCCTGTTTGCAACTGTGGAATCTGGGGTCTGCCCAATGACTTACAGTACTTTTCCTCTTTGGACTCTTGTTTCTTTTTTTTTTTTTTAAATGTGCCTCTAGTATGAACAGCTAACATCACTCAGGCCTCAAACCCTCATGCGTGTGATCTAACCCCATTAGCAGCCAATGTCTTTTCCGGAGCAGAGCCGCCATGGTTCAGAGAGGATGGAAATTTCAATCTCCCCTCTATCATTTTCTCTATCATTACTCCATTCGCAGAGGTTTCTCCCCATCGCGAGTCCCGAGAGGCAGCGCGGCGGCTGAAAAGGAGGGCAGCATGCACTCGGTGCCCAACTTTAATATGAGTGGGGCAAAAAAAGAAAAGAAGAGGGGGTGTTTATACATTATTAGGGGTCTATTATAGAGCAGCTATCACATTCCCACTTGTTCTCTCCCTGTTCTTTTCATTCGCTCACTCTCCTGACAGGTATAGCGGGCGGGCTGCCTTGATGACTAGACTCAATCACCTGTGACAGTTTTGATTTGATGTCACTCTCTGGGTCGCTCTATTTGTTTGAGCAGTTAAGAGGTAATTGTGTGACATTGGCGGTGGAAGACGTGCTTTGGCGGCGCACCCGCTGAACCGAGGGGACGAGACGAGGGAGCGTGGCAATAATAAATGAGGGCTATTTTCCACAGCATTCCCAGACTGTGTGTATCGCAGAGTGTGTGTGTGTGTGTGTGTGTGTGTAGCTGATGGAGGGTACGAGACGGGGCGATGAGCCCCTCTACCCTGGGGGAATTCAACTGTGAGATGCACATTGAGGTCGGCAGCACCCGCTCTTATCATCACTTTCTCTGGTCTGAACACAACTGTTTCTGTGCGTTTTTGTGTTTGTTTGTTTTTCTCCATCAAAAGAGAAGTTCAGGTGTCACTCAGAGGAACTTCTGAGCCCTCAACGCGTTGACAAGTGATGCAACATTTTCCATGGTGTCGTTGAGAGTTGTTGAATTGTTCAAGTCTCGAAGATGACAGCAAACTTTGTCCCATGAAAGAGGCAAAGACGTTCGCACAGACGACTTTGTGTGTCCTTGCTGTGCCGTGATTGTCTATAATCGAAAACTGTAGTCGTGTGCATTCTTGTTTTCCTGTCCAACATGCAACACAACATTTGTATTCCTCTTTGTATCTTTCCTTACGTACTTGCAGACCTGCTGTTTCCTCACTAAGTTTACAGCCACCTTTAAGTCTTTGTGGCCAGTTTGTACCGCAGCAACAGACACAAACCAATTTTTTTTAGAAACCCCAGAGCAAATCTGATAACGATGGTGGCTACTGTACAACCACATTGGCAGTAAAGTCCTCTCTTTATTCAGTGAGTCTTCAACTCTCCCCGGATTTGAGTGCCGGAGATAATCTAGAATCCTCCTTTTCTTATGTAGAAGAAGCAGTGAGGAATCGTGGTTGAAGATTGCAAATCTGTGAGCTCCAGCTTTACTCCCCCCTTTCTCTCTCTCTCTCTCTCTCTCTTTCTCTACAGGCCCATTCCCTTACAACAGAGGGATGGCAGAGAGGTAATTTTAGGTAGAACTGGATGTTGGCCTGATCCAGAAATCAGACGATCTGACCCAGTTCAGTTCTCCGCTCGGACCGCTGCGCAACACCACGACGTAGTCTTTGGCGTTTCAGGTGCCAGCAAAAAGGCTTTCTTACTCTGCACGTTGAGCTCATCCATTTGTTTGTTATCTCAATCCAGGATTTGGAGAGATACAAAGCTGATTAAACAACAAAAGCATATGGGAAGATAAAGAACACTTAGGTAATGGGTTTAGCCTGCCTGTTTAGCACGCCAAATTCATCCCCCTTTTTCTCTCGGCTCAAAATGCATTTGTTATTCTTCTCCCGGGCTTGATCCAGAAGGGAGAAAAGGAACAAGAATGGGAGCAAAACCCCAAAAAGAAGAGGCTTTTGGTGACAATCTTGTGAGAGAGCGGCAGAGAAGTGCAGCAGGGAGCACTAATGGTTTCGCCGTTGCTTTGGACTTGCTGCTAATTCTGCGGTCCTCACAACTAATCGATATCAAATCATTTAGTGTGTGCTTACTTTTAAGTGCTAAAGCATCTTGTAAAAATCAATACTAATTAAAGTTACTGTGGCAATTTCAAGGGAGGGAAGTTGAGACGTGAGTTATTCCCATTTAAAAAACGGCACTATCTTTTTTAATATGCACATATGCAAGATGTTTAAACTGCCTGCAAAGAATAGTTTAACATTGTATAGTATAATAGTGATACAAATGCATATTTACATCTATTTGTCTATCCTTGGGGTAAACAAAAGGCCGATCTCTGTCTATCTGGGTAAATTAGTGTGTTGATGGTTGAAGTATTTGCTTAATACAATAAGTACCCATCCTGAGTGGATCCATTGGGTGGCATGTAAACCAATACGCAGCCATTAAAGCCAGCCTTACTCTCCCCCGGTGAACCTGGCTAAAACCAATCTCCGGGCTTAGCCGTCACTCTGATAATAACGCCTCACAGAGGTCAGCGAGCAATGACGAGGGGCTCGGGGGAAAACATATTTTCGCTCCTCCTGCTGCTTCCCCCTCGTGGAAAGAAACCATGAGAAAGGTGCTTACTTGGACGAGATAAAGAGCGAGATGAGAGGCAGCAGACTCGGATTAGGGAAGGGAGACGATCACGGCCAGAAAAGGCAGGGAGGAAGGGTGGGGAGGGGGGACCGGGGGGGGGGGGCAGTGAGGCCGGGAGCCGGTGTCTGGGCTGGTTGGATATGTGGGGAATATTAATCTGGGTTTAGTGTGAGCAGGACCCCACAAACGGCTCAAGCAAACAGAGCTTAGACGAGGCCAAGCCTCGGAGAAAGTCCTAAATCTTCACATTAGCTCCCCGCGTTTCTTCTGCTGAACTCGTAAGCTCTTTTTCTAAAGGACAGCACAAACAAACCACAGCCCCCCCCCAAACCACTCCTGCCTGACCCCCCCCCCCCACCACCAGGCCCCCAATAGTACCTCTTGCCAGTCCTACACTTCCTCTCTCACAAACACACACACACACACACTCAAAATCAAGACGGCTTTGAGAATCGAGATTGCAAGAAATGTATAAATCCGTGGCCTGAGTGGATCGGCAGAGATTAGATGGGTCCCCATCTTAAAGCGGCAGGATGCCTCCCGATTGTGTTGCTCATTCTCCGGTGTGCCCTACTTCTGTGTCAGCGGAGAAAGGGAGAGCAAAGGAGAAACACTTTTCGTGTTTCGAAGAGCCGGTGTCATGATAACCTTTGCAATCCTTGGAGAGACCTAAACTAAACCCTGTGAGGTTTTAAAGGAGGCTTTTTATTGGTTCGATTTCAATGGCTGCAAGTTGCATTGTGAGGCGCGTCCGTTGATAAACGTTTGCGGTGTTTGTCGCACGCTTTCGGGAGATCATCATGGAGAAACTTTTCCACTGGAGGAAACTCCCCATACCCATACTGATTTCATCAGTAAAAAAGAAATGAAGTGGGACGAGGAGGAGTAATTCATCTCAAAGAGGGTGTCAGGCCGTCCTGTCGGTGGAGAGTGGGGCCGCTGAGGTAGAGGGGGGAGCCAGTCGCTCAACCTCATCCCATCACCCGCAGCTTCCATGCGGGGAGGGAACCCGGAAAAAGCGCCTTCACACTGAGTTTCATTAACCTGACCACATGAACCAAAAGCCTCGGTATTAGAGTTAATCAAACTGACATTGACACACATGCCGCAGTCTTCTGGGTCACCTGGGAAGCTCATCCAGGGCCCCGCTGCGACTGATGTCCAAGGTGCACGCGTGAAGTATGCAGATGTTTGCTCATGTGCAGTCGTACGCACGAAGCGGCTGACGCTTTGCAACCATAACTAAATGAAATATCATTTATGGAGTTCCAATTAAGTGTGGAAGACCGTTTAATGGGAAAGAAGTGTGTCCAGTAAGCCTCATGGCTAAATGTTACGATTGCATGAATGTGATTTAAACATCAAATGGAACCTTGAACGGCCTATAGGCCTTATTTAGAGTCACACTTTAAATCATTAGAGAATTTAAAACTCCCACACATATGACAAAAAAATAAATAAAGTCAAGTAAATTATGTAAAATATTGTTTGCAGTGTGCACTGTGTGGTTAATTGTGTCTATTTTATAAGCCAATGCCCACTTTATTTATTTATGCATTTTTTTCAAAACCAAGTTTTATCAAGTTGATTTTATCCTTCCAGGCTAAGGGACAACCTATAAAAAAATGATCCCCAACCCCCTCTTCAACATTTTGAAATACTACACTTTATTTACAATATAACTTGATAAAATGTAACTTTACCATAGTAAATAGGTTTCAAAACCATCCCTTAAAAATGACTTACTACTTGGAAAAGGTTGTAAAAATTATTTATTCTATTATGTTAATATAATTACTATACATATCTATTTTGATATAATTATATTAAAAAGTTGTTGGAATGTGTCTATGTAAAATACTATATGATAATATATCTATTAAAAATGAATATTCCAAATTTCCCTGTTCATAATTGACACATCTACTGATCTAATTAGATAAGAATGAAATGCACTCCACCATTTGACCTGCCTGGATCTTAAATTTGAACTATCTTGTCAAAAGCGTATATATATATATATATATATGTATATAGTTTGACAAGCACACAGAAGCCAGAATTACGCACGATTAGTCTAATACTCTACATACAGGAAAAGAAGCAGTTTAAACTTGACAGTGAGTAAAAATCCACTTCTGTGGACAAGAATTACTAATGGAAAAGACTAAAATGGGGTTTTAGATATGTACAGTAGGAGGACTGGTTGTATTTAAGCTCCCTGCAAAGTCTCCCACTGGCAGCATTATCCGAACCTCTGCACCTGTCAGACAACAGAACATGGCGAAAAATGTACCTTCATCAAATGCAGCCTAGCAAATATTAGACAATCTTTGAAACATTAGCGACGGGACGGCTCCATACCTCCACCTGCTAGCATTTATTCACACAAATCATTTTGACTTTTTTGAATGTGCACTCAAATGTGAGCAGGCGTGAGTTTGACAGGTCGCTCCGCGGGCTTCAGACGAGGCCCCCGAGGCGCTGCCGAGGGTAACCAGGTGTCCACTGACTGAGGAGAACAACCTTCATCAAGGCAACGCCCTCGACAGATCAATCTTCCCGTGACACTTCATTTAGACTGCATTAATGTGGAATTAGGGCCCATTACGGCTATTGGCAGGACCTGACAGTCCCTCAGCGCCGTGATCCTCGCTTCCCAGGAGAGACGGCTGCTGAATAGAGCCGATAAGGCTTCTTCAGATATCGCTACAAAGCTGAAGAAGTCATTAGATTTTTTTCACCCCCCCCCTTCTCATTCAACCCCGTCATCAGTATTGCTAATCAAATAAAGGAATGTGTAAGGCTTTTTGCACCCCCCCCCCCCCCCCCCTCGCTGCTATGGTGCCACAGCCCTCTTTGATGCAAAAGAACGAATGAAAGCCTTTTGAAGGGTAGATAATAACTTCACTTCACAGGTCCGAGTGTACAATACTTATAAGTCCGCCGTTAAATGGCCCCTTGATGATCAGAAGCGTAGACGCCTGGGTGCTTTGGACTTAATCCAAAACCACCGCTTGACGCCATTCAGACCTTTTCTCCGAAGTCCAATCCACCACAGGAGACCGTTTCTAATGTACATTTCGGCTTGTCTGTGTTCGTCCTCCCGCGGGGGAGGGGGGGGACGTCGCGTGTTTTAGCGCCGCCATTTCCAACTTTCCACGTGTCAAACAGCCCTACAGCCGCTACATTTGCAGCCCAATTTCTAAGCTCTGTGAACGAGCCTTGTCCTTGTGTGCAGACGCCCCCGTATCTCCCTCACGTGATCACGCCATCTATTTCCAGCATTTATCGGGGGATTCTTTCTGCGAGCACCCAAGGCAGTGAATCTGATTCAATGTCAACATTGGAGCTGGTAACCAGGGTCCGGGTGGAGCCGGGTGGGGGGTCAGGTCATCCTCCCCGCGTTCCTCTCCCCCCACCTCTCATGTGTCACCCACACTGTCTCAGCGGAGTTCATGGCAAGGCCCCCCTCATGCATCCCTCACTGACCAGGCGGCTGAGAGGCACACAGATACCCCCTTAAGGAGCTTTGCTCTCTGGAGGAAACTTAATCTCCTTTTTTAACGCCATCCCAAGGCTCCTCGCGGGCCCTGAATAGAGCGGGGGGAGGAGCCGGCTGCGGAGTATCTCCGAGCCCACATGGCAGCCCAGCCCAAATCTGAATATCTGAGCCACGGCGGAGCTGAGGAGCTCCAACGCCAGCACAGGAATTAGCCCTCCGACAGGCCACGCTAAATCCCCCCGCCTCCTCCCCGCAGCCCCGCTTGCTCCTTCCTCCTTTACTCTCCTGCAGCGACCCCCCCCTCACCCCACCTCCCCCTCATTCACCCACCGCCACACGTGTTCGACAGGCACGGGGACTGAGAGAAGGCAATTTGATCACCTCTATGAAAAATATACAGCCATTCTCTCAGGGGTATTTAGACATTCTGGGAAAGGACTTGAGTTGATGAGTTAGATGAGTATATTTATATCAGCCTGTCCTGATACGATTAGTCAGACGGCCCGGACATCTGTGCATTTAACATGAAGATTGAGACAGAGAGTTATCTTAGCTTAGCTTTAAAAGAAAAATCAGGCAAGCGCGGCTCACATAATTGTGAACACGGTGGTGATGGAAGTCACAGAAGCAGGCCAAGAATTATTCCACAGCATGTCATGTTTTTTCTTCAGAGAGATATAATGAATGAAAATTGTTCCCAAAAAACTGTTGCAGTGAATTCATTTCTAACAAGCAACTAAAATAAACAAAACAAACCCCAAAATAGCAGATTTTTTTCTGTATCATCGTAACCATCAACTGAGACAAAACGTCGTCAGTATTTTAAACCTTGTCAAGTCCGGCTGTAAAGACACTCAGACGACTCCCTGCTGCAAAAGCCGGACTCACCCACCTCCCCGCGCCTGTCTGCTCTCTCCCTCCCTCTTGACCAGAGGGCAGGGGTAAATATTAACCCTGACAGACTTGTGTGAAAATCTCTGAGCCATTTTATTTGGAAGGAGGTGTGACAGATTACCGAAGAAGGGCGGATTCCTCAGTGGCAAGAGGTAGCGGCTCTCTTTGCCCAAACACTTTGGGACCCGTGCTCTGACATGCTCCTTTAGCACCCTGTCAGGAGACTATTCCCAAAGCAAACACAGCAAAGGCTTTCTTTCCACAAGGCGGGCCCTCATAAACTCCCTGAAAAGGACTTAAGAGTGCTGAGGAGCCACAAGAAAACAAGATGTGGGGAAACCAAACAGACCTTACAAAGCCGCGGACATGGTGTCTTTAGACGACCTGACGGGAGCCTGGCATTCGCTTAAGGGGGAGTAAAAGGAAAGGCGAATTTCAGCTCCGTTTCATCACAGCAGGTCCGAACACAGAACGGTGCTGTGTTTTACGCAGAAAAGTGACACCAACGGAGAAAGGAAAGGAAAACCACAGGATAAGAGCCACAGCTTGTTTATCATCGGCTCAACAGGGAGCAGGAGAGTCATTTGTCATCAGGGTGTGAGATTGTGTCACAGCCGTGATAATACAGTCCACACACTGGCTTACGGGAGACACGAAGTACATGAGGAATTTAAGACCTGGACAGCCGTTGGACCGTAGAGAGGTTTCTTTTAACACAAGCAGTATGCCAATTTTTGTGGTGTATTTCCTTTATTAATGATGAGGTTTCACTTGTCTTCTCTCGCCCAGTTTAGTTGTCTGGTCTAGGACTTTGAAACCCTGTTGCTGGAGTTGCTATTCAATTGGACTAAACTTTCTTTTTGTCCAAGCTGTTTGAGCTAAATCCAATATTGTGGTTATTCACTGAAACACATGAAGCTACACGAAGCTTTTACCTCCACAAGATGGTTGCACCTCCTCTCAGTGTGTTCTGACACTAAACACTCATCACTCCTCTCATTCCATGCATTTTCAAAATAAAAACTGATTGAAGGAGGCTTTAGGGAGACGTTGAATCTGCATAAATACATGTATGGCAACATCCTTTGATATATTGATTGCAATATTCCTCTGAGAAAAAGTCCTGCCTCATGCAGCCATGTCTGCATTAACCGCAGGTCCTTCCTACTCAGAAAGCTAACGTTGGCACGTGTGCGTCACCGAGGGCCGCGCTACACGTCATTCCCCCTCTGTTAGTCCTGCATGCGCCTCGGCCACTGAGGGACGAACCTCTATTACCTCTGGAGCGAAAACTGGGTCGAATGCTTGAACCAAGAATTAACTTACAGTCGGTGGTATGGAGTATTACGGAGGTTCGCCGGGTTGTACGAGCGGGGGTGGTGATGAGGGGGCGTGAGGGCAAATGGAAACGGAGTCCTTAATTAAAAGAAATGGACCCTAATGAGTGGATTCCTCCGAGGGAAGGAGGGATCACAGCTTCTTCAATTGAAAAAAGAGAGCCAAATGGATCATCCATTTATTCATCATCTGTGGAGTCGTCTTAATTGGAATTCAATTTAACTGTGTGTGTGTGAACGGACAGTGTGTATGTGCACGTACAATCACAGGGTTGGACTTTCTTTTAAATTAGCTGTGCCTGATGGGCTCTGAAATACATTTCTCTTGAGCCCCGAGTAGACTTAGATACACTTGTCACATAATCAAATGTGAAATACAAAGTACTGCATGGTGAAAAGGGCCAAGACTTTATTCCAGGGGAAATAATTTACTTTTTCCTCTCCTCTCTCCAGCCGGTTGCTTTCATGACATTTAGATGAGTGGTTAATAAGGCAGAACGTTAAGAGGATTATGATCTGGTTGGGCCGTGGTGTTGGATGGAGGGGGGGTGGGGGGGGAAACAGAGCATCTAAGGCAGCGAGATGTGTGTGTGGGGGGGGAGGGGTGGGGGGGGGGTATATCATCAGCTGGTACAATACTGGGCAGGAGGAGAGCATCCTCCTCACTGTCAAGATTCATTTAGTCAGAACTAAGCACTCCAATAGGCCTGAGCTCTGCAATAGGCCATATCTTCTTCCTGTTCTTTGGGGCTGGTGGGGGGAAGGGGGGGGGATATTATTTAAAGACTCTCTATCTCTCTCTCTGCGTTAATGAAGACCCTCAAAGTGGTCCGATGAGGGTTGCAGGCGGTGGTAAGCCAATGAGGAGGGGAGAGCTTGACTTCTGAATGGGGTTCGGCTTGGAAGAGGGGGAGCTTCATATTTTAATGGCCCTCAAAGATTTCAGGGTCCCGTGTGCCGGCAATCCAAAGATAGAGCTTAAGGAAAAAAGGCTTTTGAAAAACGTACACTTTTTTCTCAGTCCGGCGTCGTTCCAATTGAGTGGAAAGGAAGATTTTGGGGTAAAGTCTCTTCCAGGTAGAGTGGGCTTCACCCGAATCATCCTCTCCATGTGTTCTTAGAGGAACTCTGCGGATGCACCGGACTTGACGCAGAGGAAGTCCTCCTCCGAGAGAGGCACTTTGCGAGAGTCCATTTTAAAGAAATCTCCGTGGATCAGCTTCGCTCGCTCCACCGAGAAGACACAACCCCCCCCCACCCCCCCACCCCCCCCCCTCCACCCCCCGCCCAATGCAACCTCCCACCCCGCCCTGCGACTCACAGCCTCCCAGCGCCCGGCACCAGGCTTCTTAAATGCATCTTTAATTCACCAACTTTGAAGTGGCACTCCGGCAAATGCACTCAATCAATTATAAATGAAATAATCTCCTTATAATATTAGAGATTTTTAAAGTCTAAGAAATACTGGGAGATTAGCGAGCCCAAATCAGTTTTAGCGGTATCTAAAGTGACAGCAGGAGAATCATCGGAGGGAGCGGGTAGAAACTTAAAATGATTATGTAGATCTGTGTCACCGCCGAATGTTTCCGCAAATCCCTGCTGGATCTACCGCAACGGAGGAAACAGATTATTCCTGGCCTTATTTAAAGGGTTCGAGTTCTTAAGTGGCTTTTTTTTTTAAACGAAACATTTATATATATTTACACACATATATATTCACAGCTACTCTCCCTCCCTTGCCAGGGATCCTCTTGAGGCTGATTGCCGCCATCTTTCTACCTTCTGGGTCAGCTTGCGTCACGTGTACATAAAGCTGAAGTCTTTGCTTAAAGCAACACCGACAGCTAATTCATCAAAGGCTGATTAGATGGAAGGAAGTCATTGCATACTAATTTTGCATCACGGCATTATTGTATCTTGTGATTGGAGAATTTCACAAGATACAATAATGCCAACAATTATATGATTTATGTTGTATTAAATTGCACACATCTAAGAAAAAGCTTTCTATTCGGCTCGTGTTGGTGCCACACATGCGCGCTTTGCTGCGCTGTTCTTCAGTTTTACCCCTTTTACCCGCAGCGGCTGTTGTGTTTATTCGCTCCCACCATTACTCACAGTGGTAGAAATTATAACCCAGTGCACATTTCTAACACGCTGGGGTTCATTCATCTTTGATTACACCCTTCAGATAATATAAATTAGGCCTATCCCACACTGTTAGCTTGATGGATTACAGGGCCCGATATGAAACACACTGATCAATACTATCGATTACAAGTGTTTCAAGGCTATGAGGGAGTGAGTCTGCTTTTGCAAGCCTGCTCAGCGTTAATAAAGGACTCATTTGTGCCACATTTTAACTTTGCAGATCCTTTCCGCTGAGCTTTTCTTGGGTGTAAAATCTCCAAATACAAACCAAAAGGCGTAACTCCTCATTCACATCAGTACTCAATAATGTGTCCCGCGAATTAGATGTACGCCGCCAAATGTCTTTGTTCTCTGCAGCCGTTAAGTCTATCGTATCACTAAAACTCAAGTTGTCTTTGGCTGAAGTAGAAATCAATGGTGGGCTAACTGTGCTAGAGGGCAGAGGTCATGGAGGCCATAGCAACAAGGTGCCAGCGGGCCTCGCCATCACCTGCGTAAGTTATTTAGTTAAGGTCTTGGGCAATTGTTCACTCATCCCTCATAGTGATGAAACCCGTGGATAATCTCACCCACAAGTCGGCCTTTCTGGGCAGTGATGCCGTTCCGTCAGACACTGGGCCGTATTCAAATAAGCCACAATGCTGCCATGATGTGTTGCACATGCTGCGCAATTCTCAATTTGCTCACATGCTGCACGTAAAGCAGAAGGTAGAGTCCAAGGCGTAGAAAGGTAAATGCACGTTGCCGGTACAGGCAGTGGGAGGCGACTTGAAGACAGACAGTTGGACACAAGGTGTCTTTGACTGTCCCCCTTTGCTGAAAACGACTAAATGAGGGCTGAAAACGACTAAATGAGGGAGTTCTTAATTATTTTACAGAGGAAGAAGAGGTTCGGGGTAAGGGAACGAAAAGCAATCCGGAAACCTATTGAGGCATTTATCAAGCTCACAGTGGAAAGGCCCCGTGTGGACATGGTGCAGGTCAAATGAATAAGCTTTTAAAAATCAATCTCACCAATTACTGTCTCTCCCACTTGCGAGCGAGTCACGCTCCGCTTGGCACACAATCAAAAGGGGCAGATGCAGGGAGAGGCTGAGGAGTGACAACTTCATGTTTAGGTAATTATCACCACTTCTGGCACGAGCTGAGGGGCCTCTTAGCGGCCTCATTGTTGTCGTTAAACAGTTTGCTCTGCTGATTGATGATGAAAAGGCAACATGCACCCACACCTCTCTTGGGACTGTGACATAATATGTGTGCATCCCCCTGTGACCCTGCCAGCTGGGCTGGCTAAACACAACACACACAGGCCCGGCTATCAATACATTATTCATACACATCTGATGGGACACACTCCGAGGCGAGACATACACACACATATTTAAATTCAGCCACTTCATCATATCGGCGGTGGAGCTGAGAAGTCATACATCCCCGTAGATGCTCTTTCCTGCACTGTCATCAGATTTCCCCGGCTCTCCCCCGTGTGTTACCTTCTCATTCATATTCATGCGGAGTCAGATCTCACCGCCTAAGGGCTCCTTTGCAGGGTAAAGGGGGGGGCAGGACCCCAAGGAAACACACACACACATAAAACATAGCAGTTAATCCCAGCACACTGTACTCAAATACACACAATGTGACAAATGTGTGATTTTGAGCAGCAGTATTTTTTTTTTAAAAGCCTTCTTGTTAATGTAAACATATATTCTCATGAAGAGGGGAACACAAAACATATTAACAATTGCATTTTCCGGCAAATTCAGCAAAACATTAAAGTCTCTTCCTCCACTGTTAGCTTTTCTCGTTCCAGCTCGGTGGGCAGCTAAGCAGCGCTCATTAGGAGCAGATAAATACAGACACATATCCATCAGCACTGGGTCCCCCCCCTTCCCCCCCCCAAAGCCGGCACTGTGTGCTGGAGGGATTATCTAACGAGGAGGCGGCAGCTCTCGCTCCTGGGTTCCTCCAGCCAGCCGCCATCTGACAGGCCCGACTCTTTACATGGCCAGTTGGGCCCAGCAAGACTCCTTTTCATTCCCGTTTCCCACCACCTCCCCCTCCCTTAATTCGCTGACTCCGTCTGTGTTTTCATTTCGCTATTATGAGCAGTATGCGAACGCCACGCAGACTGCTTTTTACGCCAACGTTGCAATGAGTTGGTCCTTCGTCCCTGATTAGTGGGATCCGTGCGAGGAGGTACTCGGGTCAAGTGGCGAGACCGCGGCGCCCCAGCGGAGAGCTCCATGCCTTCAGGCCCCCTCACACATTCATTTCTTAAGCACTTATTTCCACACTGACTTTTTCTGCAGAGGCTTCCACCACACTGGCTGGAAGCAGACCGCCCGACAAAAAGCGGGGTCAACTTTGCCGCCCATTGTTGTCGCACAGTAATCAAAGGGAGTGTAATTTGTGTGATGTAAAAGTTCTGGGTGTATTCTGAGTTTATTTAATAAAATGTAGAAGGTGATTTGAAGAAAGGTTAAAGGAATAGTTCTACATTTTTGGAAATTTGCTCGCTGCCTTGCTTGCGGAGAAATATATTGAGAGCAAAATATCTAAATAGAACGCTCAAGCCATTAGGCGGTTAGCTTAGCATGCAGGCCGAAGGGAACAAAATGAGGCTTCCAGCACCTATAAAGCTCCCTAATTAACATTTTATAACATGTGCGTTTACTGTAAAAACACAGGAGCATACAAAGGACATATAGGGGTTATAAATGGTTTGGCTGCAGGATTTTCTTAGTCACCAGTTTATTTCTCAGCCACAATCCATAGCATTTTGTCCATTGGCCCTTCTTGCCAAATAGCACGTCGAACCTGTGTAAATGGTCATGGTCTTTTTTCAGTGGCCAGCCAGTGTGTTAATGCCATATGTGCCCGGAAACCAGCCAAAGCCTTTTCCAAAAAGCTTAACGCAGGACAAGGCATAAACCCAGATTATGAAAAAACAATAAATCAAACCCATATTATCATTTCATAAAAGCTAGACTTGTCTTTTGAGCTCTGATCTCGCTGAGATGCAGCTCTACAAGTTATGAGCCAAGGGACGATGATAAAATAAGTTCAGTCGTGTTTTGTCCTCGCTTGGTGGAATACTTGAGGCATAGTTGAGCTTGACTTCATTGCAGCTCATTTATCAGATATTAGGCAAAAAAGGCAGAACTTTCGGAGGTGTTTGCAACGAAGCTTCGGATCAGCAGCCTTTATTCTAATGAGAGACTAAAGAGGAGAGGAGTGACTTAAGCTCCGCAGATGAGCCTCAATTCTCTAAATGTTTGAATCCACGTGACCCACAGATGCTTTAAAGCAGATTTAACAACAATAGACAGATGTTGGATGTTGAGAGGTAGCTCGGGAACAGTTATCACACCGGCTGAGTCCCTTCCCCCCGCGCCCCCGTCCTTTTAATCGAGAGAAGACTTAGAGCTGTTTCTAAGTGCTTCTAAATCAGATAAAACAGACGGAGGAAATCAACTTGTGCATGTAAGTGTGCGCTGCTTTGTGCGGCTGATAGGGACCGGAGAGGATTACTCCAGGATGGGAGGCTGGCTTTGGAAGGACTATGAAGATGGGAATATAGTACTTTGCAGGATCACGACAGTCAAACAGTGGATGGAAGCCATTCCCCCAGTGTGCCATGCAAAGGATCTTAAAAGGGGAATAGAGCTAAGATTCAAAAATTAATACTTTCTAATACTACATTTTTAGAGATGTCAGTGTGGTTATGTAAACATTAGGTTTCTGCTAACTGTTTGACATCTTAAACTTCATTTTACTGTCACATTTGTTTTGCATATATGAAAGCTTTGTTGAGGGGGGGGCACCACGATGAGGAGGCGATTCGCGGAGGAGATATTCTTTTGTGAAACCCATAGATTTTTAGATTTTTGAAACCCATAGATGGAGGTAAAACCCATAGAACCCAGTTCTATGATATTAGAAAATTATAAAGCCATGTCTGCTATATTAGTTCTAGTATATTATGTCATATCAGTGTTTCCCCTAGGTTCCCAACTTTGGTGGGGCGGACATACCGAAGGGGGCATTTTGCATTTTGTTTTTGTTTGTCTCGGACTTCGTTTAAGTCTTGGACTTAGTTTTGCCTATTTTTCCTATTGCCACTTTTCAGAAAAAGAGTTGAGCAGAGCCGCGCGCCCCGTCTTGAAAAGAACGACAACTGAGCCAATAGATTTACCTTAACGTAATGATGTCACGGCTGCCGTTTGGTCTAAGGGAGGAGACGTAATGGCTAGGGTACAATGAACCATTACCCATTTGGCGCCAAACGCAGAAAGCAGTGCACCTTTATCAAAAAGATTTCACAATTTATCTTAATAGCAGCCTCCTGTTAGATAATTATTTAAAATGATTCTAACTACTAACATTAGCCTTAAAGCTAGTGGTATAGGCAACATTAAGATAACGTTAGCAGCTACAGGCCTCAGTTAACATTAGCTAACGTTAAGACGCAGCAGACAGCCTTAACGTTAGCTACAGTAACTACGTTACTTTTCTTGGTGGCAACTAAATCCTGTTAAAGTAAAAATACAACACAGCAATGAATTTAAAATGTTTACTTACTGAAAACGGAGATGGATTCTTTTAGACAGCCACTAAATACAGCAAATTTTGTTCTGTGAGGAAAATTCACGCCTCCAGGGGCGTGGGGCGGGGCTTGTAGACGCACATGTGCAGATATAGAAATTGAATGTGGAAATTAACATGTACATATTTTTTTGCTGTTGCCTTTAAGAGAAGTGTAATAATGTAATACCTAAAAGGGGGTTTTAGGGGAATTTATTTGTTATAATTAATTGAAACGCTTCGAGATTTTATTTTATTTTAGCCTGTGCTATATAAATTAGGGTCGTTTTTAAATCATCCTAATTTGAAACAATAGAAATAACGGAACTTTTTATTCTTACCATGTAAATCCTTAATTCTATAAAGTTATACATAAGTTATGTTTACTTATACACAAACTGATTAGTTAAAATGACTCAAAAAACATCTTACACCAACTTGACATAATTAAGTTAGTAGAACTTCCTAACACTTTATATCTACTACTTAATCTATTTAATTATTTTGGACGTTCTGGTTCACAGTATGGGCAGAGTTGGGGATCAAACCCCCCACTCAATAAATAATATTAAATAATGTATTGTTTCGATTGTTGCACCACCACTTAAGACATTTAATTCATTTTTTACATCCCAATTACACGGCAGCAGTAAAAGGACTTTGAGCCATTAAATAGAGGAAGGAAAGCCAGACTGTGCTGCGGGTCGCAGATAGGCCCCGCCCTTTCCCTGGCTGATGGTTAATTACCCTGGATAAATCCAACAGCAATTTGTAAGGCTGTTTCGGTGTGCTCCCCCCCACCAAAAACCAACCACTTCCCTCCTCTCTTCCTCCTCGTTCTAAGCTCATGTAATGAATCACTAATCACTCGGTCCCCGACGAGCATCCCCAGCCTATTATCTCTTAATTACCTCATTCAGGAGGCATCAACACAGGCCGGCAGGGGGCGTGTCATCATGTATTTAAAATAATATACAATGGTAATCAATCAGTTTGTCCTCTGTGATAATCAATTTGAAAAGCCTGAACTTTGTTGTGTGTGGATGACAGTGTATTTACCGCCAGGGGGTGAATCACGTATGTCCCCGTGTTCTTGTTCCTACACCTGAGAGGTCGAGTGAGACTTTGAAAGCCCCCCCAGGCTGTGCAGGTTTATGTACATAGAGCCAGAACAAACTGGCTTGTTCTCAATCTCTGCCCGGCTCCGTGACCGCCGGGCTGCGAATGGTCCTCCTGTGGAGCATTTGGGCTGTGGCATAAAATGGAGCCTCTAACTCACACTCGGAGTCATTTGCAGATGTGACGCTTGGGATTTGAAGCGAGTTGCCACAGAGCAAAGATAGAAATTGGAATTGGCAGCAGACATGAAATAGGGTCAGGGGATTTGCCCTCTGAAACACACACTGAACACGTGACTTACAGAGCCCTCTAGTATACTAGGGAGGTCTGTTCAAACAATGGCGTCGCAGATGAGCGGCATAACTCACAGACTTACAATAAAAAAGCCTAATTCGTAGCTGTCACTCAGTGTCTTTTGAGGAATTCCCACAGATTAAATTAAAAGGATTCTTGCTCGGTCGTTTTTAAGGTAAACGTGGCTTGGACACAGGTTGGGGGCCACACAGACGGTGTCATGGAGCAGATTTTCTAAACAGTTTTTGAGGAGGGAAGGAAAATTTCCCATACTCCCTTTTTTCCTGTCTGAGAATAGAATTAAGAATAGGCTCAAGATCACACAGTTGTCGCTTGTTTACACCAACCCAGTAAACCAAGAACAATTTTCATAGCTTCGAAAATTGACAGGTGCCCCCTGCCAAGTCCTCTTAATAGTTTAAGGTTTTGGAATTTAATCTCACTAATTTCGACATATCCCTCTAAGGATCTTGAAGCTTAACTTCAGAAAAGAAAAAAGACCGTGTACGGCCCTTTTTGGAATCCTGGTGTCCGTTTTTCGTCAATCCTTTAGTGAAAGCCTGTCAAAAATGGTTAGCTTCTCCAGTGAAACTACTTCTTTGCATCGTGGCTCCCGGTCTTGCCCTGTGTCTGCACAATTTCTTTCTATCCTCTTGTTTCTCTCCTTTTGTTTAGATAAAGCGAGGGATTAGGAAAGATTTGCCCCCATAAAGTAGTGGTTTGATGGGCTTTTATCCCACCATGTTGCTAAAGCTGTGTAGCCCCTGGATTAGGGCCTGACAATAGGAACCCTTGTCCTGGGCCGCAGCCTGAGGGGCACAACCAAAGACCGGCTCTGAGAAAGAGGGAGGAAACAAACCTGCCAACCTCGATACGTCAAGTCTGCTAGAGAAACCGTTCAGAGCGGCGGCCCGAGCTGCATCACGGTGCGCCATCTCAACAGGATCATAGAGCCACAAACAATACTGAAAGTGAACCACTGAGTTCTGTGGCTCCCAAATAATTACATTCTCGCATAACAACATGTTTTCCAAGACGCTAATATCAAAAAATGAACGCGCATTTTTAAAGTGGATTGTTTTCTTAATCTAAGTGGGCTATAGCATATCGATGCTTTCAATGAAAAAGTTGTAGAAAGCGTTTCGTGTCTGATTAATGTTCTCAAGTGATGTCACTTGAGTCAGCATCGGTTGCATTGACTGAACATAAGAAGGGGTCGTATAGTCACCGTGACTGAACCCCTTAGCCCTGTGTACTGCTGTTCTAGAATATTTGATTTGATTTTGGCTGCTGGTCGCCATCACGAAACCAGAAGTGATCCGAGAGGGTGGAGCAAAGTTACTTAAAGCTGAACAACTTTAGGCCGCCCCAATGTTAGTTAACTTAAAAACACCGTAAAACAGTTTAAGTTGTAAGACGAAAACCAGAAAAGAAACCAGTTTCCATCGCGGTTTACTCTAAATGGGACCATCATTTACGAAAAAGAAAATCATGCTGCATTAAAGAAATGAATAAAAAGAAATGTACGCTACATTGACTTCACTTTTCAGAACCAAAAGTTCTGAAGAGGAGTGAAAATGAAGAAAAAGAACTATGGGTAAGTGAGCCCACCGGACTGCCTCATCTCTGCTTAAGGCTAGCAGCTCAAGGACACTACATTAGCATCTAAGAGCATAACATACTTACATCTGATACTGATCTGTCCATGCACTAACACATTGCCTTAAGCACCAAACTGCAAACAGACAAAGGTATTGAGAAGGCTGTAAAAATTGTGGAGGATTTCGCAGCCAAAGAGCCAAATATTTCCCTCAGGAGTTGGTGGAGACCAAAACAGAGCCAAAAGGAGAGCAACATTTGCCCGATATTTGAATGGTGGTCAAAAATACAATTCCAAATAAACACAGATTGGTTCAGTGTCTACTGGATGTACAAGAATGGGTAACTTGAACTTTGCACTGGTTTCTTGAGTTGCAGGAACTCAATAACAAGCCCCATGTTGGTGTCATCGTTTCCTTTGGTTATGAAAATTTGATTAATTTGACGTTTTTTATGTGGGTCCATTATGAGGTTGATGTATCTGAGACCAGCAACAACAACAAAAAGGTGCGGGACCACAGATTTGGTCTATTTCATCCAATATCCAACACATGTGAGGAAAGTCTTTGGTGAATGTCTGGCTAACACACAGCTGGAGGATTGCTAATGGCAAGTTGCTTTGTTACTCCAGTCACACAAGTCCCAAGGAAGCAGTCAATTCCAACCCATACATCAAAATGATTAATTTCACCCAAATGAGCACAAGCTAACCTTGACTAAGAGCACGTGCAGACCAGAGCTGCTGGATTGAAACCCAATATATTCATGAAGTTAAAGAAAACCCAATGATAAAAGGTAATGGGCTCTGAAGGCTGAAGGCATCAACTTTTCCCTCCGTCTGATGAAAAATGCCACTTGGAAAATATTGGAAGCCATTTGAGGGGTAAAATTACAAACATTCATGCGTTATAAACCTGATTAAAAACTGAACATGATTTATAAATCGCTGCAGCTTTCTCGGCTGAGCTTTGATTCAGGCAGCCAAAGTCCTGATGCAGGGATGAAAGTTTTGATATTCAGGATGGATGAGTGAGAGCAAAGACGATAACTCAGATCTGAGGAGAGGCTTTAACACGATAAAGCCTGAACGCAGCCGGAGTGCCGAGAACAATGAACACAGCAATGAAATCCGCAGAAATCTCAGATGAATTTGGGGTTTAGAAAGTTAGCCTGCGGCAAGCGCTGAGATCCTGAAGGTGATGAGGAGATGTGTCAAAATGGTAATTAAAGAGGTGGGAAAATTATCATTCACGATTAGGCCTTAAAACCGACGTCATCAATTGAAATTGCAAAAATTTGCACATACAAGTCATGTTTGGGTTTTTCCACCAAAAATAAGTTTGCTGCTTTGTTTTGTAAGAAAAATCGGACAAAACTAGATATTGT
This sequence comes from Gasterosteus aculeatus, assembly GCF_964276395.1. Lineage (NCBI taxonomy): Eukaryota > Metazoa > Chordata > Actinopteri > Perciformes > Gasterosteidae > Gasterosteus > Gasterosteus aculeatus. The sequence goes on along the minus strand of NC_135695.1, from coordinate 18,323,365 downwards.
TGATTTCAAAATCAGCTTTTGGAAGTTTCTGTGGATAATGTCTTTATTTTCTGCCATTTTTACAATAACTGTAAAACATCATTTTAAATCCTCCAGAATAATTTACACTTAAATGTAGCAATGTAACCTTTGTCCAGATGATGTAAAACATTGCAATTCATTCCTTTAATGTCAGAACACACAAAACAACAGAAAATACTAAATGAGCAATCACAACTTGAAGTAAACAATTCAGAATACCTTTTAGAAAATGTAAATTAGTACTTTTAGATCTTTGACTTTATTGATAATTAGCATTGAAACCAAAGACGTGTGTTTTTTTTTTTTTTTATGTCAAAATTGTACTGTACACATTTTAAATCTGTGTACACTGAGTCATGGTGAGTTTATTGTCCACTCTGTCCGTGGATGGTTAGGAGCTGGTGCTCCACTGGCCTAATACCATTCTAATGGCAGGCCCTCTTGACACTCGCTGCATTAAAGCCCTCCGCCATGCTGGACACTAGCCCGCATTAAGGTCCGTATAAAAGCTGATTTGAGGAAGAGCAGCTGAGAGGAATTCCTTCTCGCTTTAATTGCTTTAGAAACGGTCCTCACAAAGAGACACTGGACAGATTTACCTCCAGTTTAAGTTCTTATTTCCATCGGTTCACAAGTTAATCCGATTTTTTCTTTTCTGTACCTAAATGGTCTGCACTCATAGTGGCAAGATAAAGAAAACATATAAGCTCAAAGTAATAAAATAATAACAAATGCGTATTCATCGATGGCTGTAATTCACTCACTTTTTTTTTAATTCGGGGAATGATTACCACCTGTTGCGTAACAACGTCCACTCGACTCATTCATTTTGTTTTGATCATATTTTCATATTTTAAATCTATTATTAAAATAGCCAGTTTAAACAGGAATATAAGGTGCACTCTTTAAAGAGAACTTAAGAGTCTTCTGTATCTTGTTTAAAGTTCTGCCGGTCAAAGTGGCCAAAGATCAAATTGGGTTGAGAATTTTAACCCCCTCCACCCAACCCCATCCAACCCCATCCAACCCCACCTTTCCCCTTTCTCTCTCCCTCTCTCGGGATAAAATTCAACAAAATATGCGAGCTTGAGCTTTACATTAAAAGGCTACTTCTCGCTGCCCTTAATTCCAGCCTAAACGTTTTTTTTTTCGAGAAAAGAAATCTTTTCTAAAAAAATAAAACCTTGAAGAAGAGAGGGGCATTATTGTTTTAATCCTCTTACCAGCAGTCATTTTAAGACATTTTTTGGAGGGTGAAATGGCGTCTTGTCTACCAAATCCCAACCCAAATCCCTCGGGGCCGGGGAGCTGCTGGAGGAAAGCAGCGTGCAGCCCGCATCCCTCCACCTCGGCTGCAAACACGCAGCGAGGCAGCGGGGAAATCAAATTAACGCCCGGAATGAACCTGAACGTCCCCGTGCACGAGTCACTGCGAAGGAGTGGAGCAGGCCTTCGCTTACTATTTGCATATCATTTAATTAAAGGCTGTGTCATGGAGACATTTTTATTCGGCGGACCCCCCACCCAAAAAAAACAAAAAACAAATGTTGGTTTCGGGAAAACGGCAAAAGTTGTATTATATTAAAAGCTCTCAATTATTACGGAGACTGAAGATTTGAAGAAGCACGTATTTGCTTCAAGGTGGACTCTTTTTTATTTTTCTTTATTTTAGTTGCGTTACATTAAAACGAATACAGAAATTAAGCTACAAGACCTAACAAAGAAATTCCCATTTGAATGGTTTATTAGCTTTTTAATAATAATATACAGTCAATCTTAAATTGGTTGAATTTCGTGTTAAATGTTTGTAATCACAAAAAAAGAAATGACAGGAAAACAGAGTGGGCCTTTTGGCTTTAGCTGATTTTAAGCAGCACCTTAAAACCTAATCATTCTGAATACATTAAAACCCATCTTCTTATAGAATAATCTTTGAAGTATTAATATAATTTGTTATTTATGTCAGTCATACCTCACCCCCCCCCCCCCCCCCCCCCCCCAAAAAAAGCACTGTGATTAGTTTCTCCTCAAAAGATAACTTAAGATAATTTGCCTCCTAAAAGCAATTACAATAGTTCCCAGTTTTTGTGAAAATACAAAATAAAACTCGTGTTTTCTTTCTTTCTTTCTTCCAAAACAACAGCAGCAAAAAGTCGACACCTTGCATGCAGAATAATCACCACTGAAGTGAGGGGTAATGTGGAGGAGGAGGAGGAGGAGGAGGAGGAGGAGGAGGAGGAGGAGGGTGGGGGGCTGCGTTGGCGGCTGGAGGAGGAAAGCCACCTGATTGGATGAGAGAAGGAGCGTGTGAGCGCCCCGGTGACCCCACCCGGAGCGCTTTAAAGGCCGGTAGATGGCAGCTCAGCATCCTTCCAACATCCGCGGAGAGGCGAGCCGGAGCGCGCAGCGCAGCGAGCGGGACATTCTCAGGATATCACAGTGAACGGAACCGCTTTTAGTCAAACGAGAAACTAAACAACCGAACGCGGATTTTTAGAGAAGAAGATTTGAGGAGAAAACACTATTTCGGTTGCCGGTGGAGATATTTCGTTTGGGACGCAGAGAGAAGAGAGGTGAGAAGTTTGCAGCATCGAGGTTGGCGATGTTGTGATTCCTGGAATAGTTATAGTTATTAATATCTGTGGTACCCGAACTTACTTTGGATTGTGTTTTTTATTGCATTTTATTGCAACTCCGTCAAGTCGTGGAAAGAAAACAGTTTTTGAAAAAAAATGCAGCGTTGGTCTCACCAGTGATGCAATAACATCGCGACCTTCTTAATCTATCGATTAACTGATCAAATTGATCGACAAACCGACGTCATTTAAACGGCCTAGCTCTAAATTGCATGTATAAACAGGCCAGTAGAAATATTAAACGTTGTTTAAAAAAAGTTATTTTTGGTACTTTTTCCCCCAGGTTGTTAATTCACCCGACACAAAGTTAAACATCTCATTTAATTTCCCGTAAGACGTTTACGTTTCTAAATGCTGCTGAATTGACGACACGCATACAGAGCTGCGGGCCCGGGGGGCAATCTCCACTCAGTCCTATATAACTCATAAATCCACGGCAATTTGCATAATTAGGCTTAAATCAGAGCCCGAAGCTACACGCCATTGTCCCGGATGAAGAGCAATGTATGTTGAATTTATAAGCTGCAGATTAAAAAAGAAAAGAAAGAAAGATTCAAACAGCACACAAGAGTGCAGCCGAAGGCAGACCTGGTAAACATGATGCGATGAAACAGTTACATAAAACGGTGTTTGCGTTCGTCACACGGAGTAACGCGTCGGTCCTGGTGATAAATGAATAGCTTTGTAAGGTTGAAACCTATTAGCACTCACAGTAGACATCAGACTCCGTCCGCCTGCGGGCGTCTGGAACTGACCTGGGACCCGCCACAGATTGAAATAAACGAGTCGAGCCCCGAGGAGCAAAGTAAAATATGTCGTCGCTGTCAGCGAAGACCAATGACTTCCCTGTATCTTCAATTAGAACTCTTCACACTAAACATTTAGTTTGACGGTAGATATTCATATAAGAAAATGATTGGAATTAATTTCCTGTGATAATGTGTTTTTTGGGGGGATTTTTTACTTACCTAATAAGAAATTTGGACATTATTATCGCCATCGTGGTCATCATAATTATTATTATTATTAAAATGATCATTATGTAAAGAGATGATCTGATCTTATAAAGAAGGCAACCCATATTTTTTTACTCATCACAATTATGCAACGCTATATTTATGTTGAAATTAAAAAAAGGAGAACGACATCAACCAAAATAATGCATAAACCATATTACCTCAAATGTAATATATATTTTACTGTTAGTTATTCAATGCTAAATTTGAATTAGGTGTTAGATATTGTATTTGTCCATACTGAATGAAACTCACTTATTCTGCACAACTTACTATATTTCAACTCACGCTGTGTATTCATAAAACACATGCCTTTTTTCTTTAATCAAATAACAGCTGTGAAAAGTTTAAAACCGATATTTTGTATTTTTTATAGCAGGCTTTAAATGAGGCTTCGGTGGTAAAAACTAATCATGGGAGAAAAAAAACATTGTTTTCCAAAAGGATTCTTTTTTCTTAAATGGGATCTGACTGAAACAACAACATGCATAAACGCCCTCAGTTGAATTATCCATCGCTTTAAATCATTCACCCGTAGCTTTCTGCTTAGTTATTCTTTGATACAGAATGTTGGTGTCTCCCATGTTCATCACCTGTTGTCATATCAAAAAGTCGGCCTACAACAAACATTGTAATACAAACTGTTGAAGGTTGTTGTGTTTAGAGAGGCCTGACACTCAGTCCTTTCTCTCTGCAGACATATCGCCGGCCATGCAGCACTACGGGGTGAACGGCTACTCTCTCCACGCTATGAACTCACTGAGCGCCATGTACAACCTCCACCAGCAGGCGGCGCAACAGGCCCAGCACGCCCCTGACTACAGGCCCTCAGTGCATGCCCTCACTCTTGCAGAGAGACTTGCTGGTAAGAACCAGTTGTCATTCAAGGTCCCCATCTATTTTTGCATTTACCCGTACGTAATGTTTGTCGATCCCTGCGGTGCTTGAAGGACCTTTTCACCCCAACCTCAATTAAACTGGTCATGTTTCTTGTTTCTCAACGGCTGCACATTTCAAGACATTATCCTCGAGGCCCGGTATGGCTCCCAGCACCGAAAGCAGCGGCGCAGTCGGACAGCCTTCACCGCCCAGCAGCTGGAGGCCCTGGAGAAAACTTTCCAGAAGACTCACTACCCTGACGTGGTCATGCGAGAGCGTCTGGCCATGTGCACCAACCTGCCCGAGGCACGCGTTCAGGTAAAAATCGTTAAAAGCCTTTACCCCCCATGTCTGCTGTTTGCCTGTGAGATGCTCAGCTTGGAGACAAAAAGGCCATCTTGCATCATTGAAAGAGACAATTGAGGACGCAAAACCTGCAGTCATTTGCTTTGGCGTAACGATGTCCACGTTGCGTTGCTTGTAGCCATTGACTCAATCCCTGACCTGTCTGTGCATCCGTCTGCCAGGTCTGGTTCAAGAACCGACGGGCCAAGTTTCGCAAGAAGCAGCGCAGCCTGCAGAAGGAGCAGCTCCAAAAACAGAAGGAGGCGTCCGGAGCTGCAGAGAGCTCTGCGGAAGACTCCAAGACGGACCTCAACGCCACCACCACCAACACCACCGCCGCCGCTTCCACCACCCCTCTGGTTACCGAGGCCCGCACTCCTCCACCTCCTTCCTCCTCTTCGTCCCGTCAATCGGAGACAGAGAAGCAGGCGGCCGGCCGGCCCCAGCCTGGAGAGACCAGCGTGGAAGTCAACGTCACCTCCCCCGAGGCGTCGGACAGCGAGTCGGCAGCAGAGGATAATGCTGACAGAGAGGAGGAGGAAATGAGAGGGGGGACCGGGGTGAAGATGAGGGAGGAGACGCATGGGGAGGGAGGAGCGCGGCCCGGGAGCAGCTCCCCGTCCTACAAACAGCTGAGCCCCACATCAGGTACGAATAATCGCCGTCAAATGACTGACGCTGCTTTTTTCTTTTACATTGTGAAATTCAAACCCAGCAATCTACTAGACAGTTGGAACATTAAAGTCCTCTTCTCCTCCTGTCCCTCAGACTCCCCCCTGAGCTCCCCCAACATGGCGTCCTCCAGCGGCATGCCCGGCGGTTTGGCGCAGAGCAACTCCTACGCCTCGTCTCCCCTCAGCCTCTTCCGGCTGCAGGAGCAGTTTCGCCAACACATGGCGGCCACCAACAACATGGTGCACTACCCGTCCTTCGAAATGAGCCCGCCGTCCTCACTGCCCTACCTGGGCATGAACGTCAACATGCCGTCGCCGCTGAGCTCGCTGCCCTGCCAGTCGTACTACCAGACCCTGTCGCAGGCCCAGCAGGTATGGAACACCCCGCTGCTGCAGGCGCCCCCGGGCAGCCTCTCCGGAAGCCTCAACAGCAAGACCACCAGCATAGAAAACCTGCGCATGAGGGCCAAGCAGCATGCAGCCTCGCTGGGGTTGGACACGCTCCCCAACTGAAGTCCAAGTCTGGCCCCTGCCTGTGAATCGAGGGCCTTGTCCAGTAGAGGTGACTCTTGGTGGCCCCTCTTCACTTTCGTCTTGCCCCCTCGTCACCGCCAGCGTCTGAGCGCGTCCGTCCAAAAGATTTAAACCTGAGCTCCTGGCGGCTACCCAATTGGCTAACGTAATGACGTAATTTGTAATTTCTTGTTTTGTTATTTTACTAAACAGCCGCTGGTATTTTCTGGCAGTTTTCTAGATATCAAATAAACCGTAAATTCCAAAAACAACCAAGCAGTTGAAAGACGTTGTTTTTGTTTTTTCTTCGAGCAGGCACTTTAGGCGCCTTCCCTCAGTTTGGAGCCCAGGGTGTTTGACGCAGCTATTCCCCCTCGCCGCATCGTCAGCATGTGGGCATGCAGCTCACTGCCGGCAGCACAACAAGCCAACGAGAACAGCTCCGAACTCAATGAACTCGGTGAAACAAACAAAACAAAAAAGACCGCACTGCCGTAGTGACTGAGAAGAACTTTCTCCCGTGGATCTTGTGCTTGTATCCAACTCCTCCCGTTCACCAAGTCAAGGCCGGGGAAGAAGGTTTTGAACTAGTGAGCTGATTCCAGCACAGATATAAGATATTTAAATGTTCTATAACTCAACCCCTGAATGTGAACTTTGCATGCGTGCACCCCTCTGAAGCATGGCTTACAGCCGCAAAATACACAGAATGAAGTTGCATCTGATCTGTTTTCAGAAGTAAAGCTCAAATCACTCAATATAATCCCCTCTCCACTGTATTTCTTTCCACATTCCTCCGCTTGTTTAAAGTTACGGCGCTCAGCAGAATCCATCGAGCGTTGTAAATGTCCTTCGGCGTTCGCCTGCATCCGCCCGGCTAAAGAGGAACTCCATGTCTTCTTTTGTGTGAAGGATTTGAGGGGAAATGTGGGGAGGATCTGCAGAGGAGGCACAGCGACAAATAAATATGAACCCAGCCGACATATTTCTATTTGTTAACCGAACTCGACCACTTTTTCTGGGCCACTGGTTTCAGTCAGAAAGATGCACAGGCCAATTCTCTATGTATTATATCACTGTAGATTCAAGACATGTATTTCTCAATTGTTTAAAATGTAAGTAATTTATCTGTTTAATGCAAGGGAATAAATCACACATAAGAATGACTCATTTTCTCAGTTTTATCGGTTGAAAGTACTTGCTTATACTGACTCACATTGCCTCATTTTGGTTGAATTGAGAGAAAATACAGAAAAAAATACAGTATTTCTGAGTCTTTGGAACCTTTTCAGATGAAAGGTGAGAACACATGATATCATAAACCTGAAATAATCCCATTACAGAAAGCATGCACTCACATAAAGGTAAAAATAACCCCCTTATTTCTAAAAAGTTCTCTACTGAGAAAGTTTGTTTTGGGTTTGAATTCAGCGCCGAGAACGACAGGAAAATAAATCTCAGCGAACAGTTCTGATTTGCACACATATTACCGTTAACCCTTAAAAATTAGGTTTGGTTAACGCCTTCCACTGATGATACCTTGATGAACCGTAAATAATTTAGACACAGGAGGTCCACCGTGCTCGACGGCGAGGTTTACACACGACATGGAGGGGAGAACCTGCCACTTGTTCAGTGCAGAATAACTAATCCTAAATGAAATGACTGAAGCACAGCGTCGAGCTCTAAAGAGTCTCCAATCCACCACCCACCCTTCACGCCTCTCCCTCTTCTCTGCAGCGGCCCCCCTCCTCCCCCACCCTGTCAGCCGAGGTTTGGCTGCACCGAAACAGAGCGCTTTGCCATAAGAAGATTACCTTTGGTTGGGATATCGATGGATTAAGTAAGAATAGAATGAGATAAAAATGGGACTAGACGGGTTCCCGGAGTCAGAGAAGTTCAGACACCTGTTTTTTTTTTGTTTTTTTTCACCCCTGGTCTTTTCCTGCTCCACGACCGTTGATGATATCACTGTCTCACAAGATGAAAGGAGCTGGTGTGGTTTAAGATGAGGCAGGTTACAGTATATTCAAATGTCAGGACTGCAAAGATGCCCCCCCCCCCTCCCCTAAACATACACTCAAGCATACGAAATATGTGGTCAATTTGTCATGAGTGTGTGTGTGGAGCTCATGTAGGTGTAAGTCAATGGGAAGGCTGTGCTTCTGTGTGTGTGTGTGAGAGCGCGTGTGAGTGTGTCTATAGCAGTTAAGCCGCTGAAGGTTTCCAGGAGCTCTTTGATGTGTATCTGGGCAATGCGCTATTAGAGGGATTTTCCTAGTTGACAGCCCAGAGAATGTGTGGAGGAATTGCGATGCCAACGGGCTAAAAGAATGCTGGAAACAGGATTAGGATCATATTCTGGCAGCTCCTGTCACTTCATCAATGGGCTAAGGTTTCCTCAGTGACAGCCCTCCTTCTCCGCCCGGCTAAAACCTTTAGTGGGACCATAAAAGGGGTGAGAGAGGGGAAAAAACAATGATTGAATGGCGTGCTATGATTTCTGTGCTGCTGGGTTCGCTCTGAGGGCTTTGTGTTGGGGGGTCTGAGGGGGGCGGCGTTGATTTGGAGGGAGGGGCAGGTTGGGGTTGATGAGAAAAAAAAGGGTCCATTTTTTTTTTTTTTTACTGGGGGCGAGGGGAGGTCTTTTTGGAGGTTTTACACCCAAATCCCCATGGCAGCACACGTGGAGGGTTTTTTACATTGATGCAAGCGGGCAGCAGCTGTGTGGGACAGCAGCAGGTGGGGAGGAAAAGCAGAACAACGTTTCCTGAGTCTTCAGGATCCGGTTTGTCTGTACGATTCCTACCTGTGGGCATCAAGTGAGACCTCAGCCACACAATGACGGTACACGATTAACAGCGCATGAAGGGCTGTCAGGTGTTGTTATGTAGGCTTAAATGAGTACGTAACGGGGGCTCTTGGTTATCTTATTTTAATGAAGGACTATTCTGGTGAAATTCTTCAACTGTCCCATTAAAAGACCAAACATGTTTATATATGTTAATAAGTATTGTCTGTTATTTATTCTTCTTCTGTGTCAATTACTTACACTGTTGTCTAAAAACATTAAATAGCACATTGCACTATATTTTCCTTCCGGTTTGAGTAATATTTGCCAACTACATAAAATAAAAATACATATTGCAAGCTATTTTTCATCAAATATCTAACAAGAAAAAGGTATCTCATCATAACAAAAATACTACACATTTATTATCAATGTTCAGCATTTGTTCCAAAATGTCATAATGGCAGATGAGATTCAAATAAGAGATAAATTAATCAAATGTATGACTTTAACACATTTTAAGACAGTTTGAAACTCAATTTAATATATGATGCATTTAAATCACAAATGCTTTTCAGACATTTTTCACATACCACATGTGAATCAATGAATATCAGACCCTTTGTCTCATACATTTGTATGTTCTTTACTTAGATTTGGTAGCTGGCTGCAGCACTGCTTGCTCAGCCTATTTATACTCATCACTCGCCGTGTTCAGGTGAGTCATTTGTGCTGTAAGCTGAATATTGAGAGAGGATTTTGGGGTGCTCTTTTTACATTTGGACCGGGGCTTGTGTTGCACAACAGTTATTCAGTGGGTTTACGGGGTGGTCTCTGCCGTGCATCTTGGACCGACTGTCTCCACCAAAACATCCTTCCCCCAAGAGTGTTACTCCACACTTTGCTCACCCATGTGAAACAATACTTTCACAATACCACAGGAGTTTGATTGTTGGCGACAAGTTACATAATGCCAGGAATTACAGACCAGCATGCAAATGCTAAATCCTCTCCTCTTTCTCCTGAGAAGTGGATGAGACGGACTGTATCTGCAGGCTTCACTCTGGCTCCCCAGCTTTGTGCTACAGAGACGTTCTCCTTTCTCCCCCTGACTTGGGTGATAATCCTGACACGCACTGTCTGCATTTTTTACTGTACGTGTTTAAGCGCATTTGCAGAGCATTTATCTCTCCAATGTAAACCAATTTGGCTATAAGGGCCTTGGGCCAAGCAAGGCGCTGGATGGAAGAAAGGAAAACTCAGACCTAGCAGATGTGCAGAGGAGGGGAGGATGGGAGAGCTGGCGAGCACGCGGGGGTTGATGAACAACTGAATGCAGCAAAAAGGGGGGAAGCGGAACCGCGCGGGAGAAAAAAGAGTGTCCCTTGTCCGAAGGGTAAGCTTTTGAAACTCGGGATAGGGGCCTTTAAAGCCGATACAACGTGGATCACTGAATTGTTGAGTCACAGAATCTGCGAAAATCACGCGGCGCTCCAAGTTAATCCCGTCATAGTGAAATCGGCGGGCATACTTTGGGGATCCCGGCTCCTTCTGCAGAAATTTGAAGCCTGCTGTATTGACAGAGCTGCTGTTTGATACCGCCTGTACACCTGTATCAGCGGTCTGTTAATCTGCCTTCCCCTCCTCCCACTAGTCCTCCGACAGCACGCCGCCTCCGCTGCTAGTAATGGCTGTTGAAATGGACCAAAGACCTAAAAGCTGCCAATCGTGCTGCTTCTCGATGTCTCCTGTAAGTGGCTCTGGGTGCGGGCTGAACTTGTCACTTTGATCATCTGAAAGGCAGGAGCCCTGCTGTGTCAAACATCACTAGCTGCAATTCTTTGGACACATAAAGACTATGGACTCCCTGGTCCCTGAAATGGGACATTAAGATAGAATCATCCGAGTTTAGTTGGGGCGATGTCAAGGTGTTTTATTTGCTGGCACACAGGCCGCCCGAATGTGTTTGGATGGCTTTTAAAGTACCTGATCTTATAGCCTAAGGTTTCTGTAAATGAGGTGTTTGCTGCTTTTATCAATGAGACGTTACATGAGAAGAGCACCTCGGCCTGGCGGGGCCGTCGAGTCGTTCTGCGGTGTGATCACAACGGGTTGAGCGGTGGCCATGGTCCCCTTCGCATCGAACTTCCAAAACTCTTTCCTTATACTGTTTACACTTCGTGAGCTTCTGAGTCCTGGAGCAGATATCCCGCATCATGACGACATCATCATCACCCACAGATAATGATTATACTAATGAAACGTATCATCAGGTCACCACGTAACACCGTGTGTGGTAAAAATATGAATATACATTTTATGATGCAGAATGGCTGTTTTCGGGGAGGTTGTCACGTCACAACATTGATCCAATACTATTTGGAGCTCTTTCAGTAAATATTTAACAGTGTCTAACTGTCTTCTGTTAGTTTAACCCGTCTTTCTTTCCCAGGGAATATTTTGGTTTGTCATAACAAGACATTAACAACGAATCCGTGAAGCCAAAGTGTCCTATTCAAAGTTTTTTTTTTTTAAATATCAGGAGTACAAAACAATCCAATTTTTTAAAATCTAAATTGTGTGTGTTACTATCATCTGCAGAAAGTTGAACCAAAGTGCAAATATGAGTAATTTTACATTTTCATATCATGGTTTTATAAGTCATCAACAATGATGAAGTATCGTGTGACGAAAATAATATATTAAGAATAAATACAAAAATTAAAGTTGTTATTCCCTTTAAAAAAAAAAAAAATTGACATTTCATTTGGCAACCAATTTTGAATTTTGCAGGACGTCACTTGCACTTCTGCCAAAGAACTAATAGGTAAACGTATTTAATGGGGCCATTTAAAGGCAGATTTTGTGCACGTGTGCGTGTGTGTATTTGTCGCTGCTTCTGTCTCAGCTCCTGAGGGATTTATGAACAATGTCAAGTTCCCTCTGAAGACCTGAGTCTCTTCACTGCCTCTTAAAGCTTAATGCTCCCTGACTGAGTGGCACAGCGAGAGCCACACTCCCTCTCTCTCTACGTGCCACAGATAATGCTAAGAACAACCTCTCAATTTCAGCTCCCCTCCTCGCCTAATGTGCCCTCCTTCCTGTACGCGCACATGGCCATTTGCTTTCAATGAGACGGCAGCGCAAAACGCGGGCGATTGTAATGGAAAACACGAACATTGTCCCTAATGGTTTCCCATCCCGAGAGAGTTTTAAAACATATGTAAATTTATGTAAACCCAACAGAAACACATATTTACAATAGCACGGGGTAATCACAATATGACGACATGGCGCGCTGGCCTCGTAGATGGAGGCGCCATGTGTCATTAGTCTCCTTTATCTCTTTTCCCGTTTCCTGTTAAAGCATCAGAGCAACGATCGCTCACAATACGAACGAAAATGATCTGCACTCATCTCTGGCGCAGTGACGGAGAGGTCGAGGGTGAAGAGGAAGAAGGTAAAGAAAGCCATTTCTCGCACTCAGAGCGGCAGGACGGCTCGAGGGCGAGACGCACTTTGTAAAGTCATGTTTGGTTACTATTCAACAACTAACTGTGCAGGTGTCAAAGGCTGCGCATTTACTTTATTCCACCCTTTGTCATCGTATCACAGAAAGCGGTTACTGCAAAGAAACAATCTTGATTTGGGAGACATTACTTTCTGTATTCATGTGAATCCTAATTGTTAACATTATTCTCTTTGCCTAATGGCGAATTTAATTGAATTTATTCTAAAGCGTGTAGTTTCTGTTCATCTCATATAGCATGAAAATTTAAACAAAGCCAGAGGTGGAGCAACTGAAACAAGATGTTACATATTTCAGAGGATTCTGAATTTTATTCATTCTATGATGATGATCTAATCATGGAAATGTCAGTTATACTCTTTATTTCAAAACAATGCATTAAAAAGGTTTAGTTTATATGTGAAATCAAAATAAATTTGTTTGTTAATGAAATAATTAAACAATGAAGGAGTGAACCATCCCAATCATTCATTAATATATAATTTCCATTTGTTTTAATGCAGTCAACAGGTTTTATAGCCCGAGACCGGCTAGTCGATTGTGTTTTCACATTCACTCATTCACTGAGTCCATTCACAACACCGTCAAGCCCCCCCGCCGGAAGTGAGCTGCACCACCTGCGTCCCCCGGGCTTCACTTTCTGCTCTGTTGGACCAGTCGTTCCACCTCCTTCATGAAGCGCAGGCACAGCTCGTCCTGCCACGGCAGGGCGACGCACTGCACCGCCACGGGCAGACCCTCGCTTCCGCCGACGGCCTTGGACACAAACGCAACATCCAGTCGGTCAACAGTCAGTCGGCAGGAACGCGCGGCGGTCGTCTGCCTCCATCTGCTGACCAGCTGGGGAACTACTGGCATCGGCCCTTTAGCTTACGGAGCTACAGGTGGAAGCGACCTACTGGTATCATTACGTTTTTTTAACTAAAGCCAAAAAGATTATGTCGTCTCTACTTCACAATAGGACGGCCGTCAGTCTCAAACTTATTACAGCCTCCAGAAAAAAAAAAGTGTCCTGCATGATAGCGTTTCTGCTTCTAACCAGCGTACTGCACCAGTTGCCCCCACTGACCTCTAACTGACGCACGTCTCTTACCTGTTTCAACAGCTTGTCCCAGTGGTCCTGATGATGGCCCTCGTAGCGCCCGAGTTCCTCCTCGTCCCCGGCCGTCACCGTGGAAACGGGAACGACGCCGGCGGGAAAGGTGAGGAGGTTGTAAAGTGCCGTGTAAGACAAAGCGCCTCAAAAAAGAGAGAGAACGGCAACTGGTTATTCGTTGCTTTACGCCGGGTTCGATAGCGTTCATTAAACAGGACATTTAATTAAATGCTTGCAAGCACGGAGACAGAATTGACAACGTACAATTCATTGTCGTGCGTCAGAGCTACTCAGAGGTCTTCGTCTCCGAACCGGGAATATATAAAAAGCAAGTAGTACTGACTAAGGTGAAACGTTTTCGTGTGTCACGCACACGTCGCTGTTTATTGTCACTGCACCGTACTGGAAAGCTTGCCGCAGTAGAAGAAGTTGAATGCCGGTCCGATCACAGGGCACAACAGCACGTCTATGTTGAGTCTTCTCCACTCCGCTATCGTTTCCCCAATGTAGTCCTTATAAAAGAAGAAAAAAAAGAGGCCTTGATGACCCCAATGTATGCGATCGTTCATGCGTGAGCATCACGAACTGACAATTAACGGCACCTCGACGTCAGCGTGCTGCTTCCACAGGTTTTCGACGGATCTAAAAAGACACAACAGAGAAGGAACCGGTGCGTTTGTGCGTCGCCACAAGACGTGAAACGGCAGAGTCGCTCTTTCTTACCCGACTCCACAGAGTGAGCGGAGGACGGCGGCGCCGCGAGGAAACTGCCGAAGACGAGCGAGAGATCCAACACACACACACAGAAGGGTTGAATCACACTTTAAGAGTCTCAACAGAACCTCCACGGGAATGTTCAAACCACTATGTATTTCTGCACATGTGAAGGAGGGAACTCACCACGGGCTTGAGGAGGAATGAGAGGGTTTTCTTCAACCAGTTAGGAAGATAATAAGGCATCACCTGTTCCCGGAGACAGGGGTCCAGAGGGCCCCCCTCCCTAAAATGGAAAGAATAAATGGACGAATGGCACAAAGCTTTAGTAAACACGGCTTAACTGGGCCGCTCGCCGTTATTACATGAACGCCTTGTCGCAATTATTTGAGATGACTGCGATCATTTTCCACCAAAAATGCGATCCCACAAAATCGGGGAGAATATAAAGCGCAAAGACATTTTCCACTGTTTGAGATCTGACAGCTGCTCCTTTAATTAGTTCAACTTGTTGCAACCAATTATTTATCTTCATGTGCTCATATGAGACGACAATCCTCACGGCTTGTGATGCGTTCGAAAGGCAACTTGTGTTTTGCACAACAGGTCTAAAAAAAAAACACTTATCAAATAAATTAGGACTACGCTCATGAAATAACCGGCATCCCAAAGAGGACCTCAACTCACAGTTTTTGAACCAAGCGGTTTGCTCCGTCTGCCAGTAAACCCTTGACGAGAAGTTCAGTTACAGCGTAAGTGATCTTCAGAGGAGTGTAGGGCACCAACTACGGGCACAGAGAGGCACAAAAGTACCTGCATTAAACACAAAAAGCTCCAAAGCACACAGTGTTGTGGCCGTGGAGCATATAGGTGTGTGTGTGTGTGTGTCTCACAGTGTGCCCCGCTTGCTCCAACAGAGCTTTGACCTCGCGGACTCCTCGGGCCATGCTTGGGGACGGTTGCGTGTAGCCGTCGTCTTCTAGGAAACCGATCCTGAGAGGTTCGGAGCTCTGGTACATCTGAGGACGAGACATTTTCATTTTTATACATTACTATTATGGGTGTAACGATTCATCCACTGAATCGATTAATCGATTTATATTCCTGCTGAATCGATCTGTGCTCCGCAAATCGGCATTCCGGACGACATATATTGATTACAAATCGATTGAAATGGTACCTCATCGATTTGTATCGATTCTTGGAAACTGCACATTGGATTTAAGTACAAAAACGGTGTGGATGTGTGTTTGTTTGTCTGTTTTTTTAGCACTTTAGACACGTTAAACGTTACTGGATTCAGTCTGCCTGTCTGTGACGTCATCAGTACGCAGCGGCAGCCGCGCGAAACTCTGAACAACAACAAAACACAGCGTGGAGGAGACGACTGCGAGCGAGACATTTACAAACCAACATATCGATCCAGCGTGTGGAAACATTTGGGCTTTTGCAAACACGCGGGTGTTCTAAATAAGTCGGTCGCTGTTTGTAGAATATGTAGAAGCCAAATAAAAAAAACACAGAAACACGACGAATCTTTCCGGCCATCTACTAAGGCGCCGTGGGATTAAACAACGCCGACAGTCAGGCACCTCTGCAGCAGCAGCAGGTAACTCTCTGCAGACTCCTCAGGCCTCGCCAGCACAAAACTCAACATCACAGTAACAATTGCCAAGTTTATCTGTAAAGAAATGCGACCCTACAATGTGGTTGAAAATCCGGGGTTCTGTGAATTGATCCAAATTGATCCAAACATTGTGTAATTATTGTGTAATGTTTACATTGAAAATGGTTGCACAATAAAAGGTCAATACATACAATTATTGTGTAATGTTTACATTGAAAATGGTTGCACAATAAAAGGTCAATACATACAATTATTGTGTAATGTTTACATTGAAAATGGTTGCACAATAAAAGGTCAATACATACAATTATTGTGTAATGTTTACATTGAAAATGGTTGCACAATAAAAGGTCAATATATTTGCCATCAATTGTTGTTTGCTTGTTTATAATATCCATAATTAATTTAAACCTGATTACAAGAAAACAAGAAAACGCAGGGATCTCAGAAACTTTGCCTGCACTGTCCAGTAAAGTTACTGAATCGATTTCAAGTCACTGAATCGAATCGAATCGTTCTAAATTAACCCATATCGTCCATGAATCGAATCGGCAACCATGAATCGCGATTCGAATCGAATCGTTGTTAAATTGAATCGTTACACCCCTAATTACTATATAAATATTTGCAGGAAGAAGAAGAAGCGTAAAATGTTTGTACATTGTTTAGGTGAATCCGACTCATGACAGCACACGTTCCCCCAGAGAGACCTGTTCACAAACAACAGGCAGCAAAACTCAAGGGAGTTTTCTTCCTTTCCTGACTCTGTGAAACTGATGTAATAAGACCAGAATCCCTGTTCTGGATCAACGACTATCAGCCAAGTGTTTTTTTGTATCATCTCTTTTTGTAGTACTGGCACTAGGCTACATCTCTGATATAACAATCCAAACAAACCTCCCGACCCCTCTGACATGGGCATGCCCCCCCCCCCCCAAAAAAACAAAGGTCATCAAGCATTTCCTGTTATAAATAGCACGAGTACCATAAAAAGGTCAGCCTTATCATTGTCCTCATGAAGACACCCGTGATCACGTTTGTTGGAAAAACTGCAATAACGTTCCACCTTAGTACGACAGAGAGTCTGTGCTCTTCCACGGAGCGGCACATGGCGTTCTGGGTCATCTGATTATGCGCGTCAATGTTTAATCGTGTGTTGCCAAAGACGATCGTCTACATCCGAGGTATTTGAAACAGAAGGCGAAAACAAATATGTTGCCAAAGTCAGGAGTTTGTTGACGTACTGAAAAGATTACAAACCAGCTCCCTCGGTTGTGTCCGTTGTTACAGAAGGTTACAGAGTTTTTCTTGGCTGAGAAACAAGTCAGAATGTCACTTACGACGTTTAGGTTTTTTTTTCTGCAGTGGACTTACCTGCATGTCAAAAGGAATGGGTGGAACCGTGGGGTCCAAAGCAAACATGTGGTCGCAGAGCAGAGCCTGCATGGCGAGGGCCACGGCGTCCACGTCCCTCGCCATCGGCCCCGGAGACGACAGCACTAATTTCATAAGAAGGCGAAAAAAAAAAGGTCAGACAGCACAATGCGGCAAGTAGCCAAGGACGGCGCACCTGTAACTTACCCGATTTCTGCCCTCGAAAGATGGGTTTCAAACCCTTGGAGCTAACAAGACACGGAGAAATAACATTGTTCAAAAACGAAACGCGCGTTAAACAGTAGCAGAAAAATGTCACGACGTCGCCGACCGAATGGGAGACGCTCACCTTAGCCGACCCGCCGTTGGCTTCAAGCCGCAGATCCCACAGAACGAGGCGGGGATGCGGATGCTCCCCCCGACGTCACTGCCGAAGCCGAGCACCGAGCCCCCCCCCCTCACCAGAGCCCCCTCCCCTCCGGAAGAGCCCCCGGGGGTCTTCCGGAGGTTGTTGGGGTGCAGCGTCTGCCCGTAGATGGGGTTTCCGCAGTCGTAACTAAGAAATGAAAAACCGTCAAGAGAAAGAAACGAGGAGATCAGCGACGATCATCACAGCCATTGGTGCCGCCGGTGTTTTTAAGAAAGTGATTTACTTCAACAGCGCTTGGGGCAAGTTGGTTTTCACAAAGGGAATTGCTCCTTGTCTCTTCAGGACCTCCACGATCACGCTGTCCTTCTGGTCAGGCCGCTCCAGATTAACGACGACGCCGCAAGAGGAGTCGTGATTCTGGGGGTGTAAAACAAACAACAGGCAACGGTTAATGTGTACCAAACTGCTGCATAATTGTTCACCATCTCCTTATCCTTTTCTCTAATAGTTAACCGGACACTTGGAGGCGAAAAAAAGGCGAAGTAAAATCCATTGCTCAACAACGCACTGTGTACTCTGCACAAACGACGCACAACTGGAGGTTTATAGAAGTGACCTATGACAAAAGCTGATAGTGTTTTTGAGGATTTGTGAGAGAGGCGTATACAATTGTTTGAATATCATCTTGCTATGGAGACTTTTTAAATAGGACTTTGTGTAATACATTTCATTTAAATGCTCTGATATGACACACAATAATATTTTCTTCATTTCCATGTCTCTCTTTATTGTATGCATGTTGTTTAATGTAGGTGTATCTATGTTCTGGCTGCACACATGATGCTAACACGTGTACCATTCAGGGTCAGTAGAATGACTTCTATCCATCTACCTGAAGTCGCAATAAACAACTACAAAATACCTTGTACGCGTAGTTTTCTTTGATGCTAACTGGAACTCCGTACAAGAGACCTTCCTTCTTGGAAGCAACAGTTTTCAGGTCCTCAAAGCTCTCCAACAAGATTCCTGTGCAGCAGTTGACATCTTTGTTCACATCCAGAGTCTGTGGGAGAATACGGAAAAAGAAACACACATAAGGGTTTGAAAAAAGGCAACAAAACCAGGAAAGAAAAGTGAAACCAAGGACATTTTTACGAGTCCCTTGTAAAGTTAGTTATTTAATGACAAACTTTATTTATAGCACAGCTCTGCATATATTTCTATACGTGATTGTTCTGGGAAAGTGTGTGAAACATGGAAGGTGTTATTTGGGTTTTCAACCTTTTCCATGTAAGAGTAAAACACGTCTTCAGGGCTCAGCGAGCCGTCCTGCAGGTCGTTTGTCAGCTCGGACAGAGACTTTGCCAAGATGAAGGCAGAGTCGACTCCTGGATGCTGTAGGCCACACACACACACACACACACACACAAACAAAGCTATAAAGGAATTCACACATGCAATAATCCCTTTTCAAAATGAGCTGAAAGTTCTAAACAGATGAAAAACAGGGATGCAAAAAAAAAAATCAAGATTTGCAAGAAACCAAGCTAAATTTTGACAAGCGTTTTTGTATTTTGAGGCATTGGGTGCCCTCATATGTTAATAGGTAAAGAAGCAAAGCATAATCTATGGTAATCTACGGGTAATGTTATGCACAGCGACACCAGGTCCAAAAGTAACGTAAACAATGAGAATGGACTCTCACGTGCCGTTACGCTTTGCTTGACAAGCTTTTGAAGCGGAAAGTCCGAATCTGTGAATATCTTTCCAACTTGACCGAACTCTTATGCAATCGCACGGATGCTGCACTGCGTTATTATATTTTTAAGTTATTTGTGGAAGTGCGAAACTTGAGAGATTTATGTGTGGTTGATGAATGGTACAATTTGATTGGTCTTATTCTACGAACCATGGCATTGTCACTGGCGTCAATGGTTTTACATCAAATCTTAATATAGTGTATAGAAAGGGTTGATTCATAAGGCTCACTCATGATGACACGCCCCTCTCAGTTGAGGGTCAAAAGTGAAAAAAAAGACCTGAAACTTGAAAATATAATCTGAATAAAATTTGAATCTGAAAACATAAAATGTGCAATCAAAAGATATAATACAGCGGATATAAAAAATATGTGAGGATTGAAAAAAATATACTCTATTCAAAAATATTAAAGAAATGAATCAAAACAATATTGAACCAGACAATACTTTTTGGGTTTTGAATACATTGTTGTATTTTTCAATGCTCAAGACCACAAGTTAAACACTTTCAGGTTCGCATTTGCTTTTCAAATGATCAAAACGTTCGACCTGGCCTTTGCTCCATAGTCACAAGCGCTTATAACATTCCCCATGTCCTCTGACATGTCTGTCCCCCGCGCACAAACAAAGGACACTCAAAGCGTTGTTATAACAACTTTCCCCTCCTGACGGGCCGCGAGCTCTCAACTCTCACCGACTTCTTGTACCGCCGCACGGCCTGCTCGGCCCGCTGCAGGCTGTCGGCTCTCCGGCCCCTCGCCCTCCGGATCTTCTCCTGCGCCTCCCGGTGCGTTTGGACCTTCAGCAGCACCGCCACCACCAGAGCTCCAGCCCCGCACGCGGCACCCGTCAGCAGAGCCGCCGTCCGGCGATCGAGCTCCACTCCCTGCAGACAGAGTTTCACGTTGTCCATGATGCCCTCACACGACCACTACCGACACCCGCGCCGGTGTCTTTTCTCTACAATGAGCAGCGATGAGCGGCTGACCGATGCTTAAATAAACGCACCACCGGTGTTGCGTCCCAACCGGCTTTTGAACATACTAGTTTGCCTCCGCTTGGGCGTCGTTGTTTACTTAACAGCAGCAGGTATGATCTCACTCGGTCGCCCGATTCGTCACATATTTACAAACATATTGCTGGAAATGTTTTCTTTAATATGTTTATTCATATGCGGCAGTAGTGTAGTGCTCACTTATACAATCGTTATTGATGCAGTGATGCATTTTGAAGATTTCCAGCGATATGTTTGTGAATGTGTGACGAATCAGGCGACCGAGGGAGAAAGAAGCTGCTTCATACCAGTAGGTCAAAAAAAAACATTAGGCACGTAACACCGATGGGAAGGGATGGGAAGATCGGATCATTTTACTGACTCGGTTCTTTGAATTTCGTTCAGTAAAATGAACAAATAGCCAATTCCCTGTCTTAAATACGTCCACTGCAAACACATTTCATATTCTCATGTAGGTTAGTGCATGTAAACCAGCAGATACTAATTTAAAATAAATTCCTGCATTGAAATAATGTATCATGATAGTTTGGATTATTTGAAATGGTCATTTATTATCACGCTAGCACTAGCAACAATTACGCTGCACTGAACTAAGTACAAACAAGTTACAATAACAAAACCTGCAATTATTACTAGTGAATTAATATCATTCACGTCTTACTTAACCTAGTCACGCGAAAGTGAACGAGGTAAACAAATCCTTCATGTTTCCTCTTCTGAACCTATGCAGGTCCCGTGAAAAATGATTCAAAGACTCGTACCCGAAAACCCAGTCGGGAAATGAACGAATCATATCTGTTTCCTTGACTGAGCCTCTGCAACAGTCCCAAAGCGCAGCCACGAGAAAATGAACGGATCTCTCTTTGAGAAGACTCGTTACTCCCGAGTCCTTGTAAGGATCCGTTCAAAATGAACGAATCGTTCACGAACGGCACATCACCACCGACCACAATGGGTGGAGCCGAAACAGCGACAAAGTGGTCAAACAGGTGCCGCTCGCTGGTGGTTTTGCTCACCGCGAGTTGTTGAACAAATTACTTACGCAATCGACCGCCGGGGGAGGAACCCGGATTGAAGGGTTCCTCTGATCTGAACTCACTTTCTTTTCATTTGACAGAGAAAAGCGGCCGCGTATGAAGGATAAGCAGTTTGAAGATGGATGGATGGATGGACAGAAAAGTGTAAGACACGCCCCGGGGCCTTGTTGGGGTCAGGCTACGAACCAGATTAACTGGACTAACTAGATGACTCCAACCTTGTTTCACCACACTTGGGTCAATTTGTGTATGTACTTAAAGAAAAATCAATTGCATCGTCTGCTCCATCCTGGTGAGGCATCTCCAGATTAAAACAGATAAGCCAGGCACCAGGTGAGGTTTTCAAGCCACCCACTTTAATTAAATGTCGACTCAAGCTACCTTGTTAAATACTTATACAGATACAGTAATGTATACATTCCAAGTTACAACATATAGTAGATCCACATATGGATGTATTCAAAACAATAGTTTCCTCATAATATTTGAAGAATGTCATCAGCCAACTGTGCGACCATCGGAGAAGACTTTATTTGACTGCATGGAACAGTTTGTCGGACACCTACAAAGGACAAAACGTAAATTAGTTATTGCGTGATAATACATACAGTGGCTAGAACAATGTTGCAAAGGAAATATATTTTAACATCACAGAGTTGCTGCTTCTGATATGAAGGAAATACTTGCAAATGTTAAATAAAAAGGGGTACTATTCCTTTGATACGGTTAATCCCAAATCTGTGAAAATCATCCGTACAATGAAAATTTGCTTCGAACTGTAGACATAATTGGTTACTGGATCATTCTGAAATTACTTAAACAACTACAACTATTGATATTCATCCAGGATAGATTTAACTTTGCATCATTGATCAAATGTGAATTACGTGCAAGCAAAATGCATAAACTGAACATATCTTTAAAAAGATATATTATTCTTAATCTTCTTGCATGGCACAGTTGCCAAGCGTCCACACTTACACAGTGGTCGCGGGCATGCAGGAAGTCAAACAGCTCCTCGGTGCAATCCTCAGCTGTCGAAGACCGGGAGCCGACCCTCGACTCACAATGCTCCAGACGCTCCCGAGTGTGAACGCAGTGCTCCGTCTCCTCACACTTCTGTCGCATCGTTTCCATGGGATCCTGAAACACACAATCCAGCACTCAGGGTACAAACATGTTAAGACCCCGTGCAGACGGACTGTAGTTTGTCTGAACCCGGTGAACCCTGTCTCCGGATAGCCCTATCGTGCAGACGAACGCACTGTATCCGCACTCCCTCGAATCGGGGGTCCAAAGTGAGTAAACTCGAAATCCGATTGCTGTTGTTCGTCTGCACGCTATCCGCATACCTAATCGGATTGCCCCACGTGATTGCATCACGTGATTGCATGCAACCTCACGCTGAACCCTAATTAACCCCAATGCGTCACTTCACAACAACGACAACAATGGCGAACGCAAGGATAATGTGCCTGCTGAATGTGCTAACAAGTCTACAATGCGCACTACAGGAATATCGTCAGTTCTTTTCGTTTGTATAAGGCGCGCATGTCTTATATGCATGCTCCTGTCTTCTCCTTCCGTTTTCTTCAGTTGTCTGTAGCACCTTAAAGGGCCACCAACAGGCGTGGGGGATGTGCTACAGCGTTGTCAATCGGATTCACTGGTTTCATGTGCACGCGATTTAAAAAGTGGGTAGGTGTGAAAAATGAACCCGGGTTCAGGCAAGAGTCCGTCTGCACGGGGTCTAAGTGCCGTTCAGACGTTGCATTACACTGCATTCAGCAGCGCACTCAATTACCCCATCGGTATGGGGGGGGGGGGGGGGGGGGGGGAGACTATATGTGGGAACCAACAGCTCCCCCACTAACTACAGCGATCATCAAGTTGTACCCAATAAATAGGGTGAATGTTTGAAGGGGATTCAGAAGGTTAAATAGGTCACAATGTTGTGATTTTGAAAAGTGTGGTATCAAGGAGGTTCTGGTGTTACATTTACAATGTTCTTTTAAGTGGTGAAAGGAAAAATGTCTTGCGTTTTTATAAATACGTTTCCTGTGAGTGGGAGTGGAAAAGAAGACCTTAAACGATCCCTTGTCTAGTTGTTGTTGTTGGGGACGTCATGACGTCTAAATATTGTCCGTCTTCATACAAAACCATTGGGTTTCTGTTTGTTTACTACAGGTGAGTCTAAGTCCAAACAAATGCTATTTTGCATGCTTGACAACCACAACACGCAGTGAAACATAAAAACAGTTAATATGTGACGTGTGGCTCTGCAACAAACCTACCACCATGTCTTCTTCCTCTTCATCCTCTTCCTCCTGAAACAGACATCATTTAAGTTACTTGCAGATGTTTTGGTAGGAATTAAACATGTAAAAACTAGCTGGATAACTTCAACAACGACACAACTAGAAGGGCATTTTGATTCCGCTGTATAAATGAGCTTCATCATGTTTCTGAACGCAGACATTGACATAAACATTAACGTCTGCTGAGGCTAACTTAAGCTGGTGATGACATTAGTAAACGTTAGCTTAGTTAGCCGTGTTGTGTTAGCTTGCAAGCTAAAGTAGCCAAACGTTACTGCCTCCACACAGTTAACGTCGTATTGAATCTGTCGTAGGTACTAACATCCTCGGGCTCTCCGTTCAGGATCATCTTCTCCTCGAAAACCATTATTGTGGGGTGTTCTCGCCCTTAGATAACCGGCTGTCAACTATTGAGTGTTGGAGGACACGGAGGGTCACGCGAGCTCAGCTGTTAGCCACGAAGTTAGCGAAAACAAGCCCACAGCTTCCGGTCACGAGACTTTCAAAACAAAACACCCAGCTCAGCAACTTCAGATTTATTGTGCGATCCGATCTATGAAATAAAATAAGTATGCTTTCATTGAAAACGTTAATTAGAATATACTTATAAATGCTGTTTGAGTAGTGCAGGAAGTCAACAAACTAGCTCAGTGTATGTCAATAGTGTAGATTGATGCATAACCACGTGGATCTAGAGATGTCTGAGGTCATGCAATGCTAGGGTATAACTCTAAAGTTTGCAATAGTATTAGTTTTAACAACAAATACAATAATATTTACCGTAAAACCCACTCAGTAGTGTTTTTCAATGTGACCAAAATTATGTTTTATTTTTACATTCTTTGTAAACATGTACATTTCCGTCGTCCAAATTTCTAAAGCTCCATGCTACCATCTTATGATGAAAAGTAGTATTTCATCAGCTAAATTAATTCTTAATTTAATTAGTATCTTTTTAATTTATTTGGGAATTGATTTGTTCTGTAGCAGCACTGCAGTCCAAAACTCAGCCTTTGTGTTGTGCCATGGTGAGGCTACATCAATGGTTAAGGTCACTGATTAACAGTGTTTACAAATCCTTTGCAATTTGTAAAGAGGGCAGGGTCCAGTGCAAAGGGGGCTTTTGCTATGAAACCAAATGTCAACAGATAGCTGGAGAGCAATAGGGGATATTACTGGCTCCGAGCAACTCACCAGTCTTTTACTTGACAAATAAAGCTAGAAAAACACAGAATACACATAGAAAGGCTTAAGTCCTCGATTAAATAATGGATTCAATCTTTTCTATTTGTGGTTCCTGTTTTAACTTGGATGTCAAAAATTTTCTGATCTTTGCTGTAGTTTTCCTCCTCAGCGCAGATTACATAAAGAACCGTCGGCCGGGAAGCTTCCCTCCGGGGCCCCCGGCACTTCCTATCGTGGGCCACATTTTCAACCTGGATTACACGAGGGTTCATGTGAGCTTGACACAGGTAACAGATGTCAAAATATAGACCATTACCAATGTTACAAGTTTCCCGGGTGGACTGTTGGTGTTGTCTGTCGTAAGCACCGTGCTCTTCCTCCACTCAGTTAGCTGGGAGGTACGGAGACGTGTACAGCCTTCGAATGGGTCAGAGATGGATGGTTGTGTTGAACGGGATCACGGTTCTGAAAGAAGCTCTGGTAAATCAGGGAGACAGCGTGGCAGACCGCCCGTATTCCCCTCTGCAGCATGACGTATCTTATGGACTAGGTGAGCAGACTTCAAACTAAGTCTGTACTCAACTCTGCTATTGGGGTCGTCTGTATACAGGAAAGCATTGTGATCATTTAACGTTTTTTGAGCAGTCAGAAATGTAAAGACCAACTCCTGAATATTGCTTATTCATTTGTTTTACCTGTTGTCCACTATCAGGTGTAATTTTCAGTAATGGGAATAAATGGAAGCAGCAGAGACGTTTTGCACTTTCAACCATGAGACATTTTGGATTTGGCAAGAAATCGCTTGAACCCGTCATCTTGGATGAATTTATATGTTGTGCGAAAAACTTCAAGAGCCATAAAGGTAAATATAGCAAATGCACAGTGACCCATTAACATCTATATGCATGTAGAAATATTCCATTTACATCAAATTTTCTTTTTAAATGTGGAGGTAAGCCCTTTGATCCACACCTCATCGTCAACAATGTTGTTTCCAACGTCATCTGCTCCCTGGTTTTTGGGCATCGTTTTGAATACGGTGACGAGAAGTTCCTCAAACTGATGAAATGCCGATGGTCTTGAATTGGAAGCCTCCGTTTGGGTACAGGTACAGTTTTTTCATGCTCTATATATGCACAGCTATGCCGTACACACATATCCAATGTGTAATAAATACATTGTAATATGTGCCATTTATTAAACATACATTTTTCTCTGCAATGCCTTTGCAATCGTTATTGTTCCAATCTGCTTTACTCTACAGCTTTACAACTCCTTTCCTGTGCTGATGAGACGTTTGCCAGGTCCTCATCAGGCAGTCCAGCACATCTGGAACAATTTGAAGGACTTCATAGGGGTGGAGCTGAAGGAGCACAAACAGAACTGGGATCCCTCCGACCAAAGAGACTATATCGACTGCTACCTGAATGAGATTCAGACGGTGATTGACGGGATGTGTTTTTCTGTATTGTCCATGGAGAACTTGGGAACATCACATCTGCTTGTCATGCATCTAAATCAGAACCATCAGCAGTTAATGTGTACAAACTCAATGTTTAATTGTGGTATTCTTCCTTGATGCAATGTGTTGAAATGTGACAGAAACAGACACACATTTGTGTGCTATTCATAAGTAATGATTAAGAGTTATTAAACATAAATGGGAAGTTCTATCTAGGACATCCTGGAAGTAACCATTATAACCCCTGCTTTGACACTTGTATTTTCATATTTTCTCAGAGTAAGGGGCAGGCTGACAATACTTTTGATGAGGAAAACCTAGTATTATGTGTCTTGGATCTGTTTTCGGCTGGATCTGAGACCACATCTACCACCTTGCGCTGGGCTTTCCTCTACATGGTGAAGTACCCCGAGATCCAGGGTAAGAGCCGCGACCAAATCACTGAAGGTCTTTGTTATTACTCAATACTGTGCACATGTGTGATACTTCAACCACCATTGTGAATTTTTAATTGAAAGAATTGAAAGAAAAGTGATTGTGCAATAATTCGAGACCTTCACAAGCGTCATTAATGATACATAACAAACATCTTCCTATATAACAGCATAGCCTTGGTTGACTGGAGCAAGTATGCAAATCAACAGGAACACAAATTATTATATACACTAATGTGGCAGTGCTACATTGCTCTGTCTCCAACTCTCCATGATTATTTTAGGACATGTTGATTCATAGTCATACAAACTTTGTCTGTTTCCACTGTTTTACAGCAAAGGTCCAGGCTGAGATAGACAGAGTGATTGGACAGTCCAGACTGCCGTCCATGGAAGATCGAGCCAACATGCCGTACACAGACGCCGTCATACAAGAGGTCCAAAGGATGGCCAACATAGTTCCTCTCAGCCTGCCTCATATTACCAGCAAAGATATACAGCTGGGGGGCTACACAATCCCAAAGGTCAGTTCTCATGTACAATATCTATCTCTTATACACAAACATGTTGCATCTTTACAGTTGCCTTTACAATTCCGATCACCAGGGAGTTACAATAATCCCCAATCTGACCTCCGTGCTGTTTGACAAGAATGAGTGGGAGACGCCGGACACCTTTAACCCGGGACACTTTCTGAACGAGGAGGGCAAGTTTGTGAAGTCAGCGGCTTTCATCCCTTTCTCTGCTGGTGAGGAACAACACAATGACTCTCTTGTGTTATTAGTATCTAAACGTGTTTATATTCAAGCTTGGAGACTTTGCCAGCATTCCCTGTGACCCCTACGGTGATCCTCACTTAATGATTGCTCATCAGCCCAGGGTAAACTGTAATGATCAAGCAGAGGACGCAGACAAGATAGAAGCCAAGGCTCATAACCAGGTCTTTATTGTGGTTAATGTCAGTGTCTGATCCCTCCACTTCTGTCCCAGTTATTAGAGAATTTCTTGCAGACAGCAGCAGACATGCTCAGGTATGTTATTAGAGGATGCAGCCTTTGTAGAGGCCACATAGGTAGATCTGCCGTGGCGTCCGGGCTACATAGGAGGATCCGAAGTGTTGTCCAGAAAACAACAAACCACCCAAAACTCTTTTTATCTGACGTCTGATTGAGTGGCTTGAAGATTTTAAGATCCGAGCAAATGTAGCAGTGGTATGATTGCGAGGACAAGCGGCTGATGATTTGGATGAGGTATTCTGGTTTGCCACTATGGGAGGCTTTGGTAGCGCCGGCGATTCTAATGGAGTGTCCGGAGTGCGAGGTTGGAGAAATGCCGGAAGAGGAGAGAATGTGGTGTAAGTGCTGGTGGAACCAGAATCTGGTAACTACTGTACTTCTCCAGATTCTGAGATGAAGTGAGTCTGTTGGTGATATGCTTTCGGATTTTCAAAACTGCGAGTACGTCGAAAGAGTCTTTAATGGACTCAGGGGTGACTGTGTCGTAAAGTAAAGACGGGAATAGGTCGGCTGATTGGTAGAACAGGGCTCTCATCTTTTTAAGAAACCTCGGAGTGACATTTTGTCACTCTGAGGTTTCGAGGGGAGAGTAACCAACGCAGTCTTTTTTTTTTTGCGTGAGAAATTGGATGTGTGGAGGGAGTGCGAAAGACTAGAGACCGAAATGAGTGACTGTCACACTCAATGCGTGACACTAGAGAGCCCTGGTAGAATGTCACGGTGTCTTCTGAAAGACAAAATAATTTGGATAGGTAAGCATGGCTGCGTGTGTTGAAGGTGGGGGTAGAAGCGGTAAACGTTTGATGGCCATCTTGGAATTAGCAGGGTGATGAAACAATTCACGGCGACGGAATTGAACGACGGGAAGGTTACTTTGTATGGTTTTGGAAGTTGTGCAAGCTTTTCCAAGCTGTTTAGTAAGACAAGAGAGTTTTACGAGTTAGTTCGTCAGTGCCGAATTTGGAGGAACAAGGTTCTGAACCTGGCATGATCAATGACACTTTGGATCGTCCATGCTGATATGTTAACTACTGGGAGGTTGTAGGACTATATGAGGATACTTGTAGCCCGACAGAATGGCTGCGCTATGATGGGGTGGATCTCGAAGAGTGCAAAGGAAGTTGCTAGGCAATCTCTCGCAAACTCTGGAGGCCATTTTGCCAAAAACCATCTTCCGTTGTAGAAGACCAACAGAAAAAGCTGTGGCTTTGTACAAATATAAATCGTGGGCATGTGTTAATGTTTCATTGTAAAAAAAAGTAATCCCGTTTGGAGCAAAGGTTCAGCCAGAGACAGTTCGGAGTGGCCGCAATTCTCTAGGGGGATGAAATCCTGGAGAGATGGACAAATGCCAAGAGGTGAATGATCTCCCTTGAGGGACGATGCGTAGAGCGAAGTTTAGGTGGCCCAAACTGGCATGGGTGGCAGCGAATGGTGCTACTGGGAAGTGTTAAGGTCTGGCATCCTGGTGCCAGGGGTTACTCCAAGCATTTTGGGTGACTGGGAGAGAGTGGTGGGGGTGCCGGCATCCCGCAAGAGCCCCCGCTAGAGCTTCTGCGGCAGTGGGAATTGCAGAGACGGGCCCTAGGACCCCTGTGCTAGGTGCTCCTGCTAATGCTAGCTGGAGAGGTCTTTCTTTTCCACGTTGTTCCACTGTTCCATTGTTGTTCCAAATGTTTGGTTAGTTTCAGTTTTTTTTCCTGTCACAGGTAAGCGGTTGTGTCTCGGGGAGAACCTGGCCAAGATGGAGCTTTTCCTCTTCTTCACTTCCTTCATGCAGCACTTTACCTTCTCAATGCCTCCGGGGGTGAAGCCTGGGATGGACTTTTGTTTCGGCATCACTCTGGTACCACTTCCTTACGAGGTCTGCGTTACCTCCCGCTAAGAGTGGCTCCTGAATGAAGAACAATTTAAAAGGCTAAATTTAACAGCATTGGTGAATTATTTAATATTTGTTTTGATCAATTCATATTAAAAATGTTTATTGAAGTTTAACATGTGCCTTTGTTCTGAAACATTTAGAGCTGGCTCCATAGTCACTGAGCTCTAAAGGTCAACCGCAAAAATTGTTACAAAGCTGCAGTTTAATTAAAAAAGTTATTCATCACGGATTGCAAATTCAATCTTTATATTTAATCAATAAGGTATGAGAGGCTGTAATTTATTGTCCAATAATGTTTGGGGGTGTTGTTAGGCCTGACACGCAGCGGAAGGCCGGCAACCCTCAAGTACCTTATTGCTTTTATAGTATAGCTACCAGCGAAACGATATATACTGTAGTAAGTAAATAGCTACCTTTCAGCACAATATAGTATTAGGCACCAAATGTTGTGTATAGCATTTCAGTAGCCCAGAGAAAATAGTCCCCGTACGTGTATGTAAACAGCATTGGGTCTCCTTGCAAGATCTCGCACCATCTCATTCATTCACATTGCTCATGACGTCCACCTTAATTGTCCGGTTGTGAAAGCTCGAATTGGCCGTAACCGATCATTTGTGGGATTTCTGGACTTTTTTTGGCGATCGCCACCGAGCTAAAAGCTGAAATGTCAACTAAAGGTTACGCAAAATCTAACCTGTTACTTTGAGTGCGCAGTGAAATGCAACGCTCGGGTCAATGTGAACCGGTACCCCGTGACTCACTCTCAACCAATCAGAATGCTGGTTTTCATCTACTTGTATTATAAAATCTGTTAATCAGAAAAATACATTTTCTGCTGACAAAACCGGTTAGTTCATGAGCTCGAACAACAAATGTATTTCTTAGCCTGAACTGAAATCTCAAGTCAACAATAACAACAGCGGCTACATCCCGATCATCACCGTGGTACTTTCATCATTTATGCATGTGCAGTGGGTGACAAAGCACTTAACAAAACCAATATAGACAATTGTGGATGGAGAATATGAAGAAACTGGAATTCCGTGTGACAGTAGAAGAAGGCAGATGAGTGACATTCTTGCAGCACACAAGTTTATGACACCAAACAATGTAATTGTTTGTATGGATTCTTTAACTTGTTTAAAATAGAACAGTTAACAGTAGCGTTTAGCCGGTCAACAGCCAAGGATTACTTCTGTTGTTTATTTTCCTTTACAAATTCCGATATTGTGTAACTACTGAATATCCACTGGACGTTGTCAGGATCTCTGATCCCCCCGAGTTGGTTGATGAGAAGAATCGCAGCACGTTGATCAATTAAAGTCAAAAAGTTAACATTTATTTAGAAGAGAAAAAGATTACATGAGCAATTCTCCGCAGATATCTGGCTCTAACTATTGCTTGCAAGCAGGAGGTCCCACACACCAGCACGTATCTCAGCGCTCGGTGTAATGACGTCCCCGAGCAGTAAAAACGCTGAGTCTTTATACACATGTGAAGGACATTCTCCGTGCCAGCTACTAGAAGCTACAAAGCAGGTTGAGATAAGAACCCAGGTGAAGCTGAGGGTAGCACACACACAAGATCCTCCTCAGTGGCCGGTGCAAATCATAATTAATTGACATAAAGTAAAAAATGTGGATCCGGAACTTTCGTACCGAATAAGATATTAACCAAGGCCGTGAACAGAAGTCCTTTGTTTTGAAGCGTCTATGAGCTTGAGTTGACCGCCCTCCCTTCTCAGGACACAGCTGCAAAGCAACATTTTGTATCATGCTGCTCTTTGCACATCAGGGTCAAATACAGGACACTTGAGACACAGCTTTAGCACAAAACAATGTTATAATATATTTTACCAGTACATGCATCTCACAACGTCGATATTCAGAAATGTCTTTGCCTTTGGAGTCTAAATATTGCTGTTCTTTACTAGTCACGGGACTAAAGAAAAGAAGCAATGACCTCTACCTTGCAGGAAACGCAGGCACTAAACACCACATTAGTCAGAGGTTAACAGAACTCACTACATTTAACAGGCCCCTAGATGTCATGAATCCACCTTCTACATATCATATGTCAAAAGACCTGAAAAAACTATGTGCTATGATTACAGAAAATAAGCGCGGGGGAAATAATATATTCATGCCCTCTATTAGCTGTGCTGCGCTGCAAGCAATGGTCATGCGGCTTTGTTTGTATCCATGACTAGACATTTCTCCCTATCCGAGTCTGACAACAGTGCTGCAACACCTGCCTCTTAGTTTGATTAAAGTGATTACATTTAAGGATACTGTTCTTTGAATGTATTGCTGTTTGTAATTGAATATTTATACAAAAAAATAATGTTCCTTACACTGCAAAGTAATTTCAATGGTTAAGGTCACTGATAAACAGTGTTTATAAATCTTCACTAAGTATCGGAAGGGAAGAGTTCAGTACTGTTGCTTTAAAGCCAACAGCCCACAGTGAGCCTCTCCCTCCCTGCAGAGCGAAAAGGGCTATTACTCTCTTTGAGCAACTCACTAGTCTTTAACTTGACAATAGAAGCTAGCAAAACACAGAATACACATAAAAAGGCTTGGGTCCTGGATTAAATAATGGATTCAATCTTTTCTATATGTGGTTCCTATTTTACCTTAGATGTCAAAAGTTTTCTGCTCTTTGCTGTAGTTTTCCTCCTCAGTGCAGATTACATAAAGAACCGTCGGCCGGGAAGCTTCCCTCCGGGGCCCCCGGCACTTCCTATCGTGGGCCACATTTTCAACCTGGATTACAAGAGGGTTCACGTGAGCTTGACACAGGTAACAGATGTCAAAATATAGACCATTACCAATGTTACAAGTTTCCCGGGTGGACTGTTGGTGTTGTCTGTCGTAAGCACCGTGCTCTTGCTCCACTCAGTTAGCTGGGAGGTACGGAGACGTGTACAGCCTTCGAATGGGTCACAGATGGATGGTGGTGTTGAACGGGATAACGGTTCTGAAAGAGGCTCTGGTAACTCAGGGAGACAGCTTGGCAGACCGCCCGGATCTCCCTCTGCAGCATGACATAGCTCATGGACTGGGTGAGCAGACCTCACACACTCACTATAAAGTCTGTATTCAACTCAATGCAACTCAATGCTATTGGGGCGTCTGTGATACAGGAATGCATTGTTAAGGGACTGTTACAGAAAATAGGGGGGGGGGGGGGGGGTAGTTATATAGTAATAATATATAAATATATATATAATAGCCATTCATGAATATTAACATCTGATTCATTTGTATTACTTGGTGTCCACCATCAGGTGTGATTTTCAGTAATGGGAATACATGGAAGCAGCAGAGACGTTTTGCACTTTCAGCCCTGAGACATTTTGGATTTGGCAAGAAGTCCCTTGAACCCGTCATCTTGGATGAATTTACATATTGTGTGAAAGACTTCAATAGCCATAAAGGTAAATAGCAAATGCACAACGACACTTTAAGATCTATACGCAATTTTAAATTTACAGTTTTTATCCAATTTTCTGTTTAATCGTGGAGGTAAGCCCTTTGATCCACACCTCATCGTCAACAATGTTGTCTCCAACGTCATCTGCTCCCTGGTTTTTGGTCATCGCTTTGAATACGGTGACGAGAAGTTCCTCAAACTGATGAAGTGGTTTGGCGATGCTCTTGAACTGGAAGCTTCCATTTGGGCTCAGGTACAACATTTTAGAGCTGTTGATGAAATCCTATTGCTGTCTACATAATTGAGGATTCATTTCTCATTATATGTTGGAAGGTTTATCAGTCATGCTTGCAGTTCTATTTGTACACAGGTAAGCCGTACACACGTGGCTCAAGGAGAATAAACGCATTTTAATATGTTGCATTGAGATTAATTAAACAATATTTTTCTCTGCAGTGCCTTTGCAATCGTTATTGTTTCAATCTGCTTTACTCTACAGCTTTACAACTCCTTTCCTGTGCTGATGAGACGTTTGCCAGGTCCTCATAAGGACCTCCAGCACATCTGGAACAATGTGAAGGACTTCATAGGGGTGGAGCTGAAGGAGCACAAACAGAACTGGGATCCCTCCGACCAAAGAGACTATATCGACTGCTACCTGAATGAGATTCAGACGGTGATTGACGAGATGTATTTTTCTGTATTGTCCATGGAGAACTTGGGAACATCACATCTGCCATCAGCAGTTAATGTGTTGGACAAACTTAATGTTTAATTAATCGTCGACATGTGTTGAAATGTGACAAATACCGCCACATTTTTGTGTGCTGTTCATAAGTGATGATCGAGAGGTATGACACATTGTTCTTTGGAAAATTCTATAATAGAAGGAACCTGTAAGTAACCATCATAGACAATTACGACCCCTGCTGTGATATCGTTGACATACAGCTGTTATAAATGATTTAGAAGCACTTTTTGACTCTTGTATTTTCAAATATTCTCAGAGTAAGGGGCAGGCTGACAATACTTTTGATGAGGAAAACCTAGTATTATGTGTCTTGGATCTGTTCTTGGCTGGATCTGAGACCACATCTACCACCTTGCGCTGGGCTTTCCTCTACATGGTGAAGTACCCCGAGATCCAGGGTAAGAGCCGCGACCAAATCACTGAAGGTCTTTCTTATTACTCAATACTGTGCACATGGTTGATGCTTCAACCACCTTTTGTGAATTTTTAATTAAAAATTAGGCACATTTTTCATTTATTGCCATGGTGACAATAATTGTGAAATAATTTGAGACCTTCACAAGCCGGATTCATTATCTTTTGTCTGTTTCCACTGTTTTACAGCAAAGGTCCAGGCTGAGATAGACAGAGTGATTGGACAGTCCAGACTGCCGTCCATGGAAGATCGAGCCAACATGCCGTACACAGACGCCGTCATACATGAGGTCCAAAGGATGGCCAACATAGTTCCTCTCAGCCTGCCTCATATTACCAGCAAAGATATACAGCTAGGGGGCTACACAATCCCAAAGGTCAGTTCTCATGTACAATATCTATCTCTTATACACAAACATGTTGCATCTTTACAGTTGCCTTTACAATTCCGATCACCAGGGAGTTACAATAATCCCCAATCTGACCTCCGTGCTGTTTGACAAGAATGAGTGGGAGACGCCGGACACCTTTAACCCGGGACACTTTCTGAACGAGGAGGGAAAGTTTGTGAAGTCAGCGGCTTTCATCCCTTTCTCTGCTGGTGAGGAACAACACAATGACTCACTTGTGTTATTAGTATCTAAACGTGTTTATATTCAAGCGTGGAGACCGTGCCAGCATTTGATGATTTTGGCGGAGCTTCTGACTTTTGGTCTGGATCTAAAATTGGGGCCAACCGCTCTACCTCTTAAAAAAGTCCTCTGGAAATGACTGCAACTGTTTTCTTATCCTAGTTTCCCCTTAGGACCAAAACTTCTCAACTGTCTTAAAGAGATGTCCAGTTTTTTTCAGTTTGTTTTCCTGTCACAGGTAAGCGGTTGTGTCTCGGGGAGAACCTGGCTAAGATGGAGCTTTTCCTCTTCTTCACCTCCTTCATGCAGCGCTTTACCTTCTCAATGCCTCCTGGGGTGAAGCCTGTGATGGACTTTCGCTTCGGCATCACACTGGCACCACTTCCTTACGAGGTCTGCGTTACCTCCCGCTAAGAGTGGCTCACGAATGACATTTTTTTCAGAAAGCAGATTTGTTGATGTTAGCACGTATTATTTTCACTGTGACAAGGTCAATGCATATATAAATATTTGGCTTAAAGATATATCTGTAGTTTTTTAGGCTAGTTTAACAGATTGCTGAATTGTTTAGTTTAGTGTTTCTAATCATTTTCTAATAAAAATGTGAAATAGTCCCTTTGTCTGTCTGTTTCTTTCTTTCATGGAAGTTTAAAATGTGCATATTTTCGCTGTGGTTTCCAAAGCCTGGCTGTATCACATTAATTGTTTTGATGTAAGTTAGTTAACATAATGACAGTCCAGTCCTATCACTGTTATATTATCACTCAGTGTTGACATCCGATATCAATTAAGTCTGTTTTTAATTTTAGAATACTAACTGCAATTGAATACGTCTCTAAACTGTTCAAATATTTCTACGGCTTTCTTTCATTTGAGATTGAAATATGTTATATGTCTTAAACAATATTTTGGGTTTCCAACAGCTGTCCTGGGGGATATGGAGGTCAATATCTACAGAACATACTTTTTATTTTACGTTGATCCTTGAGAATAAGGCAATTATACCATGCTGTAATACTGGAATTGCTGGAATTATTTGTTTTTAGTTTTGAGATGAGACGATAAATTAATCAGCAGAAGGCAACTTAAAATGTTTATTGAGTGTGCTAATAAATTACTTCAAATACATTTTTATATTAAAACAATAGGTGGTGATCAGTCAAAAGGCAAAACGTATGAATAAACTTAATTAATTATAAAATAACTGCCTTGTTATTATTGTGGAGATCCAAAGTGTTTCACTGTTGACTTAAATCCAGCCAATCACAGCCGAGCCCTCGACCCAGCTGACTTGTCCACCACGGTGTCTAGATAAGAGCTTTTTCCCGACCTCTGCTCCTGCAACATGCGACGAAGCAAACACGAGGCCCGACCCAGTGGCTCCCTATCGCTATGGACCAACTCTCCGGTGTCTCCTCCGCCTGGCTGTGGCTGGACGGCCGCAGCCTGCTGCTCTTCACGCTGGTTGTCCTGGTGACCGCAGAGTATCTGAGGGCCCGGCGGCCCAGTGGCTTCCCCCCGGGGCCCTGGCCGTTTCCCCTCGTGGGCAACATGTTCTCCTTAGACCCCAGCAACGTGCACGGGGACATGACTAAGGTAACGCGTCCGTTTGTAATGCGTCCCATTGAGGGGAATAAATAACCTTAAACAAAAAAACATTAAAGGACAAAGCAGGACTATCTTCTAGCTGAATTGCTGATTTCATGAATCTGAACGGGATAGATGTGGATATTATTTCAAGCAAAAGTCCCACTAAAACAATTGCCGTTTAATTCATTTAAAAACATTTTTCCCTTGCCTCCCAACCTTTGAGATCTACAATTCAAATGCCCCATTTGTAATTAGACACCTATACAATGTGGTTTTTCCTGCTTTTCTGAGCATTGTCTCAGAGCTCAAAGTGAAGGCGGGGGGTTTGCTTTTCGTCTCACGTTGTGTACATTGTGTTGTTGTCTTTGTGGCAGTTGGCAGAGAAGTATGGCAAAGTGTACAGCCTGAAAATGGGCCCTTTGTGGTCGGTGGTGTTGAACGGCCTCAGCGCGGTGCAAGAGGGTCTCGCCGAAGGAGACTACGCGAATGGCCGGCCGGATTTTGCAATACATTCCGATGTGTTGCCTGAACTGGGTAGAGAATTATATTTTACTCCATCACCGTGTTTTTACTGTTGAGTTTGACAATCAGTCAGGAACAATATTTTTATTAAAGCGGAACTGCTGACGTTTTTTGAATAAGATATTTCATCCATTTTGAGGATTCAGAAGCATTTCGGTTCCTTGAGTTCAGTTGCTGATGTTGATTTAGAAAGGACTTTGACTTTAAGTTCTGGTGTGGCTATTGAATCAGACATTAGTCACTATATTCATGTATATGTGCATGTTCGTGACAAGTTTATTTACGTATTCCTCTGGAGTTTTATCATATTTAAGATAAAGTCACTGAGTTTTCCACTTGACTGTTTTATAACTGTGATCTGAATTTGTTGTTGGTTCTAAATCTAAATTATAATTTTTTTCATTAGGTATTGTTTTTTCCAATGGACATTCGTGGAAACAGCAGAGGCGATTTGCCCTCATCACCCTCAAATACTTTGGCGTTGGCAAGAAATCACTCGAATCCTCAATACTGGAGGAATTTATTCATGCATCCAAAGAAATTGCTAGTCATGAAGGTAAAAATAATGACGCAGATATCTAAAACTCAAGTCAAATACATACCATTTCTTACTACTCTGACTACACACTCAAATTTCAAATTTAATATGTTTGTTTATGTAATCAACTGTCCAGGCAAACCTTTCAAACCAAACGTATTAATGCGCAACGCTGTCTCCAACATCATCTGCGCCCTGGTTTTTGGTCATCGCTTTGAGTACAGTAACGAGAAGTTTCAAAAAATGTTGACGTTGTTGGACAACGGGACGCGGATTGAAGCCTCCATTTGGGCTCAGGTACTCCTATTAATCCCTCCTATTAATGCATCTGAATACTATCCTGATCGATTTTCATCAATCTTTTGATGACGCAGACAACGTGCTTGGTGTAGCGCTTTGAGGTAAATGTGCTACCGGTCTTATTCACCAGCCCTCTTATTGATGTTGACAGATGTACAACGCATTTCCGGTGCTGATGAGGCGTTTGCCGGGGCCGCACCGCACACTTCAAGGGATTTACGGTGAAATATTGGACTTGATCAAGACAGAAGTCGACCAGCACAGGGAGGATTTTAACCCCTCTGAGCCCAGGGACTTCATCGACTGTTACCTGAATGAGATGGAGAAGGTGGGTCGACAAAATGATCAGACTGTATCTTTAAAAGGCATTAATCAGCCTTTACTCTGTCCCGGCCCTTCCATTTAAACATTTGATGCTTTTCTTTCATTTAGGTGACGGGGGCATTCAGTTGATTAGAACCGAGTTAACCCCACTGTGACTTCAAAAGCGGCCCGCTGTGAGAAGGGCCATTGTGACATTGTGTACTTTTTCAACTGTTCAGCACCAGGGCAAGAGGGACGATGAAGCGGATGCCGGTTTTAATGAGGACAACCTGCTGATGTGTTCCTTCGATCTGTTCGGGGCTGGCACTGAGACCACGTCCACCACCCTGCTCTGGGCTTTCCTCTACATGGCAAAGTACCCCGAGATTCAGGGTATAAAGAGCTCACAGACAAGAAGTCATTGGGAGGTTGCTTTGGCAGCAAAAAAAAGGTGCACACCTGAATCGCCGTCATTAACTTCCAGGCTACTTTGCTTTTGCGTCCCTGCTGTCCCGTTCGGACAGCAAAGGTCCAGGCTGAGATAGACAGAGTGATCGGACAGTCCCGACAGCCGTCCATGAAGGATCGCGCCAACTTGCCCTACACGGACGCCGTCATACACGAGGTCCAGAGGATCGGCAACATAGTTCCTCTCAGCCTGCCTCATATCACCAGCAGGGATGTGCAGCTGGGGGGCTACACAATCCCAAAGGTCAGTTCTCATGTACAATATCTATCTCTTATACACAAACATGTTGCATCTTTACAGTTGCCTTTACAATTCCGATCACCAGGGAGTTACAATAATCCCCAATCTGACCTCCGTGCTGCTTGACAAGAATGAGTGGGAGACGCCGGACACCTTTAACCCGGGACACTTTCTGAACGCGGAGGGCAAGTTTGTGAAGCCAGCGGCTTTCATCCCTTTCTCTGCTGGTGATAATTGTTTCATAACTTTTTCTTTGTTAATATTATGTTTAGTTACCAGGGCCCCTGATTTAACCACCTTTCTAATGTCATGGAAGAATTTGTTCATTTTAGTTTAAGTTTAAGTTAAGATCATGGGTTGACTTACACTCTGAAATCCTTCAAACAACTGTTTCAAATGTGAGGAATATTTAATTTTTTGTACGTGCAGACGAATAAAAGTAAATGCTGCATTTTAAGCATAACTGGGATGTAACTATGTAGGTATTAAGGAATGATTGCCGGTTGTCTGATGACTTGTCGTTGTGTGACTTTGCTGCAGGCAAGCGATTGTGCCTCGGGGAGAACCTGGCCAGGATGGAGCTCTTCCTCTTCTTCAGCTCCTTCATGCAGCGCTTCAGCTGGTCCATGCCTGCGGGCGTGGAGCCTCTGCTGAAGCCCCGTTTTGGCATCACCCTTTCACCCGAACCGTATGAGATCTGTGCTATTTCACGCTGAGAGTGATTCACCTGCTCAAGCGTTTGCACATTTTTGATATATATTCCCAGTTTTTCCTTTTTAAACATTTTTGCATTTATTTAGTCCTGTAAGTCCTGTAAGTACTGCCTCAGTCTACAATAACTCTTAATAAACCATCTGGATCTTCAGGGTGCTGAAGGTTTTTTTCTGCACAAACCAGTTTAGTTAACAACGTGTGTCTGGACTTAAACAAGGAGCTTCAGTGGTGCTTGAAGGGAACAGTAATTGTTGGGTGAGGGTTGATCGTATCTCACATGAAACCTTTGACCTGCTTAACCAGTGAAGTGGAAAAGGAAAGCATGTACAAACAAGGTGATAAACCTGTGTGCTGGGTGAGAGGGCAGATATTCACACCGCGGCAATAAGAACGTGCAGTCTCACACTGCAGATCAGTTATTTACTTTGAGTAGTCGTGAGGCTGCTTTTGTGGGTTGTTTAGTTGTTCCGCAGAGACAGCTCAACATTTCATTCAGTCACTGTGGTTCAAAATCAGAGGAATCAATCTCACCAACGTGTATGTTGTTGTGGCACTTTATCTTTATTGGTGATATTCCCTAAACTGAACTATTTTCAGTACTCTCACGCATAAATTATTATCAGACCATCATTAGGTTAACAGCCTGTAAAAAAAAATTGACATATACAAATATGACAAATAATTCAACCATTGCACATTTAATGTGCTGAGGAATATTTCTTGTACAATGGAAACATAATAGTTTGTCCAGAACCTATTTAAAGATAACTGTCGGCTTATTTTAGATCAAATAAGTAGACGCCCTCAGAGACGCCACAACAATCCAGTCAATAATGCAGTCGCACTTTAGAGTTCACAGCTCGTCTGGTCTCAGTTCTCGCCTGGTGTCCGTTGGGGGACGTTTCCTCGTGACGTGGAGCGTTTCAACAACAGCGTTTCATTCTTCATCTGCCGTTCTTCTCTGGACATTGGATTTTGTAGCCCACCCTGTAGGCCTGCAGGTACACACGAGCCTGGTTCATCCTGAAAAACACAGCATTTACTTTCAACTTTAGCACACCTTTCAAATGAACTTGAATAACCTCATCTATCTATGTGCATAAGGAAAAGCACGAGGGAGAAAAGTTCTTGTAACATGACTAAAAGGCTGTGGGATGAAACTCCATCCTTTTGCTACAAATAACTACTCATTGCGTTGAGTTCCTACAAAGTTAAATCAAATATAAATCACATGTTTTAGGTTCAAGTTCAATCGTGGGCTTTTTAAGAAAATTTCAGGTTGTTTCTAAATTTTCCGTAAACACGTGACCTGTATTTAGTGCAGAGCTGAACTCCCAGAGGTCCACAGCGGTCCACGTAACTCTCCCTAACCGCCTTCCTTACAGCTCGAGCCATCCCGACCACGGTGGTGACCACAGGACACGTCCTACGACACACGCAAACACACAGCCATGAAAACAAGTAACAACAATGCCGTTGCTGGTGTCGTTCATGCTTACAGTCTCTCACAGCGCAGGCCAGCAGTGCCCTCGGGGCAGGTGCAGGTGTTGTGAGGACTGCACGTGGCCCGGTTCCGGCACGGCGGTACACAGGGGACGGTCACTGCTGTAGACGTACACCGCACGGTAAAGGTGTTAATGCAAAGCGAAGGCGTAGAAAAGTCTTTCATACACTCACAAACCGACCCGTTTCACAGAGAGTCCCGACGAATCCTTTGGCGCAGCGGCACCTGTTCAAGCCCACGCAGACTCCTCCGTTCTTACAGGGTTTCTCACACTGAACCGGCTCTGAGGGAGTCAGAAGAGACAACA
This sequence comes from Gasterosteus aculeatus, assembly GCF_964276395.1. NCBI lineage: Eukaryota > Metazoa > Chordata > Actinopteri > Perciformes > Gasterosteidae > Gasterosteus > Gasterosteus aculeatus. The sequence goes on along the minus strand of NC_135695.1, from coordinate 18,281,952 downwards.
CAGAGGAAAGCTCAAATTAGAAATGAACAGAGCATCTGTTATTGTTATTGTAGAAAATAAAAAGTTACATTATTTTCATTGGAACATTTCATTGGATAATATAATTACTTTGACTATTGAGCACTTATCGTGCAAGATATGTGGCTCAAAGTGATTTCAATAATAATACAATAAGAAGAATGATATTAAAGAAGAACAACGGTAAATATGTAAAATGTTGTTGCACAACCGTTTTTTCAGGTGCCTACAGTGTGAAATCTAATGATGGAAAATCACAAGACAGAGTCTTCAATAAGTAAAATAACCTTCTACCCTCCACTTTGTAGATAAAATGTTCTACCTTAGTGCAAACAATGAGGAGAGAAGCAGTTCTCTTAGGGGTATTTATCTTTAGATTCACAAAATAATTTTGAGACGGGAGAAGAATTTGTGCACAGCTCCCCCAGCTGGCTGCCTGGAGAACTGCACACTCAACAGTGTTGACGTTTTTTTTAAATAGCCCGGTGTTCCCGGAGCAATGGCCATCTTCACAACCGCTTATCTTACTTCTTAACATCTTACTAATGTTCGGTTGATTAATTGCCTTGCCTATACAATGGCAAAAAATAATTAAGGACATCATCAAAACGCTTCTTTTGTCTGGACAGCAATTAAAAACCTGAATATATCAGGTTAACCATCATATAAGAAAAAGAAAAGGAACGTTTGAGAGGCAGAAACCAGCAAGTTCCAGTTGCGATTTAGTTCCAACCTACGCCTTATGATATGATTAAATACATATATAATCACGGTAAATAACAAAATGTTCTACATTGTGGGTCCAGCTATTTTTGGCTCACAATTTGTTATTTTGCCTCGAATAGCTTTTATCTCCCTAAGGGGGGGATTTAGGATACAGCCAGTAAATAATGATAAATACTGAAAAATAGAAAAAAGACAATAATAAATATGTGGAATGTTCATAAGTTAATGCAAACATCAATGTTGTAAATGTCCCTCAAACACGTACAGTAATCCGCAAAGAGGAGAAGAAGCCAGAACAGGGAAAACGCTGCTGCCTCCACAGCCGGTAATCAAATCTCATTTTCTTTATAAAGCCCAACGGATGGAACCACATATCAGTAACTGACTCCTCTAGTCAGGGAAAACCTGCCTCACGATTGAATCAAATTAATTGCATCATAAATTCGAGCACATAATTAAAGTAAAAGCCACGAGAAGTAATGTGGTTGCATAATTTAAAAAGTGTTTTTTACTGTGTTACCCTTTACCATACCAGGTTTTGTGTGTTAAATGCATGCAGACTAATATCTAAATTGTGCAGCAAAGGACATGTAGAGATGTTGAGTGCGATGTCACCTATCTGGCAACGAGCTCCTTGCCATCCACCAACACAAGTGCATTTGTTGACATCAACACATGTTCCCCCGTTTTTGCAGGCTGGAGTGCACAGGGCTGCAAGACACACACACACACACACACACACACACACACACAAACAGGGATCAATGTAGGCCTGTGTGTTGGAAAACGAATATCCAAACATTTTGACTTATTCTACCAGGCAGTCCTGCTAACGCACATGGAGCCGAGGAGGTAGAAATGCCTTGTTACTCACGCGAGAGGCACTGGGGGCCCGTGTAGTCCGAGGGACACTGGCAGGTATCGGGCGCCACACAGCGACCACCGTTAGCGCAGGGCAGCTCACACAGCGCTGGCAGGAAGAGAGAACGTGACCATCTCGTAACTGCTGATGCAAACAGTGTTGTTTTTTTTCTCGTTCAGAGGCGATGTACCTGTGTGGCAGCCTGCCCCGGCCCAGCCAAGAGGACACAGACACTCGTTCCAGCGCATACAGGTACCTCCGTGGGCGCAGGGTGGGGAGCACATGGCTGAAATACACAATCAACGTGCATCTGATTCTCACAGGAGCAGTAAGCAACTGTGACATCAAAGGTGAGAGGAGGTGTCGAGGTTTGTACCTGAGCAGCCGTGCCCGGGGTACCCCGGGGGACAGTCACAGCTGTTTGGGGCAACACACACTCCATAGTTGTGACAGCGAGGGTTACACACAGCTGGAATGCAAGGGATTTTTAGAATTCTCAGCCCTCACTCTTCCGCCACCTGTGGGATTCGTTTACGGCGTTTCGTTTTTTTTGACGTTTGACTCACGCCGGCACTTGGTGAGGTCGTCGGTCCGCACTTCATACCCAACCCGGCAGGTGCAGTTGAAGCCACCCGGGTGGTTCACACACAGCTGCTCACAGCCTCCGTTTGCGAAGTCGCTGCACTCATTCACATCTTATGACAAGTGACAGGGGGACAGTTACACGGTCCAAAACTCCAAAACCATAGTTAACAAGCTTATCATCCAAGAAAATGTGGCCACAGATGAACCAGTGAACCCATTTCCCTGCTTAATTGCTCGCCTGCTGAGTGCAAAACGGATGAGATGCTGATTGTAGCCATTTACACCTTTCAAGCACTTTAATTGTCCATCTGAAAGATTGCAGCAATACATGTTTACACAATATTGCTCCATGCTTGTTTCAAAAGTCTGAACACTTAAATATCCCACTAAACTTTCCCTGCTCAGATGTCACCTTAACTAACCATACCTGTTCCCAAATAAACTGCTTAATTTACAAGGACTAAATGTGCTTCCAATCAGAGTGTCATCAGGACGGAGTAACTCAACATCAAAAGTCTCACCCTTGCAGCTCCTCTGGTTCTCGGCCAACTGCCAGCCGGCCCGACAGCGACACTGGACCTGCCGCTCAGCCCTCAGCGTGCACACGTGGTCACAACCTCCGTTTCTCAGCGTGCAGGATGTAACATCTGTTCAATTGGAAAATGGGTTATTTGAACAATGATTTTGCAGAGCTAAAAAAAGAGTGATTTCTTGATAAAGCAATAATAAAAACCTAATAAATTATTTAATACAAAATATGATGGTCAAATTTCTAAAAAACAAACCGTATCCCAATCTCTAAATTGTAGAATTATTTTTCTAATTTTGTAGCATTTTTCTCTCTTGCTTATTATTAATCACTTAACACTTATTAATCATGAGTTTCATTTGCCGTTCAACTTGTAATAAAAATAATCTTTCATTCATGTAGTAATTATGGCTAACAGTAAAATCCTTGTAGATTATTGGTTTTAAAATTGACTTAATCAAAAGACATCAAAAGAAACGTACTTTTCTCTGAACGAACCAATTGCTATAATTAACAATTAATTAAAGCGGTGGTTTAAGAGTTAAATGAAAGCAATGAGAAAAACAGCTTGACTCTCTTGAAGTTTTCACAATATTGCACACTTTTCCACAATTTTGTGCAAATCGACAAAAGAACAACCTCAAAATGCTGTGAGGAAACATACTGCTGCAGGTGAGGTTGTCTGTGTCCAGCAGAAGAGGAGGAGGACAGTGGCAAGTGTGTCCTCCTGGAGAGTTGGTGCAGGTGTGAGAACAGCCGCCGTTCTGGAGTTTACATTCATCGATGTCTGAGCACAAGCAAACAAACACACACAGAAACGCACACTCACACTCACAACAGATTCTTTAAAGAGAATCTCATATCATGAATCCTCCAAAACGCATCCACTTGCTTATCGGCGGATAGTTATGTAAGAACACAATGTGAGATGACACATTCATGGCACTTTGTGTAAATCAGCCCGTCTGAACGACTCAATTTATGTAATTAATGTAAACTGTGAAAGCGAAAGTCTGTGAGTGACTGACCCACACAGGTGTGGCCATCGATGTGCAGCTGGTAGCCGGGCCTGCAGGAGCACCGGAACGATCCCTGAGTGTTGATGCAAATATGCTGGCAGGTCCCATCCGGCGTCAGACACTCATCAACATCTGAGAGATCGGAAACATCTAAGTTCACTTTTTGGTAACTGCACAACAGGGTTTTAAGTCAAACACTATACTTTTCATTTCAGCACGTTTGGAGTGCCAGATGAGTGTGTTTTGGCAAAAGAGGTTTGGCTCAAGGCATCAAAACGGCCATTGGCTTTCGTAGATGATATTCTAGAGAGAGACGATCCCTTTAAAGATGGAACTCTGTTCCTCTTTCCTTTTAATGTTTACCAGAATAACACACTGACAGGTGGGAATTGATCTGACACCCTACTTCTGACCAAAAGATGTATCCGATATTAAATTATTGCACGTGTGTATATATACACGTGCAATAAATAATAATATATAATAAATAAATATATATATATATATATGCACATGCAGCATATGGTTTTACCTGTGCAGTTGAGTCCATCCTGGTCCAGCTGGTAGCCGGAGTCACAAAGGCAGCTGTACCCTCCCGCCCCGTTGGAGCAGTTGTGTTGACAGTGGCCGTTGTTGAGAGCACACTCATCGATGTCTGTAAAGAAGGACGACCCGAAAGGAGTGAGCGCTCGATGCCCCATGCAGGCCTGCTGGCCCTTTATGGGTAACGGTTTGCATGACATACTGTAAGCATCACTGGTGGACCCCTCGGTTCTACTGAGCCCCACTAATGTGGAAAACGCTGCTCACCCACCGAAACAAGAGTGTCCGTCTCCATTGAAGCCCTGGTAACATTGGCAGAAATAGGAGCCGATGATGTTGCCACAGCGAGCGTTGGTGTCACACCCGTGACCACCTGACGCGCACTCATTCACATCTAAAAAGCACACACGCAGATACATCGTTTCCATTTAATAATTACCCTCCTGCCATCCGGGAGCCTTTTTAATGGAAGGCATAACAGCGAGCATTAAAACACCTGCACACAGGCAAGCTGACCCCATCTGCAGGAGTTTTCCACGGGGGGGGGCGGGGACGTCAGCATTTATTGCTTACCCTCGCAGTGTGTGCCGTTTCCCCGGTAACCTGGTCGACAAACACACTTGTAGCTCCCGAGCGTGTTCTCACACTCGCCCCGACCGTCACACACCGCAGGGCGCTCCGTACATTCATCCACATCTGGAACAGAGACGAGGGGGGACAGGAAAAGAGAATCCTGCATGAAGCACACGACTTTTGCATTCACTTTTCATTCACATTGTTCATTCAAAATGTTGTCTCTGCAACACCGTTTGCTGAAAAGAAGATCTTTTCACTCCAGACCTTTGATTTGATTGTTACCAGGACAATTGATCCCCCTTAACCGGCGGGCAGCATGTGTTGAAGGAAAGAAAGAAGATGTAGCATAGACATACAGGACCCGATGCCTGGGGTGCAGAAGTGTCAAGGAAAAAATCCCCAAAGTGGGGCGATTATAGAGTACACCAGAGGAAATGAGTCATTAAAGGAAAGGGGAACAAAAGCAAGCAGATTAAAGTGCTGTGTCCCCCCCAAAGCCTTCCTTCCTGTCACCAGGAGTTATTGAGTCTGGAGGAACGCGAGTGAATGATGAGAAACCCCTCAAATCTCCCGTAGGGTCGGTCTCATCCGGCCTTACCGACACAGGCCGAAGCCTCTGCTCTGAAGCCCGGCTGACACCGGCACGCGAAGCTGCCGGGAGTGTTCTCGCAGGCGTTTCCCAGCTCGCGGCGACACAGCTCCTCGAAGCTGCACTCGTCCACGTCTACAGACAAGAGGAACCGAGAACTGTAGAGCGGCAACGTTAAAAACAAAACTCGAACATCCGGGTCCGAGAATGATCGGGGGACAGGGGACTAAATGCACACGAGGTGCCCGACATCGGCTTCACCTGCGCAACTTTTTCCATCGAGGGCCGTTACAAATCCCGAAGGGCACGAGCAGGTGAAGGACCCGGGGGTGTTTCTGCATTCGGCGTCACCCTGACACGCCTGCAGGCCCGTCGCTGCAGCCGGGGAACACTCGTCTATGTCTGTAAACACCCACACGACACGGGACACTGTGCAGATGATCAACTGTCCTCACGGTACATCTTCTCTGCCTTTCTCTCTCACACGCACACACACACATGGATGCTGACGAACCCCCAGCACGCTCCAGCAGCCATCAGGTAACCACGGAGACAGCTGCACGAGTAAGAGCCGGGGATGTTAGTGCAGCCGACATGGGGACCACACGCTCAGGGGGCCCCGTACTTCGCATAATAATAGATTGTGTCAAAGTGACATTGATGCGTGCAAACACTGGGCGCTTTGGATGGGAATCCTTTAGAACAGCATTTCAAATATCAAAGCAAAAATTGTTGTAAGGAGCCTGATGGGGGAAATCTTCAGTTTCGCTGATCTGATCTGAATGTTTTGCTGTGAATAGTTTTAAATGCAGAGTAGAGGGCGCCCACCATCCTTCGGTGGGACTCATTTGAGTCCACTTCTGATTTATTGATGTTCCGGTGTCACACACGGCACCTTCACTTAAAACGCTCTTCTCACCTTTGCACCCCGCCGCCCCCTCCAGGGCGAAGCCCGCGGGGCAAGCGCAGCTGCCCCCATCCTGCAGCATTCCAGGCGGACAGCCGCAGGCCGAGCCGTTCCCCGGCATCGCCCGGTTCCCCCGACACAGAGGAGCGAGACTCGGACTCGGACTCGGGGAGACCGCGGCGGTCGGAGGAGCTGCTTGCGTAAAAAAAAAGGAACATTTAGCTTAAGTTATGGAGAAATGGTAAAAAGAAAAAACAGGAGAGAAAGTAAAAGGAAATCACCTGTAGCAGTTATGGGGCTCGGGGTCGTCTCACTGAGATTTCCGATGGTATTTTCGGTCACCTGATTATAAAAAGAACCAAAAGTGAGACCATTTGAGTTTAATTTATGCACATCGCACAGTCTTACTGTTCTGTTATTCATCTCTTCCTCGGTCACTGGCCTGGCTCTGGTGGAGCTCCGTCCGAGTCCGCCTCAGAACTTCATTTTCATTTTCCTCTCGGCTGCTTAGATTCTCCGACTTCTCCGACGCAGACGGAACCAGAACCAAAACCAGCAGCAGGGCCGGGAGGAGAGTGCCGTGTTGAGTCATCGTCACCCGAATCTGTGTAGATCAGCGTGGGGGGGGGGGGATTTACTGAAGTAAATGCCTAAACAAAAGTCTGGCATGCATGTTAAAATGACTGCAGAGGTGAATGAGTTTGTGAATGTGTAGAACTTCTTATGAACTGTGTGCAGCAGCCAGACAGAGCAAGTCCAGACAAGTAAAAACAACAGCAGGGGTAAGAGCCCCCCCTGTTATTAAGTTAACCCCCCCAACCCCCCCAGGCTGTCTGCACAGAACAAAAGAAAGCAGCAGCTGGAATACTGCCACATGTTCTAAAACAAGTCTGTTACATTTGGAAATAAGGAAGGCAGCGATGTTCATGGAGAAGCTTTTGCAACTGTAGAATCTGATATATCATTATTTCGTCGAGGGAGGGAGGAAGGGGGAGAGAGGGGGGGGGGGAGTTGTAGGGTGATTATTACGCCATGCACACGCTAGTTGTGTAAAAGTGTAACAAACTTACCGCCTCTAGATCCTCTCTCGCAACTTCTGAACGGGGTCGAGGCGCTGCGTTCTCCAGATGTCAAAACGAGCCTCTCGTCTCCTCCAGATGCGGAGTCGCGCAGGCAGCTCGACGTCAATCCGGGGGGCGGCAGGGAGGGGAGGGGGGGGGGGGGGGGGTTAATGACTCCACATCCTGTCCGCGGACTCCGCACCTCCCATTCCACGAGTCCCGAGTCCCGAGTCCCCCCCGCCGCAGAGCCGCGGGACACGAGGCCACGCGGCCGGCAGCGGGAGGTCAAGGGGTCGACGGTGGTAGAGGCTTAAAAAAGTTATTAGCATTTACGGACGGGTAAAATAAATGATCCCTTTTTATTATGAATCTGTATTATTTTACATTCCCTAGATTAACTGACCTTTCAATGTAAATGTCATAAAGCTGTAAAAAAAAAAACCTTTTTATTATAGTTCTCACAATGCCGGAAAGGGAAAGCGGCTGTCCACTGAAAGGTCTTTCGCCTCTCAAAATACCTTGATTTATATTTCATTATATTTCACAGACGATGGCCCCCCGAGGCATTTTATTTGTTAAAGGGTCTATGCAAATCATAGCATGCCACATGCCAAAAAGTACCATGATTTGATCAAACGTTATTTATGCTTCAAAAACTGGATTCTGTAGAAAATATGGAAAAATCGGAACACTATATATTAAAGTGGAGCTTAGAGAATTAGTTTAAATACTGTCGAGGATGCCTTTAATGGAGTTCTAAAATGGTTTAAGACTTTTTTCATACATTAACATTCAATGATGCAATCAATCCTCGCTTTACACAAGCTTCACTGCACCACCTCATCAATACCGTCTCCACAGGGGTTTTAGTCTACACCTTTTTCTCGGAGTTACTGGGATGTGTCAATAAATTGATCCGTTTAATTTGCTTACAACCCTCATCAAATAGTGAAAAACGTTGTTGTGGCCTTTATTTTTTTACCTTGTGTAGCGGACATGGAAGGAACATCGACGTAAGCGTCATTGAAATGAAAGCAAGCAAAAGCCAAGTGCGAAGGAAATGCATTTATTATAAGCAATATAGAGCAATTTATTGTGTTTACCACGTCAAGGATCTAATGGGCTTTCATGCTTTTCACCATTGGAAACCATTAAAATATTCTAATAATTTGTAATGTCTTTCCTCTCCAGCACTTACACAGTTTAACATCTAAAATAAGCGTATCAATAACATGTGGCGTATATATAAACTGTAAAACGTTTAACATTGTTAAAGATCTTTTCCACGCAGTCACAATTACTTTGATGGCTTCATCACAAGAATAAACATGAGCTGCCAGTTGTTGGTATCTTCATTTTGTGAAGGATGCTGCAGAGCGCCGTAGCCAAGCCGAGGGAACATTTTAATGCTTTAACATCACAGAGACACAAGAAAAGCGGCATCCTCCAAATGCAACAACATGACACAACAGTTTCTTTACGTATCCAGTTTTAGGTAAATGTTTTCTATGCATTAAATCATCCGTGGTGTCAAAGTGGGCAGTGATGAAACATTTTACTCCAGAAGCTCAACTAAAATAAACAATACAAACAAATCCAGATTATCACAAAAGAAGATCCAACGCAAATAAAAGTTGTTATGGGAATGACATGTGTTGATTTGTCATTCTTTTTATAACATTAATAGTTTAGCGTCACATATATTTACATTGAAGACAGATATTATATTCCTTGCTTTTTTTCCCCCACGGGACATGGCTTACTCTAAAATAATAAATAAACCATCACAAATACGGCATAAAACATTTAATGCAGAAAGACCAATAGCTACTTTTTAATCGTCCTGCGAGCTTTCAGCTAGTGATGAATAATGTTCTATGTCACTCGCTGTAGGCTGTACAGCCTCGAATGAAAATGTCTGGATATTAAGTGATTAAGTGCTTGTTCTTTAATGTTTAGGCTCTTCTCTCAGCTCAGCTAAATTTGCATTCCTCATTAGACCTCCTGACTCTCCAAGAAGATCTTAAAGCTTTCTAAAATTGATGCCAAAGTGTCTTGTGGGAAATGCATGTGAAATTCAAAGGATCTCTATTGAAACGTGCAAAATGTTAATATGGTTTCTGAATCATTCATCATTGGTAAGTTATCGCGCCGGTTCCTCTATCCTGGCAGAAAGGACAAAACCCACTAAAAAAAGTCCACCGTTGAGCTCGGAATGAAATCTTACGGCCGACAATCACTGGCATTTTGTGTACTGTGCATTCCTGGGCAGCCAATGGCGGTGCTCAAAAGCCGTCCTGCAGGGGAAAGTCCAGTCAGCAGAAGAGAGGATGAGGGTGGAGGCCTCCACGAGAAGGGTGTGTCCATCTCCACTAGAAGGGTGTGTCCATCTCCACTAGAAGGGTGTGTCCATCTCCACTAGAAGGGTGTGTCCATCTGGCTGCATTTTGCAGCGGGTGACACCACAGCGTAGCTCCGTTCCTGCCACCTCAGCCACTGCTTGTGGACCTCTTTCTGGACCTGTCAAACACACACACACACACACACACACACAATATGAAAGCAAGAAAGATGATACCGTATTTATTTATTATACAACACTGTGATAAAAATAAGATAGTTTTGGGACGATGGTTTCACACTCATATCTCTCTGTTCCATGTGAGGCTACAGCCAGCAGTTTGTTAGCTTGGTTTATGAATGCGAAACGTCAGATTAAAATGCATAGTTCAAAGAACCAGTTATGTTTGAACTCCATCAGGTAGCCTGTGAAAGCTCCAAAGTGGGTGGTGTTACATTACATAACGTTACATCTGAATTCACGAAGGCGAGCAGTAAAGGGTGATGGGAAGCCAGTTGGTTTCGGTTATTACGACTGACAAAGACACCACACATTTACAGCTCAGTGTATTTTTCTCTCCTATTAGTGCCGTTTTATGTTTTATTTAACTCTTTTATTTGGTCCTTAGAATTTATTTTAACAATCGAAAGTGTTGGGTTACAAAAGAAAACAGGCTTGGTTCAACGGTGACTAAATCCGCCCACCAGCATCACTAGACTGTATAAAGTGTGAATGACAAAGGCAACTATAGATGTCTTTACACTTTGAGGTTTGAATGGATTCTAATGCATTCATAGCCAGGCTGTTTCCAGGCTTTACACTAACTGGATGATCATTGTGCCTGAATTTAAATGCAAACACATGTAATTTGTATCTGTTCATGCAACGTTATACGAAAGGCGAACCTCCATGAACTCACAAACTATTTCTTTATTCTTCAATACAACTTTACATTAAAGTCAGCATTCAGTTCATCTTCCATCACAACAGCATTTTATTGGATACTCAGCAATCTAGTATATTTGATATTTGGTATCCTACATTTTTTTGAAGAATATCAATCTCATGTGGCATCAGAATATTAATTACGAGTAAAGCCCTGCTGTATTCTTTATTTTTTTTTAAATCTACAAGAGGCTGTATATGTAAATTGAATGAGCTAATCCATTAGTGAGGATTAAGTGACTTCCAAGTACCCATGATGCCCTGAAACACATCAAGTGATGAGCATGGACGTGGAGTCATTGTGGGCCGAATACTAAACATGCGCTGTGTCGCGTGGCGAAGCCCTCGTGTTGATCTTGCTGGTTGCATCAGGGCTCGTGGTCCATCCCTTGTGCAATGAGGGAAGAGAGGTGCGAATTATTGTGCTTTGACAATAAGCCTCGGCGATTGTGAACCACTAAACGCTCACCGGTGTGTGATCTGGGTGCAAAACGGAGCTGTAAACGATCTGAGTGCTTTGTTGAATGTGTCGTTGTAAATGTTTGAGAGTTCTGTGGCTCGTGCTTACCTCTTGATTGAGGAAGCAATACAGAATCGCTACGAGGAGCCCCTGCAAGAGAGATGTATAATCATTATACATATAGGAATATGTACTAACAGACTCTCATCCCCCCCCAAAACAAACAAATGTTTGTGTCTCACCATTGAACACAATACATATTGTTTACAAATTAGATTGGAAGGCTACACGATAGCAGAGGGCAATATTTCTCCATTGTAATGTGACAGTTACTGCACACATCAAAGAAAAACCCTGCAAAGCATTTCTTCAGGGGAAGCTACTACAGTCAGTATTTGTCCAGGTGTACAATGTGTCCGTGTACCTGGAAGGATCCGACGCACAGCTCGACGCAGAGGCGCAGGTTCACATTGAAGTGGTCAGGCAGAAAATTGAAGACCATGTAATGAGTACCGAACAAAGGGACGAGGAGGAGGGTGGACTTAGTCAGGCGTCTGTCGCACAGAAGGAGAGAGCGGCGATGAAGGAGGTAAGGCCACCGCACGGAGTCATTAAGAGCACGCAGCGTCTAGATAACCCTCCTAATAGCATCGTGCATGCAAGCACTCTGATCATCGGAAGGCAATCTAGAGGATGCGCGTGTGTGTGTGTGTGTGTGTGTGTGTGTGTGTGTGTGTGTGCAACGTTTTGTTGAAGGGTGACTGACTATATTACACTTGTCGGCTGTTATGCAGCAAAATGTTTCACACGACTCGCATCTTTCACCGCATCAAAGGGTCTACTTATCACTATCAAACACAGTGAAAACACATTTCAAAATGCAACCATCAGGATAATTAAAGCCACTCTGATGCAACTTTGAAAAGTCGAGACTGTGTTAAGAAATCCGATAAAAGCCAGCGTTGCTGTAATGACTAAAGAAGGAGAAAGATTGTCACTGTCACCGGTACTGAGAGGAGTTATTGAAGTGGATCAGACGAGGGTTGAGCTTCTGTATCAGGATTCGGATGATGTTCATGAAGAGAATGAAATTGACCTGTAAATTGAAAAATCAAATGTCAAATTCAGGCTTGAATACGATGACGACTAGGCTGGTATTTGTAGTCATGGCAGCGGTGTGGACAGCCAAGTGGGTAATTGACTAGGACAGGTGTGAGGGCAGCTTTTGACAGTCTATCCAAGCATGCACAAAAGATGTTTCAAAAATTCATCCAAAACCATCTCTAAATCGAAAGTAAACAAAAACATCTGCATGATAATCTGCCAGGTGCATGATTAAAAGTTTTGTTTCCACCAGCACAACGGGAGTATTTACCGCAATAGACACAACAATCGGCCCCTTGATGATCCACCAATAGGGTGAGTCCTCGTTAATGTCCCAGCATCTGCGCAGGAAGACAACTTTAAAACGCACTCTTTGGATCCATCTGGAGAATTGATTAAAAGGGTTGATGTACAATGACTCCAACTGACTGGACGATATATAAAGAATCAACTCATACCAGCACATAGTAACAAAGTACAATGTGAGGGAAATGTCCAAACAAATAGTTTAAAAGTGCCTCGCCTTCCCTCTAAAGGGTGTGTCTGTGCATTGTGCTGTAAATATACATGTAGGAAATAACCGCGCTTGTGGAGATAGTGGTATTGTAAGTTTATACAAACTCTGTGTCCTCAAAATACATCCTGGATCCAATCCACAGGATGGTGAAGAACACAGGTACCCCTGTGGAAAGGCAAAAAACAGCAAAACAAATGTCCGTGAAATGCAATCAATACACGCTGAGTTGGCGGGATCCTAAATAGACACTCATCCTTGTGTGAACGTGAAACTTTTCTCTGTATTGTTCTGTAAATCGAACATTTGTTTTTTGGCTTCATGCAACACACGTCTGCAACACCAATTTCCTGGCTGACCACCGCTGGGACAAATGCTTGTATATTCATCAAGCTCGTGGCGAGTTGAAAGGAAACACAATCAAACCCACAAACATAATCAAATACGTTAGTAGGGTTCGCCACAGGGATACAAACATTTATTCCGTTCGGTAAATACAGCTGACGCCGGCGAGCCGGCAGAATTTCTGCCCGTTTTGAGATATTAACTCGGGGACGGGGATCTGTCGAGTTGTTGTCGTCCCTAAAGGCAGCTGTGAATCTCCTTTGAATCATCTTCACGCCCAGTTGGCATGATGTTGATGAGAACGGTAGGTGTGATATATTATACACTATGTTTGTTATTTAATATTTAGAAGTAATTGAATGTACAAACTTTCAATTCTCCAGTGAGTGACACGTTGGAGACCTAAACTGCTGATGTGACTTAGAATAGAAAGCAATTATGGACTAAATTCAATTCAGTGCGCTGGACTCGTTGGCTGATTGAAAAATAAAGAAATCTGTTTGGTGAATTGAAATTGAAAGCAGCAACAGAAGGTGAAGAGTTTACAAAAAATAACTCGTTCAATTCCAAAGCAGGTGCAAGTCATCGACTAAACACATAAGTAGACAGTGAGAAAAGTTTCCACTCCAAGAAAACCCAACGTCTTATGTTCAATCTAATAAAAAAACATATTTCCCAAGATAAAAATGCAGATATTCATTATGTGCATAATATATTAGCTGCAGAATAGACAGCAGTGCCTCGACTCACACAAAACAATGTGGTTTTGCATCAGGCGCTTCGCATTGTTAACTGTTATCTCGTTTATTTTTCTCTCAACATATCAATCATCTGGTCTTTTTGAGTTCTCTCTTTTTTGTTATCCTTGCATATATCACCCACATAGTGCCCCTCTTTGTGTTTCTGGGTGTCGCGGCATCACGAGGTTGGAGCTTAGCATAACAGATGTGAAATGAAATTGCATGTCAAGATCTCTCACCCCATCCGAGCAGACAGAAGCCCCAGAGGCATCGAGGACTGTGATAAAAGGACGAAAGCAGCAAGGAATTGAGGTAAAGCGCCTCCACCAGGAGCCAGAAGAAATTGGACATTACACAGTAGTGACAGAAGACCACAGAGGCCTTACAGGCAAACTGGACGGAAAGAAAAGCAGAAAGGAACAGAGGGACATATAGGGTGAACTGCAAGGGGGGGGGGAGGAAAAATGCACAGTCGAGAGTCACGAGAGACACGAGGAACCTGCTCAGTACAAATGTCTCTGGTTCCTACCGTGGAAAGGGTGCAGTGGTTGGTGTCATCACTCGAGAACAGAGTCGCATCCTTTATGAACACGGCCGCAGCTTTCAGGATGAACGTGACAAAAAGCTGGATGTGGATGAAGTTCCTGGCACAACGCAGCCTCCTGTCGAAAGACGAGGCCAGCGACAGTGCAGACGTTCAAAATATGTCACGACATCACGAGGACACATCGTCACACCGTATTGTTACACCCTAAACCAATACACCTATAATGTTTAAGCGTGCCTGGTTAACGATAGGCAGCTGACGCACAGAATCTCGACCGTTCCTTAAATCCAGCAAAGCACGGCGCTGAGCGATGAGGAGGGCAGAGGACCGGGGGATAAGGGGGCTTATAGCACCTGTTGACCCGTGTCAATGAGAGTCAACCCAAGACAGAACAAATTGCGACTGAGGGGCGCTGCGCAGATAAACCTCTTCTTACAGCAGCGTCGCTCCTCTTCCTTAAAGAAGTGCAACACATATGCGCTTATTTGCTTTCTGGAGTTGGATGAAAAGGCTGGTTTCCTTTCTGTCACATAAATAATTTATGTATGCAAATATAAGTTGCCGTTTTTACATTTCCATCTGGGTACATGCTAAACAACATATGTTTATGAGTAAACCTTGGGGGTGTTGGCTTTATTTTTTTGGCAGGGCCAGGCTGGATGCTTCCTTCAACGTGCTTCAGCTACTTACCCTAAACGTGCCGGAGCATTGAATAAACTACACTGCGAGATCATTTGAAATTTGTCAAAGCTAAAAAAACCCAAAAGGCTGCAATGCAGAGCAGAGAGTGTCAGGCATCATTGAGGGTGACTTGATCCAATCTTTTTATGTGCGTATCAACAGGATCGTATTGTCGCCGTAATGATGTGATCACTACCCTAGACGGACGAGCCTTACCGAAATGTACTGGTTAGTGATGGAAAACTCTGCCTGACTTCTCTCTGGAAAACTACCGCCTATTTTAGGGTCATCTAATCTTACCTGAAGAGCAACAGAATCATCACAGCCACAGCCAGCACCACCAGAGAGATGCTGTAGCCGACGGTGTATATCAGCTTCACCGTGGCGAAGTAGGACCGCTGCGTCTGGAAGGCAAACAAAAAGGAAGGGGTTGTTTAAAAGGATGTTCTTCTCCTGTGTTGAGGCTTTTAAAAATGCATTTAAATTACACTAAATTGCAGAGAAGCCCAGCTGTCCTAAAGAGACAAAGGCAGCATTACAGAAAAATGAGTCAAATGGCGCAATGACTGGACAAAGCTGACTGCTGAATCATCTCACAGAAGTACATTCAAAGCCTCTGTAATTTGTGACTTTCCACCCAGCTATTAGAAAACATAAATGTTTTTTTTTAAACTAAGGACAAAAGATATTTTGCACCAGATGGGATTTTCTGATAATCATCCTGCAAAAACACAGTCTTTGTGAAACGAGATAATTTCAACTCCTTGCAAAAGTACATAACATATGAGGCCCATTTATACTTATCATTTTCTACTCTTGAAAGGCAACGAGCCAGGAAGCATATATATTTAAAAGTTATAGGGCGGTTGTTTCTTTTCATTACAATTGACCGGCTGCTCTAACATTTTCATTGTAACACGGTACATTTTTCTTTTCTAATTTAGCTTGTTTGGTCTGTTCATTAGGCTTCAATTCTCCCCAATTCAATTTGTTATTTTCCCGTTGTTTGTTTTATCTCCTGTCTCTTTGTCCCCCTGTTCTCCAGCCGGACCTCTTTAACCGCCCTCTCACCTCTGGTATGTCATCGTCCACACTGCAGGCGATGTGGTACGGCGGGAAAGGTCCGGACCAACCTTCTCTGGTGCAGTTACGGCTCACTGAACCTGAGGTGAAAGGTCAAGATGTAAAAGACAAATCTTCAAAATAGATTCAAACTTCACGAGACAAACTCAAAATTTGGTCAAACGCAAGTGTACCTAAATCCATCCTACCTTACAATAGTAGTTTTATTTAGACACTGTTCTGATGACAGATGTCACGGTACTTTCATTTCGTTAGGGTCCCATCGTGTGCCCACTTCACCGCAGGTTGATATCGTTGATTTGGGGTCTTAATGAAATGTTTGTCCTTTTTACCCTGTCTGAAACTGCCCCTCCACAGTGACCTGTTTTGAGTGCCTGTCCCTTTAAATGCTAATGAGCCAGATAAGAAACACCAATTGCTTTTATCAGCGCTGCGCTAAATATACCTTTGAATTGCTCTCGTCATTATCTAACGGCTAAACCTCCTCCTTCCACGACGTGATGCTTCACCTGTGTTGTTTCTGAAGAAGGAGAAGAAGTCCGGACAAGATCTTTGGACGGTTTCCCCGACGGCCGCCTGAGGCCAGCAGGCCACTGCGTCCCAGAACGGCCGACAACCTGTTTTGTAAAGGAAGGTTAAAGAAGAAGGCGGGTTTGAGTCTCTTGGGGGGGGGGGGCAGTTAATCAGAAGAACACACATTTGTATGCAGTGTCGCCACTCAGAATTAACACAGTTTAACACGGTGCTGATGGAGACACAGCGGAGGAAAATGGGGTCATGCACAACACGCCCGACGACATCCCTCAATTCCACACCACCCGCCTCTGCGTGAATTACAATCCCAAATGAATGAGGAAGCGCACCTTTATCTTGACACACATTACAAACATAACAATTTTATGTAACTGTCCTCAAGGGTTTTTTCCAACAATGCATCCCAGTGACGGATTCATTCTGCACTTGGGACAACTTGTGATTCTCTGTGAAGCATTTGTTACAGCTTACACTCTCCTACTTAATGTGAAAATGTGCAATACATTTCACATCACAAGTCCAGCCACGCACGGATCTCAATGTGAGCTCTTGCCGCAGAGTGATTTTGAAAATGGAAACCACACCTTCTGTGCTACTGTTGCTCTGCTCTGTGATGTGCCGAAGGCAGCTGCGCTCCTCCTTCTCCAGCTGGAAAACAATCTCACACTCAGGATGCAGGCTGGACAAAGCCTAGGGGTAGGAAGGGGGCGGAGGAAAGGAAGGTATGCTTAGATATACATACTGACATGCAAGCTGAGGACGCAGCGGCCAAACTCGTATAGTTCAGTGAAAAGCGTTTCATGGCATCCACACGTGAATCTCTAAAGGGCACCGAGCAATTTCGCCTTCAGCGCGAAGATTTTTCCCTCTAAAGCGGTAACCTTTCAGTCTATATGCGTCAGTGGCATTAGGCAAAATGGTCTTCCAGCATAGCTTACAGAGAGCAGGGAAGCGCAGCCGATTCAGTCTGTCCCCAGGATGCAGACACCACCTTGGCCTCCGACAACTGTGCGCCCTGTTCATTTGGTGGCGCTCAGAGGTCCCTCTGTAATTCTGCCCCTGCCGATCCTTTTGTTTACGCCAAACACAAACAGCCTGACATCGATCTGGATCTCCGGCGATTATGAGTTGCTCGTTTCTGTGAGAGAAGACGAGGATGATGGAGCGTGACGCGGGGAAGAGGAAGATAGAGGAGCAGAAGTGTGCACCAAAAAAAGCTCGAGAGCTGCTCGTAAAAGAAAAACCTCAGCGGCGCAACAGTTCATAAGTACCGTGTTTACAACTAATAAATGTCAAGAGCTCTCACTCAGCACTGCCCTTCCTTGGGTCCTCAGCAGTGCACCCGCCAAGTGTGGACTAGATTGGATGAACAATTATCAATTCAAAGGACACATTCCTTGGATTATAGTTAGATATGAATCCAACGTTTGCCAGATGTTTTAGAGCAGGAAGGAGGACCGTGTTTTGATTGTTGTAGGGAGAGAGAGAGGCATTACTTCCTACGGTTTTGAAGGGCAGTGGGGATAAATATATGCAGCTTGAGTCAGAATAGGTCATGTTCATTAGTGGTGAGAGGTTCCCAGTATGCCAAAGAAAGGAAAGGCCACATAACAACTCAACGGGGATAATCTAAACGTAAACAGTGTAATTTCCCTGCGCTGAATGAGCAATCTGGTGGTCGTACTGTGAGTTGAGTTTATTGTGTACATGGGCTCAAAGTGACTGGGTCAAATTAAAGCATCATTTAATTTGACCTGATGCTGCTGGTAATTTTAGCTGGTCTTGAATGTAAAGGTCAGAGCAGCAGGCTTGCACAGCCTGACAACGTGAGCTTCTCGTTGAAATCCTTCCATGGTGTTTCTACTGACAGCGTGAGTCTCTTTACCCCGGTTTAAATTACTCCCACATAACGCAACATAAAAAATCAGCTTTCATTCTGACGAGATTCTGCAACCGAGATTTCTGATTATTGACGGGATGAGAAATGCTCGCACGTTATAAAACGTGTATTTATGTGATTTGTGCTTGCAAATTATCGTTAGACTTTGGGAATTGACTTTCAAAGGAAACATACCAATTTGATTTAAATTACGCACCCATTCTGGTGCAGAATTTATCACGGAAAAAAAAAATCATCTCAATCTCTAGTCTTCCAGTCGCGTGCGGATTGAATAAATCATCATCTATGGTAGTTTTTCTACATGTAAGGAACATTTCATTTGAAAGTCATGAAATCACATCTGTGTGTTGTGCTAGACACAAGTCACTTATTGGCAGATATGGAATCACGATGCTCAACCATTTCCAAAATGTCTAAATTCTTACTATTTAGTTTTTCCTTTGCTGACCAATTTTGAGACTTCCATTTTGGTATAAAAGAAAAAAAGATGAATCGCATAAGACAACACAGCGGGCTGCAGATGAAGCCATCTGTTTTTGAAGGGCACATTGCAGAGACGTTTCTGTTGCATTCAGCTTCGCTCCGGGGTCATTTTGAAACACTTGATGGAATTCGTAAAGAAGAAGCTTCCAGAGACTTAATTCTTCCGGGACCACAAACACGAGTGCCCACTCGAAAAGCCATCTGAATGCCATCCAATGGAATGCGCCCGGTGTGTGTTATGAACATTTCCATTAAAAGGATCTGTGACTTTAGACTGTGGGTGAAACAGCAACATCTGCAAACCCACCTGGAGCCGGTTCATGAAATGACATGACTGAATACGCCCTGCACTGGTGTGGCTTTTTATTATTATAATGTTGTGCATGTGATTTAAACTGTTAGGGTACACTGTTACCGAAAAAAAAACTAACCCGCTCAGGAACCGAAGGCAGAGCGTGAAGAGGGTGTTTGTCCAAAACGTACACGAATTTTGGACGTTAAATGAAAAGAAGTTGATTGTGAGTTTTAAATATAGATTTAAACATAATCATTTCTTTGATGCGTCGATTAATATCTCCACATGTCGCATATGGATATATGCGCCTCTGACAATAAACTGTACTGGAGTTTCACATTAAAGGCAATGCCGAATTCAATCATGCTGTGAGGAACGTTTTTGTGCAGTGACTTGGTCGCTGATGATTTTGTCTGACTTGCCGCAGAATAAGATCAGGTGGCACCGGCAAGCATTGAAGATAACTCTGTGGAATTAGCCAATCTTCTTGCTGGTGGTGTTTATGTCATGAAGTCAGTATTAAATCGCTCTAAATAAATCAGAACATACAATCTCTCATCAACCGTCTCCTTCTCCATCAATGAAGAACACAGGTGTCAGAAGAAACCCGAGCACATCACTGCCAATCCTTTTCAGTTCCCTATGCAATGCCAACAATTTAATGAGGGCTGTCGTTGCGCAATTTAAGAAGCAATTACTGCGCCGCCTGTTCAAAGGAAGGCGAGGGACCCGCGGAAAAACCTGTTTATCTTGGCTCATGCAGAGGTACCGGCGTCTTGCAGCATGTGTGCTTCAAGGAGGGACATGTATACAGATGTAAAGGCATTTGGTTTTCTGCTAAATTCTGGCAGTGTTAATACAAAAAAAAAATTGTTTGAGCAAGCATGAGATTCCTTCAAAGCAGAAAACACTTATGCATGCATTGTTAACATCAGCTAAACCGCGGACATGTGCGTGACACGGGGCTTGTCCCTGCACAGTATGCTGTGAAGACGCCCTGTTTGAAGACCCGGTTGGCAGTTTAGAGCCACGCTTTCAGTAGCAGGAACAAAGCAAGATGGCTGATGACGCGGTCGTGCATTTTAAGTGTGATGAAGGAAGACACCGATGTGCATTTAAGAAGCCGGACAAAAGGGGGAAAGTGTGGGGCTGCATAACCTCAGTCTGGCTGCTACGAGCCATGAGAGTAAATGCGAACCCACAGAGCCCTTCACACGGGCAGCCTAGAGTGCAGTCTGCTGTAAAATATGCTCTCTGAGAGGTGAAGCCCATTATCCACTAACCCAAAAGTGTCCATCAAACTCGGCTCACCTTGCAGATATTGCCTTATTTTTGGCAGCACCTGCAGGCTGGTTTCTGTGGTGACATTTTGACTCAATCCGATAATACAAAGAGCTCAGAGAGACAGATTATGATGATTGGGGTTCGTGCGAGATGAGAAGGTGGGTACTATTGTCGTCTATGAAGCTTGAACTGGGAACTGGTTAGCTTAGCTTAGCACGAAGACTGGGAACAGAGAAGCAGCTAGCCTGACTTTGTCCAAAGCTCAACTAAATCACTCTAATCAGCAAATTCTGAAAACTTTTTTTGAAGTGGGGTTTCTGCCAAAATATTTCTTGGCCAAACACTAACTTTTAAATTAGCGAGCTGTTTCCTATGCTAAGCTAAGCAGCTGCTGAATGTAACGTTAGCGTAACAGACCCGTATTTTTTTTAATGTCAAATACTTTTTTAACTGAAAAATAGTATAATAATGTTTTGGCTACTTCCGGTGTAGTTTTAAAGCGATGACAACTTTCATCTTCTCTCTCTTCTTCTTCTTCCTTGTTTGCAGGGACTGTTTTCTTTTAGAATGTGTAATTGTGTGTGTTTATGGAACCATTTCATTACAATTATCTGCGGTTGTGAGCATTGGTAGAGAAAAGCCTGAAGTGGAACGTGGTGATGAGTGTCTGCCCTGTTCTCATTGTCTCCCTGTCACGCTGATCATCATACCACCTGTTTGTCGGCTTCTCATATTTCTATTCCATTATGGAAATTACGAGGTGGCGGTGAAATTATAACCTTATAAACAAAAAACAAAAAAAAATGCTGCCGGCGCATGAACGTGCAGATTGTGTGTGTGTGGTAATACAACAACAAGTCAAACATAACTAACATTTCTATTGCTAACATCCCATCCGACGAGCAAATACTTTTGAATGTTACTGCAAGAGAATCTAATGTTACTGTTAGAATCTTTATATTTGAATGCCCAAAAAACAATGTACGATGTCTAAACACACTACTTGCATTTCAACTGTACCTGCACTTGTATCATATGTTTTGTCTTTTTTGAATAATAACATTTTTTATTCTGGGCAGGTTTGTGTGTTCTAATTCAACACACATTTTATTCGGGTTTTATTTGCTAATTAAAACAGCAAACTGTGAGAAAGAGAAATATTTACATTAGAATCTATACATTAGTACAATATGTATTGTTAATGATTCAAAGCTCTTGTTTTGTCCACATCTAAGACTAACATATATTCAGTTTATTACATAAAGAGACAAACAAAAGAAATAAATCATCAGATTTTGTGCGAAGAAGCTAAACCCAGCGAATCTAGGGCACATTACCACAGATATTAATAGATTTAAAATATAGAAACAGATTTTAATTTAGTATGAAATATATTTTACAGGCAACAATTGTAATGTTTATTCACTATAATGTTATACCGTGAAGAATCAAACGCCATCAAGTTCCTGCAGACAAATTCAGTCTGGTCACCACGCACAACACCAACCGTACGCACACCACCACCCGTACGCACAGCACCACCCAGACGCACACCACCACCCGTACGCACAGCACCACCCAGACGCACACCACCACCCGTACGCACACCACCACCCGTACGCACAGCACCACCCAGACGCACACCACCACCCGTACGCACAGCACCACCCAGACGCACGCACCCAAAAAGGCTTGTTTCTATAAAAGATAATTGAACACCACACATCATTAATATGTTCAATAAACTGCAAGTCTTTAGACATAAGCAAACACGAGAGAAATATTCTCAAATAGTTTACGGTCGTTATTCTGTCATAAATCATTCGCAATGTTTCGGTATAAAAACAAAAATGTCCTACAAAAGAGAGCTTGAAGTTTTCTACGTAGCAAAAATAACAATTACTGTTTTTTCTTCATAAAGGTAAAATCCGAGTAAATCACTCACAGTTGAAGACAAATACATAGTGAGAAGAATCCCTCTGATGTGGAGAGCGGACATGTCGTCGGTTCCCCGGTTCCGACCAACGTGGCGCGTTCATCAATGAGACTGCACACACGCACACACACACAGACACACACACACACACGCTCCTATAGAGACTGGATGCGAAGAGCGTCTCAGTGCCCAGGTGTAAAACATCTGTCAAGCTCACAGAGATCAAAACGTAGCGGTGTCCTGCGAACGCTTTCAGAATAAAACACCCACATACAAACCGTCCGTCGGAAATGGCTCTAAAAATAATAATACATTTCTTTTGTTGATTCCTGATATTTTTTGCAAAGAACTGCCTCTAATTCTGCGATAACGGATGGAAGTCCGATTAATCAGAGCGTTGCCAGTTCGTGAAGGGACACGTTCCACTTTTATTTTGAAGGCAAACGGTAGAGCTCCTAAATTAACCCAAAAGCTGTACAGCTGCTGCTGGGATGATGTTTGGTGGATACTTGGTGAATATTTCTCTGCTTTCCTGAGCCTGGTGGTGTCGCAACGCGCGCACACACTCACCAGTTGTTCTTGTATCATGTTGCACCAAAACATCAGACAGAGAGAAAAGATACATGAGATGTGAGTCGCAGACCACGGACTGATGGGGACTATGACATCATTTTTTTAAATGTTCATTTGTGTAGAACACTGTTTAAGATTTTTTTCACATAAAATAACAACTCCCCTCTACATCGCTTCTGATGTATGTTTAGATGTTTTTTTTAGAAGAGAAGTTCTGGGCGTTGCCGTCTTTGTTTTCGTCATGTTCTACAATGATTGAAGCAGCACACACAGGTTTGTTAATCTGGTTTCTGTCGCTCCAAGCTGTCAAACACACATCAGCGGATGTCGACAGGCGTCCTCACTCTCACCTTTTATTGATGTTCACCTGTCGTTTGACATATCGATTACCAGTTACACTCACGCCTCGTAGCGAGGATTTGTGCACAATATGTTCCTTAAAAATGAATATATAGAGCGTTTGCATAGACTTTCAATTTACGCCCATCAAAAATATAGTATAGAGAGATTTCAGTGAAAGCAGCAGAAACACAAAGCCCTTTCCTTCATTAGTGTACGCTTGTGCCCAAAAAGTGAGCGAGCCCGTTTCTCCCCGTTGCTTTGCTATAAACGACCAAGAGCACACAGAATCCCCTCTGGATGACAGATCACAAAAGGACCCCAGGGATTCAAATGAAATCCAAACTGAAACAGTAATTAAGGTTTTACAGAAGAGCACAACTTTGTGCGGATAACAGGAGTAAAATAAACAGATTCGAAAGAAAAATAAATCGCTGGCATCAGAGTAAAAAGGCACTTTGACGAGTACTGTAGCTCATACACTGACAGTCACCAGCGTACTTAAAGTGAAGGTGATTGTAGCGACACAAGTGCGTCTGTGTAAGAACACGCAGTCTGCTTCCTGAGGTCCTGTGACCAAATGGAGAAAGACGGTTTGTGTTCCGACACAGAAAGCGAGATGCCAGTTTTTGTTTTTCTGGGTGTTTTTTCTCCAAAAGACATGAAAATAGGACACACTTCCATCGAAGGACAATTGTATGTGCCACTCCTGAGATTTGTACAAAATGCATATGCTTTGTGAACAAACAGAAACTGTATTTTTCCTTCCCGCACTGGCAAAGTGCAAACATAGTGTTCAGACAAGTTGATTAATAAACAAGCCAGCAGCAGAACCACTTTGAAAGCTTTGACTTAAAAGATTGCACATCAACTGACCACGATTCTGTACATTTTTAAAATCTTTCCCGGGTCTACGTAGACTTCCTTTGCAAATAAATAGTTTATCCTATTTCATACTTCTAGTGTTACTGGCAGGGCTGTTCATTCCCCCAACGTAAGAGCGCATTTGGGATAAAGAGAGGCAAACGATTTCTTAAACTTAACAACCTACTAATCTTAACACACGTAAACTAAAAGTACTTGGTTTATATTTCTAAAACACGATAAAGCCGAACTGTTGTTAAAACATAAGGACGCCTCAAAACAGTGACACCAAAGACTTAAATAGTACAGGATCCTTAAAATACAAAAAACAACAACTAAAAACAGGTTTGGGGAATAAAAGAGGAAAAAAGTCAAAAAAAATTTTTGAAACAGTCGGAGAATTTGCCATTTTTTTCAGGGTCCGTTCAGCCGCCACAGTGACGTCATCAGGGAAGGTCGCTTCCATCATAGATTATGGGCCTCTCCATGGTCAGATGGTAGAGGACTTTCTTGGAGATAAACCTGTTGGAAAAGAGTGTTTCATCAAAAGAATCCAATCCAACCGAAAACGCGACAACAGAAATATGGTTCGTAGGCTGAAAAAACTCACACACACACACACACACACACACACACGCACACACACACACACACACACACACACACACACACACACACACACACACACACACACACAGTGGAAGGATTAGGTTTGCGAAGATATCACAAGTTAGAACACTTCTATAATCCTGGAGCTTCTCCCACTGAGCCGGAAGTATCACAACAAGGATGTCAGGAGCTCCGTACCGCGAGAAGGAGTTGTCAAAGATGAGTGTGTAGAGGCCGGGGTGGCGGACTTTCAGCTGTCCCTGAACCGTTTCTTTATGGGAGTTGCAGCGAGTCAGAGGAATCAGCACCTGGAAGGAGAACAGACGCGTGGAGATAAACTCAACGTACTCGCTAAAGATTCTGCTCCAGGTCGTCTAGCACGTCTCCACCACACCATTAGTTCTTCAAAAAGCTCTTCTACCTTCGAATGCTCCACATGAGAGTCAGCGGATTCCCTGTAAACGACGCTGAAGGAGATGCTCTTAGGCTCCGAGGAAAACGTCCAGCTGATGGTCGGCCCGCGGTCGCCCACGGCAACCGTTATCACACTGTAGCAGCTGGACTTGATGAAGATTTCCCTGGAACCTTCGCCGAACTTGGAAATATCTTCGATGCTGAGAGGGACGTCCATCCTGCAGGCAGGACACATGGATTTCAAGAGTTGAGCATGAGCTGACTCGTCACATCGAAGGGTTCATGTGGTAGTTTTTTTATTCCCACGTTTTGTGCCGAAGTGACTCATTTTTTTTTAAACTGTTGCAGCCTCGAGGGTGAACGCTAAAGAAAGCAAACGGACAGCGGCTTCTTTGTGGAATGTCGCTGTGCACCCAAGTTGTTTGAATCAGGTAAATATTCAGCAAAAACACTGAGGTTTTAATGGCTGTTGACCAGTTTTAGAGAATTGTTGTCTCCATTTATTTATTTTTTCTGCACCAAAAACAACTCACGTGAGGTCTCCTGACTGGAGCAGGTTGATTTCTGAATCCTGCACCGTGGCAACGTGCTCCTCAGAGTCATCGCGGGCCCCATCTCTTGTCCCTCTGCAAGGCACAATACACACTGAATATTTGGTTTCAAATGCATTTGACTCTTAAATGATAATGAAGGATTCAAACGGTCAAATTAGAGAAGTTTCCTGGTGCCGCAGGTTGAGCAGTGTTCAAAGTATCTCAGCGTTACATTTTAATATGGAGTTTACTCACACATTTTGCAGGTTTTTATCCCTTTTTCTTCTTTTCAAATGCATTACGTTGAACATTAATTATCACAATCGAATCAAACTTATTTTATTGTTAACTCCTCTGCCCCCCCAGGAATCATTTATTTGCATCAATTTTGAAACAAAGGCAATGACAGAATTCAACATGAAAACCGCTAAAGGAAGTTACAACATTATCGGGCCACGCGAATGCTTCAGCCTTTCTCACGTACTGGCTCACCTTCTGGAGCACGAAACTGGCTATTTCCCTTTTCTTATAATTGGTTAATTCACTTTTTACTAAAAACAAAGACATCCACTTCCCTAATCACGATTACTAGTAAAAGGGGCAGGAACATGTGTGCGGAGTTCCCCCAGGGTGCGACGTGTTGGAGAGCTCATCTATTGTGGCGTGCTGTTATTTTTTGAGAGCGTGGGACATGCACAGCAGGTGCAGGTGGGAATGGGTCATGGTGGGGACTCAACAATAAACAAATATTGTTGGGCAGAATAGACACATGGTGTCTTTTGAATATCCTCTGAGCCTTTCGTGCATTATCAATAATACAGAACCTAGTTATCTTCCTCAGGCCTACTTCCCACCTTTGAAAGTTCAAAGAGGTGAAACCAATATGGCAAGAAAGGCCCGACGCTCGGGTGCTTCAAGTTTGTGTTTTCCGTCCGTCCTACTCTAACACAAAATAACATGCACAGTTCATGTACTCTTCTTGGAGCTCTTGATTGATTTATCTATTAGGTACATATTACACTCACAGTGCTCCTGCAGGCGGTCGGTCTTGTTCGCCCTCCAGGGAGCCTGCTGTGGTCTGGGAGGTGGTGTCACTGTCGTAAACTCCATTCACTTCATCCTCCGTGATTATGTCAAAGACTCCATCGTCAGATCTGCTGCTGGGGTCCGAAACTGTGAGGAACAAAAGAAACTGTAGGACCACTACATATTCTCAAAGTATAGGCTTCTTGTGACACAATGTGCATGCCATGTATTCATGTATTGTAGAGGAAAAAAAACACTAAACTACTACATAAAGAGACCTATTGTAACTTTATTCAGAGTTCCTGTATTTCTACAATAAAAATAAAACAGGTTCTCCTTTGAACGGAAATGTCACCCTCTTCCCCTTTTGTCTGTTGACATAAAATCTGCAGCAAAAGTTTCTGTCCTTCTTCCCTAATAAGATGAATGCAATAGTTTCACTTCTGCTTAAAAGCTTCCACTTACCTCACAGTTCGTGGCGTGAGAACTACAGCAGCGGCCAGTCGAGTTAGCATGTCGTAGTTAGCGTGTGCGTTACTGTCCGGCTGGCCTCTCACCTGTTACACTGGGAGTGGGCTTATACGGGGCTGGTTCGTGGGGCGGCTGAGGTCCAGCTCCCGGCGGAGGGGGCTGCATGTCGGTGGGACTCAGCTCCGCCTGTGTGAACCTCTCCACCACTACGCTGTGTTGGGTGTAACACTCCCTGCAGCAGCGCTCCTTCTTCCCGCTGTGCTTGGTCATCACAAAGTTGTTGCTGCAGTAGTAGCAGAAGATGCGACCACAAAGCCTGGGAATTTAAAAGAGGAGAGGGGGGGGTCCGTCTATATTGATTCTGTCATTTGGTTAACAAAACATTTTGGACACCTTGCATTTTGAGAATTGATGCTGCAAGTGGTCTGACACTCTAACCGGGTTAGGTACAGGAGGTGTCGGGGAGCAGCAGTGTGCAGTAGCCCCCCAACCACCGCCCCGTGTCCACAGAAAGCCCACCTGCAGTGATGTCTGCGCAGCCACCAGGTAAACTGGCCCTGGCAGCCGAGGCACTGCGTGGTCTCCTTGTCCACTAACCACCAGCGTTCCTCTGCTCGTAGCTTCTGCTCAAACTCCAGGGCGTCTGACTTCTGCCAAAGAGCGTCTTTGTCCCTGCAAAAAAAAAAAAAAAGAAGTATTTTAGTCATTCTGCGCAGACCCTTTCATATTAAAGATATAAATGCCTGTAAACTTTAAGCGACTTTTCGCTCTGTGTTGATTTGACGTTCTGAGTGGGACAGTCTGCCCTGCTCGGCCCTGGTTGCGGGTCTCACGTGCCTCCCGTCCCCTTCATCGACCCCAGCAATAAGCCGCGGGCCCCCCCACCCCACCGCCCCCCCTCCACAGAGAGACGAAGGACAGCTGCTGCAGGAGGCGGAGCTTTCTTTCAGTTCAAGCACCGGGATCAACTCTATGAAATCAACCGATCTCCTAAGACCGAACGGAGCGTACCGTATGAGCTCAATGAGCCGCTCTTCCAGGTTGACCTTGGTTCTGTTGAGGTCATCGACCTCTGCGGTCATCTTCAGGTTCTGGCTTTGCTTGTCGGCTTCTGCGGCGTTGAGTTTCTGCTTCAATTCCTCGCAGACGATTAGCAAAGCCGAGTGGGCTTCTGCAGCACTGAGGAGACGTAAGTGCAAGGAAATTAAGTCTGGACTATTTTTATATTATATTTTGACAGCGGGATTAATTTTTTAAAAACGCACTTGGTTTCTGCATTCCTCAGCTGCTGAATCTCGCTCTCGCTCTCACGAATGGATGTTTCTGTCTTTGTGATGTGAGCGTCTTTCTCGCCGGTTAGCTGCAGGTACTCCTCATTCGCAGCCTTTAGTACCACACGATGAGAGCAAGCATACAAATACATCTTAGCAAAAAACATTTGGGAAATATTCTTTTCAATAATTGTTCCAGGTTTGTCTATTTTAGAAAAAAAGTGCTTTTGCTGATGTATCTCAAATTAAAGAAGGGGCTGTCAACCTTTTTAAATAACGGCCCCCATGAACAAAGGGTGTTGGCTCCTAGGCGTTGTGCAATGTGCTCCAGGTACGGGCGACTTTTGATACGTTTCCGGGACTTTTTCCTCTCTCTCTGAACCCCCTCAGAAGAGCTTTAACTTTAACTCAATAAAGTCTATTCTGAGGCTAATTGGTTCAGGCAAATCCCGACCCCCCCAGGTGGAGAACCACTTCTATAATCACAGGACATGAAGAAGCATGTCATTCAGTAACGTCCAATCC
The DNA here is from genome assembly GCF_964276395.1 of Gasterosteus aculeatus. NCBI lineage: Eukaryota > Metazoa > Chordata > Actinopteri > Perciformes > Gasterosteidae > Gasterosteus > Gasterosteus aculeatus. Next base: position 18,252,720 of record NC_135695.1, on the reverse strand, counting down.
CATCAAACCAGAGAGGAAGATAATTGTGATTTGATTGAGCTTATTAATTGGATCATTGGTGTCACATAGCCGTGATTTTGTATTATATCTTAAATTAAATCAATTAAAACTGCAAAAGCAATCAAGGTCTCGCATTATACAAACCCGAGACTTGAAAATGAGCTGCTAATGAGTACTAACCAAACAATGTGAGGTGCAGCTTCCCTTTCTTCTTCCCATCTGCAAATCCACTAATGATCCACTAGTGAGGAAGCTGCTGGTGTTCATGTGTATGAGGTGTTGCACATGTACTCTTCTTTTAAAGATGTATGCTTTACTTAGGAGTTTAGTACTCTATGATGGTCTATATATTTATAAAACACAATTCTCTCTCTCCAAAGATGACAGAACACATTCATTGACCGCCGCCTATCTACTTATTATGTAATCGTCAATCACCGTGTTCGATGCTTGAAAGACACAGACCTCTAGTTCAGACACTTTGGCCTGCAAGCTGGACGCATGCTTCAACTCCTTCTGCAGCTCGGCTTTCATCTTGTCCAGCTGCTCATTTATACTCTGAAATATGAGATAAATGTAAAAAAAAAAAGAAGGAAAAAGAAACAGGAAACAATCTCTGCAAGGATGTAAAGGCATCTTAAGTGTAATGCAAATCCCGATGGGCACGTTCGCACTGACTCACCTTCACCTGGAGCTGATGATTCATGCTCTCTGAGCTCATTTGGAACTTGACGGCCTCCACCTCCTCTCGGTTAGCGTCCTTGACACTCTTCAATTGGTTCCTGGCCTTATCCAGCTGCTGCTGGAGCTCCACGATGGTCCCTGGGAGCGTCCCCTTCTGCGTCAGCTCCTCTTTTAGTTTGGTGTTCTCGAGCTGCAGTTCTGCCCTGCCCTCTTCCAGCCTGTGCAACTCTTTCTCCAGCTCTTCAATCCTGGCAGCGTCCCCTGCCCATTGCTCTCGGACCTCCTCCTTCTCCGCACTCAGCTTGCAGATGCTTATCCCGAGCTCGGCCATCTCCGTGTTCGCCCTGTGCAGGACCTCGCGCGTCTCGGCGTTCTCCGAGGACAGCCGGCTGTTTTCAGCCTTGAGGCCGGACAGCTCTTCTCGGGCGGCGGCCGCGGAGATGGACAACTCGGCATGGGCGGCTACTTCTCCATCGCGCTGTTCCATCAGAGCCTGCTCCCTCTTTTTGCACTCCATAAGGTCTGCCACGTGCCTTTGATTCAGGGCCTGCGTCTGGGACTTGAGGTGCTCGGTCAGAGTCCGGAGCTCGTCTCTTTGGGCCTCCGTCACCTCCAGCTGAGCTTGCGATTTCATCCTTTCCTCCTCAGACCTCTGTGCCCGCACCCTCAGGTCCAGGATCTCCGCCTGGAGCCTGGACACGTCTTTCATGCACACCTCCAGCTGGCCTTCGAGTTTGCCTGCCACTTCCTGGTTCGCTTTAGCTTGGACTGCGCTCCTCTCCAACTGAGACTTCTCCATCGCCTGCTTGTCAGAAGTAACCCTTTCAATCACCTCGCTCTGTTTAGCGCAAGTTGCTTCAGCATCAGCTTTGGCAATCTCTAGCTCCTTCTCCCGGGCCTCGAGAGATTTGAAGCTGGACAGCAGCTCGGCCAGGTTCTTCTCTGTACTTTCTAGCTGGGCCTCTTTGGCTAGAAGTTGTTCTTGAAGGCTCGCTGCGTTCTTGCGTGACGCTCCCAAGTTCTTCTCCAAATCCCCGATCTGCGCGTTGACGCTCTTCAGGTCAGCCTGCATGCGGCTCAGAGCTGCTTTCACGGTGTCCTGCTCCTCTCTCAGACTGTGGTTCTCGCGCTCCAGCCGCTTCGACGCGTCCTCGGAGAGCTTCGCGGCCATCGCGGCTCGTTGCAGGCTCTCGTCCAGCTTGCGGTTGTCCTCGCGCAGGCACTTCTCCTTTTCCTCCACGGTCATCTTGGTGTCGTCCAGCTGGCCGCGAAGCTGTTTCTCGGAAGCCCTCAGAGCTGCCAACTCATCTTCGTGCGCCGTTCGGGTTTCCGCCATCTCCTTCTTCAGCTCCTCGCTTCTCTTCACTGTGGTCATCAGTTTCCTGTTTAGTTCAATCAGATTGGTGCACTGCGTCTTGTAGTCTTCTATCTTCATGGCCTGGTCTTTGACGTCACCTTCCAGCTCCACAAGGTTGGTGGTCAGTTGGTCCCTCTCTGCGGTCAGGCTTTGGTTCTTGGCTTCTAGCTGTTGTAGTGTCTTGCAGCTGGAGGTAAACTCTGCCTCTTTCCTCTCTAGATGCTCCTTAAGGGCAGTGACTTCTGCTTCTAAGGACTCTTTTAAACCTGCATTCTTCTGCATCGCATCTTTATCTTTTTGTGCGCTGATCTTCACTTCCAGCGCCTCTTTCTCCTTCTCCTCTAGAGATCCTTGTAGGTCCAGCAGCTGCCTTTGGAGGTTGCTCGTCTCCTTCTCTCTTACTGTCAAGGATCCTTGCAGCTTATCGATGGCTTTGCGCTGTTCCTCCACTTCCGCCTCTAACTTGGCTTTCTCCTCGGACGCAGATGCAACAAGTGCCGCGAGTTTCGTTTCCAGGCGCTTCGCAGCCGTCTCCTTGACCCTCAGCTCGTCCTCTAGCCGTTCTGCCAGTCTCTTCTTCTCCTCCATCTCAGCTACAGCTTCCATCTTCCCTCTCTCTGCCTCTTTCAGTCTGTCCAGCAACTCGTGTATCTTTTGAGCAGAATCAAAGTGACTTGTTGCCTGCTGGCCCTTCTCGTTCAGAACCCCGTCCAACTTGGCCAAGAGCTCTAAGTTCTTCCTCTCAGCAGCTGCCAACCGCTCCTGGACCAGTTGTTGTTCAGCCTCCTTGGCTTTTTTCCCAGTCCTGAGTGCCTCCACCTCTCTGGACAAGTCTTCTTCTCTTCCCTTCAGAGCCTTGAGATCTCCATGCAAGCCCCGTTGCTCCTCTTGGGCCGCAAGGGACACGTCCAGCTGCCTCTGGAGTTGCACGACTACATCCCGGAGCTCAGCGCCCTCCTCGCCCATCTGCTGCACCTTATCGAGGAGCTCTCGCTGCTTCAGCTCTGACTGGTCCAGCTCGAGGCGAAGACCGTCGACTGTGCTGACGTCCTCGTTGCAGGCCGGCAGAGACTCGTTCAGGTCACTTAGCAGGCCGTGACCATAATCAGGGCTGGAGGGGAACTCGTGTGCTTGCTGGATGGTCGCAATGGAAACCAGAGGATGTGGCACAGAAGAGAGGAAGAGTGATGATTATAACGCAATTATTTTACTAGAATGGAAAAATGACAGGATGTGATTTTTATTATTTTTATTTGTTACCTGCGAGTAAGTGCTGGCCAGACTGTTAATACTGGAACTGCGACTGGGTGGTTTCCACATGTGGCCGGGTGAGCTACCACTTCCCAGTGTTCTCCTGTTGATGAGAAAAATGGCTTTTAGTACATATCTACATATCTTTTAGTATTTTCATGATTTGTTTTTTACCTTGCAAAAGTGGGCCAGGCAGCATCAAGGTCATGACCCCTGGAGGCCACGTCAAACTGGACCTCATTGAGTTCGTAAAGGTGACTGATTATGTCAACGCTGAGGTGGGGCTTCAGTAAGGGACTTCTCGCATAGTACCAGTCGCTGGGGGGGAAGCGATGAGGTAAAGGTCACAGTACAACAACAAGAAACAATAATGGGGCCTAAAAAAAAGGATGTTTCGTCCCATATTTTAACACTTGCAAAGAAGAAAGCAACGAAATAGAGAAGTAAAACAGCACGACACAAGAACAACACCCATCCATCCAATCCAATGACGGTTCCATTTCTCTATTCAGCTCGCCTTCACTTCAACAAAAGCCCCGTTCCTCAGAGTGCAGAGAAACTATTCCGCTGTGACAGTTTTACCTGGTGACCCTGTGGTTCATCAGGCACTGCTGCAGCGTGTCAGCCAGTCGCTGATGTACGAGGGAGTATCGGATGAACGCCCGTCCTTTTCCCAGAGAGGTCTTCAGCTACCAAGGCACATAAATACATTGTTTTACATCGTGCACATCGGAAGCTAAAAACTAACCGATAATTGATTATTCAATCAAAATGATAATTCAATCTGTTTAAGGTGTAAAGCTTGAAGATTTTCTCATCTTCTTATTTTCCAATTTTATCTGAATTCTCTTCAAATCTCCATATTTAAACTCTCGCTTAGTCTTTTAGTTCTTTAGGTTGCTAAAATACGTTTTGCTGCAGCGCCAGTCCATAATGCTTTGCTCCGGTACTAGTACATCAGTCTGTTTCGCGTGCCAACTAATGTCTACAACAAAAAAACAACAAATAATATGCTGACTATGAATGAGTTTGTCTACAAGCTGTTTGTCTAAAACAAACAAATTCTTACCTCAGTGATAGATTTGACAAAGCGGATCCCATCATTGGCTCCTTTGATTTTAGCCAGGCAGTCAGTGAAGTATTCCCAATAATCCTTCTTAGTACCAAGAAATGTAGTCTTATCCTTCTGGTCAAACTGATATATATATATATATATGAGAGAGAGAGAGGTACAGTTGCAACGGAAAATTGTTAAACATATTGCAAGGCATGGCATTGATAATGTAGTATTTATGAATAAATCACACCTGCAGCAGGTACTCCAGTTTGTAAGAGAACTTGTGCAGGGTGGTACTGTCATCAGTGATCGGCTCCCCACTTTCCCGGTACTCCTTAGCAAGCTCTGCAACAGCCTCTGAAATTCCGTGGTTCAGAAATGAAAAAAGATCAGGGATTAGAATAACAGCAAAACAATGTCCATTAATCGACATTTGCTTCTAACAGATGGGGTGTATAATACATTTGAATGTGGGGAAGAAGCATAAAAAAGGCAGAACATGGCGTTGCTTTTACCTAAAGTCACATTTTTTTGTCAAATTTAAAACTAAACTAATATTTCACCTCTTGGTGCATTTTGGTTACACAATCACACCGAAACACACCTCTCTTGTCTAAATCTTCACTGTTATTTGCTTCTTTACCATTTCTACCCTCTTGAAGCACAACTAGTCTGTAGATGAACCACTTGCCTCGTATCATTCGCAAAAACTGGAAGGACACCTGTGACGGGTGAATCCTCAGAACGCGCTCTCTGTCTCGCTGCATGCTGACAGCGGCTTCCACCACACCCTTTACGAAGGAATGTAAGGCCGACTGCACGTTTTCCCAAATTGTTTGACGACCAGGAAAAGGTCAGATAGTTCCAGGTTGGAAGGATTGGACTTGGACTTGACGCTCGAGTCGTGACATCACATCGAGTCTCTTACTTCTCCTCTCTTCGGTCACGCCACGCGAGCAGACAACTGCCTGCAGCCAAACCCATTCATTCATTCACGCACACACACATAAAGCTGTCGTACCGTGCAGATCTCGGATAATCCTCTGCAGTTGGCTCTCCCCGACTGTAGCCGCAGCAGCCATGGCCCCGGCGCTCTCTCCCTGGCAACCAGGGGTCACGGGGTCACGGCCAGTCTGCTGAGTCAGAGAACCGGAGGCGGTCAGGAACAAAAGATGGACATGAACGCCCCCGACGTGGTCTACACTCTCGTGGCACGCTCGGCACACAAAAATGTCTGACACAGTTCTCTCTGATAGTGTTTGATCTGCACAATACGTGTCACTTTACTTTCCTGTGCGTCCATCACTGGTCTGTATGTGACATGATCAGATACTGCAAAACTGCAGGGTAAGATGAACTAATGTCCTGCGAGAAGCTTGTAATACGTGTGGAATAAGATATGTACGGTTTCAACCCCAATGTCCATAAGACACCAGCACCATAATCATAGCAATACTTGGTTAGTAGGAGCTATAATGACGAGGTCCCACTCCTGTAAACTCCTGTTAGTAAGGCAGTAAACAAACAATGCAAAAAACTGCCACTGCCTGTTTTTTGTTATAAAAACGCTTTAGAATAGGAATGTAATCAACGTCAGAGGCAGGAACCTACACGAGTATTGACACAATAAATACCACAACACTAGCGAACTTACACAACCCTACTTTTAACGTTAGCTAACAGCTAACCAGGTTAACGTTAGTTGTGTTTGAACAGTTTGAAATCGGTTTAACGACTGTTTACTATCAGTTCGAACTGCGCCAATGTTGTTATCGAACATCGAAGAGATGCTGATAAGAAGCCACGAGTTGGGTTCTGGGTGTTTACGGGCGCTTTCTGTTCTTTTCGAGGCTCTCCCGGTGGAGTTAACGTAATATTTAACTAACGTTAGCTTTGACACAGTGAACCTTTGACGGACATTTTGAAAGTTACCGTGACATCAACGAGAAAAGATACAGACAGTCTATTTCTTATAGCTTCAGGTAAAATCATAAGAAAATAAAAATAACTTTGACATACTTTTACATATATAACTCAAGTCCATAACAAACCAGATATTTAATGCGAGCATACAAACTTGTTGAAAGTGTTAGGATTGACATTGTGTTGTCCACTCACAAAGCGCCATGTAGCCTTCTGACCAATGACTAGAGGTTGGTGGGCGGAACCTTAAATCGGGGTAGTTTGGTTGACATAACAGCGTAAACAGAGCTGTCATGTGATCACACTTACGTTCATAAATGCGTGTCCCACTTCTCCTCGGTCCTTTGTTGTTATCGAAAATTATGGACTAATTAGTGCAATTGCACCCCCCTACACCGTTAATTCTGTTTAAAACTAACAACAACAAAATCACATAGATTTGCCTTTTATTACATGCTAAGTCTTCTTATAAGTCATTCTTAAAAAAGAATCTGTTTCCCAGAAGTACAAACGTGTTGTGAAAGTGACACGCTTCCGGAGTATCTATTTTCAGTCTCATATCTCATTTAGTGTCTGGGAAATAATCGCCATAAAGTGCTGGTTACTTAGTTTAATTTTACTTACTCGCCCAGATTGTTCAAAGGTGTGAGCATCATGAACCCCTCTCAGCCTAAGCACCATGTCTGAAATCTGAAATGTGTGGTTGGAAATCTCAACCACACATGTGTCATGGATGCCATGAATTTTGGCATCCATGACACATGTTTATCCAATTTTGGATAAAATAGGAACTGGAAACAGAAAGCCGTCCCTGTGACGAGGGTATATAGCTGCCCCATTTTGAGCTCTCTGAGTGCGGAGAAGGCGTCCCACGTTGCAACAATTCCATCACGCAAGAGGTAGGTGCGTTTTTACCTTTACAATGTGATGTACTCTTTTACACGTATTAATGTGGTTTTGGTGTAACACGAAAAAACAAATTTTATTAACATTTATCAACATTTTATACATTATTATTTCTTCTATTTGACATGACTTAGAAAAACATAAAACGGCGCACAAAGTAGCCCTGTCTTTTCTTCTAGGATCTAGTTGAACAGCAATGAATGACTCTTTCAACGACAGCCAATATGACAGAAACTACGACGATGAAGTGTGTGAAAAGGAGGAGGTGGTCAAGTTTGGATCCATTGCCGTTCCTGTCTTCTTCTCCGTTGTGATCACACTGAGCCTGATAGGAAACATCCTCGTCCTTGTAATCCTCGCTTTGTACGAAAACCTCAAGTCTCTCACCAACATCTTCATCCTGAACCTGGCCATCTCCGACCTCGTCTTCACCGCCGGTCTGCCCTTCTGGTCAATTTACCACATCTGGGGATGGTTGTTTTCCAAGGTCCTCTGCAAAATAGTGACTTTTATCTTCTTCACCGGCTTTTACAGCAGCGTCCTCTTCCTGACGATCATGACCATCTACAGGTATCTGGTAGTGGTCCACCCACAGTCCATCCTGATCCCACAGAGACCCAGCACCAGTATTTACATCTCTGTTGTTATGTGGATAATCAGCGTCGGAGCTGCCCTTCCCTCCCTGCTCTACACCACCATTGTCTCCATCCCCCACAAAGATAACCACTCCCTGGGCTGCGAGTACCAAGACCGCCTGTGGAAAACCATTAGTGTTTTCCAACAGAACATTTTCTTTTTGGTCGCTTTTGCAGTAATGGCTTTCTGCTACATTCAATTACTGTGGAAAATCACAAGAACGAGATCTCACACAAGGAGAAGAGCAGTGAAGTTAGTCTTCTCCATCGTGGCCGTGTTCTTCCTCGGCTGGGTGCCGTACAACGTGGTCATCTTTCTGCAGGTGTTGGCTGACGTGGATGCATCATCCGATAACTGTGGCGCAAGCATCGACCTTGACTACACGTTCCATGTGTGCCGGCTCGTGGCTTTCTCCCACTGCTGCCTGAACCCCGTCTTTTATGTGTTTGTTGGTGTGAAGTTTAGGAGTCATTTGAAGTCGTTGCTGCAGCGATTGGTCATTCAAACTCGAGCTGAAGAACAGCCGGTTAGAATGCAAGAAATATCGCGTGGATCAATGTTGTAGTTGCTGTTAAATTATGGAATTTTCTCTCGTTTGCTAAAGTCAAAATGTGTACTTGGTGAAAGTAATCCTGCTGAAATATGGAAATAAAGGGCTGACACTTTGCACTTTGTAGCAATCCACACAATATTCAAATCAGACCTTTTCTATTTATCCTGTCATAATAAATAGTTATTATTGGACCATGCAGCTTGAATTGTTATTTGCATTTATTTACTGGCACTTTAAAAAAGGGAGTCATGTTTTTTGTGGACATAAAACATGTAATTAAATAGTCACAGCGGAAGTAGAGACATAAACACTCTCACATTTGTGAAGATGTTTTCACTATAATTAGATTTTGTTTGATAAAATGTTTCTTGCTTGGCTTTTATGTTGTAATGCAACTGAATACGCTTGTGTGTAATATTTCATTTGTTAATGGTGCCACTGAGTAAAAAGCAAATGAAAGGTATCGGCAATTTTGAGTTTCTCTATGCATTAAAAGACACAATGGCTTTTTGCAAAAGACCACATGTTAAGTTTTTATTATGAGTCAAGTGGTTGAGATTTCAATTGATGGTAGTGCATCCCCACCAAAGCAAATGTTCCCTCATGGACACCGGCTGTGGCTCACGAGTGCGTTGTCCACTAATCTTTAGGAAAGACACTGTGCTTTAGAAACTAGATTATCCTCTGATTAATGGCAGCTCTCACCATCGCTGTGTTTGTGTGTCTGTGAGTGTGTGTGTGTTTGTGTGTGTGTGTGTGTGTGTGTGTGTGTGTGTGTGTGTGTGTGTGAATGGAGTGTTGAAATGTCAGATGACTCGAAAAAGGTGGTTTATAAATCCAAATCCATTCATCATTATCAGCAAATGTATGGCTTCAACAATTATCATACATAATATATAAAGTGTATATATATATATATATATATATATATATAAATATACATACACATATACAATATATATACAAACTATACTGTTTTAATATCTCCTTTTTTCAAGCTCTCGTTAGAGAAAAATAAAACACCATTGACCTTTAACCTTGTTGTGTTTAACTATGTTTTAAAAATGACATAAACATATTTTGAAAAAAGTGGAAAAAAGCTTAATAAAAAAGAAAAACAATAAATGTATTATGCAGTTCAGCCATTGAAGAAAGAAATCAGAGCTGCTCTCTGTCAATCGGAACACATCATTTCAACAGAAGAAGAAGAAGTTATGAAGGAAATAAAGGAACCTGCAGACTGCAGAGTGCAGGTTGGTAACCAACACACTTTGGAAACAGCCTGCGACACAGGTCAGATAAAGGAAAACAGTTCTTTGTTAATCATTCAGCTGTGTGTACGTGTGTGCGTGTGTGTTTGTGTATGTGTGTGTGTGTGTGTGTGTGTGTGCGTGTGCGTGTGCGTGTGTGGGATCGGCTGATTACTGAGGTCGTCCTCTATAACTTCCTCCTTCAGAGGAGCTGCTCGGCTCTCGAAGCTCAGACTGCGCTTAGCTGTCAAGGAAGGAAGGAGGATCCATCTCAGAGCTTTATTCCTTTTCTCCCTCCAAGAGACTTTAACAGCCAAAAGGGGCGAAGGGGTGTAAGACCGTAGAGTGACATCTCTACTGGAACACATGTTTCAGGAAGATGTTATACAAATACTTTAAGGTAAGAGTTGTTATTAACGCTGTTTAAATAATTGCCACGGAGACTCAAAATGCTATAAATGCGTTTTGAACTTGAATCAAACCGTGGGAGAGCTCTCTGAAAATGTGTCACTTTTAGGCCAAATTTAGTTGTTATCATTTCCATTTTCCAAATGATATGAGATGACTTTAACCTGCGGGTTAGTTTAAAGGCTTATTAACAGAATAGTGTGCAATTGTTAATTTGTCGTTTTCCTTCTGCCTTGTTCAAAAGTCGCGGGAGTATGTGGAAGGAAACTTGCCGATGCATCAGCTGAATGTCACAGTGACGGTGTTTCAGGTCAGGATTATTAATCCCCAGTGGATGGTTATGAAGAAGTCATTTTGTTTTACAGATGTGGACGTTTATTCTGATTGGACTTAACATCATCTCAATGGTTTACGGGTATGCGAGCGGTTACTTCCCAGAGACGTGTGGAACTATGTTACCTCTGCACGATGCCGATCCTCAGACCTCGAAGCCGCCTTACGAGGTTTCTTACCAACAGGGACACGTTAGAGACCCGATCACAGGTATGGAGACCATTGGATCCGTCTTCCTGGAGAGTTGTTCATCACCATCTATATTCGTGGTGGTCATTCCCTAAGTACCTCACCTCTAACGCTGTCTTCCTTTTCTTTCCCTGCACCTCCTCCCCAATGAATCCTCACACCGTTCTGCAGTCTGTCTCAGCAGCCCGACAGGCAAAGATTTCATGGGATTTATGTTGAAGGCTCTGGACACGAGCAAAGAAGAAGGACCACCTCTTGGAAAATTCACCTTGCTTGATTCTGGATTAGATCAACTCTTGACTTGTAGTGGTTCAGGAGTACGTAATCGTCCCATTTTGGCATCATCACAGTTATTAAAAACATTACATTGGTTTAATATCCCATCAACTTATTTAACAGATTGAATTGAGATGTAAGGGTACTTTTTAAGTCAAAGCCTTAATATGCTTGCTTTACTTTTTTTCCTCCTCAGGAGGGCTCGGCTGTCAGTCACAAGAATAATAGAAGAAAGACTCGGATTTGTGTCAACTGGACGGCACCGCAGGACGCAGGCGCCAGTACGACTTTCAGGTATTTGTACCTTTCGACTGCCCTCCAAAGGTCAGTGTGTTTAATGCAAAGCAACATCGTTTGTCAACAACATGTTTCTGTTTAATATTTTTCAGAGCCACATTTTCTGAGACTTATAAAACATTCTGGACAAAAGTGGATGCAATTCTTCCACCCCCCACCCCAATACCAAGTACTCTACCAAGTACTCAACCAAGTACTGCTACAAGTACTCAACCAAGTACTGCTACAAGTGCTCAACCAAGTACTGCTACAAGTGCTCCTTCAAGTACTCAACCAGGTACTAGTACAAGTACTCAACCAAGTGCTACTACTAGTACTCAACCAAGTACTGCTACAAGTGCTCCTCCAAGTACTCATCCAGGTACTAGTACAAGTACTCAACCAAGTACTACTACAAGTGCTAAACCGAGTACTCATCCAGGTACTAGTACAAGTACTCAACCAAGTACTACTACAAGTGCTAAACCAAGTACTCAACCAGGTACTGCTACAAGTTCTCCTCCAAGTACTCAACCAGGTACTAGTACAAGTACTCAACCAAGTGCTACCACTAGTACTCAACCAAGTACTACTACAAGTACTCATCCAGCTACTAGTACGAGTACTCAAACAAGCACTACTACAAGTCCTCATCCGGGTACCAGTAAAAGTACTACAATAAGTACTAAACCAATTACAATTATTACAAGCACGGCCACTCAGCAGGCGGACAATATTTCCAGCCTATTGGAGGTAAGCAGCACGACGCTGTGCAGATTCCCGCATTCAAGGTATTCAAAGTGTGTGGCATTTTGTGGAATCTGGCGGTGTGGTGGAAGGCTGAAAGCAAAGCACCCCACTGCTCAATTAGGACTTCCCGAGACAGTGGTAACGCTCGCCGCTGAGTGCAAAAGCGTGGCCACGCCATTCGCCTCAAAGGCCATCCTCACCAGGACGACGGCCCCAACCAAATTCAGACAGTGGGCGGCGGTACAACTTTTTGGAGTTTTAAAATCCTGTCACATCGGAGTTTCAGTTGGTCATGCAATACTGAATAAATAAATACTATATTAGCCTTCCTGCTAAGAGATTCCCTTTCAAAATGCGACACACTGGCCTTTTGATACATCAACCTTTTATTTACAGGGCTGTTTCTCTTGATCTGCCTCCAGAAAGCCGGCACTGTGAAGATGAATGTTGTCCTTTTCTTGGGGGTACTTAAAATGGTACGCTATTCATGAAGTCATGTCACTCAGTGAACAGCCCTACAATTACAAGATAAAGGTTTCACTATAATGAAAAGTATAATTCTCTTTATCTCCCATCAGGAACTGTCAAATATATTTCTTACTGCCCTCTCCGACGGCCCCTTTTCTCGTCATCTAAATAAGGTACGGCACTGGGAGGGGGGGGGGGGGGGGTCGTGTTGTTGTCAGTACCTGTCATCTCACACAGAGAGAGGTGTCAAATGACTCTTTCAGAATGCCAACCCAAATGACACTTTAATGGTTCCTTCCATCCACTTAGCTTCGGTCATTTCCAAATACTCCTTATTGTTTTTGCATTTCGTATCTGTATTTATAATAGCATTGCAAATTAGCACACCTTGTGTTTCTTGTGCAGGTGTCTCAGACATTCTTCGTGGTGCTGTGTGGGGTTGTTGAAACATCCGCTCTGGCCTTGTTTTGTCTGGCCAACCCTATCAACGTAAGATATGACGAGGGGTGTCAGATATGTCTCTACATCCACATCCTAAGCCGTTTGAGGTTGTATTGACTGTGTGTTTGCGTCTGTTTGGGCGCGTCTAGGTCTCTCTCGTGGCTCTTGTGTCTGTGGCGATAGTGTTTAATATCATAGAGCTGGTGATCGTCTGTCTGCCAATTGGACCCAGTCATGAACTGTGAGAATAACTTCCTCTTCTTACTTCTTATTCCTGAATGTTTGACCTGAAATTCAACTGCATCAACGGTCATTGTTCCTCTTTTGCTCTGCTCAAGAAAGGAGATCAGTGACCACGTTGTCAAAGTGTCTTCCTTCATCCACCAGACCTTCACAAGTGAGGAGATTCACCTGCTTTTCTTATATAACTCGTGGACTCCACTGAATTAATGTCTGAGGGAAGACTTGTTTAATGTGAAGTTTGACATTTTAGGAAATCTGCTTATTTCCCTTCCTATTAATCACGGCTGCATCGTCTCTGAGCTGCCGCCGCCTTGTCCATCGCGCTGATTGTTTCCCAAATATGTTTTACACGCAGCTGCTGCCATCTTTGTTGGTATTTTGGAGGTTGACAAACACAAAGGGACCCGGACGGACTCTCGGATTCTGAAAGTGATGGTAGCTTTCACAGTGTTACTACTGCTGTTTGAAATGTGGGTTTTCATAAGCAGCACTCAAAGGAAAGCGATGCTGAGAAGGAAAACAGGTGAATCACACGTACCAACTCACGTGCTGTGGGAGCCTTAGCAGAGATACACATTGAACACAACATGCAGTCTTATGAAAACACCTCTCACTATTTCTCTGTTACAGGGTGTCCAGCAAACCGTGAGAGGGGCAGGCCAAGAGGAAAACAGGTGAGCGCCTGTCACATGACAATATGTCCAGCTGCATTGACCGTTTTACAACAGTAAGTCAACACGCCGGTTCTTTTCTTTTCTTTTTCTCCCAGAAGAAGCTCGGTGCAGCTAAAGGGATCGTCATCGCTGTCTCAGTCATCTTCATCGTCGCATTCTTGTGTTTTGGTGTCACTGTGGCTGTCATGATACTCGGATGTCATCAAGAGTCGGGATGTGCATGAAGGTGTGCTGGTACTTTCATGAATGTTTTATTCATGAATGTGGATTGAATTCAAATCCCAGATTTCTTACTGCAAGTTTGCACTATTGTGCATAATCAGGTGTAAAAGGGAATTGCTTTTTTATTCATAGGTTAGTAATTGTGTATGTTACATTGTTTGCACTAGTCTCTGTACCTTGTTTGTAATCTGCTGCTTTGACCTGCACATTAAAAAATACATCTATTCTTCCAAACAATGCCTTTTGTTGATATTGTGTAATTGGGTTTTCCTGGTTGATGCCCCATGATTTATTGATTCCAAAATAACAATAAAACATGTTCAAAATGAAATTTACTAGTACAAACCACTTAGACTAAATACACCACACACTGTTTAAATACAACATTCACAGCGGGTAAAATAAGTATTGAACATGTCACCATTTCTCAGTAAATATATTTCTAAAGGTTCTATTGACGTGGAATCTTGACCAGATGTCTGTAACAACACAAATAATTCACACATATAAAGAAACCCAAACAAATAACTTCACAAGATGTTATGTGCCATCAAGTGGAGGCACCTGGCCGTGGCCGGTTTATGGAGAGATGATGTTCTTTCCACTCATAATGGACCCAACATTGCTCACTGGAACATTCAGAAGTTTGTAATCATTCTGTAACCAATCAGCCATCAGATGTTTTGCAACAATGAAGTTGGGAAGGTCTCGAGACGGCGCTTTGCGTCTGTGGGGATCTTTCGGGACGGCAACAGCTGATGTATATTTACTGAGAATGTGACGTGTTCAGTACTTATTTTACCCGCTGTATAAACGTTTTACAAGTGAGGTTAATGAATCACCCGACTTCTTATCAAAGTTACACCTGTCATAACGGTCAAAATTTCCCAGGGTTAAGTTGCTCATGGTTAAGTATACCTGTGTACGAGGCGGATTCCCCTGATATGAAAAACAAACTAAGCCGTACATTTTATAGCTGATATGTTGAATATATAAACATAGATAAATAATAGATGGAGATCGAATATGATACATGTTGAACAAATCTCATTATGCTTTTATGGGTTGAGTCCATTGACGGAAACTTTAATGGCCTCGTGACTCAGCCTGTTGTTGATGACGCCAGGAGAATGTGACGCCTAGTTCAGTTCGTGAGAAGGAATAAAGTAATTTATTTTAATGTCTTTAAAGAGTAACATACACATAAATCCATAAACAGATCAAACCGTGTGACTGGTTGAGACTGGATGGGTAATGCGTCAGTTGCTCAGTATGTAAACAAATATTTTTGAGCATAGACTGTAAAAACAATATGGTAGATGACTAATGCCATCCTGCCAATAAAACAAGGTCCACCTAGAAATCGCTACGCTGTTTATTAACGTTGCTGTAAATTTGGATTTCCTGGTCGGTAAAAGCACATTAAATATTTCTGTGATTTTACAGAGCCAAATATATTTAATATGTCACTTAGACGAGATGTACTGCCAGAGTTATACATACGGGTTAATAAACAAAAGAGAGTAATAAAGTCTCCCTCTTTGTGTTTTTCATTCCTACGTACCTGAGTAAATGATTGAAGAGCTGCTTTGTTGCAGGGTTGTAACTTCCTTATTTTAACAGCTTTTTATTGTATTCGCAGGAGCAGGTGGGACCTCAACTCCATCACTTTAGCGCGATCTATAAACAGGAAACTGCTCTGCTGAAAAAAATTACGTTCTGGCCATGATATAAATTCTTAAAAATACAAGAAGTGTAATTTCTCTCCTGACGGAACAAAAAGATACACATATACAACTATATTTGATAAAAAATAACAAAAATATCTGTATCAATTTAAACCCTAAACTACAAATAAATGATTTTAACTTTCATATACACATATGGATTGAGCACTTACAATCTTTAATAATACACCAGCGCTACAAGCGTCAAAGAAAGACAATCCTCCTGAGAACGTTTAGACCATTAACAACTTTGGTAAAATTAAGTCAATATAAAACTCAGCGTAGGCTAAAAACTAAAAATTATTATTTATTGCACAGCATCTCTCATGCTGTGCAATAAATAAATAGAATAATGACTAATACGTCCTGTGCTTTAGAAAGTTTTAATTAGTTAAACCTGGCTGAATGCCAATGTGGTCTCAGATAAGCACTCAATGTCGCATCTTCAAAATCCTTCTGCTACAATTGATCTGCTGGTGCTGTAATAGTTTGGAGCCGTTGTATATTGAGCGGTGGACTCTAATCACGTAGATGTGCAATCCTGTCAAATGTGCATTAGGATGTGTTTCTATTCACGCGAGAGTTACATCCATAACTGACTTTGAATTATCAAAATGATCTTTATTGAAAATATAAACATGTTGATGTGAGCAAATGAGAGAGATGAGCGGCAGGAAAAAAGAACCTTCCTCTCATTTAAAAAATGTAATTAGCACAAATCCAAACAAACTCAGTGCAGGGAACCTCATTTGGGTTCCATGGTTGTTAATATACAGTAAAGAATGATTCACAAGTGTTTTTAATATACTACAATGTTCTCCATGTAACTGTTTAAGGCACATCTTTGTGACTTGTAGAATATTTAGCAATGTTTTATTTTAACAAATTCAAATCACTTAGTGAGAACCTGTATGTTCCAAAGTTGAGATTTCAAGTCTTTTAAATTCGATACATATAAAAAAATATTAAAATATTAATAAAGAAAAAGGAAAAAAAAAATATATATATAACATATTTATCTTAATAAAAGCCAGCACTCTTGACAGGAAGGATAGAGAAAGCTAAAGAATAGTGCAAATCCCATCGTGTACAAGATAATTAAATGAGCAATGGGACACATCTCCACGGGGCATTAAAACCAAAGTATAAAGCAAGCCACCAGTTTGACATTATTTGTTCCCAAATAGAGTACCCAGGCTAATTAATCAATGCAGATTAAGTTCTTTTTTTTAAAAAGCTGCTCAACAAAGGAGTCTATACAGAACATGGACATTAGGAATATGGTAAGCTTAATCACCACGGGAAAATGTATTTCAGATTTGAAAGCGGTTGCTGCAACAGTGGCCCCATCGTGCATGTGTAGAAACTCAGGGATGAACTATTGAGAGCACTTAAACAGAATGGTCAACAATGGACTTTTGAGCACAACCTAATCTCAGGCAGAGATCAATACAGCAGTCAACTATTTTAACTCATGTTTAAATGTGAAGTGTAACAGCACACACTGATTATCAGATGTCACTTCTCTGGTCCATCAGCATCCGTTATGCTCCACTTCCCTCTCAGACACTACGGGTAAGATAAGATGGGAGATGCGGCTCCACAGCCCCCCGTACTTGTCAATGTCCATCTCATTGAAGCCGACTTGGTCGCTGGAGTCCACGAGCCTGCCCTTGACATAGTCGTGCACCCTCTCCTCCAAGTCCTTGAGACTCAGGTCCCCCGTGACCTCTTCTTGAGGAAGAAGCACAGTAAACAACAAGAACGCCTTCTTGTATGCGGCGTTCTCGTGGTCGCAGTAGCGATAGAAAATGAGGGTGGAGCCCGGAGGCAGCTCTTCGAAGCGATGAATGACAGCCGCCTGTTTGTTTCCTTCGAAGGCTGCTTGCAGCTGGCTGTCAATATCCAGCTTCACCTGGTCGCTGTCCAGGCCGGCTTTACCGGCTCCATCGATGTGAAGGACGGAGGCGTTGAGGGCAGACGAGAAGGCGTCGGCGAGCCGCTCAGCCAGGCAGCGCAGTGTCCTCTCCGCCCCGTGGCCCGCAGTGAAGATCAGACTGACCGGCTCTTTAGGACGGGCTGTCTTAAGGTGCCTCTCCAGGTGGATCTTGCTCCTCCTCCACAACTCGGGTCGCTGACGGGAGAACTGAGTCTCAAGAAGAGACAAACGATCAGCAAACCTTTCAGGATTCACAGCCGTGGATGCACGTGTTCCCCAATCCGCAGTCTTTTGGGGTAGAGGAATCGTCTTGTATGCCAGCCAGAGGACCGAACAGAGCAGCCCCAGGAGAACTAAGCGCCATAAAACCCACATGAAGCCTGGAAGGATGCATGGCCATATTTAATTGAGGTATAGGAAATAACAACAAGTATTTTTGGGTGTAAATATTTTTCAATTGAAATGTGAAATGACAAAACCTTACCTCTACAAGAATATCCGGAGCTTTTGTTGATAACAGCAGTTTTCTTTTTGCCTTTAAAAGAGAAACACTCATCTAATCAATGTCAAACATGTCACAGCTACATTAGATGTCGCTAATGACTGAAATATTGAAGCTGCAATACCTTTTTGTTGGTGCGGAGCAGTTAATCTTTGTGTTGGAACGTTATTCACACGTTTTCGCGTTGTGTAGCATTTCTCTAAGGCTGGGTACACAATTGGGACGTGATGCTTAACTGTTGGTATACCTAAAAGGTGGGGAAAGAGTTTATCAATGTCCAGTCTGATCATTTTTTTGGGAGACGTAAATCCAGTGGACATCTGCTCAATGGAATTCACATCTGGACTAATATGTGGCTAAATGAAAACAGCTACAATACCAGTGACATTGGCCTTCGCCTCCATCGTCTTCTTGTAGTCGGCCATGCTGGTGACCAACACGTTGTGCCTGGCAGACTTAGTCGGAGCTACAGGTTCCTTGGTTGGTGGTTTTACTGAGTACAAACAAGCCCGATTAAGACAACTGTAATATCCACCATTGATGTAAAGGCTCCCATGCAGAATGTAGCATGCCCCTACCTCTCTTGGTTTTCATCCAGTCCGCATCTGCATTTACAGCACCGCTGGATCTGTGGCATTCGCCGAGCATAACACAAGGGTGCAAATTCACATTCTGAAGGTCGCCTGATTTATGGAGAGAAAACCTTTAGGAGAATAACCTGTGATTATATCTGATAGTTATACAAAGTCTTATGAATCCCAGATTTATAATGCAGTAGGTGAACAGATTCCACATTTGATAGCACCTGCATACATAGCTAATCCATTTTTAAATAATATTTATTCATTTAATAACATATGCTCCGATGGAAACAGAGACCAGTGCTCTAAAAAGGTTAAAAAAAAATACACACAAATATCATTAAGCAACTTTGGCTTGTTCTGAGTTAATTGACTCATTTTGCGTGAAAGAAAAGTAACAAGATATACAACGGAATTGTGAACTAATTGGTCACATACAAAAGAATCCGTTGGGGCAAACCGATCACTAACACACAGCCTAACCTTGGCCTGTCGGTGGTTGACGGGAAGCGTGAGAGGACTCCTGAATAATATCCATCTCATGGTCGGCTTGTTTCCCCAGATCTCCATCGGATTCCTGGACATCCATCTCATTCTCCTCCCCGCCGCCATCCACCGGTCCGCCGGTCTCCGCCCGGCTCCTCTTGCTCGGGGACGTTTCTAAATGGGACACACACGTCACAAGTCTCCATTTATCACAACGGTTGACTGGGGAACCAGCCGTTGAAACTAGGCGAGTGGTTTTAACTTGAGCATCGCACCTTCATCACCAGAGTCGCTCTCTGCATCTCCGGAACCATTTACATCTGGAACGGGAGCTGTATGGTTTTTTAACCCTTTTCTGGTCCTCTTGAGAGGACCTCTGGGGGTCGGTTCAAAAGCCAATGCTAAAAAGAAAAGGAGGAGAAAAACAATATTTCACTCTGTCCCAAATGACTGTAAAGTTAAATTAAAGTTTAAAAACCGCGACGCCTTAACGTACATTTCATTTGATAGAAATGTCCGAGTCGGTCGGTTGATACAGTCAACTAAAACGGGCTCACGCTCAAACCGAAACGGTTTTCTCGTTGAGTGTTGTTTAGCTTCGATGCTAAACGAGCTAGCGTTAACAGTAAAACGGTCGACTTGCTCACCTTTGGAGTTCGCGTTACCCGATGATTGCCTCTTCGATCGCCTCAACGGGTAAGACGTCTTATTCTCAGACACGCTGGAATCCATTTTAATAACTCGGGCGATGACAGAAACGACAAAACACCGCGTTCGATAACAGACAAGCTACCACAACTTCCTTATAGTTGTCAGGGGGAACCATTTTGCTGTGACAATACACCGCGGCTATCCGGAAAAACGAACGTCATTTTTAGTTGTCCCCGTGGAAACGCGGGCACTGCGGAACGTTCCGGCCGGATGTTTGCGTCCTGTCAGTGCGACACACGTAACGTTAAATCAAACTAAACAATAAGGAAGCGCTGTAACGTTACTCGTCATATTTCTCGGTGATGTGATCGAGGCTACGTGCGGTAGTAAGTATAAGCCACTATCTTTGTTATCTCAACACGTAGGCAGTCCTCACAGACTTCCGCCTTGCTAACTGTTGTAACCAGTATTTCTTGTTTGTCACTTATATCGTAAGCTAGTAGCCGGTTAATCAACAGAGAAGATGAGCTACGGCCAGCTTCGTTCTCTCCGAGCGAGCTTTTGTCAGCAGCACTGAATTGTCGGTGTGCTTACAGCGTCGACTCGCACAGTCAATGAGCCCCGGAGAGGACCAGCTAACCCCGCGGCTCCCCGTGTTCCCCCCCCCACTCTGAGGTCAGCAAGCCTGCGAGCTTTTGGTTTCCGACCCGTCGACTTCAGACTTTGAACACGTGACGACGATGCTTCTAAAACCGATAAGGACCTGTGTGCTCGGGTCTTTGCATGAGGGAGGCAATCGCTAGCTTTACACCGGCTACCTTTCTTTCTCCAGGTTCGGGCCATCTCTTGAGTTTCTCCGACATGGCGGCGCGACAAACGGAGCACCGGCACACCGCAGGTAACCCGACGGACACCGCCGCTTGTATCGGATTAACATGGTTACTGACGTTAAATTGAACGTGGAAGACGTTGACGTGGGTCGTGTTCATCCTATTTTCAGACGCCGAGGGACCAGAAGCTCACATCGCTGCCTCCGATGAGGGCAAACCGGAGGAAACCAACCAGAGGCTCTCGGAGGGTAACTTCAATGATAATCTATTCAAAGTGTCTTTACCAAATGCTTTTCATCTCCTGTTGTGATCAAGTGTCTATGATTAAAAGTGTTTTATTTCACCCGAGTAGTATTTAATAGACAAACATTTGTGGCTGACAAGACTTTTGTCGTGTGTTCACGTTCTTTGTTGTACTCGTACATTAGTTTGTAAGCCTACATTATTCATCAAATACAGCTTGGCCAAATGCTTCTTTTCATCAGATCTGTAATGTTACTAAAAATATGTTCAATCAAACGTTTGCTGTTCAGTCAAGACGAGCACCGAGATGACATTTGATATGTTTTTATCACGGACGGGGATTCAGCTGGAGAGAGGATGGTGCCTCCAGCAGAAGGTTCTTCGCCTCCAGAAGATGCAACGCCGACTGTGGAGGACCAAAGAAACGCGCTTTGGGCTGATGAAGAAAGTCAGGGGGATCACACGAGGCAGGTACCAGCAAATGAACAACAGCCCAAGACCACGGAGAAGATTCCAAGTGAGTGTTTGTGTCAAGCGATGTGGCCGTTGTAGAGCCGGGACTCTTTGTCACACAGCTGGCTCAGTTTACTGTGTTGTGTTTACGGGGATTCACCGTATGTTCTATGCAGTGTGGGTTCTACGCAATGCGCTGAGGTTCCCTCCCTGTTTTTGCATTCTACATTAAACAGTTTCCACAAGGAAATATTGATCTTACCGCAGCTACGATACACTGAAGGAACATTTACAGCAACAAATACGGTTTCTTCATTTTGTGGGCCTCTGATAATTAATTCAACATGGAAAGCCCATCCCTTTAAATTCTGGGAGTATAAATAAGCAAGCGTCATTGAAACCCTTTTTGGTAAGAATCCCTCGTAAAATAGGACTGTGGAAGCGTTGTCGTTTTTTCAATCGAAGCCATTGTGATGTTACCAGGCGACGCCCTGCAGACAACCAGCACTCTTACCCTGGACGGCAAAGAGGATGGAGGCGTTGAGGAACCCTCCGACTCCAACACCCCTGACTCTGATGCTGGAGGCGGTGACGGAGTAGATGAAGCCGTTAAAGAAACCCCCGCCTCCAACGCCCCAGACACTGATGCCAGAGAAGGTGAGTGGGACCATTTCTGAAACATGGACGACTGGACTTTTAACGTTCTTGTCGCGGGCCGGCGGGGTTTAATGGTGGACGCGATCCGCACGAATATGCTAACCATTTGTTTTTTCGCCCATCGCTCAGCCGATGAAAGCTCCCCGGGGAAGGAAGAAAAAGTCACAGAGGAGAGGAACACCATCTCCGCTCAGAGGGTGGAATGTGTTGAAACCATTGGTCCTACCCCTGAGACTGCTGATGTTCCACCTGCAGCGGTTAATGACCATGTTATTGATAATCGTAGAGGTAATCTTGTAAATTAATCCTCGTTTTTATATCCTCTTGCTTTAATTTATTGTCATGGTGATTAATATCTACGAGCTTACCATCTCAGCGGTTATTTAAATAGCTGTTCTCCAACTTTGGATGTTGTGTATTACTTGATACACGATTATAATGATACAAACAACTTGTACATGACTTACTAAGTACACGTGCCTCCTCCGTAGGAACAACACTGTTGATAGCAGCTGGTTTGTTGGCGTTAGGGATTGCCGTCCTGTGGCAGCATCTCCTCCAATCCCAGTCTCCACCTCACGAAGATGAAATGCGGCCAAAAGACATCTTCCTCGGGCAGCTGGAAAAGGTAAAGACTCAGTTCCCCCATCAGCGCGCGGAGGTCTGGAGCAGGAGCCAGATCCACCTCCTGAGGCACCTCCAAACGGCCCAGCCCACTGAGCCGGTCAGTCTGATCCTGACCGCGGGCCGCGGAGGCGAGAGGACACTGCGCTGCCTGGCTCAGAGGCTGGCTTCCGCCTTCTCGTCTGCCCTCAACGCCTCCGTCCTCCACATCGACGGGGCCAGCCAGGCCAGCCAGGACAGCGACCAGGTCAAGCTGGACATCGACAGCAAGTTGCAGGGAGCCTTCGAGGGCGACAAGCCCGTGGCCGTCATTAACCGCTTCGAGGAGCTGCCCCCGGGCGCCACGCTCATTTTTTATCGCTACTGCGACCACGAGAACGCCGCCTACAAGAAGGCTTTTATGATCTTCACAGTGCTGCTGGGGGAGGAGGAGGAGATCCCCGCTGAGACTCGTTTGACTGCCGTGGAAGAGATGGTGGACGACCATCTGCAGAAGAAGTTCCTCTCCGAAGGCCATCCGGTATCTTTTGACAGGATGGACCTCGACAAGTACGGTGGACTGTGGAGCCGTATTTCTCACCTCATCCTGCCTGTGGCAGCGGAGCAAAAGATCGAACACGAAGGGTGCTGAGGGACGTAAACAGTCCCTCTTGAACTTTTAATCCCAGCACTTAAGTACCGCCTGTCTGTTGCTGAGTGACTCCAGTCATTCTGGGGCTCGTAGCTGTGGTTCTAAACACCCACAAGCTTTTTACAATTACTACAATGAAGCATACTACAGATCAAGGTATCAAGTATAAATGAAACACTTGCATTTTCTGAAGATTAGGCTTTGGGATGTTTGGGGGGGGAAAAAATAAATTCAGGACTTTCGTCATGGTGCTTTCTACTTGGTAGTTCTTTGATCAAATGTAATTATAGTTCAACTGGGGGCTTTGTGGATTTTGCATCACAAAGAGCTATTCTTTTGATGTCACAACAGTGTTTATTATTTTTAACCACAAATGTCTTATTCTGAAATACTCAAACCGACATGGCACCACGGGCCTTAACCGAAACTTGTTCCTTTTTGTAGAAACATAAACACGCATCCCACCGAGATCACACTACAATTAGGGTTCGATGAAAATACGAGCAGGAATTGGATGTGCCTTAAAGTGCAAATAAACAGGTGATTTAAAATGTTTTGTCGTTGTTATGAATTCCTTCTTAAAGCCCTTTGAGGCCACATTTCTTTCGCCCGTAAATGCGCAGAACCAACTGAAGGCCCTTTCCTTCGGCAGCTCGCTCGCGGTTTGGTGCCCTATTGATGACTGAATAAAGAAGAACACGAGTGAAGCCAATTCATAACAAAGCACGTTCAACTTGTTTGTCAGGTGAACAAGTCAACTACTCACAACCCGGTTAATCAGCATTTCTGGCTCTTGGCGTCCTGACGCTACGGTGCTGATGAACGACGTGGTCGCTCCGTGCCACAGTCGGCCACATGGGGGCGCCAATGCCACTGTAACGGCAGACTGAACGATGAGGAGTGGGACTTCCGTTGCCGTTGTAATGCTCTCTTTAGCCGGTAGAGGGCGGCAGAACCACAGCGTTTATGTGGGAGACCGAGACGCATCAAATCCATCTGCAACAGGTTACTTTGCATTTGACCTCAAACTCTCCTTTTAGAAGCCAAGTTGGACCAAAAGCGAATATCAAGATAAAGCGGAAGTCCTCCGGTGCTTTTCGCACTTTTCTCACTAATAATAGTTGCGCTGCAGCGTCATATCGAAGAAGTCATTTGAGGCAGTTGAACTCCTCCTCCGCCGTCCGGTCGGTCGGTTCCGCCTCCTGTCAGCGCGCCTCCAGCAGCAGCAGCAGCAGATGCCGGCAGCTCTCTCACGGAGTGCGCGGTCCGTCTCTCCTCACGAGATGCCTCCTCGCTGTGCCGCTTCCCTTCGCTAACTGATGGATCCCCTGGACTCGCCTCTCTAAGCCAGCAAGCGGGCTATGGTATTGCCTCGGCGTCTGGAGTGACTCGTGGCGGGCTGTGCCTGCTCGCACACTCGCAACGTTTTTGCTCGCGGTGAGCTTCGCAAGATGCACCAGATGTACGGGTTCTGCGCCGTTGTGGTCCTCTGCTGCGCGTTTTCTCCACGGTGCTCCGCAGCGCCAAAGACCTGGCGGCCCGACCCCAGGTCAGAACCTGAGCGCGATGCAGAGCGGGACGACGGGCTGCAGGAGGAGGCAGACGGCCGGGAGAGCATCCTCTCTAAGGTAAGAGTGAGCATCCCTCTTTCACACGTTTTTGCAAACATTTCATCACAATTTCGTGCGTGAAAAGTACAAAATGCAAAACTCCTCCGTCCTCTTCTCTTTGTAGCTGCTGGGTGATTATGACAAAGTGAAAGCCCTCTCGGAAGGCTCTGACTGTCGGTGTAAATGTGTTGTCAGACCCCTGAGCAGGAGCGCCTGCCGGCGGATAGAAGAAGGGAGCGCCGCTGCGCACGACTTCTACACTGTGGAGACTATCACATCTGGACCCGAGTGCAAGTGCGCGTGCATCGCGCCCCCGTCAGCGGTCAACCCGTGCGAGGGAGAGTTCAGGCTGAAGAGACTTAGAGAAGCCGGGAAAGAGAATGTCAAGGTGAAGGGTCAACGTGCTGCTCCAGGCCTGTTTGTGGATAACGCGGGTTGTCAGATTCAGGAGACCTGGTTCGGATGCGCCGGGAATCGACCTGTTCATATGGCATGTCTTGAATTGGTAAATTCCCTTTTGACGGAATCAACTTGATCATTCTAGCTCTCCACAGTCCTGGAGCTGCTGGAGGGCTCCTTCTATGGCATGGACCTCCTGAAACTGCACTCCATCACCAACAAGCTGCTGGATCGCATGGACAACATGGAAAAGGTACACAGCAAAAGTCTGAGTGAGAAACAACGAATGCAAATGTTTTGTTTGCTGCAAACTGTTGGTAGCAGGTGTGTTTTATATTGGGAGCTTCTGGATTCAACAGTCTCTGGGCCAGCTTCCACATTTGTTAGGGGCCGGACCTGGAAGGAGTGCAAAGACTTTCCATCACACGTGGAAGTTTTATCTCACAAAAATACCTTCTTTTTTTTATTGATTGTTAAAAAAATGAAAATACAAACCAAATGTTTGTTAAATGAGATAGACTAGTCATTTTAACTGTTCAAATGAAATGGCTTAAAACTTAGCGTGATGATGTGTTCATTCAGGTATTGAACAGCAATCACATATCTATAATTTTATTTCAGAAATAGAGTAAAACTACCTGCCATGTCTTGGCGTGAAGAAGCCGCTGCATATAAAAAAAAGCAAGCATTTCCATTTTATCCGTCTCAGCTCCGCCGGTGCTGGAATGACCTGAGGTCGTTGGTGGAGAATTTGTAATGACATCACTGATATTTATTTTAGCAATGCATTCTGGGAAGTTAAGGGAGACATAAGCTTATGCTCATGTGACACAGAGCTGAGTTCCACACAGCCGCTGCAGGTTCGGGGTCCCGATACTGTTCATGCTGGATCACTTTCCCACTAATCGTTCATAAAAGGAGCCGCGTGGTCTTCAATGTGCTTTTCATGGCAAGTTAAAATATCTGCAGTGAAGAAAAAGAATGACTTCTGTCATTGATTATGACTGCTGACGATTGCAGCCAGTTTTCCATGAAAAGCTGCACGCTGTTTCTCTTAACGTCTCCATTTGTGCGTGATTGCGTGAAGGCAGTAGCTCTGAACCCCACCGCGGTTGAAGTGAAGCCCCGGGAGACCCCTGGGATGCACGCAGACGCAACGGAAAGCCCACCCGGCCCCCCCCAGGACCAGAAGAGACCAATTGAGGTCAGCGGGACCGCAGCACACCAAGACCCAGATGTAAGTGGTGTCTTGTATTACAGGATCACTGTCCATTAACAGCATAACTTGGCTTGTATCTTTAAATAAAAATGGTACTTATTAACTATTATAGTACACTTAACTAGTATATACATATTTCTTATGATAGTTACTTCTACATGTATTCCAACCAGGAAACACTATCGTGGTCAGATTATCAGACTGGTTTCGTACAAACAGAAGGTTAACTAAACTTATTTTGAGAACAGGATTCTGGTAAACATTCAAAGTAATACTCAAGATGTCCATTTGAAACATCAATCACGCTGCATTTAATACCTGCGTTTTAAGTTCTGCCAATTTATTTCCTCACAAAAAGTTGTTTCTGGCCAAACTCTTTGTTTGTCTAAAGTCTGTCTTATTGTTGTGATGTCACAATGTAATCATAAGCTCGCTGAACCAAAAAGAAAGCAATGTGTCGCTGGAACCAAATATTTTATTTGGTCGAGTTTCTTAAATTAAGCTGGGTCGAAGTCCACCGCTGCAAAGGTTTTTATCATGTTTTGTTTTTCTTTTTTCTTGGCGGGATGAAAGTTCATCTGAAAGCACTCACATAAAACTCTCATTGGCCCATTATGTAATTAAACGCATGTATCGGTCAAATTCTACTGCATTCGGTCGCACTAATGTTTTTTTTTTCCTCATAAAAGTCGTCCATCTGTCCCCTCCACTAACAGGAACCGTACGAAACCTTCATTGGGGGAAATCCTCCCTCCCTAAAGACGGATGGATCTGCTCACATCGTTGAAGTCAAACCTCAGGTGACTCCCAGAAATGTGGCTAACAAGGAGGCTCCTCCGGTGTCAAAGACCAGCCCCAATGGAATGATCATAAGAGGAATCACCTTTTATAAATCCGAGCCGGATCCCATAGTGGCCGACGATGGAGATCCTGGAGAGAACCGTGAGTGCACTTTCACATCGGTTAAAAGCACATGAGGAAACTAGGGAAATCTACAACGACTAGCTCTAGACTTTTTAAATATGGAATATTACAGCAGTGTGATAATCAAGCACATAGCTGAGATAGCTTCTGCTTTTTCATGCACTTTATTTATTTTAATTTTTTTCAGAGACGCTTCGATATTTGAACAAGTCTTTTTTTTCCTCTAGTTTTTGAGTATCATGGATTCAGTGGTGACGGCCCAATTAACCTCTTCGTTGAGGAGAATCTTTTACGACACAGAGTCCCTCGTCCCGGGACGAGGACGGCACTGACAAAAGGCCCCGAGCCCACCCCACAAACTCCCCCGGAGTTCCGCAGTGCCTCTGGAACCACATCTGTTGAAGTGTCTACAGATGTGCGCAGCGACGCTTCCACAGCGAAAAGCTCCACGTTTGAACCAAACACTTCCACGGGGGCGACCGGGACCACGGGGGCGACCGGGACCACGGGGGCGATCGGGACCACGACCGGGACCACGGGGGCGACCGGGACCACGGGGGCGACCGGGCCAAGGGCACCGGGAAGTGCTCAACGAGTCACTGCTGGAAACCGGCCCATGTCAGCGATGACTGAACTGACCACTTCATTGAGCATCGCCGGCGAGGAAACAACCGATGCTGCGATAGAAGCAACACGAGTATCTGAAGATGCAGCCACGGAAGAAGTCGCACCGACACCCACGACGGAGTCCTCCACCCAGGGGGCGAAACAACGAGTGCAGATCACAGGCGGCAGCAGCGCCGCGGTTCTTTCGAGTAGCCATGCACCAAACGCAGCCGCAGAGGCCTTGACTACCATTCCGCCTCCCACTACAAGCATCACAGCCCACGGCGCCGTGACCACAGCACCAATGCAACCGACCGCAGCTTCCACGCCGGCCGCCGGCACACGGGCTGCTGCCGCGACACCACGAGAGAAAACTAAATCCGCCTTCTTTTCGACTTCCGCCATCTTGCCTCCAAGCACACGGAGGCCGGTCGCGTTGTCTCCCCTCACTTCGGTGCCCGTCACCACACCTGGGACCACCCGTCCTTCAGATGCGACCACCACCACCACCGCCGCCGCCACCACCACCAGCACGACCACCACCAGACAGGCTGCTCAAGCCAAACCGAAATTCAAAATCAGCTGGGAGGAGGAAGATGGGGAGGAGGGACATCCGGAATTAGAGGAGCCAATGCAAAGGCAGGAGGAATCTCCCTCAAGAAAACCAGGTAAGTAAGTTTATTGTTGATTGAATGGAAGATTTAATATTTGCTATTCATTAAATCGATACCTCGATTAAAAGAAGCCAAATAGTTTTCTATGTTCACCCTCCTCTATGTTCCCAATCAGCAATAAACACATATGTAAATACCTTGTGTAATTATAGGCTAAATAAAAGTGGTGCTGGATGTAAAAAGTCAGTTTTGGCACATTTTTTACTAAATGTCATGGCAAACCATTCAATAGTTGTAGAGATGTTTCTCTAAAAAGAGGGAAACGTCAAAGGGAGGTGGCTTCACCCTCATGGAAACATCAATGTCGTTATATGGAGAAAATATCATGGCTGTCCGAGAATCTAATGACCAAACAAAGGACAGATTGACATTCCCATCCAAAGATCCAGATCTGAAAACCTCCCAGAAAAAAACAGAAAAGATTTTGCCAAAAAAAAAAAAAGATTCTTGTTGAAATTGTCTGTAATTGGTGTGAAACACCAAAGAGCATTGGCATCATGCCTTAACAGTTTTCATATTCTCATAAAAGATTGAGAAAATTAATACTTGTTCTGTAAACCCTTAAACTTAGTAATTCAGTGCTCGGTCCTTTTAGGGCAAACTCAAGCATTCCGTGACACGAGCCGATTAAAACACAAACCTCCTAATTATTTTCAGACGTAGCAGCTTTGCATAAACAGCGTCTGAATCCTCGCTCGTGGCTCTCTGACTCTCTCACAGGGGAGTGCAAGGACACTTTGGCAACTATTTCGGAGCCAGTAACTCACAACGCCTACGGCAGGAACGAAGGAGCGTGGATGAAGGATCCAAAGTCGGATAACAACAAAATCTACGTCACGAACTTCCTCTACGGAAATAATCTCCTGGAGTTCCGCAACCTGCAGGTTTTCAAACAAGGTGAGAGGCGAAGTAGAGCCGAGGCTTTCCCTCAATTCACTTGGTGTTTCCTTTCGTTTTCGAGGGACTCTCGTCCTTTCTCCCTCTTATTCGTCCTTTCTAGGCCGCTTCACCAACTCCTACAAGCTTCCTTACAACTGGATTGGCACCGGGCACGTGGTCTACGGCGGGGCCTTCTTCTACAACCGCGCGCTCTCCCGGGACATCATCAAGTTCGACCTGCGCCTGCGCTACGTGGCCGCCTGGACCATGCTGCACGACGCTCTGGTGGACGAGGCGACGTCGCCGTGGGAGTGGCGCCGCCACTCGGAGGTCGACTTCGCCGTGGACGAGAGCGGCCTGTGGATCATTTACCCGGCGCTGGACGACGAGGGCTTCTTGCAGGAGGTGATCGTCCTGAGCCGGCTGGACCCGTCGGACCTCAGCACGCAGAGGGAGACCACGTGGAGGACGGGGCTCCGGAGGAACCACTACGGGAACTGCTTCATCGTGTGCGGCGTCCTTTACGCGGTAGACAGCTTCAACCAAAGGGACGCCAAACTGGAGTACGCCTTCGACACCCACACGAACACTCAGATGACTCCCAGGATGCCCTTCACCAACAACTACACCTACACCACGCAGGTTGACTACAATCCCAAAGAGGGGGTTTTGTACGCGTGGGACAACGGGCACCAAGTCACGTACGACATTAAGTTCGCCTACGTAGACCCGTAGTTCGGGGCGGAGTGGTTATTTTAAAAAGTGAATTGTATGGTTTGAATGGATTGTAGATCAGTCCACACGGCCTTTATTATTGGAGACAAGTGAGGGCCAAATGTACAAATATACTGAATTATATTGAGACAAAATTGTTTCGTGTTTTGTTTGAATTTTTACCCCAAAAGAACATCAACTTGTACTGTATATTGTAATACTGTAGACATACAATTCACACATATGAGCTATCAAGAGATCAACAAATCCTCAAATTATCTGGGAAAAAAAAAATCAATGTTTCTGTTTTAACACACAATTTTTTGTACTGTTCTTGTACTTGTTCTTTTCATCGTATGACGCAGGTCATCCGTGTGGCGTGTTCACTCAGCCCATCCATACAGACTGTTTTTGAAGAGACTGCATTAAAGTTGGTAAATACTAAACACAAGAAGTCTCCTTTGTTTGGATAATGACATTAATGTTCGTGTGCGTGTTGATTCAACTCAACCAGGCAGAAAGAGCAAATGCATGAATAGGAACACAGATACGATTGTTGCAGTGTAACTAGTTACTGGATGTAAATTAAGTTTTTGTGGAAGGAGCAGAAAACATTCCCCTCAATAGCACAAAGAATACACACAAGGTATATAGTAAAATCCAGTGTTTATTTTGGTTTATGCAACAACACAACAAAACTCAAACATTTGTCATTGTAGGACTAAGTGGATGCATTGAAATACGCTTTTGAAACCAAAATGTGAAAAAAGGAAATGACACTACACAACTTGTTTTCTTCTGCACCGATAGAAGAAAACACAACTAGTTTTTTTTAAAGGGCATTTGCTAAACATAACCATCTTTACTATTATATAGTATGTTGCTTTATCAACGTATAAAAAGTACATGTATTGATCATGTATTGTTTTTTTAATATAATATCAATTTTGCAAAAAAACAGGCAGTTAAAGCTGCATTTATAGTGCACATCTTTACCACAAATTAGCACTAGAAATCAGATAACGCAACAGGTTCTAGTGGGTTTCAATTTAATAGACTCAAGTACACCAAATAAAAGTGATATAGCTTGTGGGCGGAGACGTCATTGCCTTGTTTAACTCAACTGTAAAAGGCATTGGGTTCAAAATTGTTTCTTGAACTACAAAACTTCAATAAAAAAAAATTCAATTCACGGTTTGACATTTTATAAAACAATACAGTCCTTTTGTTTTCTGAAGCAACGATAATAAAAAGTATAAATCATAGATAGAGAACATGTCAAATGTTGACAGAATACATTTTTTTAAAAGGGTGAATTGGATCGCAGAAGTTGGCTTTACTGTAACATCATAATATCAATAAATATATACAGTTTCTGAATCTGTTCAGTAAAATAAGAGAAACACAGTGCAACGACCCCAAAAACTGGGGGAAAAACAGCGCACCTGAATCCTAGAATGATGGAAACCCGCCAACAACACGGTGGCAGCCTGCTGGCGCTCACAGATCACATGGATTCCTGATTTTACCGAAGGCCTCTAACTGATGCGTCCAATTAATCTGGCATCTCACGCTGTTTCGCTGTTTTTTCGCAATTATTTTCATTCAGAGATGCCAACAGACTTCAAATGAGTAAGAGAGACCATTACAACGCTCCATCCTGTTGCCCCGACACAACATTTTCTTTCAAAAAAAGAAAGAGCAGACTTGAGAGCTACTAGGGGGCGAAAGTATTTGTGTTATGACGGGGTGACTCAGGGTTCAATGCTCAGCCCCCCCCGGCGTTAAGCAATTACCCTTATGTGGGGCATCTGGGGTTGTGTGGAGAAGTCAGTGTTGCCACACAAGGAGCAACCGTCTGCAGGGACCCTTTTACAGACTACCTCCGGACATCGGCCCTAATAAAGAACGCAGCTGACTGGAGCTGCCGCTTTGAGATTGTTACTCAAATATAAAATTGAGCAAGAGGGAATTCACCCGATTTGAAATATACTTCACACGTGCCTAAAAAAAAAAAAAAGTGTGCACTGAGGTCTTATCTTCTGTTTGTCACTGTGGATTTAGTTAAGGAGATATACATTATATCAGGCGGCGTCGAGCCAATCAAGCGGACCCCATCAGCACGCCGACAGGGGGCGGGGCCTGGCTGTCGGTCGAGGCGTGCCGGTAGACCGTCTGCGTGCGG
The DNA here is from genome assembly GCF_964276395.1 of Gasterosteus aculeatus. Lineage (NCBI taxonomy): Eukaryota > Metazoa > Chordata > Actinopteri > Perciformes > Gasterosteidae > Gasterosteus > Gasterosteus aculeatus. Next base: position 18,220,289 of record NC_135695.1, on the reverse strand, counting down.
TTGACCCGCAGCAACGGTGGGATGGTGGAGGACCTGATGTGGATGATCCGGGTGTCCGTTACTTCGCAGTCGATCTGCATCATCACCTCGTAGTCTTTGTCCCTGATGATGCTGTCTGTGACGGCAGGAGAGGAAGCGGAGGGTTTAGTCATCAGCTGATTCACTTACACTGAACATTTCATCCCTCCGCGACGGATTCATGTCACGGCAAAGGATTTAATCAGACACACAAATAGAGCTCGTATGACTGCATGTGTCACAATCACAGGCCGGTTTACTGTCACACGGGGGCTGAAAGAGGTGATAAGAGCGTATTTGGGAGTGTAAAGGAGTTTTGTTTTCAGGCCGTTGGGGGGGTGGGGGGGTCACATATGGACTCCAGGGGTGAGTCATATTCTGGCCCATGCAGTCGTAGAGATAAACAAAGCAGCCCTTAACAAGGGCAGGACATGCACATTTCTGGGGGAACTCTAGAACTAGTGTGGGAAAGAAAGTGATTACTGAATCCTTCAGACTTGTTTTCTCACAAAGAGAAAAGAACTGTGGATATTGATGAGTCAGGCTATTGTGTTTGGAAAAAAAACACAAAGCTTGTAATCAAACACAAACACATTTTCACAAAATCATTCTCATGTGTGGAGATTCAATAGATGCTAGGCTTTGGTTCACGGCCTATGGGAAATTGGGCTAAGAACATCCTCTCTTTTTGTCAGATTCTCTGCTATAAAAATATATTATCAAAATGAGCGTGAGGGGATCTCCTGTGGACTTCTCAAAAAGCGTGTTTCTTTTGTATGTGAGAGACAAGATAATAGCAACATTCCCCATATGGAGCGCGCACGACAAACACACCGCACTCTTCTACGACTCAGAAATGGAGCCGTCTTTAAAATCCCCGAGAGCGCCGCTGCGACTGGTTTCAAATCATTTTCCGAACACCTGTGCAAGACATCAGCTTCCTCTGCCTTCCGGCAGGATTTCCAATGACGAGTATGTGAGGAGGGTTATGAGATCCTACACTGACCATACAAAAGACTGCACAGACCTTCATATCATCAAATAGCTTGTGGACGCAATACTCGATGTGACTTCATCTTATTCTTTGTGCATCTCCATGTAGCTTAATGAGCTCACAACAGACCACCCCCCCAACCTCCTAATGGTTTACGGTTGTTTTATTGAAGCACAGGCAGTTCACACTAAAAAGCTCCCACATTCTCATCCCTTCGCTCATATAAATCCCAAAATAAAGTGAAAAGGTGGCACACTCAATCTAGATGCAAGCCGAACACACGAGGAGGACAAATAGAATGGAAATCCTGCAAAATCTGGTGTTCTTCAAAGGAACGCTGATGTTGGTTTGTGTGATGATGTGTCAAAAGATGAGTCTCCAAATTCAGGAGTCACATTTAATCCTCCACACCGTAAACATCCACCTTTCACCAAATTACACGAGTGTCTGGATTCTATTCGGCCGACTGACACGTGAACAGTGAAAGAGGAAACACACAAACCCGCGGCCACGAGGCACTGCCTCAAACAGCCGCTCTCTGAAGAAGCTGCCAAATCTGCCCTCCTGCTCCCCCCACCGCCTGCCCTCCCCCCCCCTCCTCTACTGGGGCCCTTTGGAGATGTTCCAGAAGGCTTCAGCGGGACAGTGAGCTGTTGTGCGCTGATAAAACCCTGCCGTCTGGCCACGATGCAGCCGAGGAAACCTGAGCGTGAATCCCGGGTGGGCAGTTGAGGAGGGGGGAACAGGGGGGTGGGGGGGTGTCATTGAAGCAAAAGAATAACTTGCACAAGAGTGGTTTTGCAAGGGTTAAACATTTGGGTTGCTAAGTGTGCTCTGCTTTTCAGACCACTGGATGTTTGTTTGGATTAGAGGAGTAGGAAAATGTGACCCCCCCCATCTTC